>NC_016134.3:44774284-45478102 GCF_000005505.3 Brachypodium distachyon | reverse complement strand
AACCCCTCCCCCCCCCCCCCCCCCCCCCCCCCCCCCCATTTCTAGTCAAGTCCCTGTATAGCCTTTGAAATTTTATCATATGTGCTTCACATTTTTAATCATCCCTTCTATTCTGGCCCTCCTTATATATTTTTCCTACCTCCGCCCCCTGACATCGTGACCCGCGGCACATGTTTTTGAGCGAGACTTCAGAAGGCTTTGTTATGCACGTTTAAAATATATTGAAGAACTCAAGAACATAGAGTAAAATCCTCATATACACACACTGTCATAAAATCCATACATATATGCACAATACAATCATAGTAGCTCTGCAATATAATATACCAATATCTACAATAAATGAATAAATAAATAAGTATGTACTACTCCGTAGTAAATTTCAATCCTTCCTGAGGATCTTGACGTCCTTCCAGCGGGACTCCATGCGACTAGAGTCATGGTTCTGCGCATACACCCCAAACTTGAAATAATGCATGTCACCACCCCGCCCGGGCACCCGGAGCTTCTCCACGCCGTCAATGAACACGATGAGCACGGACGCTTCCACATCATGGATCACATTGAGCCGGAACCAACGATCATAGATGCCGTCCTCTACCACCTGCCTATCATAGTACCGGAGCGCGCCGCCGTAGACGTGCAGCATGAGCGTGGTGGCCGTCTCGCCGCCGCCGAAGACCTGCATGACGGACACCCCGGAGGTGCCGGAAGGGACGTAGCCGTAGCCCTCGAACTGCCACACGCCGGAGCTGTAGTCGTAACCCTTCATCCTCATCTCCGTTCTCGGGCTCGTGTGGCTCTGCCGGGCGTGCGGCTTGTCGGAGGCCAGAACCCAGAGGCGGCGCACCGTGCCGTCGAAGCTGTACCGGGCGCCGATTGACTCGTCGTAGGGACGTTGTAGGAGGAAGTTTTCCTCGGTTAGACTCACTGCCGTGAACCCCTCCGTTGGGTCGGCGGCGGTGGCGTTGGGTGGTGTGGCTCTTGCTGCAGCGGCGAGTGATGCCGGTGGTGGCGAGGCCAGGAAGACTAGCAGGCATAGGCCGACGGCCCAAGTGATCATGGTGTGAGGAGCCATTCGTGCTTGTGTGTGTAGCTTGTGCTTTGGCTTTGGTTGTCGAGTCTTGTGATGAGATGCAACGAAGCAAGTTGTGTGTGCCTTTTATAGTGTTCCGGGAGGATCAAATTATACATTGGGAAAGAAGAATGTAGTTATCCTCTGGGTAATTAAGAAGAGTCAAATTTGCCCGTGAAGTTACCGTATTGCTGAATCTAAACGCGCAGAGACGTCTCGGCCCGGCGAAAAGCTATATAGCTAAAATAATTACCGTGCCTGTAGTAGTATTGTTACTCCCAATTTTGTTTTATTGTTACATTGGACCTTCGTTTGAACATGCACGTTGTTATTCTCGTACCCTTTTTTACGGATGGTAAAAAATTTCAAAGGAAAGAAAGAAAATTCACGCTACTGACCCTATCGACGGACTCTCTTTGTAAATACGGCACGGTAACTTTGGGGCCTGACGGCAAAGCCCGGGGGACTGTGAGACATGTAAATCAAGGCTTCTCTTGCTTCTCACTGTCGGTCTGTCGCCTTCTACCAAGCACCCTGACCTCCTTGCTGTGCTACTCAAGATATACTATAGTGTTCTTGTTCTAGCTAGGGGATCATACTATGAATTACTTGGGGAAACTGGCAACTTTTGGTTAATAACAGAGACAGGAGATTTGCCGGGGTATGCACTTGGGTTGAATTGTCCAGACGGATGGATTAACTGATCGTTCGTTCTGTTTCTCTTCTTTAATGTACTATCTAGTGTGTATACGAGGTCGATCTGGTGGTTCAGTGGTTGATTCAGCAGCTGGCGAGCTTTGCTTTTCTTTGTTTTGAGCCCATATTTGCTATGACAAGTTTTTGCTATGTGATGGTATTGCACTCTGTTGGATGCTCCGTCTCTAACCAAGTAAATTACCTTTTTCGGCTAGATCTCCTAGCTAATGATCAGAAAAAAGAACGTCTCAGATCTCAAAGAGAGAGCTAAAGAAAAGCATTATTTGTTCCTTGGAGTAGTGATCACACGTGCATTGCTTCCAAAAAACGCAGGTTAATCTGATCGCCGATGATTGTCTTGTTGTATCTCTAAAACGGCATTAAGAAGTAGTGATCACACGTGCATTGCTTCCATAATATTTCCCAGGATATTATGTTGGTTTACTATTTGTTTTCACTCCTATGAAAATATCTATCCGTGGCGGCTAGCTGTTTTTTTTTTTTCTTACATGCGGAACTATCGTCTTCTTTTTTGCAATAATTTTGATTCGTGTGCACATGAATAATTAATGGCTAGACATGCTATGACTGGCCAAAATGCTGATAGCCATTCTAGCTTCTTCTTGTTTGGCCTTGTTAATTGTCTGTCTCTAGATGCAGACACACAGGCTTGTGAGTTGTGATGGGCTGGGAGTTAATCAAGGTCTTTGTGCCTTATTACCATGTTGTTGTTGTAGATTTATTTTACTACAACAAGATTTATTTGCAGGAATAAACAAAAATGTTAATCTGTAGCGCCCGCACAGATAATTATGTGGTAAAATGTAGAGTCATATAAGAGCATATAATAAAACAAAATCGGCTTGCAATTGATATTAACCGCCCAACTTGCAAAATCAGGAGAAGTAAATTTGCCCACGAAGTTACCGTATTGCTATACGGAAGTCGATCCATTCGAACACGCGGTAACGTACGTAGTTATTCTCGTGTTACGGACGGTAAAAATGAAAGGTTCACATTGATATACGTACTCGTGAACACACGGCATGGTAAATAAATTTGGGGCTGATGTAGGTTGTTCTCCGGCTAGTCAAACTGTCAACTCAGTGTTAGTAGCTGCTAAACCATGCATCAATGCATTTGCACACGTTTCACGACCGGTATTTCCTGACCTTTCACTAATAACCAATCTTGCGTGTATATTTTTTTTGTTTGTTTTTTAAGTGCAATTTTTGGATTTTCATGTTTATTTTGTATTCACTTGGGCCCGCTAATCCATTGTTTTCTCGTGGCATGAGGCAGTAGTGTGGGCCACCTCTGGTCAAGCCCAATGGAAATATGGATGACTTGTTTGGGGCGGCTAAGTAGTCGGCCGCATCCCCACCACAAGCCCAAGCGAGTACGCCACAGAGTTTGCTGGAATTGCTCTCTCAAAAAAGGGAAAGCTAGAATTGAATGCCCAAATCAATCCTCTTCCTCCTCCGTCGATCCCCAAATTCCACTCCGGCTGGGATCCTCCGCCACGCCGCCGAATCAACAGGTTTCCTCCTTCTGCATTCCAATCTTGGGCCAGATTTCGGCGACCGCGGGGAGAGGCCGGCCGGAGAGAGATCAGGAGGAGGACGCGCACAGCGGTGACAGGAGATCATCGGCATCGACTTTCTCCCGCTGGCGAAGTTGCAGTGGCGGGTAGGCGCGCGGTGGTAGAGGGCAAGGGCAAGGGCGGCCACTCGGGTAAGAGGAGCAACTGTACTATACTGAAATTGCTTTAGTCCCATACCGCTGGCTTACATAAATCCACAAAAGTTTATAAACCTGCGCTACATCAGAAGGCAATCATCGATGGCTTCCGAACCTTTTAGTCTAATTTCTAATTGGACTGCCAGCATTGGCGGAGGACGGACAAATTTTGAGGTAGGACGAATTCCTATCCTAACTTCATGAGTTAATATAGATATTACATTTAATATTTTTCTAAGTTTACAAAATATGTTTCAATAAATTTGGTTTTTTCAGACTTTTTATGATGCATTTTTTTATTATTACATATTCTAATATATCGTCTACTGATATTTAGGTTAATTATTAATTTTCATCATATTATATGTGAAATCAATCTAATTGAAAGGTCGTAATACAGATATCTATAACATAGAATATACAACAATTATTATGATTTGCAAACAGTTCTTCGGTGGGGTGAACAGACGATCAACAACTCAAATCTTTATAAGAGTAAAACTATATTTATATTTTGATTCCAAAGATATATTCATACATGCCGACTTATAAACAACGCCTTGTCTCCATCCTTCGAGAGATATGCTATCTTATGTGAAATAGCTACACAATCTGAAACATAGTCATGTGAGTCTGTCAAAATCAGAACTCATAAAACAATAATACACCACGTGGGCATGATTATCATATCAAATGTCATTAAGTAAGATGATTTCTCTATCAACTTTTATTAAGCAAGAAATACGAGTAAATATATGACAGTTAAGAGACCAATGAGCAATTATACATGGACATCAACAGTAGATAGCCAAAATAACTAAGAGTGCAGACATTGCGTCTCTCGGAGAACCAGTCTTTGCAGGCTATATCATTGTCGATTGCGCAAAGTCACGTTGGAACGCCACACACACCACCTCACACGGTCGTTGAAGACTGGCCGCCGATTTAGGCGACAATTGACCCGTCTTCACTGCCTCCTACGACGTCTTTCTCAGACCCCGTTCAAATGCATAGCTTGGCAAGTCGTCGTTATCACGACGATTCAGAGTTAAATTAATTGAAATTTTGCAGATTTATTCTATATAGAAACACAAATGCAAAATCTAAATGACTAAACAAATGTACATCTGGCCAGGATTTAATAATTTGTCTTAGAATTAATTATCTCCTTGCCGAGCGGCCCTCGCACCGCGGATCGGACCTCGCTGACTTTGGGTGGCAAGCGCCGCCACTCATCACGCTGCCGACCGCCCGAGCCCCCTAGCTCGTCTTCCTCCGAGCGCCTCCACCGCAGGTTAATCTCCCCTTCGATTCTCGCGCTCCCGACCGTTTCTCCTCCCATCACCCCACGAACGGATTCCGCCCTTTAGATCCCCGTTTCATAATCTTCCCCAATTCGTAACTGAGGCAAAAATCAAGGTAGGGCGGCCGCCCTACCTTGCCCTACTGGGTCCTCCGCCCGTGTCTACCAGTAGTATTTTTTTTCCCCAGGACTTGTCAAGTGAGTGAGTGTTCTTGGCAGTTTGGGGATGAGATCCAATGCATTTTTGTCATTCGTGTAGGCCAAGTGAAAATGCTATTTGAAACACCACTTGTTGAATGGAAAGAAACAGTTATAGATTTCCATTAGAAGCAGCATACTGCTACCCAAGTTCATGTTAGTTTGTTATAGTCTAAGATTAGAGGGGGGTGGGGGGGGGGGGGGGGTATTGGGGGAACCATGCCTACCAGGATGCAGCAGGTGGGGGAAGGGAGGAGACTATGTGAGAATTGGGCACGAATTGGACATCGTTGCATGGTGATGTTACAATTCTTGCTGACGAATTTTGTGCATCACAAATGTGAACATGAATCCTTATGCAACAAGTGTAATCCTTGTCACTGCTATAGATATTAGGAAACATATAATCTGATCGAATACATAATACGCTGATGCCTCCGTATAAAAATGGAACATTCTCAGAATTGGACAAAAATAAAATAAGATAAAGGCTTCGAGGCAATTCAATCATTCCTCATTGATGTAGGATGGGGGATTATTTTGCAGATGAAACAGGAGGTCTTCACCTGCATAGCCTTGTTTCTTGCATCGCTGCTCAAAAGCATGCCATCCTCTCTCTTAATCTTGCTAAGCGGTCTAACTGCAAGTTAATCGGAAATGTAGTTCATAGCATCCTCCATGTTACTGTGTTTGATCATGTTGGTCTGAAACAGAATTGATATAATCTTCCTGATCAGTAGGTCTTTCTTAGCTGATATTCAATATTTCTTTGTTTGACCTGAGGGTTAGATTATGTTGGATCGACTTGTTTGACTTGGTGCTTCTTGTGGTAGCATTTGCCTCTTGTCCGGAAACTTGGTAGGAAATCAACCTGGATTCAGGATGTATCCCCTGTTCGGTTGCAAATTAGTTTGATGTTCAGTTCAAATCCATCATCACATTCATGAAATTGTACGCACTTAATTCTAAACTTCCCTGACTATATTGATGCACTAATTAACTGTTGAAGTTAGTTTAACACATCTACACAGACCCCCCTCTTTGGTAGCTAGTAAATTAATTTGATGTCCAGTAATCCAGTTTAATTCATTTTCATGTCACCAAACTGTCTACTCTGACTGGACTTTTTTGGTTTGCTCATCAACCAATTGTAGTATCCCCCTGGACCAGCAACCCTTCTACTTCTGTAGCACCGCCCCTGTGGAACTGGAATTCACACAGAAAAATGGTTAGGAAGATTGGTATTTCTAGCTCAGTCCTAGTTGCGTATCTTGCCCATCATCATCTTGTTTCACGTGTCTTACATATTGCCCATCTTCTATATTCAAGTGCTGGTATGGAACTTGACTTCAGCATTTATGTGTTGTAATCTGAAGATTGTTTCTGTTAGTACTGCTCGCTGATTACTGATAGATTGGTCTTCCTCGTGATGCTATCATGAATTATACATTGCCAATCATGTACAAACTGTTTTGAATGGCGGACCTGATTGGTGGTTCTCATTTGCAGGCATGATTTTGGTGTGGTCGATTTAAGCGACATCTGAGTTTCCTTGGAGGAGATTCCATGCTGCCTTCCCGGGATGAAAGGTGGTTTTCTTCATAGGCTTCTTGTCAACAAGCTATGCTTCGTCCTTTTGGCTCTCCTCGTTGTGCCAATTGTTATTTTGTTACTAGGCACAACGCAGGAGCAGCTGAGAGTTTTCTCACAAGGTATTACCCCTAGAGTATAGTTGCCACTGTGTTGGGTTGTTACTTTGTTGTGATTCAGAAGCTACTCTATGCTTCTTTGCTAAATTGTTGTCTGTATGCCCCTTCCGATATCAGGTTTCCTACAGCAGCAGGGGTTGGGGCATCTTGGAGATAATGCATCAGCTCCAGTTGGGTTTGCAGATCCAGCTGAGAGAAGAATAACCAGACGGAACAAAGGTAAAATGCCTGTGGTGTATACTACTTGTCAATTGCACATGCTGCTTCCTACTTACTCCCTCCGATCCTAAATTGTTGTCAAAATACTACATGTATCTAGACACCTTTTAAGAATAGATACATCCATATTTGGACAAAATTGAGTCAAATATTTAGGATCAGAGGGAGTATTTTTCAATTAATATGCACAGTTATGTATTGAAATCTGTACATGATTTTTGTGTGCCTAATTGAATGTCTTTGTTAAATCGTAGACTGCAATTATGCAAAAGGAAAGTGGTTAGCAGATGAGAAGCGGCCACTCTATTCTGGTAATGAGTGCAAACAATGGCTGTCAAAGATGTGGGCTTGTCGGATGATGCAACGCACAGATTTCTTCTATGAGACTTATCGGTGGCAGCCACATGGTTGTGAGATGCCTGAGTTTTCAGGGCCCAACTTTTTGAAAAGGTATTGTGCCGTTTTAGTTGTGCATCACATTAAGTACTGGAGTTCTTCTAACACATTAGATGGCTTTACAGGATGAAGAATAAAACTCTTGCTTTTGTGGGTGATTCGCTCGGTAGGCAGCAATTTCAGTCCATGATTTGCATTGCAACAGGTGGTAAATACAGCCCAGAGGTTGAAGATGTTGGATGGAAATATGGCCTTGTCAAAGCTCCAGGTGCTTTAAGACCTGATGGTTGGGCTTATCGATTTCCAGGGACTAACACCACTATCCTTTTCTACTGGTCTGCTAGTCTGTCTGAGCTCGAAACTTTGAACACAACAAATTCAGTAACTAGCTATGCGTTGCATCTTGATCGGCCAGTAACATTCTTGAAGCAGTACGTGCATAGTTTTGATGTTCTAGTACTTAACACAGGCCACCACTGGAATAGAGGCAAGTTCGTAGGGAACCATTGGGAATTGTACGCTGATGGGAAACCTGTAGGGAAAGGTAGACTTGCAGACCTTAACCGTGCAAAGAATCTCACCCTGTACAGCATTGCAAGATGGGTAGATTCAGAACTTGCAAGCCGTCCTCAGATGAAAGCTTTTCTGAGAACAATGTCACCAAGGCATTTTGTAAATGGCGACTGGAACACTGGGGGAAGCTGCGGCAGCACCGTTCCCTTGTCGAACGGGAGTGAGGTTTTGCAGGATCATTCAAATGACATGCCTGCAGAGCATGCTGTGAAGGGGACCCGGGTTAAGCTTTTGGATATCACTGCCATCTCGCAACTACGAGACGAGGGGCATATCTCAAATCGTACCCTGAGAGCCCCAACAGGCATTCATGATTGCTTACATTGGTGCCTTCCTGGTATACCCGATATGTGGAACGAACTGCTGTTTGCACAGCTTTAGACCTGTATATTACACTCCAGTAAGGGGATTTTTCTGTCAGAGCCCCAAGGATCTGTTCTGTTACTGCTGGCAGTCTGATAGTACAGAGTGACCAACTGCATGCTTTCTACCAGCATGTATATGGAATTTGTTTTTTGTTCATCGATACGGAGGCGGTTCACTTCCCAGAATTTGTGGTACAGATTGGCTTCAGACCAGATATGTAATTCGTGTTACAGAGTAGTCCCAGGGCATGTTGAGACCTGTATTTTGTTTACAGTAAAATGGCACCACATTCAGCATTCACCATGTACGGTATATGTTCTGTAAAATTATTCATACCAGTCGACCAAAGTGAAAAGTGAAACTTTGGATTGATGTCTGTGTACTCAAAAACTCCTACCCGTGTAGCATTTCAGGAGTGCAAGTGCAGAACTGCACTCCTGTAGCCGATCAAATAATTTGATTTTTGCCAAGGGTATATCCCAGCAGCTTCTGTTGTTTGGTTTATCTCGTAGACTCGTACCTTTGCGATTTAGCCATGGCCTCGGAATCCTTGTTTTTCCTTTCTAGCGCTGTCTCAAACAAGTTGCATTTGCCGTACAGACTACAGAGCCATTCCAATGACAGCTTCAGGTCTTCAGGATGACCTGCCTTCCTGAGGAAGCAGCCATGCTTGGCAGCTAGCTCTAGGTTTTCACGTGTTCATTAAAGTTTTTGGTCTAACCTTTGTGCAAGACCTTCTAGCCTTTGTGCAAGACCATGTTGTTAAAGCAGTTTGTCATCTTCCTTGTGGAGCCGAGGCCCCTGTCTATCTTCTCATTTCACTGCCTCAGCAATTATGTAAGCCTCGCTGCGGTCACCAAAACAGCGCTAGCGGACGATATATATCAGACAGACACTGTCTCGTAAGATTGCAGGGGCCTATCGATCAATGATCTAACTGGCTGCGAAGGTAATGTTTTGTTTTTTTCGAGGGCTGGGGCTGGTAATCAGGTAATGTGGTTGCCCAAATGCCTCGTACCGTACAGTTTCCTCGCCAGTCCGGATGCTGGCTACTCCCTCCGTCATAGGGTACAACCTAGATCGTTAATTTAACTAACTAAATATAAATTAAAAAGTTATATCATATTTATTTTGATAACGAATTTAATGATATTTTTTAAAAAAAATATACATATTTATTTAATCAAATTAAGAATCTACATATGCAAGCGTGCCTCATGTTATGGAACGGAGGTAGTAGTACATCCATTCATAGCTGCGCAATTGCCAACAGACTCAAGCTGATGCCAAATGCCAAAAGATTCAAGCTGCTGTCAAAAAAGCTTAGCGTAACATTGAAATCAAGCTGACTTTGTCCCAAGATTATGCTGCTACAACACGACCGGAAATGCCTAGCGTAACACTGAAATCGATCAAATCGGCATTCAGCAGTGAAATTCCGACGAATGGTCGAGTTCCATCTGGAGGAGTATCTCTTCATTTTAACCGGCAGCATTCATGCATGCCGACTCCATCGCGCCACGGTGCCGATTAATCAGCATTTTTTTGTCAGGCAAGAAAAGGTAGGACGGTGTCGTGTTACTGAGCACAACATGTTCCCAAAGAACTTTTTACTGGCCCCCTTTTTTTTGCCAGTTATTTTTTTACCTGATTCTCACCACGGGCACGCTTGGGCTGTACGGTAAAAAAGGTTGCCCTGCCTGCTTTGTTTGTTTAAAGATTCACCTTGCCCTTTTCCCGCTTTCGTCTAGTGCTCCAGCTAAGCTAGCAGCAGCAGCAGATGGATGACGACGACGAGGCTAAAACTCCTTTATTTTTATTTTTCCTCTCCTCGTGAAAGACATGCATGGGGGGAGGGAAACGGGAAACCTGACGAAAGTAGCCGG
The DNA here is from genome assembly GCF_000005505.3 of Brachypodium distachyon. Classification (NCBI taxonomy): domain Eukaryota; kingdom Viridiplantae; phylum Streptophyta; class Magnoliopsida; order Poales; family Poaceae; genus Brachypodium; species Brachypodium distachyon. Next base: position 45,467,941 of record NC_016134.3, on the reverse strand, counting down.
CCCTCTTTTTTGTCGTATGCACGCCCGATGCAAATGCAATCACCTCGTAAAAGAGATCCTGGTAGTGAAGTTGCAATGATCAGGTGTAGAGGGCTCTTTTGGTATGCCATGTTAAAAGCTGTAAGCGACAGCTTTAAGGTTCCAGTTCATCGCGTGATAATAATATGGGATATCCATCAAAATCATATCCCAATGGATTCACAAAGTTATTACTAATACAGAAAATAAAGCTGTTGTACAGAAATGTCAGCCAAGATTCTTGGTGTGCTGACTTACTGGACTGTATATATAACCACATTTTCCAGTCCCTGGTGAGTGGGTCTACCGAGCAGAAAGCATCATTTTTCCTTTGAAAACATGTTGTTAATCACCGTGATTAAACCAATGAGAGAAGCTGTGACGATCAAGAGACTTGCACATGCATCCCTGTATGCTGGTGCTATTTGCACTTGTGACGTGCCCGCGGTGGGTCAGAGTGAGTGAGGAATAGAATCTGACAGCCCCGCGTGTTGACATGGATCTGAGCTGTTTTGGTTCGTTTCTTCCCAAGTTCCCATGGAGCTGAAGAACGGAAAGGGAAGGGTGCATGACCCAGGGCGGGTGACAATGGCCAATGGGCCACGCAAGACTTCCACCTTCTCGTGCGTGTGGGGGTCATCCCGGAACCAAAAACCGCTTTTCAATGATATGGATACCAACGGCACAGTGGATACGAAGTTTACAGCAGGACAAGAATCGAGTCCTTAATTGTTCCTCGTGCACCATGTATATTGCTAAAAAAAATTTACTAATAATAGTTGATAAACATATCTATACTCAGGAGAAAAAAAATCGTAGACTTTGTTAATGTGTAGTAGAAGTCTAGTTAACACATTTAAGATTCTTCGATTTGCATGATTTTTTCACGAATCTCAATGATTGAATGGGACAGACGTTCTACTTAGATATGGTTACTTTTCGGTCTCCTTATAACAGAATATCATTTTACGTACGGTCAAAATGAATTGATGGGCGATATATAGTGAGCTCAGACTGTGGTTCCCAGTCTCCATATGACCGGTGGTCAGCCAGATTCGTCCACGTCATCCTAAAACATGGGGTGACCAGGTTGGTTAAGGTGATCAAACAAATCAAAGCCATACTGGATCCATCACACGGCCACGTTAATGAAAACTTGACCGGAGAAGCCGAGAAGGCCAGGCCAGGCCAGGCCATGCAGCTATATATATATGCGCTCATTGTCTAGCTTAGCCATGCATAGCCAGGGCAGTAGAGTTGGATGATTGCGACAGGACACATGATTGGACGTAGAACAGCTAGCAGGAGGATGCTTTGGCCGCGGTTCCTTCCCGGCCGGTTCTCACAATCTCGTGCGGTCGGTCGTCTCCAAAAGATTGAGCTTTTAGCTAGTCCGCTCCTCCATTTGTAAAAAAGGAAATCCTATGCTGCATTGCTGGTGCAGTGGTGCGCCTAGAACGGGTAAAACTGTTACGTGTCGAGTCGTCGAAATATGATCCACACGAACGTGAGCTTCTCTGAAAAGAATGATCGATCATAACGTACGTACTGAGACGTAAAATCATCACTGGTGTTTCACTAGTGCCAAGCACAGCACATTTAGTATATATCACAAAGAAAAAATATAGTCCGTTTTTAATAAATACACACATTTATGATGTTAAACTTGGGATTAAACTGGCGGTGTATACCACCTTAGGCCTTGTTCGGTTATGAAATTTCCTGAAGGTATTGAGAGGGATTTGAGAAAACTTGAACTAAAATGGGATCAATCCCTCCCAAACCCACCGGGATGGGAGTAACCGAACAGACATTTACCGGAAAAGGATTCAGTGAAGCTACTTCATGCAATTTCAGAGGCTTCAGCCACCGAAATTAAAGTCCACATTACCACGATCTTCCCGTGTAACCGAAACGTGAGCCAACGACAGCTAGACCAGGACCCTACAGCAAACTTAAGTCCAAGCAGAGAACAGCTTTGTACTACCAAACCAGCAGAGAACAGCTGTTGAGCTGTACATAAAATGTCATGCAGAAGCTGACAAGAAGCAACCAGCTGCGAGGCAGCTGGCGATCGGTAGAAGAACGATCGAAGGGGCCGGAGAGCGTTTTCCGTTTCGAATTTAACCGACACGAGTCTATACATTATTGCTGCGACCCGTTTTTTGCCGATCTGGTGCATGCATGCATGAATGGCCAGGTGCTTCAGCACATCGTTTGGCTGGTTCGTTCCGGCCGTGAAATACTGAAATGCAAGGTCACGGTATAACTTTTTTTCCCCGATGCGGTGCATGACGATGGTGTCAGAGACACACAGGGGAGTCACAGACGATTCCAGCTAACTTTGTGGCCTTGGCTGCCCGGGCCATTTCTGGGAAAAATGCACGTGCATGCCTGCTTGCTGACTTGAAAGGTACTCCAGGTCCGTGTTAACATCGTCTCACACGGAAGAACATGAAGAAACACCAATGTGCATAAACTCGTAAGGTATTCGCACGTACGCACGTCACGGGCTCACAGGAAAGGTATTCGTACGTTTTTCGAGACAAGCGCAATTAAGCTGGTTTTGACGAGACGGCGCCCGTGTGCCCATGTCGGGTCCGTCTGCTCGATATATTGGGGCCGGGTGTGAACGCGTGACAAAAAGGTTGACCAGTCCGGGTCAACAAAAGCGGGGTGCTACGCTGCTTCGTTGGGTCATACTCATATGGGCAGAGTGTTTGTTTGGTCGTCACTGGGCTCACTGCCACGATGCGGCCGCCGCCAGTGGACTTGACCTCCTCTTTGACCACCAGACAACCGGCTGATTCATGCATCCATCCACTAGTCTGAAGTCATTCGTTGTACTAGCAGAGCTTGAACAAGATTGTGCTATACTAGATGATACGGTATCAATCTGGCCGGCTACATGTGTTGTAAATCCTGTTATTTCACTTCTCATGGAGTATGAGTATCAAATTTTGTACTTTGAATATAATAATGAGTTTCCAAATTTCAAGCAAACAACAGGGTCAATTCGATCAGGACCTGTACTCATGCACCATGCCTTTGTGAAACCGGTTTAAAAAACTCTCCACTTTTTCTTGTGGGAGATACTCCGGAATGAACGGTATATACTGCATTCCTTGTGTGGCACCAAGTGCCAGTGATGATGAATCGAATCCCCACATGGATGGAGCCTTTGTGAGTGCCTCAGGGTTGATGATAACCTTTCTCCCAGTTGTTTAATCACCCCCCATCTTATTCTAATCATCTCCAGAGACTCCAAGCAGCTGACACTCTGTGTCAAACAGGAGAGGTTGGGCGTTTTTTTTTCTTTTTGGACCCAATATGGGAATTTGCCAGGTTCTCCCTTGTTTATTGCTGTGTCCTTTAATAATGCAAGGAGTCTCGGTGGGGCCAGCCTGGAGTTGACTGGCAGTAGACCCTTTTTTCCCAATTCCAACCCACACCACACCACACATACTCATCATCCCAGCCCAGTCCCCTCCTCCTGCTGTTTGTTTATTTGCTGCCTCATGTGATCTCTTTTTACTGTATATGTTTATTCTCCATGCTTGTTTTTTTAATCTTGCCATGTTATGCCCGGTTAAAAAAAGACATTCTGTGGTGATCAGTTTTAATAAACACTGCGTATTGCTTACATGATTCAGTTATGCTCTCATGTCACATGTATTCCTTGAGCTGGTTCTTTTTACCTTCATAATCAACATACTACTGGTAGTCATGTCATCCCACACATAACCAATTCGGATTGTGAAAATTATTTGGGGGAAAGTGTGTCATATGGATTCGAAATGAGAGGAAGAGGGAGAGGGGGGGCTCCATTGGTTGCCTGGTTGGTGGTGCTGGGATGAGCTGTCAGCAAGCATTGATGCTCCCCACCCTGACACCCTCCACCTGCAGTGTCTCCCATGGCTTCTTCCCCCTCTTGTTGCACACCAGATAACAAACCCGGTACCCCACTCAATTATGCAAAAGGTTCCAAGGAGAGCACTGCACTAGTGCTGGACCTAATAAGTGGCACCATTTATTTTGCTCATGCTTCCAAGTTTCAACCCTCGGCTTTACATTATTCTAGTATATTTCAAGAGCAATGTTTTACTGTACTAGGAAATTATTCACTCCGTGCGTGTCTCAAGATCACAATTTTAACCCGTAAACGTAAGAAGACCATGGCGATGCATTATGAAGAGCGTTACGGGTAACACCCTAAACTAAGAAAATCGTGACGCACATGATCGATAATGTCGCCGGTACTGCCGCATACTTATATTACATCTATGAAAACCATAGCGTCACATAATCGATAATGTTACTGGTAACGTTCCATAAATCTAAGAAACCGATAAGGATACATAACCGGTGATGACGCTACGTAATCGATAGCGTCATTGGCAAACGTCGCATACTTGTTTTTATTTATTTATTTATGCGGAAAAAGTTGCATGCTTATCTTACATCCATGAAAATCATAACGCCACATAACCGATAACGTTTCATAAAATCTGCCGAGTGTCTGCAGTCCCATATGGAAAACAAGGTAGACAATAAATGTCGGCTTGGTCATAACACTATGGCTGTGTCTCTATTCCACCAACCCTTTTCCCCTTGATATATGCCCAAATTTAAGATTAGAGTTACGACGGTTTGGCTGTAGCAAACATGACACGTTGAGGCATCCCCAGAATGACGCCAACTTTTTGGCTCGCCGCTTTCCTAAATTTCCGTTCCGCGTTAACAAGACAACCAGAAATTCCAATGTTTTAGGTGTTTAAAAATCTCCAAGGATGTTTAAAACCGAAACGTAAAACGTTTGTTTCATTACAAAAGGAGAGAGAGAGCACGCGCAAATTCAAATAAAAATCTCCTACGAGAGATGCACGTGGAACATGGAACCGTGGTAGTAGTGCCGCATTCCATCAGCATCACCAAGTTTCCTACGATTGCTCAACAAATTCGTCAAAGAAAACCGCAAAAAAGAAGAGTTCAGTGCGTATAGCCGTTCCATTTCACTACTGGCGTTGAATATTTTTTCAAAATGCTGGGAAAGAGGGAGACGATGGAATGGATGACGAGCAGCGGCTTGGGTGAGTGTTGGTGCACGCACATGAGGGGCTTTTTGGTGAAGAAGAAAAGCAAAGCAAGCAGTGAGCCAGTGAGGAGAGGCCGCTAGGTAGCTCAATGGATTGATCTACCTCCCCGCAGATGATAGACAGGCGCTTTGATCCATCCATCCATCCATCGTCCCGAGGTCCCACGGGTGGTGGCCTACTATGGGCTCAGGCTGGCTGCCTGGCTCTTCCCTCCAAATAATTGGAAAGGGCTCCAAAGAGGAGGAAGAAGAAAAGGATGAGAGAGTGAGGCAAAAGGTGGTGGCACCACTGTCTGTCACCATGGCATGGAATTTCCAATGAGTTGGTGCTGATAATGGCATGTGTAGGTGAAATACGCAGTATGTTTCATTTCACTCGTGTAGATGTTGTGTTGCAGAAGAAGTATTTTTGGTGTTCAATTTCAACATTAAAAATTAAAACGTAGGATAACATTTTTTCAAGATAATCTCAAAACGGTGGTGGGATAATGTTTCTTTATGAAGCGGCTAGTAGTTGTCCGAGTTCGATGGTTTGACTTACTCTTTCAGAAGAAAAATGTAGCGTTGATTAACGGTTTATAACTTCATATCGGAGATGTTTTATATATATCCCGAATTAGTTTCAAAGAAAAATTCTATCCATGTAAAGGCTCCACTTTCTTTGGGCAGAATTTAGGCTTGTAGCACCAAAAATATCAAGTCAGCAATCACCAAGAACATAATGGATTTACGGTGGTTGAACAAAAGCGGAAAACGGAAATATGGAAAAGGGGTGCAGCCACAGCGCCAGCGGCGTCCAATATCTTCTCTAGGGTTTATAGAAACGATAGAAAAGGGTCATAAACAAATAGCCAAGGGGAAACCCCACACAAACAACAGCCCTCTCCGCTCCCTTCCCTGTCTCTCTCTTCTCTGTCTCTCTGTCTGTCTCTCTCCAGTCCACCCTCCCTCCTCCTCCTCCGCCCCCGGCCCGCTCTTCTCCCCTTCCCCGCAACCCAACCCCACCCCGGCCACCACCCCCCGCCCCACCGTGCGTGCCCAGCACGTGCTCTCCCTCTCCCCTTCTTCTTCTTCCCCGGTCCTGACTCCGGTGGCCGCTGACATCCGCGGAGGCGGAGGGAGGTGAGTTTGTGTCTGTTTGTTTTCGTTGTTCGACGCGGAACCGGAGGATGGAGCATGGCGGCGGAGGGGCTGGGAGTGGCGGCGGGGGAGCCGCGCCTTCGAGCAGCAACAGCGGCGGCGGGGGGAGCGGCACGAGCGGGAGCCGTGGCGGCGGCGGCGACCACCACCCGCATCACCCGTTCTACTACGCGGGCCCATCGGTGGCGGCGCCCAACAACAACAGCAACAACGTGCAGCAGCAGCAGCCGCAGCAGTTCATGGGGTCGCTCGCCATCACCACCGCCGCCGTGGCCGCCGACCAGGCCCCGGCTAACAAGGAGAAGGCGGTGGCGGCGCCGGTGACCCCGTCCTCGTCGGGCGCGGTGGCGAAGCGGCCGTCCAAGGACCGGCACACCAAGGTGGACGGCCGCGGCAGGAGGATCCGGATGCCGGCGCTGTGCGCGGCAAGGGTGTTCCAGCTGACCCGGGAGCTGGGCCACAAGTCGGACGGCGAGACCATCGAGTGGCTGCTGCAGCAGGCGGAGCCGGCCATCCTCGCCGCCACCGGCACGGGCACCATCCCGGCCAACTTCTCCTCGCTCAACATCACCCGCGCCTCCGGCTCCTCCGCATCCGTTTCCGCCGCCGCACGCGCCGCAACGCCGTTCCCGGCCCTCGCGCTCCACCCCCACGCGCACCACCACCACGACATGTCCACCATGCTCGGCTACCACCACCACCACCTCATCCCGCCGCAGCCGCAGCCGCAGCAGCAGGAGCCGCCCCATGACCCCAACAGCTCTGGCGGCGGCGGATTCATGAGGAAGCGGTATCGGGAGGACCTGTTCAAGGAGGACGACGAGCGTCAAGATCCCAAGGCGCGCGAGCAGCAGCAGCCCGCGGCAATGTGGGCCGTGGCGCCCAACAGCGCGGCCCCCGGCGGCGCCTTCTGGATGCTCCCCGTGTCCGCGAGCCAGGCCGCCGGGGCCCGGCCCACCGAGCAGCCCATGTGGTCCTTCGGCGGCAGCGGCGGCGGGGGCACCAGCACCGTGCAGGCGCCGCTGCAGTTCATGTCCAGGGTCAACTACCCCACCGCCGCCGGGATGGGCGGCTCCCCCGCCGACACCAACATCGGCATGCTCGCCGCGCTCAACTACAGCCGCGGCGGCACTGAGGACCAGCAGGAGCAGCAGCACCAGCAGCCGGAGATGGAGCAGCAGCGCGGCGGCAACGAGGGCGAAGAGGAGGAAGGCGGCGACGACAGCGGCGGAGAGGAAGACCACGGCGCCAACAACAACAACAGCTCACAGTGAGTTAACCTCGTCGCAAGAAGAACCTCATCATCTGCAGCAAACAAAAAAAAACTCTGAATCCGCCATGATCATATCGCAATCGTGCTAGTGGGTCACTGCGTAGCAGCAGGCACCCCCCATAGGACTGGAATTCGAATCGAATCCTGCTGCCTTTTCCCCTGAGATGCCATCATTGAGTTAGAAGGGAAGATTGGAGAAATCAAGCGAATGGAACTGAAGAAGAAGCCAAGCCAAATAGCCAATGCAGGAAGAACTTCTTGCTAGTCCCATTAGCCTCTTGTTATTTGTTTTGGGTCGAATTTTTTCGTCTGTTAATTTCCTTTGGATTGATTCCATGAGTTGAATGATTGTCTTCGTTTCGTTTTAGTAGTAGATGGGTGTTATGATTAGCAGTGGGTCCCAATTCAGGAGGGGCCAAGAATCGAACAAGAAGAAGAAACTGAGTTTGATTTGTACAGCTGATCATCTTGATTTGTGCTGCAAGTTTTAATTTCTAGCATCCGTATTATTTTTCTCCACCATATTCTTTCCATGCACATCTTTGTTCTCCGGTAGTATATTTGTGCCCCCTAGTGCCTCGTGCTGTTCTACGGGAGGCAAGCGATTCTCTGTGCTTATCGCCTTGGGATCTAAGCTTGTGCTCACTGTGCAGTGGTTCCACTTGTAAAATTAGTAGCAGCAGACAGCAGTAGTAGGACGTAACAGCATTTGTAGCTATCCGGCTGCGGCTGAGCGAGCTGGTCCCTTTCCGGAATTCAAAACACGTGACCCACGAATTCTTGCCCTTGGACTTGCATTATTTGCGCGCGGTTTCTGCGTTTCGAAAGCAGAAACAGGGGCCCTTTCAAACTCTCAACGGACATTAATGGATGATTCCGACCGATATATTTAGAGAGGAAAAAACATGAACAGAGACGTCGCCTTCGTGTGTGAGACTAGACGAGATAGGATTTGATGGAATCACTTTATTTTAATTTTATTTTGAAGCTTTTGATCAGTCGCTTAATTATTTGACAAACGAAGACGTCGCTGTTGTTACCCGGCGGATGGGTGGTGACAGAGGCTGGATTATCCGCTCGAGTTATTGCCTGCCGCGTCAGCTTTCCTGTCCCCCCTGCGCGTGGATCTCGAGGCGCATCCAACGGTAAGGACCAGATATTTTTGCCAGGGCTCCTGGCGCCACGTCACCGCGTGCAGGGTCTCTGGGGTCCCGGATCAGATCAGGGTTGTGCTTGCCCCGCGTCCACGCTGTCGTCTCTTCATCGACAGGAACCGACTGCTTATCAAACACGATAGAAATAGATCGAAGAGGTCTCTTTCGGGGCACTATAGCGTGATCGTGAGTGGTACAAATATACTCCTTCCGATCCCAAATTGTTGTCGAAATACTACGTGTATCTAGACGTTTTTTTAAAATAGATACATACATATTTGGGCAAATTTGAATTAAGAATTTAGTATCAAATTATTTTTCTCTCTCTCTCCTTTTTACACAAGTGGATTTGTATGTGTGGGAGTGTATCCATTATCCGATTTGTGATGTCGGTACATGACAATTGTTGTCATAAGAGGCATGCAAGAGTGGCGTGGCGGTGGCCGTTGTAACCCCTAACCTTGAGTGTGGAGTTCATTTGTGTTTTGTTCGCGTAAAAGATTGTTATCAATCATAGATTTTTGTTCTTATTTTTCAGAGTATCTTGAGATCTTTATCGATAAACTTGAGAAAGATAGCAATCACGTGGCATGCATGGTTAGATAGTCTTAAAAACAATCAAAACTCAACAAACAAGTGCTAAATTCCCGCACTATACGATATAGACAAACAACTTGCTACCATTGGTTGAGAAGTATATGGAATTCTTTCCGATTGTTTGTAGTAACCAGAAGTGGTGTGGCGGTATCGGAGACGTTTTTTCAAGCGGCTTCACTTAAGGTGGTCGACGAAGTTTATGGGATTATTGTTGTTTGTAGTAGTGACCAAAAGTGGCGTGGCGGTGTCGGATACGGTTTGATTAAAACCACCAACATCACCTGGACTATTTGAAAGGAAGGCCAAGTGACCTTATAGACAAAACAAGAGCCTTCGAGCCACCATGGTTTGTTTCATTCTATTCTTGGGTTCTAGTCCCTCTGATCCTAAATTCTTGGCTCAAATTTGTCCAAATATGGATATATCTATTTTTAAAAAACGTCTAAATACATGTAATATTTCGACAACAATTTAGGATCGGAGAGAGTACATGTTTTATCTCTCAACCGAGAGCTTGAACCTAGCAATTGTTTCTCTTTAGGTTTTTTTAATCATGAGTTGCCTAAAAAATGTGAGCAACTCACATTCACCTTGTTAAGCTCTAAATCCATACCTAATTGTCCTGATATTCAAACCACTCCAAAATAACCTACAAACTAAACAATTGTACCCTTTTTTTTTTTTGTAAAACTACAAACTTTAAAAATTAGTAAGTTTAGCATTAATTATTAGTGCGTAAATTTAGGTAACCAAGATTGTATATATATTAAAGAAACTCACAAGAGTCAACCAAGCTACGACACCTTAATTTTGGAATCCTTCCCTAGCGAAGCACCGCCAGTCCGCCCAGGGAGGTCAACTTGCGTGCCGCTTCCAGTACTACGTTGCGGGCCCATGTTTCTTTTTCCTCTTATCGTCATCTTCCGCAGATAGACCTTATCTCAACCTGAATATTGCCTTATCTCTGCGGTCCCTCTCTGTTCTATTTCCACCGCACAACATGCGCCGCTCGACCACCTCGCCACTTGTCAGCACCCGTTCTTGTCAGTCATCACCAGCCTTTCTCCCCCACCGGTTTGTCCTCGTCGCATGTTAACCTTGTTGTCAACATCGCCGAGGGAGGTTGCACCATCAAGGGAGACACCGCTACCCACACATCTAGCTGCATTAGCATCTCCTTTTTTTTTTCTCATTTTCTGGGTTTTTAGTTCCATTTTTTTGGAAAAATGATCATTCGGTTGTTTTGAAAGCCCAAATTGATTTCGTGAAAGTTCTTATATATTTATTGGAAGTTTCAGAATTTCGGTTGAAGTCTGTCTGAATTTTGTCGAAATTATTGAAAGCTCTCAGAAATTTATTACTCCATTTGACCCATATTACTTGTTACAAGTTTAATACAAAGTTGCATTAAATCAACGACAAGTGATACGGGTCGGAGGGAGTTCAAGTTTTAGAAAAAAAAATCATAGCTCTCCGAAATTTTATGTAAGGTTCAAGGATTTTGCCGAGAGCTCTTGGAAATTTATTGGATTTCTTGAAAATTCTCAAAAATTTAATTGTGTTAATTGAAAGTTCAACAAACGGTCTTGATAGCTCTCAAACTGTTTTGAATGTATAATTCTTTAAAAGTGCTAGGTTTTGAACAATACGTACAATGCTCAGCTTCGTATACTGCTTCTGTGTGCGTCGACGGTGAAACTAAGAGAAGACCGCGCCCATGCTTACCTGTTGTTCAGATATCGTACTATTACCCCCTGTTGTTCAGATATCGTACTATTACCTCCGTTTTATAATTCTCGTGTCAAGTTTGTCTAAAAAATAGATGTTTCTATTTTACCGACGTCCTGTACGTCTCGTAGTACGTTTTTTACGTGCTGGTGGCAGGACTGGCCGGCCCGTATCGATGTGGACGATGGTTTACGTGTGACGCTGTGGTGCCTTTCAGCACACGGGCTGCCCTGGTCGGCTCACTTCTTTTCTTTTCACAGTGTACGCCCGGTTCGGCGATGGGACAGCACAGAACGCGGTTGGTCTGCACTGCACTGCACCACACGCACGCACGGACACTGGACAGCATAGAATCGGTCGGGCAGTACTCTCAGTGGAACGTGCGTCGTTGCATACAGTTGGAGCTAAAGCCCGCAACAAGCTGGAGCTGGGCCTTGGGCTGGGCTGGGCACACCTGGAGTCCTGAACTCATGGAGACGTACGGATAGGGCCCATCCATTTAAAGCATGGGAGTAGAGCTGGGTAGGTAGGTGCGCCGGTGAGACCGGCGGTGGCTGCCGCGGCAGGCATCGGCGGCAGAGCTGAGATGGATGGATCATGGATTCCTGTCCCCGCCCGGCCGCCCGGCAATAAACCAAACAGCCAACCCCCGTCGCAGGCAAGGCAGGCAGGCTAGCAACCAAGCGATTAAGGGATTACACTATATTGGATCACTTCGGTTAGGTACAACAATGACAGTATCCCATACCGAGTGCGTGGATCTAAAACCACACATTGCCTCTCCCATTAAATCTCTAATACGGAACGCCGGCTATCCCGCACCAACAACACTGAAGCTTGACATGAAGTTTGAATCAGATAATGACAGACAGTAGCTGTAGTAGTACATTCTTGTTGTTGACTTGAGCTGTACTAGGTGTTACTAATACTTGCATTGTTTTTTTGATGGGAAATTGCATTCAACTAGCTGGTCGAGTAGCACATATTACATTCGGATTTGACTCCATCCCAAACAGCCTTGGGAATAGACTGAACTAAAACACCAGCAGTAGCCTTCTCCCCAGCGAAACAGGCAAGATTATGGGCCAGAGAACTACCATCTCTTTTAATCCAACTGATCTTAAAAGGATCCATACTCACTAGGCTGCAATTAATCTCTCGAAGCTTCAAGCAGAGCTCCGATCGATCTAGAATCAGCATGCACCAGTCCAGAAATCAGCTCCCTACAGTCGTTTTCAAGGTGCAGACCTGACGAAAATTGAGTACAGAGGGACTGCAGTCCCTCCAAACAAGCTGAAGCCTCAGCTTCCACCACAGTACTGCACCTGGAGCACTTGCCCCATGCCGAAGCAACAATCTTTCCATGGCTATCGCGCAGCACAGCCCCACACCAAACTTCACCTGTTTGATGAATAAAACTAGCGTCCACGTTCAGCTTGTGCCGACCTGTGTCCGGCGGCTACCAGGGGCACTGTAGCACATATATTGTCGGCACAAAATGAGGTGCATCAGGAGACTTGACAGTTAACTGAATGCCAACATCTCGGGTTCCAACTTTCCCTAAATCAAATGACTGAGTTGACACTTCAATAATAATAGTTTACTCTAAATCAAATGACTGAGCCATCTCAATTCAGGGTTATTTCATGCTAGCGAAGATAGAACTAGGAAAAAGGAAAAGGAAACATCACATGTTAATGGCACATACCAGGCAACTGACAACTAAAAGGGAAAGTGGAGTTGGGTAAGTGACCGACAGTAGAAAGAAATAATTCCAGGTTTGCAGTTGAGAGCTTCACGTAGATTCTCTTTGTGAAGCGATCGATCAGCAAATTAGATGAAGTTATACCTATCTTTCATCTGCTCCTGAAAACTAGGAAGACTTGAACTTACCGTCGTCACATCGTCCACGTAAACGCGACTGGACTGCGAACGACATGCTGGTTGTTGACCCAGGATATCCAACCGAAATCCGGTTTCGCACGGTTTGGGTCGACAACCTTGGATGTGAAGGTGACATAGTACCTCAGCTTTTGCCCCAACTTCTTGAACACAAGTTTTTCTGGTGACACCTTAACACTAACAGATGCAGGGCTGCTGACCTTCACATTGTAAACGGACATTGCTGGACCAACATTGGTTAGCTCCCTTCTATACCTCACAACGTGCTTTGGTTTATTCCTGAAAACAACTGAAAATGATGGATAGTTGAGATCACCAGGGCGGGATTTTTGAGGACATGAGATGTTGGACATCTTGGTCACCACCCGGATGTGTGAAACGCTGTAGTCCAGGGAGCAGAGGAAGACGACATAGTCGTTGGTAGAGATGTCATATACAAGGCCCGGAGAAAGCGCCTTGTGTGGGTCGACATGGCCTGCACCGAAAGCAAATGGGTTTGCAGGTGAGCTTCCTGCAGTGTCCCGGAATGAGGAGTTTGTGTTGTCAACAGTGTATGAGCTAGTCATCAGTGCAGACTTGATGGCAGCAGGGCTCCAATTAGGGTGCGCCGCCTTGAGTAGTGCAGCAACTCCGCTGACATGAGGGCAAGACATTGATGTTCCTGCATATATCACCAAAATCAGTAAATCGTCCATCAAATGGAAGAAAAAAGAATCTCATAAAGGAAAAACACCGTTGAAACATAGGTTCCTGCTAGCTTTCTGCTTAGCTGTGAAAAAAATATTAGAAAAAGGTTAAATGAATCAAAGGAGATGGAGGAAATTCAAAGTTGCACCGAGGAACTGGAGTTCAAGTGTACTAAGTTTTAGAATTTCAGTCCATGGTAGGTTGGCCCATGTGTGCACATGGCTCATTCTAAAATTCTGAAAATTTCCAAAGTTTGCATTGTTTAGTCACATTCTGCGTGAAGTGTTCTAACATGTTAGAAACACTTTGAATGCTTGTGCTCCACACACATGGCGCGTGCCCACGGTTTTTTGCGCCCACGGTTTTTTGCGTGATTATCCGTGTGACTTATGACTTGCATGCAGCAGAAGCTAGCAAGTAAAATCAATCTTAATTTTGTTAAACCGTGCAATAATATTTTCCTTCTTAATTCTGTTTTTAATGAGTTCAGACGAATTGATTTGATGATTAGTTCTGGCTTAACTCCAGCAGTTACCTCTAAGCACTGATATTAATCAATAGCTGCGGATACTAGTGCTTAGTTGACGTTGCTAGTAAAGGGGCAGCAATCGATCGATGCAGAGGCCGGGGGCTTCCCTACTTTTCGAAAATTTGAGCGACCTGAGGCCTTGTCCGGTAACACAGGGGCTGGGAGGGGTTGAGGTTGAGGGGGAAATGAACTTCAAAGCTGACTTTCTTAAAGAGTTGGTCAATGCCCGTAGGAGCAATCATCACCCAATGCTCAATGGAGGTGATTTTAATATCCTACGCTTTAGTAAGACAAAAACAATAATCATTTTGCAACTAGGGAAAGCCCCCATTTGTCCATTTGGGGGCTGTCCGGACAAAGGGGTGAGGGGTGGGGACAAAAAACCATCTTACCCAATGGGAGCCCATATCTGTCCACCACAATTATCCATTTCACTCTATTTTTACTTTTATTCTATTTAACCCATACCTACATGATTTAGTGGATATATGTATAATTAAGGCAGCTACTGCCCAGACAAACTTCCAGTCATTTCACTCTTTTTCTACTAAAATTCGGTAGGTGATTTGAAGGACAACAAGATTTGTGACTACTGCCTGTAGTATGGCTTTAGATGACTGCATATTTTTCAACTTAACTGCAGCTTTGGCAAGGGAAGAACATCTTTCATCTTCTTTCTTTTCTCCTTTCTAAAATCACACTTTGGAAGTCGAACAAGATTTCACGAGAATGATCTAATGGTAAGCAGTCTTCGCATATTGGATTCTACTTTTATGTCTATTGTCTGTGTACGTGTTTTTAAGAAAATTTAAACAAACGGTAGAAAACAAAGCCAGTCTCAAAATCTGGGAAGAATTAGAGGACTTAGTATCTACTCCCTCCGTTCTATAATTCTTGTCTCAAATTTGCTAAAAAATTGGATGTATCTATTCCTAAAAAATGTAGATATATGTAATATTTCGACAAGAATTATGAAACGGAGTGAGTACTGCAAAGCATCTTTTCACTTTCTGTGTCATGACCACAAATCCTCATCTTCCGTGTTTGGTTGTATTTTTTTATACGACAATAAAATAAAATAAACTTCCTTTATCAAAAAAAAAGACGGGCGATGAAACCAAGTAAGAGTAAGAAATTAACTTGCTCTTTCTGCTGTTGCCTTTAAAAGATTTCACATCTCAGTGTAGAGCATCACATGTGCATCCCTGACAGAAGGCAGTGAAAGCAACAAAGTGCTATTTCCTTCGACAAGAAACAAAAGTTGAAACGAATTGGCGCCTTTCTACAAATCTGGCACTGAGCTATGGCTAGCTAAATCTGCTTGCTTTGTTTGCTGGTACTGGGTAGCATTTCTTATTCAGATTGCGGAAGCAGCAAATGAGTAAATATGAATCTGAAGAATACGTGAGGCTGACAGTACTGACCTGAGATGATGTTGAAGCGAGTCCGGCGGCCGTCTTTGGCGAGCCCGGTGGGCCCCTTGGCGCCGGTCCATCCGGCCAGGATGTTCACCCCCGGAGCGATCATGTCCGGCTTGAGGACATGCGGCACGACGGTGTTGGGCCCGCGGGAGCTGAATGCCGCCACGACGGGCGCCGGCCGCACGCCGAGAACCGTGCCGCCGAAGCTCAGCATCGCCATCGGCTTATTGCCGCGCGCAGCCGCGGCGTAGACGTAGTTCCGTATCCTGTCACCGGCCGTCTTCCCCACGGCCACGGCCGGGAGCAGATGGCTGTCGGCCACGAGCTCCTCCCCGCTGGCGGCCGTGTTGGCCAGCACCATCCCGGCGCCGCCCACGGCCTTCACGACGGCGCCCTTCTCCACGCGCGCGTTCACGCCGCGGTCGCAGAGCACGATCCTGCCGCGCACGGAGGCCGGGTCGAGCGTGCCGGAGAGGCAGAGCTTGCTCGCGTTGTCGCGTCCGCCGCCATAGACCATGGGGAGCATGGCCGGTTGGGCCGGGCCCGCGTAGAGGGACACGCCGGCTAGACGGGCCCCGGTCGGGCCCAGGGTGACGTGGGCCGGGAAGCCGCGGTCGAGCGTGCCCGCGCCGACGGTGGCGACCCAGGGCGCGGAGTTGGCCACCGTGGCGCCCGCCGGGCCAGCGTTCCCCGCCGAGCAGGCCACGAACACGCCGGCCGCCGCCGCGCCGAAGGCGCCCACGGCCACGGTGTCCTCGAAGTACGGGGCCGAGCCGCCGCCGAGGGACAGCGACAGCACGCCCACCCCGTCGGCCATGGCGGCGTCGATGCCGGCCAGGATGTCGGAGCTGAGGCACCCCTCCGGCCAGCACACCTTGTACGCCGCCACGCGCGCCCCGGGCGCCATGCCGCGCGCCGTGCCATTCGCGTACCCGAGAAGGCTGGCATTGGCCACCGCCGCGCCCGCCGCCGTCGTGGCCGTGTGCGTGCCGTGCCCATCCCTGTCCCGCGGAGACGCCAACACCCGCCTCCCAACTCCGCCATTGGCGGCGCGGAAGCCCCGCGAGAAGCTGCGGGCGCCCACTAGCTTCCTGCCGCAGGAGCTGGGGGGGAAGTCCACGCCGGCCTCGCACGCCCCTTTCCAATGCGCGGGCGGCGGCGGGAGCCCGTCGCCCGAGAAGCTCGGCGACTCTGGCCAGACGCCGGTGTCGAGGACCCCAATGACCACGTCGTGAGAGGCCGCGTCAAGGCTGGGCATGGGCATGGCGGGGGAGAGCAGGCCGAGGAACTCCGGGGTGCGCGTGGTGTGGAGCTGGAGGACGGCGTCCGGCAGCACCTGCAGCACGCCGGGGCTGCCGCGGAGGAGCGGCAGGTGGTCCGGGAGCAGCGCCGCCGCGAAGCCCTGGGCGGCGGCGGAGTAGGAGTAGAGCAGGTGGCGCGCCGGGTCGATGGACAGGGACTCGAGGTGCGCCGCGTGCCAATGCGCCGGGGACGGGTGGTGCGCCGCAGCCGCAGCCGCCGCGTCCATGAACACGATGTAGGTCCTTGTGCTAGAGACGTCCGAATCGCCATTCG
The DNA here is from genome assembly GCF_000005505.3 of Brachypodium distachyon. Taxonomy (NCBI): domain Eukaryota; kingdom Viridiplantae; phylum Streptophyta; class Magnoliopsida; order Poales; family Poaceae; genus Brachypodium; species Brachypodium distachyon. Next base: position 45,450,822 of record NC_016134.3, on the reverse strand, counting down.
CGGTGGCATTATCACCTGGGAGGAGGAGGAGGAGGAAGAGGAGAATACATGGGAGAAGGTGGGCGTGCTCCATCGAGGAGTGGAGTGGGTGGGGACTGAGGGAGGACGAGCGAGTGTGAGACTGAGGGACATTCCGAGACTCAGACGGTGGTGATAATGGCTAGTGACTGGGAAACTTTTCCTTTATCAGTAGACTCATGATGATCGGTATATTTTGATGTGTTAAAAGAAAGTTGATTTTGAAAATGTCTCCACTTCCGGCGCTTCTTTCTCAGCTGCATCCCCTCCGCTTCCGGTACCGTCTTTTCTTTCTCATTCTCCATCTTGTACACTTGGGTCGCGCCGCCGCTGCGCCTCGAGGCAAGCCTTGTGCGACGTCCACCTCTACAGCGGCCGGCTGACATGTTTTTCAAGAACGTGGACAGAGAAGACGGCGCCGTATCCTTGTCGTCGGCGAGAAGCTAGGGTTTTAGGGTGGAGTGGGGTTTGTGGTGGGGCAAAGCTCCCAAGCTGGAGTGGGTTTGTGGTCTGGCACTTATGAAGTGCGTGTGACATTTGAAAATATGCCGAGTACTCCGTTGGGAGACATGACTAGAGAAGTGGAATCAGAAAGCATGGGTCTTGCACTCACCTTTGTGTTGGAAATATGCCTTAAAGGCAATAATAAATTTTTTATTATTCATATTTTCTTGTTTTTGATAAAGGTTTATTATCCATGCTATAATTGTATTAACAAAAACTAAATACATGTGTGGATAAATAAACAAACACCGTGTCCCTAATACGCCTCTACTAGATTAGCTCGTTGATTAAAAGATGGTTGATGTTTCCTAACCATAGACATGTGTTGTCATTTAATAACGAGGTCATATCATTAGGAGAATGATGTGATGGACAGACCCAAACCTAAGCATAGCTTTTGATCGTATCACTTCAGTTTAAATTGCTAATGATTTCATTATGTCAGGTATCATTTCCTTAGACCATGAGATCATGCCACTCCCTAGTACCGGAAGAATACTTTGTGGACATCAACCGTCATCTCGTAACTGGGTGATCATAAAGGTGTTCTTCAGGTATCTCGGAAGGTGCTCGTTGGGTTGTATGGATCAAGACTGGGATTTGTCACTCCATGTGACGGAGAGAGATATCTCTAGGCCCTCTCGGTAATATAGCATCCTAATGAGCTTGAAGCATGTGACTAATGTGTTTAGTCACGGGGATATTATATTGCGGTATGAGTAAAGAGAACTTGCCAGTAACGAGATTGAACTAGGTATGGTGATACCGACGATCAAATCTCGGGCGAGGCAAAGGGAATTGAATACCGGATTAATTGAATCCTCGACATCGTGGTTCAACCGATGAGATCTTCGTGGAATATGTGGGAACCATTATGAACATCCAGGTCCCGCTATTGGTTATTGATCGGAGAGGTGTCTCGGTCATGTACACATGTTCTCGAACCCGTAGGGTCACACACTTAATGCTCAATGTCGCTAGGGTTCGATGAGATAATAAATAGTGATATCGAATATTGATTCGGAGTCTCGGAGGGATCCAGGACATCACGAGGAGCTTCGGAATGGTCCGGAGATAAAGAATTATATATGGGAAAGCTGTTTCAGAGTTTCGGAAAAGTTTGGGATATTTTCCGGTATCGACCGGAATGTTCTAGAAGGTTCCGGAAGTTCTCAAAAGGTACTGAAATGTTCCAGAATATTCCTGAGAATTTAATTGGGCCTTTATAGTAATTAATTAGAGTAATCTAATTAGTTATCCCCTAATGGGCCTAGGGGGAAAGGGGAGTAACAACTCCACCGTACGGTGGAGAACCGTACGTGGGGGAGGGAGTCCTCCCGGGACTCTTTTCCCTCCCCTAGCCGGCCCTAGCCTCTTCTTGGAGGAGGGGCAAACCCTGACCACCACCCCTATATAAACAGAGGGGAGGGGCAGGGGGAGAGAAGACACCAAGCCCTCAGCTGGATCTCTCTCCCCTGAGCCCCTCTCCTTCTCTCCCGTGCGCAACGAAGTCCTGCCCGCGGAGCTCTTCACCATATCCTACACCACGCCGTCGTGCTGTCGGGATCTCGTCAACCTCTCCCCCTCGTCTTGCTAGATCAAGAAGGAGGAGACGACATCAAGCCGTACGTGTGGATACCAAGGAGGTGCCGTACGTTCGGCATTGAGATCGATCTCATCGAAAGTACCACTACGCCAACAACGATCCTGTGATCGTAACGCTTTGTGGTCTACGAGGGTATGATGTTTATAATCTCTCTCGTTACTTACACCCAGTAGATATTATCTTGGGTTTTTTCCGCACTTCTCGTAGAATTTTTTTTATTTTTCATGCCACGAACCCATCACTTTGTTCCATTGGGAGACACGAGGGATCTATTCTACAGCGTACAGGATGCTGCTGAAACCAAGCTGGGTAACGGCACATTCTGATATTCTGAAGCTCCTGAGATGGCATGAACGAATGGACTGTTTGAAGCACACTGGAGAACCCATGTTCAGAACCGGGACCTGGTTCCAAGGATACAGCGAAGAAACAGATCGTTTCTCGGGCTCGTCGGCCTCAGCGATCGTAGTGGCACCGGGGCTCATAGCTACTTATAGTAAACGCAGTAGGGTGCTACAGAAAGAGGACGCTGTGTTCATCAAGCCCCTGCAACATGTCCATCAACATGATCCCCATCTTTTTATTGCTCTCCCGCTCGGTTCTCTTCTTCAGGTTTCAGTTGATCCATAAGACTCGGCAGCATTCACCGGCAACAATGCAAATGCTTCTTGAGCGCTGAACAAGGCCCCGTGGAGCTCCTGAATGGAGAAGGCATGCAAAGGCAAATGCTTCTTGAATGGCAAAGGAAAGTGCTTCTTGAAATGCCGAACAAAGGCTTGTGGGTGGGTACCGCTGCCGTGCTGTGGCTTCATTTCCACCACTCAAATACTCAATCTTCTGACAAAGTAGGCGAACAAGTCAAGGTCCGTCGCCCGCAACGACGTTGGTGTATTGCCCGTCCAACGGATATCTTGCAACGTTAGTCCTCCAGCCGCCAGATAGCCACTAGAATCAATCAAGCAACTCGATCGCCCGTCCACCATGGCTGTCGTCGTCGACGACGACGGGCTCACCCGCGGCGGCGGTCGCCGGCGCATCGTGCTGTTCCCGCTGCCGTTCCAGGGCCACATCAGCCCGATGCTGCAGCTGGCCGACGTGCTCCACCGCCGCGGCCATCTCGCGGTCACCGTCCTCCACACGGCCCGCAACGCGCCGGACCCGGCCGCCCGCCCGGACGGATTCGACTTCGTGCCCGTGCCCGACGGCATGCCGGCCGCCGTGGCCGCGTCCGACGACCCCCTGGAGAAGATCCTCGCCATGAACGCCGCCATGGACACCTCCGGGTGCGTCCGCGACGCGCTCGCTTCGATTCTCCTCTCCGCAACAGAGGAGCAGCAGCCTGTGTCGTGCCTTATCATGGACACGGCCCTCCCCGCGGCGCAGAAGGCGGCGGCGGCGCTGGGCCTGCCGACCGTCGTGCTGCACACCGTCAGCGCCGCCTCCACCCGCCTCTACAGGTCCTACGCCATGCTCCACGACAAAGGCTACCTGCCCGCCCAAGGTGTGTTGTGTTCATCAGAATCAAGATTTGCGGCCTGTATACAATTATAATTTGTGTGTTCATTAGAAATCAAGACTGCACATCATCGTTTTTCGAAAAATTTCAGAGCAGGAGCTTAACCGGCCGGTGAAGGAGCTGCCGCCGCTGCGGGTGTCGGACCTGTTCGACCCGAGCAAACACCCCGACCAAGAATCGGCGAACAAGATCCTGGACGGGAACTTCAGAACCACATCGAACTCCGCGGGGGTCGTGATCAACACGTTCGAGGCCCTGGAAACCCCGGAGCTGGCGGCGCTGCGAGCCGAGCTCGGCAGTACAGGCACTAGCACAAAAGTCTTCGCCATCGGCCCGCTGCACGAGCTCTCCGCCATCGACGCCGCGGCGAGCAGCCTGCAGGAGCAGGACGGGAGCTGCATCTCCTGGCTAGACACCCAGGCGCCCGGGTCCGTGCTCTACGCGAGCTTGGGGAGCGTGATCCCCGTGCAGAAGGACGAGTTCGCGGAGGTCGCGTGGGGGCTGGCGGGCAGCGGGGTGCCGTTCCTGTGGGTGGTCCGGCGAGGCCTCGTGGCCGGCGGCGGCGAATCAGATCCGGATCTGCCCGACGGGTTCGAGCGCGCCGTGGAGGGGAGAGGGAAGGTGGTCCGGTGGGCGCCGCAGCGGGAGGCGCTGGCGCACGGGGCCGTGGGCGGGTTCTGGACGCACAGCGGCTGGAACTCGACGCTGGAGAGCGTCCATGAGGGCGTGCCGATGCTTTGCAGGCCGCTGTTCGGAGACCAGCCGGTGAACGCGAGGTACGTGGGGGAGGCATGGAAGAATGGGGTTCTGCTGATGGAGGGCGAGAAGAAGCTTGAGAGGGGCAAGATTGCGCAGGCGATTAGGGCGTTCATGGATCCCGGGGAGAAGGGAGATGAGATGAGGGAGAGGGCGGAGGAGCTGAGGAGACAGTCGGCGGCGTGCTTGGAACCCGGCGGAGGGTCGACTTGCCGGGCTGTGGATGAATTGGTTGACCACATACTGTCTCTTTGAACTTCTTTTTCTGTACTTCTCTGAACCTCGTACGAACAGAAGGAACTTGTTTTCTCTGAAGAAATCTGTGTCTGTCTGTAACTTGGCAACCGTGTATATGTGGGTATTTTGTGCACGTTTTTTTCTTTGAGAAAAAACAAAACATCGTATCTTAGCAGCTCATATCTTAATCTTATACTCTCTCAATTAAGACAATGACAATAATTTAAGATAGGAGTGAGTAATTATTATCAAGAAAAACAAAAGATAGTGCAAGCAACGGATAGAATAAGCCGCAAAACGATTAATAAGATAACATAGAAAAACATACATGTGGTCTTGTCTTTCGCTTGCTCTTTGTTCTTCAAAAGACGGATGATGCACCGAGCATAAACCCAGGGACACCCTGCAAACTCTATCGTCATACAAGAATTTGAAAACCGCAATAGCCACTCGCCGCGAATAACGAGATCAAGTAGTCTCGGTACGAACATGGTTGGGGCATCACTCTATGCAGCCCATGCTTGCAATCCTTCACCACCAATTCAGAGGTTAAAATAAACGAGATCCCGCCACAGAAGCAGAATGGAAAAAGAGCTTGAAGTCACCACTCCAAACCATCCAATTAACTCCTTTGATAGAAACACCAACCGTCAAGATTTGAAACGAACCAACCGATCTGGCGACACACACCCTCACGGGTGTTAGTATGTATAGCAATTTTCTTATGGAACCTTTAACCTTGTGTTGGATTTATTAATTTGATATGTTTTCTTAGAAAATTATTCCGGTACGTCAGTGTGTGGTTGGTTGTTACCCTTCCTTCTTTATCAACTTATGTTGGCCCTAAATTCTAGGGATAAAAACATAACCGATCTGGTATGTTGGCTTCGTATAACCTAGTAATTACTAATTAGTAGCTATTTTTATTGTGTTTTCAAAATCAGCTTTCTTTTAACACATCAAAATCAACAATTTGCGTTTGGCATCAGAAGAAGTAAACTTTTTTTAGAGGCATGAAAGCATTAGAGAGAAGTATTCTATAGATGTTCTTTTCCCACCTCGGTGTCACTCTCAGTGTTATTAGGCAGCAACGACATTCACAGAAGATTTTGGTGTTTGGAAGAAGAGTTTTTGGCTCATGATTGACGGCGACGCTCTTATTCTACTCTTCCCCCTTCTTCTTCTAAGATATATCAAGATGGCTGCGCTGAGATAGGGATCCCTGAGTCGACGTGCCAAAAAAACTCAGTCTCGTCACTTGCGACGTTCAAGTTTATCGGTTCAAAAAGCAGTGATTTCTGCTATGATGCTCCTCTAAATCTAAAAATGTTGGTTGCTTTTTTTTCCTTCTTTGCCAGTGTCATGGCTGCATGGAAGATTTGTGGTGGGTCATATTTGTCTTTTTTTAAGCTTTTTTACAGTACCTTGTAGTAAATATCAGCCGTCCATTTAAGAAGATCTAGTGGTCTAGATGATAATATACTACCAGATCAAAACGAGCAGTGTATTGCACTGTTGGGTTGAATAGAGCAGTATAGGGGTATTTTCGGAACGCCTAGTTTAAACCCACATCTCATTCTGCACGGCCCAAACAGTGAAACGGGCCAACACTTATCGTTCACCCCGTCGTCTCCCACCTCCGACCCCCTTGATCCCACTCCGCCGCCGGGCCTTCCCCCACCCAGGTGGTCCCCGGCTCTGACGCCATGCCGGCAAGCACCCACGCCACCAGAGGGGACCGGTGGGGCCTAGAGGTCGAACAGAGGCGCTGGGCCGAGGTCGACGAACCCCTCTATGACGGCCGGGGCGAGCTCGAAGATCGGCTGCGCCGGCGAGGTTGACGTTCGGGAGAGTGTTTTTTTTCTCTTTCTTTTCTTCAAGAATACGACCGGCGGCGCGTGGAGCCTTCCGGACGGGGCGATGAAGCGAGATGGGAACAGGCAAGAGAGAGAGAAATGGGCTTCAGCCCATTAGGAAAAAAGAATTGAGAAATGGGCTAAATGAAAATGTCTATACTACCCTTACCAAATCAAAGGTGGAGATCTGTGTACTCTTCTTTAACCACGGCAGTATAGGGTACCATAAAATTGCTCTTTTTTTAATCTTATGTGGTTTGCAGGTGGGCGTTGTAGAGTAATGGAACACGCAGTTATTTCTTGTAAAGAAAAACTATTTTACGTCTATCTTACCGTAAAAATACTGGCGAGCTGCTAACGGGCCGGGTCCATCTCTACGGGGTTTAGTAACCGTTAAGATTTTTCATTTTTCTTTAAAGAATCGAGCCATTTCTTTTCTCTCTTTTCCCCCTTTCTTTTGTCTGTTCTCCCAAATCGAGCCACCGCTCGTCGTCTCCCGGGGGAAGGAGCACTGCGTGAGGCGATCGCGAGGGGGAGATAGCGGGCGGCGTCGGCAGCGGCGTGGGGCATGGCGGCGGCGTCGTATTCCTCGTCGTCATCGGCGGCGGGGCTTGGGGGAGGCGGTGCGGCGGCGGCGGCGGTGGCCGGGCTCAAGACCTACTTCAAGACGCCCGAGGGGAGGTACAAGCTTCAGTACGAGAAGGCCCACCCGGCTGCCGTCCTCCACTACAATCATGGCGGGAAGACCGTCTCGCAGGTACCGTCGCGGCTCTGGCGCGAACTGTGGGGGTTGATCTAGGTTGGAATTCGGCACGGGGAAGTGGGTTGTTCTCGTCGATGATTTCGGCAGGTTTCTGGATATTTCGAGTGGTGTATAGGTGCAATTTTATTTTTATACATGTGCTATGTGCTCCATTGTTAGGATTTCGACCGGTCTTAGTTTCTCATTAGCACAGTTTACTCATGCTGTTAGTTAGCTAGAGATCTTACTGTGAGCGCTTCGTTGGTAAGTTGGAACCTCTTTTAGTTTTAGTGTGGGTTGCGGCTAACCCTTTATTACAGTATCGGCGTTGAATAATTTTATTTGTCTTCTCAGTTCTCATTCTGTAGTTAATTTGTGTTGTCTTACTTTCAACTTCTGTAGTTAATTTTGGTTGTTTTAGTATTCAATTCTGTAGTTGATTTTGATGCTATTACATCGCATTTATGTTATTTTTCTATAATGTCTTGTACCTTAATTGGCCGAACTGGGTAGCCTATTATTGTGCAGTTCTGGATTTTTGTTTTGTAGTGATGTAAGTTTGGTTACTGTTTGTCATAGTTGACGGTGGCATACCTGAAGGAGAGGTCTACTGGCCAAGGCTCCACACCATCGACACCAAGCTCTAGCAGTGGGATGCGGTCGGCGGCGGCAAGGCTGCTGGGCAACGGGAATGGTAGCCGAGCACTTAGCTTTGTTGGGGGCAATGGTGTAAGCCGGGCTGTGTCTGGAAGCAGCCGTATAGGAGGAAGCCTTGGTACATCTGCAAGCCTTGGAGGATCCCAACCTGTAGCAAACTATGATGGCAAGGGTGCATACATCATCTTCAATGCCGCCGATACGCTCTTCATCAGTGACCTAAATTCCCAGGACAAGGTCTTCAGTTTTTTTATTGGATGCTTGCTAAGTGCACTTTTAGTTTCTTGGTTCTGATCAGCTGATTCATTCACTAGGATCCAGTAAAGTCCATGCATTTTAGCAACTCGAACCCATTGTGCCATGCGTTCGACCCTGAGGCCAAGGAGGGGCATGACCTGATCATTGGAATGGGATCAGGCGATGGTTAGTGCAGTAGGTGTTAGCTTGAATTACTTCACCACTTCAAAATGGACTATGCATAATTTGAGGGTATTTTTTTTGCGTGTCTATCCATGGTGCAGTCTATTCAATGTCACTGAGGCAACAGTTACAAGAATCTGGAAGGAAGCCTGTTGCAGCCCAGCATTATAATAAGGGTGATAAAGATGGAACAAGCATTAGCAGGCATGTTACAATTTTCATTATTCATTCATTTCATCATGTGTCATACAGCATTTAAAGTTATTTGCACTTTCTGATTCGTATCAGCATTTCCTATAAATATTGTGTTCATCATCTGGTGTCCGAATGGCACCATCCCTATGAATCCTTATAGTTTGTAAAAGTGAAGATGAATGAGAGTCCATTTTTTATGGTCTGATATGTGTTTCTTTTAAATCAGAGATTAAAGCATTGATCACTTTAGCCTAGCGTTTCTCTAAACAGGGCGCTGCTTGGATATTGTTCCTCGTCTCCTCTTGTTACTTAAGGTAACTCTCAAGTTGACTTGTGGAATCTATTGTTTGCAGCCGATGCACTTCTGTTGCATGGGTGCCGGAGCGTGAAGGCATCTTTGTTGTTAGCCATTCTGATGGAAATTTGTATGTATATGATAAAGTGAGTGAATACTGGTCGCATAATTTTCCATTTATAAATGTTTTGGGTTGATATTTGCGCTGATGTATATTCTTTACATTCAGTGCAAAGATGGAAATACTGAGTGTACATTTCCAGCAATAAAGGATCCAGCTCAGTTGATAGTTTCACATGCAAAGTCGAGTAAGGTAATTCCGGCATTCCATTGTTGTTTCCTTAAACCCCATTATTTTGAAGTTACCCTAGCATTCTTAACTTTGAACATATCTTAATGCAATGAGCATCTTATTCTGATTGTTATGTAACACATGGAAGTAGTAATGTAAATTGCTAATTAGTAAACGGTAATTACTACCAATATAATTTCCACTCTATCCAAAAAGTCATGTGCAAGATCAGACAAATCCCAACTGCTTAAGAGTTAAGAGAGCACACCATTTAAAATGGCTCCTAAGATTAAGATTACACACACATACTTTATTGTACAGATTAGATATGCTAACTTAGTCATTCAGTAGTACAATTTCTTTATGCTCACATTTAAGAGTTTAGTTGCGGAGTAATAAAAAGGGGTTGTGCGTGCTAGGTGGCTCCAACACTATGCAGTATGCACTTCTACTACTAGTCTCCAACTGCATATATTGTCAGAACATGTACTAGGTTTTCTCTTGGTGTTAACTCTAGCGATCAATGTTTGCATGCTTCTAAAACAATTGTAACGATTTAAATTTAGTTACAGAATGTGTGACTAAGTGATGACATTCAGTACAATGGGGAAAAACATCTTCTCTTGAGTTAAGAGGAGACATGCCCCTCTTTTTCATTTCTCTCTTCCATGTGAACAATTACCAATACCATATGTGGCATCACTAAGAGAAGGATGGCGTCACCCCATTATAACTGCTCTTGTTGTTTTTATCTCTAGAATTTACTTTTGCAATAAGAACATTAGTGGCATACGCCAGCCGCCAGGTGCCATTAATATACCAGTAGGATCAGGACATTTATACATTATACAGTTGAATCTTGGGATCTGGGAAGTAGTTCTGTTAACCTATGGTTTTTGGTATGTTGCCACATAACATTAGGTTAGATGAGTTTATATCAAACTCTTGAACTTGTTTGTCCCTTAAAGAGTGTGGGATCGTGATTATCTTTGGATGTATCTCATGGAAAATTGGTTGGTCCCAGGGAGCCCGCATGCACAATGTCACAATGCAGAAAATGCATGATATAATGTTCCAAGAGGACAAGCACAATTTATGGGTGTAGCAGACTTTAATTTATTTAAACCTGCAGAATATCAATTTGCAATTCGTAACCAGCATCAAAACTGAGAGAAGAATCACTCATGCCTGCACTATTCATATTGCACACACTACACAGTGCTACTTGTTTTTTGTTCTTGGTATCAGGGACGGATTTGAAATAAAAACTTTGCAGGTTTATGTAAGTTAATGTATACTAAATCCATGAACTTTCATGTTTTTATACTGTATCATGAAATTTCATTATTATTATTTTCAAATTTGGATGCCTAGTCACTAAATTGCTCTCAACAACATTACAGAGTAACCCAATTGCTAGATGGCATATTTGTCATGGTTCAATCAATGCAATGTCCTTCTCTCCAGATGGGGCATATTTGGCGACTGTTGGACGAGATGGTACTTGCTTTCTCCTAGATCCTGACTAGAGATTTTTCATACTGATAAAGTCTACTGACTTAATATTTCTAATTGAACTAACAAAAATCAACCATATGTAGGTTATTTGAGGGTGTTTGACTTTTCAAAGGAACAACTAATATTTGGTGGGAAAAGTTATTACGGGGCTCTCTTGTGTTGCACCTGGAGGTATTGAATTCACACTGAGATTTGAGATCTTCACTTATATGTCTGCCATTTTTTCTCCTCAGTTCTATGGTTCTCCCCTGTTTGGCTGTCCTGCTAGTTATTTCATTGCCCATATTCAATACCTCGAGGCCTGGTTGTATGATCTCGCCAAGGCAGTGCCGCCATCAGGTCTAGCCGCGCCGCTCATGGAGGTTGCTTGCTTAGAAAATTGGGAGAACAGTGGTCATTGAATAACTACTATGAGTTGCTCTCCATACTCTCCTATGTTCCCAGACTCCCGTTAGATACCAGATTTATACCAAGAAGCAGTGAATTTGCATCACACCGATTCTGAAACAATGGAGGCCTCACTGCCCCTATAAAAAACTAATGTTACATGCTGCATAATTTTCAAATTCCTCACTACTTCACCATCCCAGGCAGCACCCACATGACTCTATTTTATCCTTTCCCGAGCTCCTGCCTCCCTCTTCTAGAGGAGGGAGAGAGATGTGATGGAAGAAAGGGAGAACATGGAGATAATGATAACAAGCCCCGTTCCATTTACTTGTCGCACAGGGTGTATCCACGTGTCATTTATATATGAGGTGGAAGGTGATAGATATGATAGCTGTATCAACTATTTATATTGCCCTAGTATCAAATAAGTAGCATATTGGTCCATTGAGTACGCAGTGAGCTATACATCAATGCTTCTCTTTACCATATTTTCAGCTCTGTGATTTATTTTTATTTGTTCCCACATTTGTATGGGCTTGTCAATCATGAGTATTATTTGGTAGATCGATGGAGTATGACACAGAAATGGGTATCACTCAGTTTCTTACCAAGTGTGGTTTTGGTCTGTTTTACAGCTCGGATGGCAAATATCTATTGACAGGTGGCGAAGATGATCTTGTGCAGGTATGGAGCATGGACGACAGAAAGATAGTTGCATGGGGCGAAGGGCATAATTCCTGGGTATTAGTTTAATTTGCCTTGAACTTTGTTGAGATCTTCTTGTTTCATTTTCATAACGTGTAATCTGAGGACAAGGGTGATTTTTATTAACAGGTTAGTGGAGTTGCTTTCGATCCATATTGGTCCCCACCAAATTCTGATGGAACCGGAGAAAATGTCGTGTATCGTTTTGGCTCAGTTGGTCAGGTATCTGAAGTTAATATATCTTGATTTATAGTTTGAACTTTTGTGGCATATCCTTCATATTGAAATTATGCGGCAGTCATCATAAATAAGCAACATTGCTGTATATCTGTCTGATAGTAACTTTTCTAAACACAACTAAAGTTTTGAAAGGCTGAAATACATATCTTCTCATTTTCTTCCTTGGCCTTCAACTAATGAACTGTTGCCATGTTCCTGCCATTCACTGTTAAGCTAATTGCATGGCATATTCACAGTGCTTTTGTAGGAAGATATGCTATTTTTCCTATCATATCCGTGCTCAAGCTACTTTTCTATCTCCGCATGGCTTATGCCAATATTTTCAGTGCATGTTGATCAACTTTTGTATTTTTGCTTACACAGACAAGTTATTGTTTGTTACAACTTGGTGATTTGTTATCACCTTATTGAGGTTATGAACTTATGATTAGTTATAACTATCACATAATTCAGCCATTATTATTTTTATTTTTTTATTTTTTCCAACCTGGTTTTCTCTTGACATTAAGTTTCACTGCCCCAAACTCTTAGGACACCCAATTGCTCCTGTGGGACTTGGCAATGGATGAGATTGTTGTCCCACTACGTCATCCTTCAGGTGGCTCGCCAACATTTAGCGGTGGGAGCCCTTCTGCACACTGGGACAGTGCATGCCCGCCAACAGGTATTCTTCAACCTTCTCCAAGAATGCGAGACGTACCAAAGCTTTCGCCCCTTATCGCCCACCGAGTACATGCGGATCCCTTGTCCAGTCTGGTGTTCACCAATGAATCAATCCTCACCATTTGCCGTGAGGGACTCATCAAGATATGGTCCAGACCCATCCGCAGTGAAAACAACCAACAGTCGAATTCTTCCGAGTTAGGTATAGACAATACTGTTTCAAAGGATAGGGTGATCACATCCTCGACTAAAGCAGGCGGTTCCAGTTTCAAGCAACCTTCACCTGTTCTCTTGACATGACCGCATGTCTCGCTTGTGGACTTTTCTGCTCTGCATTGTTCGTCAAGTGTCGTACCAATACCATGATTTATGGAACGGGATTGTCAAAAGAGGCTGCTGAGTGCTGGTGATGGAGGCGTGTGCTCATTTATTTGCAGATGTTCCTTGGTTACAGCAATGCTAGTGTTGCCTGTCGCGTGACACAAAAATAATAATGGAACATAACCCTGTACAGATACATATACTCCAAGAAAGCTAATACAAGTTCGTTGTCTGTGTTTCATATTATCCAATGAGCTAATATGCGAGGGGATGACTGATGGAGGCCGCTCTTGGCTGCTTGTATAATTTTTATGCTCTGTAACCTTTGTTAGTCTCTTGAAGACGCCGTTATGATTCGTGTTGCCTCTTACAGTCTCACCAAGTGTAAATTTCTCTATCGCCTCCCCATTTATTTCTTGCACGGGATCGTCAAATGCGCTTTATTATTTTTCAAAGGATGGGGTCCATTGAGCTCGAGCTGCAAAAAGTCACTCTCGAGGGGACTTCTGCTGCATGCCTCTTCATGCTCTTCTCTATGAATGTCGCTGTAGATGTTTATGCATTCAAATGCCAGAATGTTGTATAATGATGGTAATTCAGGACGCGATTTAATCCGATTTTATCCTTACCAGTTCCGAAATAGGTACAAACGACTTTTTCTGAATTCTGAAAAGCTAACCGGAGGCTTTCTTACAGTTAAAAGAGTCGGGCCAAAGGCATTATTCACAACTAATCAGTGATAGTAAGACCATCGTTAACAGTAAAAACCAAGGACGATGGGACAATAGAACCTAAACATCCGGAACATACCAAGTAACAAAACCAGATAAATAACATTATCTCCAAATATCTTCTTAACGTGCATAATACTACTTGTCTCCTGCAAACTGGTAACGAGTAGAAAGAACCATGAGAACGAGTAGAAAGAACCGTGAGAGGCAAATGGTGTTCTTTGCCAACATATTCAGGCTCGTTGTACATAATAAAAGGCACAAGTGACAACCAGATCAGAAGTAATCACTCAATAAACGTTACGATGCCCTCGCGTTTAATGTTCGCTAGCCAAGATAGAGGATCCGGTATTCCGGTTGCTCAATCCACTCTTCTTGGTATTCCGGTTGCTCAATCCACTCTTCTTGCACCATCCCAATATCATCGTCATTCACCCAAGCTGGATCAAAATACTCCCTCCGTTCCATAATTCTTATCGAAATATTACATGTATCTAGACATTTTTTTATGAATAGATACATTTATTTTTTGATAAATTTGAGACAAGAATTATGAAACGGACGAAGTAGTAGATGGAATCATAACTTTCCTGAAAAAACGTCTGGTTATTGCATTACAAGCTCCCCGTTGCACATTGGATGTTTCTTACTGGCCATATCCTCAAATTCCGTGCAACGCCCAAGGTATACTTCTGAAGGTGGATGGATGATCCTGGTCCCTTCGTATTCAAAGCAGCGGCCTTTTTACAAAAGCAAAACAAAAGATATAATCATCTTGACTTAACATAGACACCACTTCAAGGCCATGTGGCCAACACAGCTAAAAAATAAATAGAAAATGAACAAAATCTTACATTAGAATATGCCAGCATTCAATTCAACCATCCCTCGGTCCATTCATTAGATGCAAAGAAAACTCAATTTCTAGTTGCATGCATAATTATTCTGATTTGTTATATAGTTTGCAGCACTGCAAGCATCCTTCAGAGAACTACGAGGGAAAGCTGAAGACCTCAGCAAGTACTTCCTCCGTTTCATAATTCTCGTCGAAATATTACATCTATCTAGACACTCTTTAGGAATAGATACATTCATTTTTGGGTAAATTTGGGACAAAAATTATGGAACGGAGGGAGTAATAGCATACCATTACCAGCGTCTTTTGATGGCTCTAATATAGGACGGCACAAAAATCTCATGTCCTGCATGACGTCAATGTCATTGCTACTGAATGAAGAAGAGTGTGGGAACTTCATCAGCATCCTGTGAGCCTTTACGTCTTGCCGTCCAGCTGTGATGTGAGAAAATCTGGTGGGCTCCATCATGTAATTGCAATTGCCATCATCGGGTATATCAGCATACACATCACAGATAACATGAAGCTCGTATTCCTGTCCCTATAATCAGATAAAGAAGGATAAATTCTGAAAAAGGCATCTACCAGAGCCAATGAAAGTAGGAGTACAAAAGAGCAAAGAACAGGTCAGAGAGTTGAACTTGCTCCTTGTAGTGCGTATCTAAGTAATGCAGCTTCAACCCTTTTGACAATGACACTGATGATAGTCAAATATCTCACACTTCGCTGGGATGATCTCCAACATGTGGCTCCTCAACTTTGGCACCGGCTTCAAAGATTTGCTAGGCGGGCACTTGTGTGACAAAGTTTCAGAGATGGTACAAACCTGGAGGAGAGCATCAGTTTCCCCTGGAGCATTGACCGCAAGGTATTCCAGGAGAAGCCTCTTGAGAGATTCCTCGAGCCCAGCCGGCACCATGGCCAGCTTCCTGTAGCGCTGCTGCATCCTCGAGACGGCATGCCGCATCGGTTCTTCCCGTAGCTCTGCTGCCGACTCTGCCGTGAAATTCGTGGAGGCGCTAGATGGAGAAGAAGCATACTTTTATAAAAACATGTTCTTCTTCTTCTTTTGACCAATTCCTGTTACAACGTGATTCCATAAAATTTGAAATTGAATTCATGTGGCCAATTTCGTGCCAATCAAACAAATTTGTTTCTGAAATTTCAAAATTAATTCTATAATTATAGGTTGAAATGATGGTTACCAAACGGATTGTAAGGGTCATGCTCACTCTCTCATCTCTCACGTGATAAGCTCTAACGTCCACGTCAACTAATCTCTAACTGAAAATCAGTTGACTCATCAACAACAAAACCATTTTTTAACTAGGGGATGTTAGGTTTTGGTTGTCAAAAGTTGTCTAGGTTTTAAAATTCTTTTTTTTGAGCGATAGGTTTTAAAATTCTTTTTGAGAGTGTATAATTCCTGGATCCTGAGAGGAATTGGAATCGGATGCCGAAGGCCCAAACTGCACAGGCCCAGCCCATCCCAGAGGGGCCATAAATCGCCGTCTCAACCGCAACCACTCCTATTCCTCCTCCCCACGCCGCCGTTTCGTCTCGTCGCCGCCGCACAAATCGCTCCAATCGCAAACGCCGCCGCCGCCTTCATCTACTCCGTCGCCTCCACCATCTGCCATCCGAGCGTAGTAGATCTGAACACGGTCGAAATCCGCGCATCAAGCACGCGCCTTTCCGGTGGCCCTACGGCCCGCACCGGGTCATCATGGGGCGCCGAGGCGGACGAGGAGCAGGCGGAGGGAGGGGAAGGCACGGGCGAAGGGACGACGAGCGGCCGGGAGGATCCCGCGACGACAGGGACATGCGCGATCGCCGCCCTGTCGACAGGGGCGCGCGCGACAACCGCCGCCCTGACGACAGAGGCATGCGCGACCGCCCCCGGCCCGACCCACGCCGCAGCCCCTCTCCGGGGTACCGCCTTCGGAGCCCCTCCCCGGACCGCCGCCCTCGCAGCCCCTCGCCGAACCGCCGTCCCCGCCGCAGCCGCTCCCTGGACCACGGGGCCAGGCGCCTGAGGGATGACGACGGCGGACGAGATCCGCCCCGCCGCGGACAAGGGGACTACGTCAGGGTTCCCTATCACCAGGAGCGCGAGCGCTACGACCACCCTGGTCGCGCCGACCGCAGCCCCAGAGGAAGCTACAACCAATCTGGTCGTGGTAACGGCAGCCCGAGAAGAAGCTATGATGGTCGTGGCGACCGCGGCCCCAATAGGAGCTATGATGGTCGCGGCGATCGCAGGACGGCCGACGAGTACGATGCCCCACCAGCCTACATGCTCCCAGAACATCCATCCGACCTGGGGCGTGCCGCGAAGGATGACTTCTTTGGAGGCCCTGGCGGCCGGAGCATTAACGAGGTGAGTGAGCTCTATGGAGACAATGGTTCGACAGGATTGGGAAGGACTGGCTCGCCGTACCGGGACCGCAGGTCGCCTCCTCTGCCACCACCTCCGCCGTTCCGGGACTGCAGGTCGCCTCCTCTGCCACCACTTCCGGCAATGTTACCTTCCCCTAGGCCACTGTACCCATCGGTGCCACCTACAGCGACTGGATTCCTGACAGGAGGGTCAACAAGGAACGTTGGTGAGAGCTTTGGCGCTGGAACTGCCCGGTTGCCGCATGATGACAGTGGGTTTCAGTATGGCGACCGTCTGCCTAGCCCGTATGTTGGGGGTAGAGAAATTGAGAGGCTTGGCCCTGGTAGAGATTCGCTTGTTGACAGGAATGGAGAAATGGACAGGATTTACCCTAGTAGGGGTGAGCTTGATTCTGACATTGCACCAGCTATGCAATTGAATGGATATGCTGGCTCGTCTTCATCCGTACTCACCAAGGACCGTCCATACCGGGTGCACGATGAAAGTTATGAGCCAAGCAATGGCTACGAACCAGGATCTGCAGGACATGGGAGTGGTCATGCTCACTTGTTCTCAGAGAGTTCACTAGAGCGTGGCAGTGGACATGATAAGATACCACTGGATATATCCAGGCAGACACACTCTAAGCATAAACCAAGAGCTGCATCCATGGATTATGCTGAAGAGGGATATGGCAGAAGGGGTCCGGCAAATGACACATATCTTGCAGCAGGGAACTTATATGGAAATGACTCACGAGATTCAAGGGCTAGCATCAGACACACATTGATCACATCGACTTTGACAGATCTAGAGGATGGAAGGAGTAACCGGCAAGTTAGGCTATCTCGCAGGATGGGAGAGGATGAGCATGCCATGGAATACAAAAGGCATCATTCTTACCATGGAGATACACCTATGCGTTATAGCACGTCAAGAGATGCTCATATACGCTACTCACGCTCTCCAACTGACCCTCGTGAAATCGCGAGGCGCCCAATTCCCGAACGTGAGTTTGCTTCATTTGAGGATGGCTTTGAGTTTAGTGATCAGGAAGTGTCTCCCATGGCTTATAGAAGAGGATTACGTGGAGCTGCATATGGTGGTCATGATATGGATATATGCCAAACTGGTGGCCCTCCAGGACAAGAGAGTTACAGCGGTGTAATTGGGCGAGGGCGTTACAGCGATGAAATTGGACGAGGGCGTTACGATGATGCAATTAATGCATATGACCTATCTCCTAAGAGAATGTCAAGAAGTTATGATGATGATGAAGATGGATACAATGCAAGATATGATGTGTCAACTAGTCGTGATGTTTTCTCAAGGATTGCTTTGCCAAATAACATTCAAGGAAATCCTAACATGTTGGCTCATGGGCGTTTAAAATACAAGCCTATCTCTCAGAGGCTGTCCAGACCTATGGTCCAGCCACAACTTGGGGGATCTGCCATGCTTGGAAGAGGAAGAGGAGGATGGACAAAAGGTGCAAAAAAGAGATTGAGAGCTGGTCTTCCTCAATTCAATGGTGGATATACATCAGAAAGAAATGAAGTTGTTAGGCCAAACAAATCTTTAAAGTTGTCAGAAGATAATCAGAAAGGCACCGAATCAAACCATGAGGATGCTTCAGACGAAGAGGATCTTTCTGTGCAGAAAGATCCACCAGAAGGCTCTGAAGAATTCAGTAAGCAAGTTCACGAAGCGTTCCTCAAGTTCTCAAAGATATTAAATGAGAGTCCAGCCATGCAGAAGAGGTACCGGGAGGCAGCAAAAGGGTCTTTATCTTGCTGCGTATGTGGCAGGTTTGTGTTCCTTCAACGTCTGTGCTAACACTACCAGCTAAATAGTTCCTCCTATCAATGTGTTAGAATGCACTTCCTGGTCATTTCAGCAGCCACTTGCTTGCTGATTTTGGGACTGGAATGGAAGGATCCTTCAAAATTATTTTGCCTGGTCTTGTTTAAGCATAACTTGCCCTAGATACACGATTGGCCCTGTAGTTCAGGTTAGCATAGCTGAACTCTATTAGTAACTTTGTTGAGGTATTTGCCAGAAGGTCTGCCCCACCCCACACCCCTTGGCGCGTAAACTAGTTATTTCCTGCATGTACTACATTTAAGATGAAGTGTGTCTATGGGGTTGAGGGTATTAGACTATGCCAACATTGTCAGTTCTTTTCAGTCCAGAGGCACTGTAAAGTGTAGAGACTCAGGCAGTGAAACATTGGTGCAAAAGGCTTTGATCAATTCCAACATTGGTAGCAGATGATGATGTTGCTTCTTTGGAGTAATACATTGCAGATGTATTGTGTCAACATGGCTTGAAGAAAGTAAGAGTAACAATATGATGCTGTTCACGAGGCGTTTAGCTCATAAGTTAGTGCTGCATTTGAGCCAGTTGGTGATTGGAGCTCCTGCTTGCTTATGCCTGGAAATCACCCATATCTGCATCAATTGAGGACAGATGCACCAATTGCCAAATTGCTGTTCTTATCTTCTTTGGACAACCAGGATCATAAACATTGCAAGCTATACTGCTTTGCTATGTTTTTCTTCAATCAAGTAAAAACCTTTGTTTGCTCCTGTAAAAGGCCCTTCAACATGATTACTTTGTGAGACTTCATCTAGCCTATTGCTATTGGTAAATCGAATTTTGCGAACACAAGGTAACTAGCATTTACCTTGTGGGAGTTCGTCAGGCTGGCTGCCACGCATTAGTTTTTGAGGGACGCGGACCTGTAGCATGGCCCCCACTGTGGTCGTATTCGTATAGCATGCTATATTTGTAAGCTGCTAGAGGTGGTAGGTTGAACAAACGGATATGTATGCCTGTATGGCATACTGTATTTGGATGCTGTAGAGGCTGTAGGTTCACCCAACGGATGTAAGTTTCAAAATAACGTATGCAAGGAATATTGTATATGTTATATCAGTATGTTTCCATCTCCTCTTTCCAATCCTCGTGAGAAAGTTGAGCTTGAATTATACGTTTGCATTTGCATTTCTTCAATTTCATGTTTGTTTTATGGAGACCATATAGATTATAGTATTCCTATGATAGTGTGATTATCTATCAATTGAGTACTGCAGTACTGATAGTAGATTATAATCAGGTCTAGATTATGATTTGTTTTCATATCTGTGCTTTGAGCATTATCATAACTACCATTGTTCATTTCATTTACCATCTTCTTGTTTGTCACTAATTTGAATTTCTATATCTATCATATGTCGTTATTGTATATGAGCATCTTTGTATTGTATTAGACTAGATTAGATTTTGACTTATTTTCTTACTTGGTCTACTGCTTATGCAATTTGATGAGTTGTCTAATTTCCATGTTCAAACCAGATGTCTCTCGTCTTTGTTTTCTTGGATTTTTTTTTGCCATGTTTACTTTGGTCAAATTTAGCTCTAGACTCATTCAGATGTGATTGCATGAAGCAATTGTGCGGTTCTTCTTCTAGTGCTCCTAAGTAGTTTTTTGAGGGGATGCATAATTTTCAAACCCTATAGTCCAACTATTTACATTGCTAGATCTTTCTTCTCCACTTGGTTTTTATCTCTCACAGGTTTTCCTTGGTTAGGTACTTGGGAAAAAATTCACATTTTGCTAGCCATAATGTGTTAAGGAGTAGAATAACCTTTTTTTTGTATATTTGTACAACTCTGATGTCATTCAGCATTCGCATAGAGTATCTAAATGCTCTGTTTATTGCTTTGTGTTCACTTTCTTACAACAGTGTTGCAAGGAAGTTTCCAGACATTGATGCCTTAATGTCACATGCTTACGACACATGCAAACTGGGTTTAAAGACGAAACATTTAGGTTTGCACAAGGCACTATGCGTTCTGATGGGGTGGGATGTGCATGTTGCTCCAGATGGTACTAAAGCCTATAAATACGTTCCAGCTGAGGAAGTAAATGCCATGAAGAGAGATCTGATGCTATGGCCTCCGGTTGTTGTAGTACATAACAGCTCCATCACAAACAAGACAAAGGCTGCTGAAGCAAAGGTTGTGTCAATAGAAGAAATTGAAGGTGTCCTTGCAGGTCAGTCTGATGAATTTGTATGTTATCAAGTCTGCCACTTGTTATTTTTTTTTTGTTCCATATATGTGTGACATAGGATGTTAGCTAGCTTTCTTGAAATAGAATGCTAATAGCAACTGATAAAGCGTGAGCATCTTCCTTTCTTCCTTCTGTATTTAGCATTGTTGATACAGTTTGACAGCACCTTTTATTTTGTATCAAAATTAGTGGTCTACTGTTTCTTCAGATCCTGATACAAAATAAAAAAATTAGTTCTATAAAAAATACCTGCTATGTTTTATTTGTGGTGTTTCATCTGTTTGGAATTTTTAAAAGTTGTTTACATTGTTGCCAGATATTGGGGTTGCTTGTGGCAAGGCAAAGGTAACCCATGGAAAACCAGCCAACCAGAGTGTGTTCGTGGTGAAGTTCCTGCCAACGATATCTGGATTTCAGGAAGCGATGAGAATCGACGAGCATTTCGCCGCTGAGAACCATGGCAAGGAAGATCTCCAGCAGATCCGAGGCGAGAAAGGTAAGAGTGCTGCCCCTGCTGACAAACTCGAAGAGCTGCTGTACGCGCACGTTGCGGTTGCTGAAGACCTTGGGTACCTGGACGACGAGACAAAGAAGAGGTGCGTCGTCAGGAGCAAGAGCGAGATCGAGGCCAAGGCAAACGCCACGCTCAACTTAGACTCGTGAAGATGCATAAATGAAGTAGATTAGATTATTAGCTCATCTGAAGTTCCAACAGTAAAGCAGCTTAGTATCTTCCTTTTGCTTAATCTTTATGGTTGCTTGTTCATATGCGGCCTGAAGAATCTATCCTACAGTTATGTATCGAACCCCTTTATATCACGGTCTAGACTCTTAAAATGTTTTTATGTTCTGATTCTCTTCGTGCCATTTCTACTCTTTGCTGCTCTAAATCTTGATCGTTGCCTTTTATCCTCAGCTGATTGATTTAGACATGCCATTTTTGTGTGCCCTACCATCTCAGCCATTGTTCCTAATGGCTATCGGCGATCCGGTTAACACCGGGCAGCAAACATCTCCGCTCTTTTATTTGCTATATTCAGTGGTCGTTCTGTAAGATACTATACCAGCCATCTACGGTATTCTTGGAAGCAACTTGTTTTCCTGATCACATCGTCTTCTGCCTGGGAATTGAGCCAAGGTCTCACGGCTTCTTTGAGCCTTGGGAGTCTTTTTGCCTGTATTAACAGCTCGTTTGGTACCAAGCGAAAATTGAATCAATTTTTTGATGCTCCCATTCAAATTTGGTCAAACTTGAGACATCCTTTGTTGGACGGAGGGAGTAAGATTTTATTTGGTTGTATTTGAATTCCGAATTCAAAAATCATGTTTGTAAGTTACATGGATTTGTAGAATGAGAGACAATTCTAGAGAAATGATGGCTTTTGGAATGGAATTTGAGTTGGGTACATAAGATTTCAAATTGAATTTCTGTACCCAATTTCGTGCCAGCCAAACAATCGGTTCCTGGAATCCAACATGAATTCCACAACTTCAGGCCTAAATGATGATTGTTGCCAAACGAGCTGCAAGGTAAATCTTGTGCGAAATCCATGCAAAAGAAATCTGCGAAATCCCAATATAGTTCTTGCGATAATGCAAGGTGCATGCATTTCTAAGTTCTGAATACAACTGTTTGGTTACACTATTTCTGAGTTCTGTATTTCTTTTTCGAAAAGAGGAAGCGATCCCCGGCCTCTGCATCAATTGATGCACAAAACCATTTTTATTGCAATGTGATCAAAAATCATACAATTCACTGATCAGCGATAGTCGGTACAAAGATAAGCCAACGAAATAGCTCTAACAAGACGAAATTATGCATCTAGGCGTCTAGTACACCGCCAGCCAGCCTGGCTGAAGATATCCCGAGCGACCATCTCCAGTCTGTTGCATCCAGTATCCAAAGGTTCCCGCAGACGCGCAGGAAGCAGGAAAGCCCACAGTCAGATCCAATGGGTAGATCTGAAAACAACCTGCAAAAAATGTGAAACTCTGGTTCTATTAAAAACAACATCATTTCTGCAGTTCCAAATAGCCCAACAGAAAGCCCAAACTCCCATTCGCATATGAGCCTTAATTTTGTTGTCTAACCCATTAAACCAGTTGCCAAATGAATTAGTAATCGAAGTCGGTGGAGGCAGATTAAAAGTAATATAAATGATGCGCCACACAATGCGAGCTAAAGGACACGAAATAAAGAGGCGATGTACAGTTTCATCGGAGTCACAAAAACAACACTTTAAACTCCCCTCCCAGTTCCGTTTCGCAAGATTCTCTTTAGTTAAAAGAACTTTGCGGTCGAGAGACCACATAAATACTTTTGAAGGAATTTTTAACTTCCACAGGTATTTCTGATGAAAAGCCGTTTGTCCTTCCATAAAGTCTGCGTACATAGACTTTACAGTAAAAATGCCCGAGGAAGAAAGACTCCAAACAAACTTATCCGGCTCACCAGAAAATTGCACCAACATCAAACGCCGAACCAAATGCAGCCAACACGCCCATTTGTGTCCATCGAGGTTCCGTCTAAAACTTATATTCAAAGGAACCGACACAAAGACCGTAGCAACAAAAACATTTTTGTGCTGCACAATCCGAAAGAGCGAAGGATATTGATGAGAAAGAGGTGAATTTCCCAGCCAGGTGTCCTCCCAGAAACGAATTCCGGTACCATCCCCCAGGATGAACATACCATGGCTAAAAAAGTCATCTTTAACTTTCATGAGCCCTTTTCAAAATGGAGAATCAGTAGGTCTAATAGACGTATGGGAAAGGGTGTCACCACGAAGGTACATGTTCTGTAGCAGTTCTTGCCACATCCCTTCCTCATTAAGGAGCTTGAAAAGCCATTTGCTTAGCAAGCATCTATTTTTAATTTCCAACAACTCAATGCCCAAACCACCTTGGTCCTTAGGACGACAGGTGATATTCCATTTGGTCAGCCTATACTTCCGCCGATGCTCGTCAGACTGCCAGAAGAAATGAGATCTGTAGAAATCCAATCTCTTGCGAACCCCGACGGTTATTTCAAGAAAAGATAACATAAACATGGGCATGCTAGTAAGAAAAAAATTAATGAGGGTAAGTCGATCGCCGTAGGAAAGAAGCTTACCCTTCCAACACCCCAGCTTTTTCTCAAAATGATCCTCCACCGACTTCCATTCCTTATTAAGCAGTGTACGGTAATGAACGGGGATCCCTGGATAACGAATTGGTAACGACCCCGACTCACACCCGAAAATGCTCTTATAGCTAGATTCCTCATCCTTAGCCTTCCTAAAACAAAAGATCTTACTTTTATGGAAGTTAATTTTAAGACCAGCGAGCTGCTTAAAAATGCTGAGTATAAGCTTCATGTTAATAGCTTTCGCTAAGTCGTGCTCCAAGAAAAGAATCGTGTCGTCAGCATATTGGAGGATGGAAACCCCTCCCTCAACCAAATGAGGAATAAGGCCTCCAACCTGACCATCCTCGTTTGCCCGAGAAATAAGGATAGCCAGCATATCGGCAACAATATTAAAAAGCAACGCGACAATGGATCACCCTAACGTAAGCCTTTCCGGGTTTGGAAAAAATGACCAATCTCGTCATTCACCTTAACCTCCACACTTCCTCCCTGAACAAGACGAGAAATCTAGTCGCACCAAATATGATCGAAACCTTTCATTCGGAGCGACTGTTGGAGAAAAGACCATTTAAATTTATCATAAGCCTTCTCAAAGTCAATCTTAAACAAGACTCCATCCAGCTTCTTCCGATGAAGCTCATGGATGGTCTCATGAAGCACAACCACCCCTTCCAAAATGTACCGGCCTGGGATAAAAGCCGTCTGCGTAGGACTAATCACTTGATGGGCGATCCCCGCAATACGATTAGTGGCTACCTTAGTAAAAAATTTGAAGCTCACATTCAACAAACAAATAAGATGATATTGCTGGATCTGAATTGCATCCTCCTTCTTGGGAAGAAGAGTAATTACGCCAAAATTAAGTTTATAAAGAGGCAGCTCGCCCGACTGAAGCTGTGTGAAAAGCGCCATCAGATCAAATTTAATTACATTCCAGAAAGTTTGGTAGAACTCGGCCGGAAAGCCGTCGGGACCTGGAGCTTTGTTACGTTCCATCTGAACGATTGCATCGTGCACCTCGTCCTCCATAAAAACAGCTACCAGAATAGCATTCTCCATCGGAGAGAGTTGAGGGATATCCTCGATCTGATCTTCCAAAAGAGAAAAAGAATTTGGCACCGATGCACCAAACAATCTCTTGTAGTAATCGGAGATAAACGATTGAAGGTTCGCTTGTCCCGTAATTGTCCCCTCGTCCTGCTCGAGTTGGAAGATTTTTTTCTTTCTGTGCTTTCCATTCGCGATGAGGTGAAAAAACTTCGTATTATTACGTCCCTCCTGGACATACTTAGCTTTAGCCCGCTGCCCCCATTTCGACTCTTCTTCCCGTCGGAGCTTAGATACGAAATCATTAGCCTCCTTCAGGGTAGACCGCTCGGCCGTCGAAAGGTCTATGGATTCAGCCTTGATATCAAGAGCGTCAATAATCTTTAAGAGGCGATCCCTTTCTTTCTTATAAACCCCACTAATATTTTTGGCCCAACCACG
The DNA here is from genome assembly GCF_000005505.3 of Brachypodium distachyon. Lineage (NCBI taxonomy): Eukaryota > Viridiplantae > Streptophyta > Magnoliopsida > Poales > Poaceae > Brachypodium > Brachypodium distachyon. The sequence goes on along the minus strand of NC_016134.3, from coordinate 45,425,231 downwards.
AAGGAAACGACGAATGTGTCTAATCTTATTTTGCCAACGCTCAATAGGCGTGTTACCCGATATAATAGACGCCCATTCAGTGGAGACCATCTCCATAAAATCCATCCTGACTTAACCATGAGAGCTCAAACAAAAAATTAGCTTTATTACCGAGGTGAGCCTGATCGCCAGAATCAATAATCAAAGGGTGTGGTCAAACCCTGAACGAGGCAGAGCATGAACTGACACTAGCGGAAATTTTTGATCCCAACCAATACTAGAAAGTATGCAATCTAATTTCTCATAAGTCGGAGTGTGACGTCTACTAGCCCAAGTAAATTGGCGCCCCGACAGAGCAATTTCCCTCAAGTCTAAGCTCTCAATAATAGCATTAAAAATAAAAGGCCACCTAGCATTAAAATTATCATTATTTTTTTCCTCACGATGGTGAATGATATTAAAATCACCACCAACCAACATCGGCAGGACTTCCGCCTCACAAATTCGAACTAGTTCGGCCAAAAATTCCGCCTTATGCACCACCTGGGCTGCCCCATAAACCGGAACCAAAACCCAGTCAAAACCATCCACCTTGGATCGTAGCTGGAATTTAACACAAAAATCCCCCGTGTCGACCCGATTGACGTGGAGGGTTGTTGTGTTAACCCCAACGAGTAGACCACCAGATCTGCCGTGCGGGGGTAAACAGTACCAAGCAAAGTCTAAACCCCCAGCCAAGTGATTCAAAAAGGGAGTCGAAAAATTGGAATGCCCCGTCTCCAAAATAGCCACAAAATCCATATGTTGCTCACGGACAATATCATGTATAAAGCGATGCTTAGCTGGGTCACGAAGACCTTCGCTATTCCAAAACATACCTTTCATCACGAATAACGTCTCTGTTTTTTAATCCTAGAGTTCCGACGAACGGCTGAGCAATCGTAGACTTTCTTCTTTCGAGGGCGTGTGACTCTCGCACAGCGATCCGACTGATCATCCTCAATGACAACCGACTCATCATCTAAGTCTACACAGAGATCTGAAATCTTCGAGACAACTATATTGTGTAAGCCATCTACATCCCATTTGCAGTCCCAACATTCTTATGAAGTAAGATAAGCGCTCTCTCCATCTCAACATCCTTAAGTAAATTAATCGATTCACTAACAGATGAAATAGTAGAACCTAGAGACACCCCAATACGACTAGCCCTCTCCATGATTTCAGAATCAGTTAGTTCAACAAAAGAAAATTTTGAAAGTAAATTTGTACCTGAATTAAAGTTCTCGTTGCGGTCACGAGTCCGACGAGCCGCGCGCTCCAACTGGGTAGCGTCGTCATCCGGCTGGGCACGAAGCGCACCCCAGACGTCGCAGCATCCTGGATCCCACCGAACGCAATCATCTCGGCCACCGTTGGAGTAGATGTCCCATTCACATGTCCGCCTAACACACGAACAGGAGCAACCGGAGCAGCAGGCGACTGCTCGAGCACAACAGCCGCCTGCAAATTGAATTGCATTGGGAGAGATGAGAAAATCCTGAAGAGGAACTCTCTACAATGCTTAGTCAGCAATCCTGGCCACACCAGCCAAATCCAGACCGCCAAAGGCGGATCGTGGGTCAGAACTAACCGACACTAATAAAAAATAGGATGTGAGCTATAGAGATGAGAAGATTGAGGATGGATTAGATTTTGTCCCTGAGATCTAGGCTAGAAACACGCTTTTCTTAAGAAAAAAAAACAAGTTGCTTCCAAGAACCCCGTAGGAAAATTGGTCCGAGCTAAACAAGAGAAGAGAGAAGAAGAAGCCAGCAAGTGCAGCTGCGTCCATGGTCGATCTCTTTTCTTTTACTTCACGTGCTGCGTCTGACATGGCTCGAGCAGACCAGCAGAGACGCAGCCAGGCCGAGCTTTGAATTTTTACCAGGCTTTTTCAGCAGGCAACGGTCGTTCGTTCCGCACAGCACCCAAGACAGCAAAAGGCAGAGGCCGTCCTTTCCTCTTCTCTGAAGCCAGGGCCAGCAGCAGCAGGAGAAGCGAGGCAGTGACGAGGAAATGCGAGTTCTACGTGAATTTTCAACCGAACCACACGCCTGTATACCTTTTCTTTTCTGAGATGGACAGGTCTGTATTCCGTGATCTCACTGATCCGATCGTCTGGGCGCTGAACACCACAAATTCACGTCGACCAAAGAAGAGAATACCGAAGAATAGTATGCCCCCCGGGACCGAACGTACGCGTGTGTGGTTTAGACTTCATAACTTGGAGGACTCGACTCTGTCGACGGACGTGGAATTCTTTTTTCCACTCTAAGGACATGAGCCTTTTTTTTTAGGTACAATACAAAGGATAAGCACCGAGACGCCTAAGTTAGTATTGTCCATGTCTAGGATATAGATCATGCTAAATTAATATAGTTTTTTTTTTGTTTTTCACTAATTTTGGACAAATAATATTTCGCATATGTGTATAAAAATCATATCTTAGGAAATATTTTTTTTCATAGGAATCAATTAATCCCTCCGAATCATATTAATTGTTGAAATATTATATGTATCTAACCGTTTTTTAGACATAGATACATCCATATTTGAACAAACTTGAGACAATTAATATGGATTGGAGAAAGTATATTATTTTTGTGTCGTAATAACCTCTTATTACTAATCTAATTCTTGTGTAGATGACCCTTTGTGTTTCCTGATCCTTGGTTGTTTGAATTTTCAGATTGTTCCAAGTTTCCAACCACCTAATGTTCTAGTACTCGCTCCAATCATGTACGTAAGGTCATATTTAGAAATTCCTAATATCAAGACAAAGAGCATATGGTTTGAACTTTCTTTTTGGCCAATAGAACATTTGTCACACTTAATGCATAGGGTACATATTTAGAATCAAAGAGACTTGCAATTAAGTGAATTAATATTAAAGAATAGTACTTTTATAATTTTGGAAAATTTAGATTTGGAATCATATAGTATACATGCAAGGAGGAGGTATATTACCAGCCTAAAATTTTACTCCCTCCGATGCATATTAATTGTCTCAAATTTGTCTAAATATAAATGTATTTATGTCTAAAAAACATTTAGATATATATAATATTTCGACGATTAATATGGATCGGAGGGAGTACAACCGTGCAATTTTTTAGCGAAACATAAATGCAAGTTTTAGGAGCTGACACCGAGAACCGATGGATAATTTTGCAGCAATCCTTAACAAATCTCATCCAACGTCCTTATTTTTAGTAATGCCTTTATTTATTTTGGGTATTTATTAATTAGTACTACTAGATCTTCGTGCATCTCGTGTAAACAGAAAACACATTGGGAGAAGTTTCAAATATTTGGCAGCATATCCCAAGGCGGCGGCGAACCCGTCGCTGGTTCCACGTCAGCAGTCAACACGTCTCTGGACTCCGGGCCCCGCCACCAGCACCCAATAGAATACCAATACCCCATTCCCTCACCGGGCGGTTACCCAACAAACACCTTCCACTGCAGGTCTCCCGTTTCCACCTCGTCTCCTCTGCGCGTTTAAAACTCCGCACCGGCGACCTCCTCGAGCTGAGCGGAGCTCGCGTCGCATGGTCCTGCCACGGCCCCGCCACTGACGTACGGGGCGGGCGAGAGAGATGTCCGTGGCGGCGTCGGCGCGCGGAGGCGGCGGGGGAGCCGCGAAGGCCGCGCGTGGGGGGCGATTCTCGGCGGGGCGCGGCGTCTGGGGGAGGCGGCGCGCCGCGGTGGTCCTTTTCCTCGCGCTGGCGTACGCGGCAGCGCTTCTCGTGTTCGTGTTCGGCGGCGGCGGCGGAGGAGGTTCTGCTGGAGGCGGCGCGGGGTTGACGGTGGCGTCGCTGCGGAGGCGGCGGCATGGCGAGCCCGCGCCCTCGACGCCGCCGCCTCCCGGGTCGGTGTACCGGAGCCACATCGTGTTCGACCGGCTGTTGCCGGAGATACGCGACGACGCCGCGCCCTCCGCCTCCGTTTCAACCCCATCGTCCTGGCGTCGCAGCATGGTGGGGTGATTTTTTTTTAGTTAATTACAGTTACCGTCCTTCGTTTTTTCGGCGACAGTTACAGTCCTTCGTTGTGGCCTTGTGGGAGATTCTGGGGCTCTCGCGTGGTCCTCGGCTGCGTCGCCCCGTTCGATTCTTCTGGTTCGTTATGCTTTGCGCAATGCTCATGCATGAGTACGCGAGAATAGGCGGAAATATTCCGGAATTTGGGGATCCTTTTGGTGCCTTTGCTCTGGGTTATACGGGAACGATGCGCAGTAATTATTACTCCGGCTGTGAGGTGGAATTCTTCGTCTGTAAGTTATTTGCAGAAAAAGTCCGGCTCCCGATTCCCAGTTTGCTCCTTCCCGTGAGCGAAGCCATGTGCCCCCTGCATTTTTCTTTGCGTACGGTTGTTTCCCTCTGCTCTGCTCATGATTTTAGATGTACTTCTGTGTAGAAACTGTTGCATACCTCTGCAATGCCAAGCAATGGACATATTGTTCCATAGGAAGAGAACTAGCTTTTGGGTGGCAGATCTTCTGCTTTTGAGCTGATGTGAATGTACTCTGTTGAAAATTGAAATGGGTTTTCAGTTCAGGGCTAAATCAGTCTAAGAATGCTTTAAAATGTACTCCCTTGTTCCATAATTCTTGTCGAAATATTACATGCATCTAGATGCTTTTTAAAAATAGATACATCCATTTTTTGGCAAATTTGAGACAAGAATTATGGAACGGAGGGAGTAGAAAAGTAGTGCTAGGGAAATATGCTCGTCAGGATTCAGGACGAACAAACTTGTTAAATCAGCCCTGAAGACTTCCAGCATGCTCATTTTTGTGCATAAATTTATCTGCACTTATCAATTGTCACATCAAAATTCTGGTATTGTGCAGTTAATGACATCACATCATCAAAACTCTGGGGAGGTATGGATGCCTTGTGTCAACAGGAGGCTGATTCGATCAGGTTCCACTTTGCAACCTTTTATTATTTCCCTGTGGACCAAATGTTCCCACTTGAAAGCTACTTATTTGTACCTTTTGTGTCCCACAATCATCATCAGTGATTAAATTTAGCATTGATATTCTGCATCACTTTTGACTCTTTGCAGAGTTGCCGCCTTCAAATGGGTATCTCATAGTTGAAGCAAATGGCGGTTTGAATCAACAGCGTCTTTCTGTAAGTTCCCCGGCCATTCTTTTAGATAAAATTTACGGTCATGGACTCATGGTTACAAGTAGCAATACAATTGCTAATATTCTTATAGAAGTCCAGTGTTGTATGCAAGTTTGCAACTATTGGTGTACCACTATATAAGTAATGTAGTATTACTGTCACTCGGTTGAGATAACTTTCATCACTGACTTTTTGCTGGAAAGACACCAGTACTATCTTGGTACACACATAGGTGGTTTATTCGTCGAACAACACACATGTCCTTTTTTTTCATCGGCCTGTTTTATATGGCATTTGTTTTCTGTTGCGGATATATTTCTTCTCACCTGAGAGTTTGAGAACGGTGCTGTGGTCTCTACCATTAGTTGTGATGTGGTTGTCTCATGTCTGTAATGTCCTTGGAATGTTCACACTATGCTGAGTAATAATTATTGACAGTGCAGTCTTTTCAATGCAGATCTGCGATGCGGTCGCTGTCGCCAGCTTGCTTAATGCTACTCTTGTGATCCCAATATTTCATTTGAATAGTGTTTGGCGTGATCCTAGGTAATTATAAAATTTTCTGCTCAATGCTTTGTTCTGTCACATTAGATAATTGTCATATTTATCTTATCTGATACCTACCTGTCTGGAACAGTTGTCCCTTGGAACTAAATTACTTCTTTTTTAATTCTTTCCTGAAACAGTTCATTTCACTTCTACAGCTCACTTTTGGTAGTGGTATCCACGAAATTTCATTTTTGCCATCCTATTTCGTGTGCTGATATGTATCTTGTATGTACTAACTTGGCATTAATGTACTTGAACCTGATTTGTTTAATGACATATGAAATAACATTTGGATTAAATTTCCCCACATTTTTTTATGATTCATCATACTAAATTTACAATTCTCTGTAGCATGCAAGGCTCCAACCTAATTGCAGTAGCATCTGGTGTTATGATCCCAAACTTCACTTTTCTTATGTGCCGTGCCACATATCAACATTGTCATAACTACTAATGTTTGCAGTATACGATTAAAACATATGTTATTTACATGTTTTGTCATACTAATTTTACAATTGTCTATAGCATGCAAAGTTTTTATCTAATTACAGCATTTGGTTTTGTGATCCCAAATTTCACTTGTCCTATGTGCATGCACCTGTGCCACGTATCGATATTATCGTAAACAGTTTCAGGATAATAATGTGTTTGCCTTGTGTATATTTTTCAGCAAATTTAGTGATATTTTTGACGAAAATCGTTTTATCGAGACAGTTGGAAAACATGTAAGAGTTGTTAAGGAACTGCCAGAAGATGTTTTGCTTCGCTTCAATTACAATATCAGCAGCATACCAAATATGAGAACCAAAGCCTACTCATCTCCACATCACTATCTGCACAAGGTGCTTCCAAAATTACTGGAGTTAGGGTATGTACAGTAAATGCTTCCCACCACACAAAAGAGGAGATGCCTTGATTGAACATGGATTTCATTCTATTTCTATCCCATGCAGGGCCGTGCGCATTGCTCCATTCTCGAATAGATTGGCTCAGTCAGTTCCATCAAATATCCAGGCCTTGAGGTGTTTGGTGAACTACCAGGCACTGAGATTTGCCGAGCCAGTAAGGCTTCTTGCAGAGGATATGGTTGTCCGAATGATGAAAAAAAGTTCTTCGACTGGTGGCAAATATGTCTCGGTGCATCTTCGATTTGAAGAGGTTTTAATACACTCTCTTGTGCACTTTAACTATTACACATTTCTTCCATCCTACTAAGGCTTTGTGCATACTGTTTAGGATATGGTAGCTTTTTCATGCTGTACATATGATGGTGGCTGGAAGGAGAAAATTGAAATGGAAAATGCTCGTGAAAGGAGCTGGAGAGGGAAATTTCACCGACCTGGTCGAGTTATCAATCCTGAGGCAAACAGAAGGGATGGAAAATGTCCACTTACTCCTCTAGAGGTTAGGATATCCTGTATTTGTCTACTGTAAAAACTGCAATTCTGGAATTTGCACCGAATCATGCACTCAGCATTTTACGTTGTTTAAGATCTCTTTAGGCTTGTTGATATCATTCTTGTTTTTTTAATATAAAACTATTGTTGCTTAGTTGGTGAAGTTTCAGGCCGTTACTAATAACCTTTAAGCCCAGTGCTAACCTTTAAGTACAGTGCCATCAATTAAGTTGTCGATTTAAAAGCATTCAGACATGCAAGAAGACTTACTAGAGATAATGTATTAACTTTTGACTGAATTTAGCAGGTTGGTATGATGCTGCGTGGCATGGGATTTGACCATTCAACCTTCCTCTATGTTGCTTCTGGTAAAATATACAATGCTGCAAAATACATGGCTCCCCTTCGCCAGATGTTCCCTCTTTTGGAGACCAAGGAAAGTCTTGCTTTACCCGAAGAACTTGCTGAGTTTGAGGTATTGTTTTTGCCAGCAACCCTGAGGCTGTTCTAAACGTTGGATGTACACAAATGCACTGAACTGCTCATTGTCTTACATTCATTTGTTTTTCGGACAGCATTGTCTTACATTCAATTTTGCATATTGTTTGGAATATAGGTTGGATTAGAGATTCTTTTACACTAATATACAATTTGTTAGCTCCTAATTACAAACTTATTATTTGCAGGGGTACTCATCTCGACTAGCAGCAATAGATTACACTGTCTGTGTTCAGAGCGAGGTGTTTGTGACGACTCAAGGGGGGAATTTCCCTCACTTTCTGATGGGGCACAGGCGCTACCTGTTTGGTGGGAATGCAAAGACAATAAAACCTGACAAACGAAAGCTGGTCTTATCTTTTGATGATCCGAATATCAGGTCAGTTTTCAGCTGCCATTATGTGCCTACAATGTCTGATAAATCAAACTAAATCAGTTCCTGTGTTGGCTATCGTCTAGAAATTTTCACCAAATCTAACTGTTGAAGCAATTCGTGCTGACCCAAGCTGCCTTTGTAATCCTTCCACCAACCAAGACTGACCTGTGTAGCTGTTGCCTACTTTTCTCAACACATTAGTCTTTTTGACAAATTGTGACACACCTCGGAGTTGACATTTTCATGATCTGATGATGTTTCCATCTTTTGTAGTGCGCAAATTGATTTATAATTATATGAAACTCTTATTGCTTCTGTCAACTGCAGATGGAGTCAATTCAAACGCCACATGCAGGAGATATTGCACCACAGTGACATAAAGAGCATCGCTTTCAGGAAACCTAACGATTCCATATACACCTTCCCAATGCCTGATTGCATGTGCCAACAAGATGGAATATAATCTAGCTTAGCATGCATACGTGAGGGATGCATACCCTCTGCCTTTGTGCAACAGAGGAACGAAAAGCACTGCGTCGTGGATAGTACTAACAGGAATTGGCAGCTCATGATCAAAGCCGGAGATAAAATCGAGGGCTTGGAATTTCTCGCAAGGTACTGAAACCCTCTCGCTTGCCTTGAGCCGTTCAATGCTAGAGATGGAATGGCCAGAAACAGCCTGACGGCAAGGAGTTCCATAGAAGTAGAAATGCAGAGGATGTGAGGTATTCTTTAAAATTAGTAATCTGTGGATAGTCCACCATATAGCAATTTCTATTCGTCAGTTCTGTATGTAGGTTGCAAAGAGGAGAGTTGCAAAATTGGGTTGTAGATATGAGCACAACCTAACTGCGTCGGTATATATGTATAAAAAAGAATGGCTAACAACCAACTGAAAGGAATTTTCAGGGACGGACTGCCTTTCAGTCGACCATTTTCTTAATCCCAGTGCATTATATTTTAAATTGCTGGATCATTTACTGAAAAATGTATTCAATGTTGAATTGTTACCGGAGCAATTTCATTTCTTGCACTACAACTTTCCTGTTGTTTCCACACTACTAGTGTTGAAATGTTCCTTAAGCACTTTCAGTGTGTTGTCATACATTTCTGGTTTACTCGAGTGCGAACTTTGGCTCATCGTGAGAAACACGATGATTCAAATGAAACATGATTTGAATGCGTTTGGGAGGCACTCCAACCTGTTCACCTGAATGTTGCCTCTTGCGCCAGTCTCGCGGACCTTGCAACTCAGTCTCCATCCGACAAAGTTCATGCTTCTGTGCTCATTGATGTGCTGAAATATTTGGAAACGAAGGAATGCCAAGGTCTTCAGGAACAGTGTTCTCTTCCGACATTTATCTCAGGTCCTCTCGCTGTAACTCTATTCCTAAGAAAGCCCTTCTCATTGATTGAGCAATAATGTACCTTGTAATTACTTTCCTTTCCTTCCCCTTCTTGTATATTGTTAGGCTCTCTTTATACTGCTAGGCTCTCTTTATACTGCTCTTAATTTTAATAAAGTTGTGCAGGTGGCTGTTGCCCGCCGTAGTTCGGATCAAAATGCTGCCTGTACCATCAGGCTGCGAGTGGCCCGTCAGACAGAGCCGGTCAAGCAACCCAAGCGTTCAAACTAAAACCAATTCCCCCGCGGCTGCGCGCTAACGTACTTTGGCTTCGTCCATTTTCCGGCACATCTGTCTGCGTGTGTGACGATCCTCAGACTCTATTTTGGAATGTAGATTCCGTGCAAGAATTCCGTATAGTACGTTGGACCGGCAGGGCGTGCTCATCTGAGATGCTGCACGGTTCATCTCAAGGAGACCAAGATAAGCTTATCCATACCAAATTAAGATTGCACGGAAATCCGTGGTCCTACCTATGCATTGTTAAAAAGAGGGATGGAGTAATGCTAGAGCGATCGAGCAAGATCAGTGGCTCGTGCGTGCGGTAGTGCTATATACGTGCGTGCAGCGGTACATGGACGCGTTGGCATCGACGTGGCAAAGTTCCGAGAATCCGGCGCACCCACCGCCGGTCAGATCCTGCGCACGCCCATCACGACGTGACGGGCGCCCCACCTACCCCACCATTGTCATCGAGTGTTAACGCGGCGACTATTAACGCTCCTCTTAAAATAAGAAATGCGGCCCAGTCCTCGGATGCCACTCGCCGTGGCGCCGCGGCGGCCACTGTACGTGGCCCGGGCGCCTGTCCGATGTCAAACTCGCAGGGGCCCTCTTTGAATCGAAGATTTTATTGACAGCGTGACAAAAAATGTCTCAAATTTGTTAAAATTTAAATGTATATAAACATGACTTAGCGTAGATGCATTCGAATTTAGTTAAAGTATTTTCCACAAGAAAAGAAAAGAATTTAGTCAAAGTTGTGACATCTTTTGTTGGATGGAAAAACTACTACCTACGTTCAAATTGACTAAATTTGAATGCATCTATACACTAAGTCATGTCTAGATACATTCAAATTTTGACTAATTTGAGTCATTTTTTGTTGGACCGAGGGAGTAGTAATATTTGTAACTGTTAGCAACATTGGAACACTTTTTTTTTTGGGGCAACGGATGCTCACGTATGTATCGTTGAAATTTCAGAATCATAATGCAAAGCACTTGTGTCCCCGACGGTGGGCCACAGAATCAAACGCGATCACGGCCCATGACTGCCTGATCCTCTCCAAGAAAAGAGAAAGCCAAAAAAGAAAAAAAAGCCTAAAGGCGGTCGACGCGATGAGCGCAAGCATACAAAGGCGAGCGGGGGAGTCACCTCCGAGTCGGACACACCAACGCTCCGCCTCCGGTCCAAGCCAAGCAAAACGCTCCCATCATAAAAAGCACAAGCTCTCTCTTGCCATCCATCGTCCCACGATCGTCGCTATCCCCCACCTCGCATCGTCTCCAACCCAATCCAAATCCGGAGCGGAGCGAGCGAGTGAAGAAGGCGACGAGGCCCAGGGGGTTGCTTTCTTCTTCCAGCCCTTCGCCTTCGCCGATCGACCGAGAGGATGGCGGGCGGCGGGAGGATCATCAGGGTGCCGGCGCTGCGGACGTGCGCGGCGGCGGCGGTGGCGGCGTGCGCGGTGCCCGTGGCCGTGTCGCTGGCGCTGCTCTGGCTGCCCCTGCTCTGCTTCGCGGTGGCCGTCGTCCGGTTCCGCCGGGTGATGAGGACGCGGAGGGCGGCGGCGGCGGAGCAGAGGTGCGGCGGCGGCGGCGGCGGGAGGTCGGGGGCGGCGGTGGACGCCGGCGACCGGCTGAGGCTGCTGCAGAAGTACCTCGAGGACCAGATGGAGCTCGTCGGGGCCGAGGCCGGGGAGGTGTTCTTCCGCGACCTCGGCAGCAGCAGCCGCGTCGAGTCATAGAGAGCGGGGGGGATTGTATCTTTCCTTTTTCTTTGTTCTTCTTGTTCTTCAAGAAGAATCGATCAGAGACTTCGATCTGTAGGAGCCGGTTTTGTTCGTGGTCGGTGGAATGAAACATGAGCAAGGATTTAGTTTAGAGTCCGTCTTCTCGTTGTTGTTCCCTTTTGCTGCCAATTTTGCTTGGCAAACGAGCGCCTGATCGAGAAGATCAAAAGATTGTTAGTTGGGGATTTGCGAATCGCTTCTGCTGCTGGCTTTCTCTCCCTTCTCTTCTTGCTTGCTGGCTTGCTGCTAACTAACTTGGCTTGCACGTGCCGCTTGCCTGCTTTGTTCCTTCCTTGTTTAGAAACCTCTTTGTTGTTGCGTGTCCAACGAACGACTATCCGCAGCGCTTCTCTCCAAGTGCACGCTACTGCGGTACACGATAACGAAACCTCTTTTTTGGCAAACAATTACTGCTAGCTGAGATGAGATTAACTAAAGTGAACCGTGAACTCCATTTCACAAACACATTTTTCTTTCAGAAACACCTGACCGAGACGAACTAACCCCTCCGTTCCATTCCGTTCCATATCAAGTCATATCAAGTGTCAAAATATTACATCTATTTAGATGCTTTTTAAATATAGATACATCATCTTTAAACAAATTTAAGACACTTAGATGCTTTTTAGATATAGATACATCATCTTTAAACAAATTTAAGACACTTAATATGGGAGGAATGAAGCAGCAGTTAACATACGCTGCGGCAGCAAGTAATTCATGACCCATGGCATCTGGAATTCGGCCTTCCGGACGGTGCAGAGCGTTCGGCTCCATAAAACAAAAGTGAGCATCTGCCTCAGACTCTCGGTGCCGTAGGTGCTGAGTATCTGTGGATAGAATACCGATGAAGAATTACGCTGAGCGGCGGGCAGGCATTTGTTGTTGTTGCCCTTGTTGGTGCATGTCATGATTCATGCAGAAATTGGCAGAAAACAGACAGGGCCGGATAGTGAAATGTGCGTTAATTGCCTCCAATTTAGTTGAAGGTCTCTTTTGCAGTATACCTCCAAATCATTGTGACTTTTGTCTTTGTACAAAATCAGGAGGACTGCAGTGTCCGATCCTACTGTTGGCGGCGCTATGCGAAGCAAAACGCAGCCTTGGTGGATTTTTCGGTTTAGTTTGGACTGGACGCGTGCATGGTATGACCTGACTGAGCCATCGATTCTGGCTGGGCGTTCTCGGTCGCACCAGGCAGGACCCGAGCATGACTTAGCTATGCGCAGCCCCGGCCCAGACCAAAAGGCCTGGAAGCATTCGAGGCGAAAAGAGGCCCCCGATGGCCCATTATTGAAATGTCTGTGGCCTGGAACTTATTTGAAATTTTTGCTAGAGTTTAGCCAAACATCTCTGGATTTCTTTGCAGAAAATTCATGCACGTACGACGTTGACGTAGCTGACAAGTACTTCCTCCGTCTCATATTAAGTGACTCAAATTTGACCAAATATGAATGTATGTATGCTTAAAAAGCGTCTAGTTACATGTAATAGAAAGTCACTTAATATGAAACGGAGAGTAGAATTTAGAAAAAAGTACATGTGAAATTTGATCAAAACATGTGAACATTTGCGTACGTGCCCATAGCGACTCTTCAATTTGGTGGCTATGAATTGTATATCATCATAATTTGTGAATAGAGTAATTTCTTTCCAGCACCCAATGATCTTCATTTTTTTTCCACCAATTTTTACATATGTGGGCGGGCGTGCCTGTAACTTTATTTTTCGCGAGCTTTTTTTTCTTTTTACAATATTGTGAAACTTGTAGAGATAGTACGTCTTAGTTAAGTTCGCATATTACAATGCTGTCAAAAAAAAGTTACTCAGTAGCATAAGATACCAGTGGAAAAATGTTTGGAAATTCGTTTAACGTTAACTCGCGCTAGTGCTAGTTGGGTTGATTCATCTCATCTACTACAAGGCGGTATTTAAGAGGAGTACCACATGTTTACGCAACTTCTTCTGTCATTCTGTTTTTTTTTTCTTCTGGAAGCAACTGCTTTAGGCGGCCGAGGAGAAGGAGGAAGACGAGCCAGCCGTGGGCAGCAAGGGGCAGGTCAGGTTCCTTCCTCCATTCCTCCATCATCTCGTCGATTCTTCTCTCCTCGATCAGTCCAAATCGAAATCACTTATTGCTCCGGTTTCGTCCTGCTGCCACCCGAGATTCGAGTTCCTTGCCGTCCTGCGGATTCATGGCTGCTAATCTTCTCACGCTTGCTTGCAGGTTCCAGCAGCCTTCGTGCGCGCCACCTGTTCGACCGAACGCCTCCGAGCCCTGCCGGCTGCCGCGCCACAATGGCGGAGGAGCAGCCTGCGCGCCCCGTCGTCGGGATCAACGACCTCCCCTTGGACGTCCTCCGCAGCGTCTTGTCCCTCCTGAGCGCGCGCGACGTCGTGCGCACCTGCGTGCAGTCGCGGCTCTGGCGCGACCTCTGGAAGTCCGTTCCCGTCATCAACGCCCTCGTCTTCGACTTCGACGGCCGAGGTCGAAGTTACCAGCAGGCCGAGGTGCTGTTCAAGAGGTTCATGAACCATTTCCTGGAGGCCCGTGGACCCGTCCCTCTCCAAGACTTCCGCCTCTGGTACAGAGAGTCCGAGGAAGACGAAGAAGCCCAATCCGGAGACGCAACGCATGGATCAGCTATGCGTCACGGCAAGATGCTTCGCACATCGTGGGTATCAATCGTCTCTTGCCGTACTACCTCGCTCCCGATGTGTTCACTTCAAAACACCTGAAAGTCCTGCAGCTCAGCAGGGCTGTTTTGGTCCAAGGCTTCTTTAGGCAGCTGAGTAATTATTGCCCTGAATTGAAGGCCCTGTTCCTATCGGAGTGCCGGATTTTGGACACTAATATTTACTCCGAGACGATCGTGGTTTTGTCCCTCACGATCAACCTCCTTGGTGACCAGCCTGGTATTTGTATTCCAAGCCTCATTTCTCTGATCCTCCATTCTCGTTATGGGCCCGGGCTACCTTTATTGAAATCTATGGAATCGCTGGAGGAGGCATGGATATTAATCTCGCGACAAAACCAAGATATTGATGCTCCTGCTATCAGACAGTTCCTCAACAGCCTTTCTCGTGTTAGAAGATTGGAATTCGATTATCAACACAGAAGGGTAAGCTTCTAGATATGATTTCATTAACTGTCATGTCTCTTTTTTAGTGTAGCCTATTCATCTTCAGATACATGTCAATATCAAATGGTGAGCCATAACCCATAAGCATGTTTTTTCTTCTGTGTCAGCCAGTAGTCATTACATAACCATACGTGCAAACCTAATTGCTTGGCAGGATGATTTGTGCTGTCTGGTGTTCACTCAATGAAATCTAATTCGTACACAGTTTACCCTCACCTACTTGTCGATTAAAATATCCTAGTTGGTGGTTTGATTTTGGAATGAAACACCGGCATTTCTTAATCATTATCTTAGCACTGTAGCTTTGTAATTGGCATTGATTTTTTTTACCTATCCATCGTGCTCTGGAGCTCTTTCGTTTCGCCTGTAAACTTTTCAACAGACGCTAAACCAGTGAACTCACATCTTGTTATCTCTGTCTTGATATTGCTAAGAAGTTTGGCCGAGTCAAAAAAAATCTAGATCATGGCATCGATGTTATGCTGCATCCTGATTTTTTAAATCCTGTGCAGCTCACAATGGAAAATAATTACCATGGTGTCCAACATTCAGCAATCTTACAGATCTGACTCTTCATGACTGGTGTGTGCATGAGGACTTCTATGGATTGATAGTCTTCCTTCAGAAGTCACCAAATCTGAAGAAGCTAACTCTGATACTAAAACCAGTATGTGGTTCCTCTTCCACCTTTATATTTGATCCCCCAATAATAATCATAAATGTGTTGTGAAGATAAAACTTTTGTGTTTGTCTTGCTAGCCGACGGAGCAATCTGGGGTGGTACCTTCAATTATCGGACAACTGGAAGAAAGATCGTTTAGATGTAACCAGCTTGAGGGTGTGGAAATCGTATGCTTGAAGAACCAGTGCTCCATGCTCCCCAAGGTGCGACAGTTCTTGCTTGATGGAGGCATAACCACTGATAAGATTCATATTGCAGTTAGCACCGGGTAAGGCCAAGGCGTGTGAACTTTCTCAGGTTCAAGTAGAGTCGAAATGTCAGATGATCGGCCATTCGCTCACCATTGCAGAATATGACTGTCCTGTTGGATTTACTCCCGTTCGTTCCCCTTCAAGTTGGAAGGAGCATGGCATTCTTGTTTCTTGTTTTGCTATTTGTCATGCTTAGAAATTAGAATCACAGTGCAATGGTGAATTTGACAGAATATTGTCGCTGAACGCGAGCCGAAACAAGAAGGTCGTTTAAACGTGGCTTTGTTGATACCGTATCTTAAGAATCCTATACGTGGAGGAGTCCTTCTTACCTGATGTATGGTGCAATATATAGCTCACTGTGGTTTTGCTCTTTCAACTGATGCGTGCTGTCATTTTTTTGACTGAAGATGCGTGCTGTTAATTGTTTTCTAGTTTGTGCAATTCCAGTCGTACCTCTTTTTTTCTTCTATTGGAAGCTTAGAGGCAGTAAGGCACGTTTTTCCTTTAATCCATACCGGAATGTATATGCCTATATTACAATCTTGAACGTGCAAGCGATAATACTGGAAGCACCGATTCCATTGTATGATACTAGTTAAAATGAGGTTAATTAAATGAACTGTGAACTCCTTGAGATGAGAGTGAAACATACTGAACCTTTTTTTACTTTCAGAAACACTTATTTAACAGTACTGTAGTACTCCCTCGTTACATAATTCTTGTGTCAAAATTGTCCAAAAATAGATGTATCTGTTTCTAAAAAGCGTTTATGTACATGTAATATATCGACAAGAATTATGGAACGAAGGAATAGTTAGTTAGAGCGGTACAGACTTTTAAATTTGGTGGCAGCTAATTGTAGTACATCGACATAATTTGTGAATCCCTTCTAAATACATATGCGTCTTTTTTCCGTGCATAAATTTTACACAATATTGTGAAACTTGTAGAGACATACGTTTTTACCGGAGTAAATTTCAGAAAACCACACTTTTTAGGACAGCTGTGTCGCCGAGCCACACTTAACGAAATACCGTCCGCAAAACCACACTTTTTGAGTCAAATTGTCTCAGTAAGCCCGAAAACCGCTTATGTTGATGGTTTTGCTCAACAAGCGGGGCCCACATGTCGGTTGCCAAGTCAGCCCGAACCCGACCCGTAAGCTCGTCACTTCACTTCTGCCCTTTCTCCTCCCCACAGTCTAATTCCCCACCTTCGGAAGCGATATCCAGCGAGGGGCACCCGGCAGCGATCTCGGCAAGGCCAGAATCCCACAGGGCGAGTGAGCAGATGTTCGTGTTGCCGCGGGCAACAGCCAGGTGCCACTGGTCCGTGTGACGCCACGAGTCGTGAAGCCACGGATCTGCGAGGCGCCTGGCGGCCCGCCCGTGACGGCGCCGAGGGTAAGGCTCAGGGACGGGCTGCACCTGGCTTACACCAAGTCCGGGGTGCGCAAGGAGGAAGCGCAGTTCAAGGTCGTCTTCTCCCATGGGTTCTCCGGCTCTCGCCTCGACGCCCTCCGCGCAACATCGGTCGGTAGTACTCCACGATTCTCGAGTGCTCTGTTCCGGCTTGCAATGCAATCTCAATCTGCAAAGCAGCGTTTTAGCTGCTGCTGGATGATGTGAGGAGGATTGCGACCGTGGACGGGTTGGGGAGAATTGGGGATCGTCCACTGAAAAGGTTGTGTCAGAACATTGAGCGAGCATATATGCTTCAAGGATTGGATTTGCAGTACCGAAACTTTTACAGTAGTTTTCAGGAAAATTATGTTGGTTCAGATCACAAATTCGAAACAGAACTTCGCAGCCCCGTCGAGTACTTCCGACGTCTCCGGCCGATGGAATCCGGAGCGATGCGCAAGAAGCAAGCTAATTGATTGATTAAACGTGCAAGAACAGAAGTACCACGTCAGTACGCAAATGCTGAACACATGCGGGCCTATCTGTCAGGATTTGAGCAAAACCATCAACTTAAGCGGTTTTCGGGTTTACCGAGACAACTTAACTCAAAAAGTGTGGTTTTGCAGACGGTGTTTCATTAAATATGGCTGCATGACAAAGTTATCTAAAAAGTGTGGTTTTATAAAATTACTCGTTTTAGTAAGTTACTCTAGTACGGTGTACGGAGTATATTACTCACCGTAGACAGTACTCCGTAGTTGGGTTGATTCGTCTCATCTACAAGGCGGTATCACGAGGAGTACTACAAATTTACGCAACTCCTTCTGTCATTCTGTTTTTTTTCTTTTTCTGGAATCAACTGTTTTAGGCGGCCGAGGAGAAGGAAGAAGAGGCAGCCGTGGGCAGCGAGGGCCAGGTCAGGTTCCTTCCTCCATTCCCCCTTCATCTCGCGGAGTCTCCTCTGCTCGATCTTTCCAAATCGAATCGTTCGTCGCTCAGGTTTCGTCCTGCCATCCGAGATTCGAGTTCCTTCCCGTCCTGCGGATTCATGGCTGCTCCATAGCCGCTAATCTTCTTACTCTTGCACCCTGCAGTCTCCGTGCACGCCACCTGTTCGACCGAACGCCTCCGAGCCCTGTCGGCTGCCGCGCCCCAATGGCGGATCCGCCCGCGAGCCGGCGCCGCCCCGTGGCCAGGATCAACGACCTCCCCGACGACATCCTCCGCAACGTCTTGTCCTTCCTGAGTTCGCGCGACGCGGTGCGCGACTGCATGCTGTCGCGGCGCTGGCGCGACCTCTGGAAGTCCGTCCCCCGCATCGACGCCGACATCACCGACTTCGACGACCAAGGTTACAGTGACGAGCAGTGCGAGGTGCTGCTCAAGAGGTTCATGAACCGTTTCCTCGAGGCCCGTGACCCCGTCCCTCTCCAAGAGTTCTGCCTCTGGTACAGCGTGTGCAAGGACGTCCCAAAAACCGAATCCGAGGACGCGTCCGGGGACGACGAAGATGCCCAATTCGCAGAGGACGACGACGAAGAAGCCCAATTCGAAGAGGATGACGACGAAGATGCCCAATTCGCAGAGGACGACGACGAAGAAGCCCCAATCGCAGAGGACGACGATGAAGAAGCCCAATTAGCAGACGCGCCCGAGGATGACGAAGAAGCCCAGTTGGCAGACGATGAAGACGAACAAGACAAATCCGCAGACGTGTCCGAGGAAGACGAACAAGACAAATCCGCAGCTGCCAACGAATGGATCAGATATGCGTTGAAACACAATGCTTCGGTCATCGTGGTTGTCAATCGGCTGTATGCATTGAACCTCGATCATGCTGGGTTCACTTCAAACTACCTGAAAAGCCTGAACCTCAGCAGTGCTATTTTGATGCAAGGCTTCTTTGAGCAGCTCCAAAGTGGTTGCCCTAAATTGAAGCATCTGTCCCTATATGACTGCGTGATTATGGACACTGAGGTTTCCTCCCAGACGCTCGAGGTCTTGACCCTCCCTGATCAAGTTCATTTCCCACCTGATCACCAGGCTACTATTTCTGCTCCAAGACTCATTTCTCTGGCCTTCAATAATTCTGAGGGGCCCAGGTTACCTTTGTTGAGAAACATGGCATCACTAGAGGAGGCATGGATACAAATCTCGGAAAACATCAAAGCTATTGATGCTCCTGATATCACACAGTTTCTCGACAGCCTTTCTCGGGTTAGAAGATTGAGTTTCAATTATGATAACAGACGGGTAAGCTTCTAGATTTTACTTCATTAACTGTCATGTCTCTTTTTTTAGTGTAGCGCATTCATCTTCAGATAGTTGTCAATAGCAAATGGTGAGCCATAAGCATCTTGTTTCTTCTTCTGTGTGAGCCACCAGTCATTACATAACGGTTGGCAGGATGATTTGTGCTGTCTGCCTGTCTGGTGTCCACTCAATGAAATCTAATTTACACACTCAATTTATACTCAACATACTAGCTTGTCGATTAAAATATCTTAGTTGGTGGTTTGATTTTGGAATGGAACACTGGCATTTCTTATTCATTATCTCAGCACTATAGCTTTGTAATTGCCATTGCTTTAAGTATAAGAAGAAAAAATGGCGCCTTATGAATGCAAAGCGTATCGGATAAAATCACATAGTCACCATATTGATGGCTCTCTCGTTGGAAAATATAAGTGTATCAATTTTTTTTGTTATCATATTTTTTTTTCTGTTTTGACCTATCCATGTGTTCTGGAGCTCTTTCGCCCGTAAACTTTTCAACAGACTCTCAACCAGTGACTAATCACATATTGTTAGCTATGTCTTGATACTGTTTACAAAAGTTTGGCCGAGTCAAAAAGAATCTAGAACATGGCATCGATGTTATGCTGCATCCTAATCTAATAAATCCTGTGCAGCTAACAATGGAAAATAATTGCCAATGGTGTCCAACCTTCAGCAATCTTACAGACCTGACTCTTGATGAATGGTGTGTGCATGAGGACTTCTATGCATTGATAGTGTTCCTTCAGAAGTCACCTAAGCTGAAGGACCTGACTCTGATACTAAATGAAGTATGTGGTTCCTTTTCCACCAGTATATTTGATCCTCCAACACTTTTATGTTGCATGTGTCGTGGAGATAAAAAAAATTATGTCTGTCTTGCCAGCCGCATCAGCGATTTGGGGAAGAACCTGCCATTATTGGAGCACTGGAAGAAAGATCATTTGCATGCAACCAGCTTGAGAGTGTGGAAATCATATGCCCGTCCGAATGTTCCCTACTCCCCAAGGTTCAAACGTTCTTGCTTGATGGCGGCATAACCCTTGATAAGATTCGTATCAAGCAGAAGCAGCACCGCTGAAATTAGCTCCAGGGAAGGCCAAGGCGTGTGAATTTTCTCAGGTTCAACTACGGTACTGAAAGGTCAGAAGATTGCTCATTCACTCACCATCGCAGGCAAATATGACTGTCGACCTGTTGGATTTACTTTCGTTCGTCCCCTTCAAGTCGGTAGGAACAGGGCATGCTTGTTTCTTGTTTTCCTTTTTGTCATGCTTCGAATCAAAGTGCACTATGGTGAATTTGACAGAATATGGTCGCTGCGAACACAAGCCAAACAAGGAGGGCATTTAATCGAGGCTTTGTTGACATCGTATCTTAATAACCGTAAACGTGGAAGAGTTCTTCTTGCTGCCTGATGTATGGCGGTGCAATATGTAGCTCTTTTAGCTCACGTACTGTTCTTTTGCTTTTTCAACGGATGCGTGCAGTTATTGGTTTTCTGCTAATGCAAATCTAGCAGTATCTTCTTTGTCGCTGATCCTTGTTTGAATTGTTTTCCCGGTATGTAAGCACGCCTTGGTCGACCGATCAGGTTGTCGCTGTATGTTTCCAGGTCACAGGACCTGATCAGAGATGGCGATGGAACACTGGAATTAAACTTGTGAGTGGGACATTTTTTGGATGTACGCACGCTAGCTCGTGATGGATAATATGCATCGACACATCGTTGTACTTGAAGACGCATGTGGAGTATGTGTGTTGGGATGAGTGAAGGGTGCGTCCATCTATAACTGAATGCTACTTGGACCCAACCTGATGGATATGTTACTGACAATGAAACTGTATGTACGTGCGACAATGATACAATACTATAAACCACATTTATACCAGATCGATCGACATTCGTTGACAGCAAATTAGTAGTAGTAGCTGCTGGTTATATACCAATGCCCTTTAAGATGCAGGGAAACATTGCTTAAGTAGTGCTAATTAACGGCAATAAAGACAACTGAAACATACTCTGAAGGAAGCTGGTTTACATGTGAGAAAAAGGCTTCACCTCTTTACATTACAGCACCTGATCGAATTGATGGATGATTGGTGATTACAGTATCCCAGCAAAACCAACGGATTATTAATTACTCCCTCCGATCCTAAATTGTTGTCGAAATATTACATGTATTGAGACGTTTTTTAAGAATAGATACATTCATATTTGGACAAATTTGAATCAAGAATTTAGGATCAGAGGGAGTAACATATATGAATGGTGCAGATCGTGCGAATCCGACACGTGCTTCTCATGCTTCTATTATTAGTGGAGATGCAGCAAACAGTAGGGGAGGAAGTTGTCGATGCAGGGCCATTCTTTTTTCTCAGTCAATACTCCACCAGATTGACATCAGAATACTCTGCTCTCCTCTCTATCTCTGTCTCTCTGTGCTGGGTTTTGCCAAGTCTAAAAAGATTTGAGAGCAAGCCTGTGCAAGAATCAGAACAAGAGGAGTTCAGTTGGATCGAGATTCGAGAACCCTGGTTGCTATATGCCAGGTAGATCACGTACAGATCCCCCCGCCGGCGTTCCAGAAGTTGTAGTACACACGAAAGAGCGAGCCGTACGTGCATCGGTGCATGCATGAGCAAACGTACCAGGCAAGCTACGTAACATCGGCGGGCGGACCAAACACCAGCTACTATATATCGTAAACCGTTTAACTAGCATAGCTTCCGGCCGTTAGTTAGTTGTCGGTTCCCCTGTAAAGCGTAAAGCTGGATCGGGTAAAGATGCTGCTGCAGGGCTATATTACAGTCCCTATTATTTTTCCTCCCGAAGGTACGGGCCACATGCAGCCGGCCTGGCATAGCATGCAAGAGTACCCGAAATTAATATGGACCGTCTGTCCAATCAAATCTAACGATTAATTTTATCTGGTAATCCAATTCAAATTTTTAGGAGTACCTTTCTATAAAATCAGGGAGTACCATGACATAAGGGGCTAAGTGGTAATCACAACATAACCATTTTGCACTTTTGTCCCTATTTTTCTGCTAATCCCCCCCCCCCCCCACACCCCACACACAAAAAATCACGTAATGCTCGACGGGGCGGGCCGCACTCACCGCCGGGGAGGCCGCCACGACGGTGGATCCTGGTATCACTTGGCTGCGTCGGAGTAAGTAAATCACGAAATCTATTCATATACATGCAACGGCAATCTCATTCTAATCCCAAAATCCAGCCCTCGACAACGCGGTGACCGAGGTTATCGCGCGTGCGGCGTCAGTCAGACAATCACCGCCATTCCCAGATTGTATACATAAAACATATTCACAAGTTCTGATTGTATGTGAGAATCCAAGAAAATTAAGGCCAGATGAACAAAAAAGACACCGATGCTTTTTAGCCAATCAATCACTTGATCCATGGAGTATCCATGGTTGTAAATCTATCCAAGTGCAATCCCAATGGGCTGAGAATTGAGCCGGCACGAAGAAAAAGGATCCACATGTTCTGCTTGCGGCAATTCTCTGAAGTGTTGGCACACACGCACTCCGCAGGGAGGAGCCAGCCTGATTTGATCGATGGAGAGGAGGAGGGACGACGCGCGCATGCAATGGGTAGAGAGAGCAGGTTGAAGAGGCGGCAGCCTGTGTCGCTTGATCGGGAAGAGAACTGTTTTGCGATAATCGATTCTTCCAGCGACACTGACGGTCCCGGGGTTGGAAAAGGCTAGTGTCAAGATTACCCTGCCACTTGGTAATTACGGGCTAATTAGTAAGAGTAAAATTCTAAATTACCCCTTTAATCGGAGGGCTAGCTAGATTTAACGGTCTCTTCAAGGAGTACCGTAAAAGTTTCGCATGCAATGGGTAAACTAGATGTGTTGTGCGTGCGCAGAATAGGAGAAGCGGAGAAATGAATGAAGTTGGTAGCGTGAGAATCGAACGGGAAGACCAAGGCATTCAGATGCACGCATACGAAAGAAGAAGAAAATCCCAGCGAAGAAGGAAAAGAGAGCAGCGGAAAAACAACGAAACAGGGCGTCAACTGGCGTGCGTGTCAGCGTGTGGAGAAGAGAAAACATGCGTGCAAAGGTGGTGCTGGATATAACAGTAGTGTACTGCCAACAACCGCCGTGTAGAGAAAGGGTCCCATCACTACCAACGGCTCCTCGTGCAAAGAGCTTCTTGTGGCAGGCACCAACTGGATGCTCGATCTGCTGATTTTGCAAACATTCTACAATCAAATGAGCTGCACATCGATGAAACGGAGCTGGTGGATATGATCGGGACCATACTGTCTTACTGACTCTGGATGCTCTGGCTCCTCCTTCCCTGTTGATTTTTCTTGGGGACCAAGGCCATTCGCCTATGGTTCATGATCTGAGTGTCCGCATACGGGCAGAAATGACAACGGGGAAAAACAAGGAAAATTTATCCAAGTCCGTCCTTTTTGCGGAAAGGACCTTGGATATGGTCCACGAGCTAAGCTCTCGTGGTGTCCTTTTGGAAATTACATCCATATCCATCCAAGTGGCCAGAAATTACTAACTCCCCAACACTGCTTGTATTTGTAGTTGTTTCTCTCACCCGTAGTCCATGGAGCAGGAGAAGAAAGGCTCCATCGCCGGAAATGGTCCTTGGCGGTTGGTGCCTTCATCGCCTACGCCTAGGCCTAGCCGCCCGGCTTGGCACCAGATCTAGTCTCGAAGATGAAGACGATGGGAATATAATAGTCGGCGGAGCAAAGGGAAGCATGACTTAATTTCTTGAGCAAATTAATTGGGTGGAGGATGTGACCAAGGTGCTTCGACGAAGTATTAATTGTTAGTCCAACAAAATCTACCTCTAACACTAATCAATTATAGTTTGGCTTAAAATACGGTCTTGGTTTAGTTACCATGGGTAGGTAATAATGTAAGCTAGCCACTCGAATACCAAGTAGAAAGGTAGTGACGCGGTCCATTGCTCCTTTTTCTAGATTTCATGACATTTATTATGGATCGGAGGAAATATATTGTTCCGAGATTTTCACTCTTATATATTTATTAGTTATTTGAAATACCAATGGATGCCCTAACATTTATCGTGACATAAAATTTGTACAGTACTAATGCTTTTGAATTTGTTCGTGCATTTGCAACTTTTACAGGCAGGGGTGGAGTCAGGAATTCAAACATGGGTATGCACAATTTTTTTGCGAGAGAGGATCTAAAAGACGGTAGGTATATCATCTACGCCGTGGAGACAGTGGCAACCTATATGACTACATGTGATGGTCTAACATAGTTTAACAAGCATACGACACATGTGCTTGGTGAATTTATCTTTTAACACAACAATTATATTTCTTAATGTATGTGATGGAGTATATAAAGCATACACCTCGACACTGCCAGCGTCAAATGAACACCAAAACATGTAAAACAACGGTCGTGTATTTGGCGAGACTAAACAAGACACAAACTATATAATAAAATAGATCGGCATTGATCTCGGCAACATATAAATAATACATAAACTCTACAAGAGAAGCTAATTAAACAATACACAAATTTTAAAATCTTATCTAAGAATATACAACTAGTAGTAATTTGTCAAAACACATTGCATACCCAGGCATTAGGCTGGCTCCGTGAGTGTTTACAGGACGAAAAATAAATAAATAAACAGCCCGGTAAACGAAAAACAATACCCACCAAACCCAAGGGCCCTTTCGGCAAACTGCTCCGCGGTATTTATTCCCCCGAACGAAATCAATCTCCAACTGCCCGTGTCCCTCCCGCAGTCTCTCTCAAATCCCTCCCTCCCATCATGCGAGCTCCGCACACCACCGCACCGGAGCCGATCCCGCTGCCGCCGCCCCTCTCGATCCCGCTACCGCTGCCGCCCCCGCCGCTCTCGCTTCCGTCGCCGACCACCGCGATCCACCGGCGCAACAGCCGCAACTCCTCCGCCTCGTCTTCTTCCGTGTCTACAGCCTCCTCTTCCTCCCCGTCGCAGTCCCCCGCCCCGTCCCCCACCCGAGCCTCCGTCGTGCCCTTCTCCTGGGAGCGCCACCCGGGCGTCCCCAAGAGCTCCCTCGCCGGCCTCTTGTCCAACTCCGGCGGCGCGCCCCGCCCGCTCCCGCCGCCGCCGCCGCGCCGCTGCCGGCGGATCAGGCGCCGCCGCCGCCTCTCCGTCGACGACGCCGACCCCTTCACCGCCGCCTTCGTCGAGTGCACCAGGGAGGAAGGCACGGCCGACGCCGATGAAGACAAGCTCTGGCCACCGCCGGCGCGAGCGACGGCATCGGCTGTGCACACGGCAAGACCGTGGAGGCTCGCCGCCGGCGGTGGCGGCGCCGCGGGCATCCTCGGCTTCCTGGACCTGTACGGGTGCAAGACCGCCATGGACGTCGCCGGCGGCGCGTTCCTCGCCCCTCGCCGCCGGACCGTCGCCGCGCGTCCAGGGCATGGCCGCGCCGCCGCCCGGAGATAAGTGGTTAATTAATTAACATGTCTGATTAAGGTGTGTATAATGTATTGTATAGTTGCATATAACCAACATGTACTCCTATATGGTTCTCTGCCATTACAAGCAACACTGTGGTCAATGGCAGAATTTACAGCATCTTGTTTGGGTCACCTCGATCTTCTGATCAGTGTCCTCTGCTCTGCTGTGCCATATTCCAGAGCGTTGATTTCTGATCAGACAGTTGAGGTGTCACGTACAACTGCTTAATCAGTGCGTTTCTCTATGCGTATGCCTAGCAACTTTTTCTTTCTTTCTGGGGGTGTTGTGTGCTGAATAATTGGATCTTTTTTTGGATTTTGCTAAACAATTGGATCAATATATGAGTAAGATAAGAAAAGTTTGGTTGCATTTGCAGAAGAAAATTCAATTCAAAAGGGTTCGGTTGTCTTGGGATTGGTTTGGTTCAGTTTGTTAATCCCGTGGGGGACAATATTATGAAGCTGTTGCGTGGTGTACGTACATGTAGTATTGTAACACACCTTTTGTTGGTGAGCGTGGGCAGTGATCTGCTCCTTGAATATTGCCATTGGCGCCCAACACCATCAAGGTCACCATTATGCAGTGCACTTGCACTGCACACATAGTAGTAGCTGGCAACATGGAAAAGAATATTTGTACAGCATAATGGCTCCATCTCCCGGCCCTGATTAATTAGGTGCTAAGTACATGTCATCCCATTAACTCCCGGCAAATTATAAGTTTCCCTGAAAGAAAGTATAGTCTAGCTGAAACACACTGCTTTTGATTCTTTCCATCTCCATCTAATTCATCGCAAGCGTTTTTCACACAATAACGTACCTATAATGTTCCTGTCTCTGCCGCGGTCACGATCATACACAATGTAGGTTGGTCTCATGGGACATGGGATGTAATCCTAAATTCTTGTAGTGGTTTTAGTTTAAATTTGTACTAAAACCACGACAAGAATTTATGATCGGAGGGAGTACTCCGTGTATATACAACATGATGACTGTTCTTGACATGTCCCCCTGGCCCAGGCCTTGTACGGTTTGCTCGAAACAGAGAACCTTTGATGCATGATCATGCGTGGTATCTTTCCTTGGTTGGAGTTTTGCGATCCATGATATGATCACAGGTGGTCAAATGGACAGCTCGATGGCCGGCTGCGAAAAGGCCTTGGTAAGGGTCCATGTGCTCATCATCTTTCTAGCTAACCTCCCACCACATGGCCGTCCATGGTGCCACGGCTGCTGATAGCACGAGCGTCCTGGAGACCACTTGCCGATCGATTGATTGATAATCTTGGAGCTAGCGATGATCTTATGAGCGGAGGCTCGTACAAAAGCCCTCGCAAACGACGGTTCTATGGTTTAGCCGGTGTCAGATCAAGCACGAGTGCGTTGTGTCTATATGCACCTTTCTGTAACTTGCATATACAGATCAACACATGTTTTGGCTTCCATGTAATTATCTGGAGTAACAAAGAGGAATAACAAGGAGATAAAAGGGCTATGCCCCCATTGGTTTTCATATTGCAATGCCAAGGGAAGCCCCCATTGGTTTCCATATTGTAATGCCAAGGGAAGCCCCCATTGGTTTCCATATTGTAATGCCAAGGGAAGCACTCTCCACATGCGCACTTGCTCTGAGCCTGAAATACAGGGCATCAGGGGGGCTTGTGCTCATAACGTCAGTTTAGACATAATTTTTGCAAAACAGTAGTACATTCACAAGTGCCAGAATTTTTAAGTCTAGTATGAATTTACATGCATGACAAACTGGTATATCTGTTCAAGATGCCAAGAATGGTTGCGGCGTGCATAGGGACAAGGGATTTGTCATGAGTCTGATGCCAAAGTGACGAAAGATAAACAAATTAAGGAGAAGGGGACCAAGCTAGCTACCGAATTCGAAAATCCAGATGCCCAAAACAATATATAGAACAGTTGCCGCAGGCATACACCATGTCATCACATTCTTATGTTGATTTTTTTTAACTTGACGAAAACATTAGAGTAAATTTATTATCGACCCTCGAGTTTTAGTGTTTTTTTACAGCCTTGACCCCATTTAGTGGGATTTCCGTTTTTTTTATCCCGTTTAGCAAAAGTTTTGTCACTGGTGACCATATTTGAACTTTTAACGTGAATCCGCTCTGTTCTGACAATTGGATCGTGCCATCTAGTGCCACCCCATCGCCGTCAATGCTATCTAATCTAAGGCGGCGGCTGATCGCTGATGATTCCTCGGTCCTGGGACGTCTCAAGGCCTCACCCCTGGCCCTTGGGACATTTCATGGCCTCCCAATCCATCCTTCCATTGTTTGGATTGGATCTCTTGCTTTTGGCCGTTAAGATTAATTCTTGGAGTCTTTGCAGGACACAGGTGTTGTACTACACGGTCTAGCTGTAAAAGATAGCTGCCGGCTTATGGCGTGACTATTTCTCCTCTATCTTGTAAAACTCTTTGCCCTTAAAGTAATATATTACTATTACTAAGATAGCCGCCAGCTTGTGGCGTGACTATTTCTCCTCTATTTAGGAAACTATTACTATTACAAGCCAAGACCACGTTTAAGTGCCCCATATACGCAACATAAAAACAAGGGCGTAAAAACAAACTCTGTACATCTTCATGCTTCTTCTTGTTCACCCGTTTACCCGAGAAAAACATTGTATGATCGATCCAATCAAGAAGCTGGGGCAGAGTAGACAAGTGCACAAAACATCACAAGGCCTGTAAGCTTGCCTTTGTCACAAGCGGAACAAGGCTTTCAGTGTGAAAAATCAGGCTGAAGAACGAATCTCCGCAGTCACTACACAGGGAGGTGTCTTCATTGCCCCCAACGAACCTCAGGTCACCCAAATCAAAACACGCCGTCTTCTTTCACGGCTTGCTGATGATCTTGCTCGTAATAACGGATGAGACAATTACGTCCCCTTCTCCGCATAAGAAACCCACCGTTGGCGCCAAGCGAGGCCACCGGATAGCAGAAACGCTCCGAGACATGGATCGTGTAACGCAACCCCCATCTCGGGTCCAAGACATCCCTTGCCACCCAGACGAACAATCTTCGCGCCTGCTTGCAGAAGAAAGTGGCGCATAGCTCGCCGTCAAGCTCATGGATAACAATGCTTCCGTCGTCGTCTCCGGCTCGAGGCGGGAACATGTTGGTGAGCAATGGAGTGAACCCAAATGTTTCTGATGCAAGGCTGAAACGCAGCAGCCCCAGCGGGAGAGACGACGGCTGCTGGTTCTTCGTGTCGGTGAAGTAGAAGAGATGCCCCTTGTGGTGTAGAGGAGTCTGAGGGCACCAGACAAGGCAGGGAGAATCCTCATGGGTTTCCCTCCAGCCCCAATTACCGTCTTCTTCTTCGTCGCCGTCGTCGTCGCCACCATTGATGGTGAAGACCTCCATCCCCATTGCGGTGTGGCTGTAATCTCCAGAACGGTAGAAAGCGCGCGCAACCTTGTATCTGCCCGTGGAAGCATCGTAGCCCAGGCCAGTCGGAAGGCAGGTTCTTGGGCCTTCCTGCCGCATCATGTTTCGGCTGCTCTCCGGCAGGGAGATGGAGTCTCTCGTGGCCGGGTTGAAGACGTAGGTTTTGGTGTCCGTGGGGAGAAGCACCAGGCCGTCGCAGTGCGCCATTGGAGCCGCTTGCGTGAACTCGTCGGCCCGGAAGTGCCTCTCATGGAGCAGCGTTGCACTGCTCCTCTTCTTCTTCTTCTTTTTCCCCATGGTGTCATCTTGCTGCTGCTGTGGTGCAGAGTACAACTGGTAGAAGTGGACGGAGGAGGCAGCAGCAGCAGCAGCTTCAGCTTGGGGAGGATCCTGTTCTGTTCCTGTTCCTGTTCCTGTTCCTCTGGGGGATGATGAAGAATCTGGAGGACTCGGGGTTCTGGAGATTCCTCTGTTTGGACCGCTCGAGATGCGCAAGGACGAAGGCTGGGTCGGAGATTGTGGCGTGCCAGGCCTTGCTGACAAGCTTGAACCGAGCCAGGGTTTTTGCGGGCAGCCAGATCAAGATCTCCCATGCCATCTCGGGCAAGAACTCCTTGGGGGCGATAACTGTCTGCCGCTGACGCTGCTGCTGCTTCTTCGCCCTGCGACGATTCCTTTGCTGCTTCTTCTTCTTCACCCTGCTCCTCTGTGCCCTCCTTGTTCTCTTTCTCTTGTTAACTCTGTCTCCAAGTATTCGATCGATGGAGCCAAGTTACATGCAGCAAGACGTTTAAAATTGCAACTCGGGGTGTTGATGTAGATGCAATGCAAGGCAGCGGTTATGGTGGGTATTATATGTGCCTGATGGATGATTTCTGGATGAATTTGGATACCGTCTCCGTGTTAGTCTCTGGTCCGAGTGGGGAATCCTTCGTGTACAAGGTATCCGAGTTTGTACACAGGCACGCACACAATTTTTTATTTATTTGTAACGTAGGAGTAATAATTAAACAAGGGTCGATTAAACAAAGCAAATCCTTGCACTCGAGAGCTCAAATTGAGTCAGATCCGGTCAAAACAAAAAAACTTCTCTCGGGGAAAGTACTCCGTATAGTATAGTAGGCAGAAAAATATAGAAACTTTGAAGGTGCTTGGTGGGCTCGATGGTCGGAAGGGTTTGCGGGTGGAGGCGCTGTTGGGCCTTGGCCCTTGTGGATGACGCCGCTCGGGCGGGCGGGGGGCTTGGGTTTTTTCAGGAAATCAATTGGCTTTTTACTGGACCATTTCCTTCTCGGTCCGCCCTTGGGCCCCTGCCCACATGAGGAGGCAAACATTCTAACGGGCCGGCCCACCTATCAACCGTATGCAATTTAGTACTCCCTCAAAAAAAAAACCTGACGCATCGGTAATTTTTTTTAAAAAAACTGAAGCGTCGGTCGTTAATACATTAATAATGTGGGATTAATAATTGGTGTTACATGCACCATCGCGTGATTCATGTCACGTCCTGGTGATCAAATCAATTGGCGAACTGATGACCAAGCACGTGCGTGCGTACTACGTCACGCGATTTGATTCCACACGCACACGTAGACCGGATTCGGTGTTGGGTGGCCTGTCCTGTAGTACTCCTGTCCACCGAGACAAAGAATGAAAGACTTTGCCGGTCGGGCCGGTCGGGCCGGTCAGCTGCGTGCCTTCGTGTCGGCACTAGCAGCAGGTGCATGTGCATGCGCGCGGAGAAAAAGAAAAAGGAGACCAAACGTAGCGAGTGGTGCACGATCGATCATGCAGCCCAGTTAAAAGAGAAAAAAGAATCCACGCGATTTTCAATTCGTATGTATATGTATGCAGTATACTGTACGCATATACCTGTACTGCAGGATAATACGTGAACAAGGGGCATCTTGCGATTTACTGCAAAAAAAAAAGCGTGCGTGTCACGGTATACGGTCGTTGTCTCGTGGACTCATCATGGGCCAGCCTGCGAAAACCGACCAACCGGGCCCACCAACCCAAGCCGACCCTCCTCCACTCCAGGACAATCAACTGCTACTCCATGTCAGCTGACCGAAATAAGTCTACTTCACCTCGGAGCTGTTCGGAAGCTTCTAGATACAAAGGTTTACTTAATCCTCGGTTAATTACAGTAGGAACTCTCTGTACTTTTCTTTCTTCTTCTTTTTTTTTGCCAAAGTGCCATGATGGCATCTTCTCCTTTGCAGCGTTACCAGGAAACGGTTTGTACTTTGAGCATAAAGAGAAATGCTTCCTCTGCAGTGATGGCATCCGATCAAACTAATTCAGTGCAAGCAAAGGAGCCAACGACCCACCCGAACACGCCATGAATGGCATCCCCAAAGGCCCAAATTCAACTGTCAACACTCCGCCTACCGCGCGCACACACCTGATCTCTCTCTTTCTCACGCCCGGCCGGCCCCAATAAATTGGAGACACTACGCGTTACTGACTCACCACCAAGTCCTCAGCCACACACACAAGCACACATCACAACAAGGAAGCGTCGACACCAGCCATGGCCGCCGCCGCGCACTTCGTCTTCCTCGTCCTTCTCCTCCTCGCCGTCGCCGCAACGACACAGCCCGCATCGGCGGCGACGGCAAAGGAGAAGGAGACGCACATCAAGGTCTACTGGCACGACGTGGTGGCCGGCCCAAACCCAACGGCGGTCCAAGTGGCCCACGCCGCCACGACCAACACGTCCAAGTCCTTCTTCGGGGCCGTGGTGGTCATCGACGACGCCCTCACTGACGGGCCGAGCCTCAACGGGTCCAAGCTCATGGGCCGGGCCCAGGGCACGTACATCAGCGCGGGCAAGGACTCGGTGGCGCTGCTCATGAACATGAACTTCGTCTTCACGGCCGGGAAATACAACGGCAGCGCCGTCGCCATCATGGGCCGCAACGAGGTGTTCACGGCCGTCAGGGAGATGGCCGTCGTCGGCGGCACCGGCGTGTTCAGGTGGGCCCGCGGGTACGCGCAGGCCCGGACCCACACCTTCGACCTCAAGTCCGGGGATGCCACCGTCGAGTACAACGTCTACATCAGGCACTAGTATGTATTGGTGGCTTGCTTGAAGCTGTAGTGGTAATCGATCTCGGACGGCTTTGGTGAAATTTGATTTTATGAGTATATCTAACAACTGTTGAATAAAGGGCCATGCTAATATATAGTTTGTATGTTCTTGCTTTGGTTTTTACCAAAACAGACGGCGAGAGGAGAGAATGTTTGCTTTGTCGTAAAAAGTAGCTGACGATTGGTTGTTGTACGTTAGGTTTGGAATCATAGTGATTGAACAAAAATTGGCTGCCGGACATTCTTGCTTGTAAGCATCATTGGTATTTTTGCTGTCCTACGAACAAGACTTTACGTGTCCTCTAAGGGTTCTGTTGTATAATTTCTTTTCTATCTATAATTAAACGTTTCATAAATTGTTATGATGGGTACCTACATGTATTTCTGCACAACAAATTAATAATGTATTCTCTCTTTTTTAACACATAGCACGTATTAAGTTTCGTTAAGGTTTTTATATATGACATGAATTTGAATTTATATCAGTAGACTCTTTGTCGAAACTAGTTACTGACAGTATGCTGAATAAATGGCGTGCGCAGTTTCACTGTAGTACTGAATAAATGAAAAAGCTACAGTATCGATCCAACTAATTTTGTCTTCACTTATTGTTCCAACCGGAAAATACAGTAGTGACCGGTTGTTAGATACGTGATGACCACGACACAGCAACTTCCCGTATCTTCTCGCCGCTTCTGTGGACGAGAACAGAGCAACGAGAAAAAGAATACGTACAACGGTACAAGGTATACAGTGAGCAAAACTAAATTAAGTTGTACGTACGTACATTCACGTGTAAATGGATCGTAAATTCAAATTCAACCAACCAACCAAATCCGTCCAATCGATCGGCATACTATATTAATTAAACATCACAATTAATTAAGCTGGTCACTAGCTTAAATGTGCGACTAATTCATAATTAGAGCTTGTATTAGTGTCTGACGAAGACGTTGTACTCGACGGTGGCATCCCCAGTGACGACATCCAAGCTACACGTCCTGGCCAGCGCGTACCCGCGGGCCCACCTGAACTTCCCGGTCCCACCAACAACAGCCAACTCCCTGACGGCAGCGGCCACCTCGCTCCGGCCCATGATGGCCACGCTGCTCCCGGCGTGCTCGCCGGCGGCGAAGACGAAGTTCATGTTCATCAGAAACGCCTGCGTGTCCTTCCCCGCGCTCACGTAAGTGCCCTGGGCCCGGCCCATGATTCTCGAGGTGTTGAGGCCCGGCCCGGCGGTGAGCGGGTCGTCGATGACTGTCACGGTCCCGAAGAAGGTCTTGGAGGTGTTGGTCGTGGCGGCCCGGGCTACTTGCACAGCTGTTGGGCTTGGGCCGCTTAGTATGTCTTGCCAGTAGAGTTTTATGTGTGTCTCTTTCTCTACCTGGGCTGGCGTGGCTGGGCCGGCGGAGATGAAGAAGAGGAGGACGGCGGCGAAGAGCGCGGCGGCGGCGGAGAAGAGGAGCAGGAGGACGGCGGCGAAGAGCACGGCGGCGGCGGCGGCGGCCATTGGTGGCTTGCTGGTTTTGCTTTGTGATGTGTATATGTCGTGGCAATATATGTGTGCCCTTGTGTGTCCGTGTATTTATACGGTATCAATCGGGTGTAGATCGCTATGACAATATGGAGCCGTTATCACCTCACGCAGGAGGCTGCATGTGTTTGCATTAATTGCGCGCCTTCATTTTCTTTTCGTTTTTTTTTTGCGTAGTGTTCATATTGTTACTTCAGCAATTCAGCTCAGGCTCAGCAGTTATGTTACCCACACCGTTAGGTTGTTACAACAAACAGGGCTGCTACAACTTTGCACCCATACTTGTCTTGATATTTCTTTCCCTCCATTGATTGCAACTTATCTATGTTGACATGGTGTCGTCGAAAAGCGCTTCGAAGCAGCCGAAATGAAAGAGGTTTCATGAAGCTCTGAGCCTGTGACAAGTGAGCCATCAGCTTGAGACGACACGCACGTGGACAGGACACCTATCCGGTTTCGGCCCAAGCCCAGCAGCGGCCCACGAGTCAGCCCAAGCCCAACCCGAAATACTTCGATGCTCGAACCTTGGACTACTGTCCTATCGATCAGAAGTTCTGATTCAGAACCTGCTCGATCGCACAAAACTTACACGGGCACACGGCAAGATCCGACAGTCTCAAAATCTGACCTGACCATTACGAATTTCTCCTGCGGCTTAGCGGTAGCAACCAATAGATCAAATCTGTAACTACCCGGTTAGCAAAGATCCGAAGCTCACATCGTCGACCTAGATTACGGTACGTTAATCACTGATCTCATAAAAAAATTTGCTACTCCGTAGAATTGTTTGGTCAATTATTTTTTTTGCTAGAATTTTACGTGTTCACTTGAGCCTGTCCAAGGTGTCCTAGCTAGGGCCAATGCGTTTCTTTAGAACGAGGAACAATGTGAATCTGAGGTTCTGAAACTAATCCAGGTGTCTCGTACGTGTGGATGCTGAAACTTGGAAACTCATTATGCATCTATGTTCTTGAAATGAGCTCTTCTATGGTACCTGTAATAAATAGGGACCGTTTATTTGTATAGATCTAACGGTAGATATCCGGCAGTACATACGCCGCTCAGAGGGTAGTTTGGGAAGATCGAAATTTTTCAGCACGCGTGGACCCGACCTGGCCCACTCTCTCTCCTTCTCGTGGAGCCGCCGCGCCGCCGCCATGCCCGCGGCCCTTTGTGAACATACTGCTGCACTAATCGTTTAATTCCGATGTCCAGAAGCCACACAGGAGGTATGAGATACATTGGTTGAGATAACCAAGACATGGACAAAGCGGTGTGGGTTCAGAACCGGGAGAAGATGTAGTAGCAGTAACTTAATATTTCATTCCTGGCATTGATATCGATGTACCCTTGTTCGAACCAGAGTTCTTCAAATGTTTGCTGTAACATGAGATTAACCGTGGTAACAGTATGTGTCTATATCTCTCCAATCTCCATACAGAACCAGCTATTCCACTCAAGGTTTTAATAGTTTGACTAAAAAATCAAATTATAGTACCACCGCAGCGGCGAGACGCTGGCTAGGTGTCCATCCCTCGTCCCTCCAATTTCTTCAATTTCTTAGGAAAGAATCCCCAATTTCTTCAACCCTAGGTCTGGCAGTCGATGTTCGCCTGTTCATGCGGCTGCCCGGCCTGCCTAAACTTGTAGCCGTGGGCCCGACAAAGACAGCAGGATCTTTTACGGTTGATTGATTTAAATATCAAATGTCCATACTACCCTTAGAAATCAACGGTGGATATATACATATACAGCTCACTCCCTCCTAGCAGTATAGGGGTACCATAAAAAGGCTCTCTTGAAATACAATTGGGATTCTCCAGGTCCAAACCAGCTCCAAAATAGTTTTGGTTAATGATTATCACCCAACAAAACTATACCTAAATGGATCTGTAAATATACTTCAAGTACCTAGAGGACGAATTTTGAATTTCAGAGACCTGCCTAGGTCAAATACCTGAAATAGTTTTCAGACATGTACTCCCCAAAAAAGAGGGAGCTGATACCAAATTGCCAATGCTACATTATCCAGAATATAACAGAATTTCATATTGGTCCAAAATCCAAACCCAACACACAGCAATCAATCGACTGCGATTACACAAACATAAAGTAAAAAAGTCAATCAACAAATCTTCTCTCCTCCGTGTGCGCGATGAACACAACAGCAAACAACACGACATGAATGATTAAGATACACAGTGAGCGAGTAAAACTCACTCTTATTCTTAAACAGCAATCAACGCTGGCCGTGATCACCAACCAGTGAGCGCAATCATATGCTTGCATTGCATTGCAGGCAGCTAGCTTTGTAGCTAGTTATTCATGTCTGATGAAGAGGTTGTACTCGACGTCGGCATCCCCAGTCTTGAGGTTGAACTTGCGCGTGCTGGCCAGCGCGTACCCACGAGCCCACCGAAACACCCCGGTGCCGCCGACGATCGGCATCTCCCTGACGCCGGCCTGCACTTCGTTGCGGCCGAAGATGGCGATGCTGCTCCCGTTGTACTCCCCGGCCGTGAAGACGAAGTTCATGGCCATGAGCAGCGCGAAGGCGTCTTTGCTGGCGCTGGCGTACGTGCCCTGCGACCGCCCCCCGGGCACCTTGTCCGTGGTGGTGAGCAGGTCGTCCGTGACGTAGACGGCGCCGAAGAAGGACTTGGAGGAATTCGTGGTCGCGGCGCCCGCCACCTGGATCGCCGTCGGGTGCCGGCCGCTCACCACCTCGTGCCAGAGAAGCTTGATGTGAGTAGTCTTTGGTGTCGATGGCGACGCCGTGGCCTGGGCGCCGGGGACGGCGGTTACGAGGAGGACCAAGACGGCAGAGAGCGCGGCGACGGCGGCCATGGCGCACTGATGCTGTACTTGTGTGCGTGTGCGTGTTCTGTGGTTGTGTTGTGGCAATGCATGCATTTGCGCATTGGTATTTATACATGTTTGCCGGCCGGACTCAGGGAGTGAGCACTGTATCTGCAGTGGGACTGTTAGTGAGTGTTTGAGTGAGTGATTGGGCAGAAGTGCTGTCTATATTTTAGGCCATGCGGGTGTTGGGTGCGGGAAGTGGGTGTTGCTTCCGCATCCCTGGACGGCTGGACCTGGGTTACTATTTTCGGCCAATCATGCATACATGGATATTGTAGAAAATGCATGGAAATGTATGCACGCTAGCTGCAAAAAGGAACCGGTGCACATTTTGCCCGGTTAGTACTCAAGGTACACATGTAGTGCTCGGGGCACTGTTTAGCCTACCACTTTGGACATCCTGATTAGGAAACTTAATTTCGTCTCCCGCACCGTTTCTAAAAACGGACCAGATGCCTTGACGTTGCCGCATACTTGAGATCCTTCGCTTGGATGTTTCCTGGAGCTACGTAATCTTGGCCATTGATTAGACCAGTGTCCCTTGATTATAGGTGTAGGTGTAAAGTAAGGCCTCTCTCACGGTGCAAACTTTCTGATAAGCATTGTCTTTTGGCACAAAATAAATTTTAGTTCTAATTTGTACTAAAATCACGACAAGAATTTAGAAACGGAGTAAGAGACAAACCTTTTAATGCACTGCCTCTAAGAGCAAGTTTAATATGGTGATGCAAACATGCTATAGAAATTTAAAATATTATCTTTTTAGTTGAAAGACTGAGGAGAGAGAGAATAAGCTGATTGTAAACTAATAATAGTCAGCTGCAGCACGCGTTTCTATCCTGAGGCTGTGAGGGTGCATGATTATGGCTAACCATTACATAAGTTGGCTACCTGACAACATGTTATATCCAGCGGTTGGCTATACTATTATCCCAGACGAGCTTTTCATTAATTATATTTAGAATTAGTACTTACACTTAACATCGTGGCGTATTCGTGACATCAACTAACAAGAAGAGGTAAATCAACCCGGCAGCAGTTCTACACAGTTCGTAAGTGTTTTGCAATCACTACTACTCACTGTTCAGAGGTAAATTCCGTACAAAATTTGTTTTTTGAGAAAAAACATCAGCATTTTATTTCCAATCAGTACTACTCAATGATTTTGTGTTGTACGCCGCCATCTGTTTCAGGATGTGCTGGATACCATGATTTTGTGTTGTGTACTGTACCGTTTTTCAATATCCGCTATGTACTCAGTGAATTACAAAAGAAATGGTATTGGTTCATCCGCACTGGGATTAATTAACATTTTTTAGGTGCTGGAATTAATTAGCAAGGGGCGACTGGGAAGGGATGGGGCTGCAGTGGAGAGCAGAAGGGCCCAGCGGGGCGTGCTAGTAGGTGGCCCAGGAGGGATGGAGTGGATCCCCTAAAAGAGGAGTTATTTTGTAATTTTTTGGATTTATAATCCAAACATTATGCTTAATGGTTATCGATTTTAAATAAAGTTACAGATGATTCAAAAAAAAAGATGGGGTGGATGTTGCTTCCGCGGAAATATATCTTTCGCCTCTGGGCTACTAATGCACATCATGGAATGGAGGAAATGTATGCACTGTAGCTGCAAAAAGGAACGGTGCCCCTTGCCCGATCAATACTCAAAGTACATGTACAGTAGAGCTTTTTTTTATGAGAATACATTTTTTTAGCCATGTTCTGAGAATACATGTACTAGCAAAAAAAACCGTGCAATACTACGGAACAACGGAAAGTATATCAAGCACGAGCCGGTGGAGGCGAAGTCTGGATATTGATTTTTCGATTAGATCGATTTCCATACTGAGATTGATACCGAGATTTTTTGTTTGGGTTCGGATTGATTTCCATACTGAGATGGATACGAAGAATTTTGGATTTCATGCTAAGGAGATTGATTTATTTTAGAACTGTTCGTATTATGTTGTGACAAATTTGGACCGTACGATAACTTTCGGTAAATTTAAACCATAGAATTTCTGCTACTGAAATCGTGAATAAGCCGGGAGAGAAAGAAAATAAGGGACAGTGGCATATTGATTGTAATTTTAACGAAGTTGACCGACCAACACCGACTAACGGCGTCCACCCATCCCATCGATTTCAATTTAATATATTGTAATAGACAGTAGAGCTACGTGCTTAACTAGTGTCCGATGACGACGTTGTACTCGACAGTTGCATCCCGGCCCAGAAGATCCAAGCTACCCTTCCTGACCAGTGCGTACCCGTAGGCCCACCTGAACTCCGGCCTACCGAAGACGGCCATCTCCCTCACCCTCGTGGCTGCGGGCCTGCGGCTACCTCACTCCGGCCCATGATGGCCACGCTGCTCCCGCCGTGCTGAGTATGAATTGTATTTCTTGCTCTGGAACTCTTCCCCCCAAATCCCACCGCTTGCTGCTTGTAAATGTGATTACAAATGATATTACAACAAATATTCCTCGCCACACTTAAAAAAGGGTGACACACACAGCAAATCTTTCTCTCTCCTATATCACCACGGGGAGTTCTTCGTGTGATCGACGGAGAACACAGCAAACCACGTAAGGCATGATTAAGATGATACAGTGTAAATTAACCTCACTCTTATTCAATCAAAGAAGGTCACCAATCAGCTAGATAGCTTCGTAGCTAGTCATTCATGTCTGATGAAGAGGTTGTACTCGACGCCGGCATCCCCGGTCTTGAGGTTGAACTTACGCGTGCTAGCCTGCGCGAACCCGCGAGCCCACCTAAGATGGCCGTGCCGCCGACGATTGGCATCTCCCTGACGCCGGCCGGCCTGCACCTCGTTGCGGCCGAAGATGGCGATGCTGCTCCCGTTGTACTCCCCGGACGTGAAGACGAAGTCGTGGCGTACGAGCCCTGCGACCGGCCCATGGGCCTCCCGGCGGCGTACACTACTACAAAACACAATCCCTCATCAGTGGCATGGTACACCCGTCCGTCACTGATGAACCTTTATTAGTGACGGGCATAGAAAGCCCGCCACTAACACCCAAATATGAAAAAGCACAAAATTACAAAAACACACATCAGTGACGGGTTTTACATCTATGCCTGCCACTGATGACCATTTAGGCCCAGCCCAACCTGATGACCCATTCAGCCCAATCCCTGTACTGTAAAAACCCCACCTAACCCTAATCCCCACCAGAACTCCCTTCCTCCCCTGCCGCCAACACTCATCACTGTCGGTCCTAACACTTGACCATTACTGATAGGTTACACATCAGTAACGGGCTGAGAGCCCGTTAGTGATGGCTTACACGTCACTGGCATCTAGTTACTGGCGGCTGCCTCGCTCGTCAGTGATGCATTTTTCAGCCCTACTGATGTGCCTATTTGCAGTAGTGCGTCCGTCAGCAGGTCGTCCGTGACGTACACGGCGCCGAAGAATGACTTGGAGGCATTCGTGGTCGGCACGCTCGCCGCCTGGATCGCCATCGGGTGCCGGCCGCTCACCACCTCGTGCCACAGGAGCTTGATGTGCGTAGTGTTTGGGGCCGATGGCGGCGCCGTGGCTTGGGAGCCCGCGGCGGTCGCGAGGAGGACGAAGATCACCAAGAGCGCCATAGCTAGCTGTGTTGTGCTTCAGTGCTTGCGTTGTGTCGTGGCAATGTGGGCGTAGATTGGTATTTAAATGTGTTAGTTTGGGGGACTTTGGGAGTGTGAGTACTGTAGTATCTGCAGTGAGATTGTGAGTGAGTGGGCGGGCGGGCACGAGTGCGATCTATGAACAGGAGTATATTATGCACGCTACCTAGCTGCGGGAAGGAACAGTGTTACAGTGGTGGTGCCCCTTGCCCGATCGGTACTCAAAGTACATGTACAGTACTGGTTAATTGCCCAGACACCAGAGTATACGTACACAGTGGTTCGTTTCGGTTATATGTATCTGTGTTGATCTAGAAGCTCATGGCCTCATGGGCGCGTTCGTTCATACGTGCAACCGGAATCGCTGAAAGAAGAGATCAAGCAGCAGCAACCGTGTTGACGCAATGCAGAAGAGATGCAGCAGGCAGGCAAGCAGCTACTGGAAGTGTGGAAGTGGAAGGGCCAGTGAGCGGACAGTGCCTGCGGTTGGACACGCCCGGGACGGGATACCCACCACCGCTCCTGCATGCACTTCTGCCATGCATGTGACTCTGAATCATGGGCCCGACCGATCAGTTTCGCTGTCAAATACTTTTGATCTCAAAAATTTGGATTTTGTGTTAGCAATTAGACCAATTAATATATGTGGTTATGTGATTCTTTTTCTTTCAGAAATTTGGTTTTCTCATACTAGATTCCAAAATATTAATTCGGGTTTTCTTTGATTCACTCCATTGGAGCTTCTTGATGGATATCTTGAGGTGATTCACTCCACTCGGATTCTCATCAGTGGTGTGCCCGTAAACACTATCCTTCACCGACATGGATTGTGGCAGGGTGACCCTTTATCTACAATGCTTTTCATCCTTGCAATGGATATGCTTCATTTCATGCTTCGAAAGGTGGAGGAGATCGGGCTGCTTGGTATGTTGGCATCTAGACATGTAGAAAAAGTCATTTCTATCCCCCAAAATAATCAATTTGATATTTTTTTTAATAGGATATAAGTGATGTTTTTCGGTTCAGGCCCGTGCTTAAGGTTTTACTATATAAATAAGCCCCAAGGTTGTGGTATGCCTAGGTATACCGTGAACCATTTTAGGTGTCTCAAGTAGGCTCTGAAACTCCTAATATCACGGAATTCCAAACCGCCATAGCTACATTATTCTATAAGGTTTTGTTATAACTAAGTCGTCTGATTTTCAGTTAAAGATAAGTTGATTTTTCAACCATTGGATATGGTTTGTGCTTTAATTAAGATTCGGAATAGACAATGGAAGAGAAGAGTGGGATGACATCCAAACAATACTCTAACTGCTCTAATACGTCAACTGAGATTTAACCCTTTTGCTTAAAAATCAGGTAACTGTGATATAGTCACACTCTATCCTATAATTATTTTTTAAAATTTGGTCCAAAATCCAGAACCAAACAAACATCAATTAACCGTGATTACACATAGTGTTACAACAAATACTCGCCACACACCACACACACACACACACACAAAGTTACACAACAGATCTTCTCTCCTCTCGACACACGCCTGGTGGCGCGATGAAGAAAAACTGCAAACAACGACATGATCAAGATGGCACAGAGAGCGAGTAAAACTCACTCCTATTCAATCAAAGCAAATCACCAGCCAGCATGCAATGCAATATCTGCAATGCATGCAGCTAATTAAGCAATCTAGTGTCTGACGAAGATGTTGTACTCGATGGTGGAGTCCCCGGACTTGAGATCAAACTTGCTGGTGCTGAGCTGCGCGTAGCCACGAGCCCACCTGAACACCCCCGTGCCGCCGACGACGGGCAGCTCCCGGACGTCGGCCCGCACGTCGTTGCGGCCCACGATGCCGAGGCTGCTCCCGTTGAACTCCCCGGCCGTGAAGACGAAGGTCACGTCCATGAGCAGCGTGAAGGAGTCCCTGCTGGCGCTGCAGTACGTGCCCTGCGCCCGGCCCACGGGCTTCCCGGTGTCGTCCGCGGCCGTGGTGAGAATGTCGTCCATGACGAACACTTCGCCGAAGAAGGTCTTGGACGCCTTCGTCGTCGGCGCGCGTGCTACTGTTACCGCTGTCGGGTGCCGGCCGCTCACCACCTCGTGGGCGTAGAGCTTGATGTGCGTCGTCGATGGCGGCGGTGCCGAGGATTGCGTGGCGTGGGCGGCGGTCGCCAGGAGGACGAAGACGAAGAGGACGATGGCGGCCATGGCTTAGTTTGCTCTGTGTGTGTG
Organism: Brachypodium distachyon; assembly: GCF_000005505.3. Lineage (NCBI taxonomy): Eukaryota > Viridiplantae > Streptophyta > Magnoliopsida > Poales > Poaceae > Brachypodium > Brachypodium distachyon. Next base: position 45,382,779 of record NC_016134.3, on the reverse strand, counting down.
TGTGTGTGTGTGTCCACGGTGTGTGTTGTGTGACTTGTGTCGTGGCAATGTGTGTGCCCTGGTATTTATACATGCTTGCGGGAGTGAGGGGTACTGTACGAAGCGACTTGGGTGCGTACCTACCCGATCGAGTGTTAAATTTGAACATCTATATGTTTCTTTTAACATCAAATTTGAATATCAATGTATAAAATCTCATTAGGATATATCAGAGAACATTATTTTATTGACACGAAATCAAGAGTTTTTTGTAACACATCAGTACTATAGTATCAATATTTCAATAAAATTGCAATGTTTATAATTATACATCATCATTATTTTATCAACAAATTTGTACGTGCAAGCGTGATTGGTTGGACTGACTCCAATAATTATATAAGGTGTATTTTATTTCCTTTGAAAAAGGTTTTGACCAATAGTTACTCCATCAACACCTGACTTATGTAATACAAGACCATAACCATAAGTAAATGTTTTTTTAACACGAATACAATGATAACAGTTTTATTTCACAAGTCACATATCAATATTCCAATTATTAATGGTGAAATGCTCGGTCAAAGAAGCGAAATAAGCATGTTATTTTGAAATGGAGGATTACCTGAAAACTTCTGCTCTTGTACACCACCCCTCCCCCAAATTCGAACATAAGGATGACCTAAATTGCACGATACCCCGTGGGTGAAAAGGGTATGATGGTTAATTTAGAATTTAGAAGCATCTCTCTCTCTCTCTCCCTCCCTCCCTCCCCCCCCCCCCTTCGTGGCTTTCTCTTCCCCTCCAGTGCCTGCTCTCTGCCTCCCTCTCTCTTCTACGCTTGCTCTCGGCGGCCTTGGCGCCGCTCGTCTCCTCCCTTCGGGCATCTCTAAGGGTGAGCTCTCATTTGTCCTTCCCATTTGTTCATTTGAGGGGTCTTTGGACAAATGGGGGTGGGTAAAATATCAATTTGTCCAATGGTAACCTCTCATTTATTTCTTCATGAGTCTTTGACATGTGGCCAAAAAGACAAGTGGACAAGATTTGGATGAGTTTTGCACAAATGGGGGCTCCCCATACTCTCCCCAAATTAATTTGGGGAAGAAATGAGGGTGTTAACCACTTTTGGACAAATGGGAGTTCCCATTGGGTTATGTATTTTGCTCATGGACCCCCATATGGGAGTTCTTTTACGGTACCCTTAACTGGATATGAGCCGTCCATTCTCTTGGATCTGATGGTCTAAATCGATTTATACTGCTTAGTGACGGCTACAAAATCGTGAGCAGTATACCAGGTAAAGGGGCAAAATTGGCACATGAGACAAATAATTTCCCCTGAACCATGTGTTCTATCGCCATCGCCATTGGCAATCTGCAACTTCAGCGCTCCCCCTTGATAGCTGTGGCGATGAGATTGGTGCGGGCATGCAGCAGGAGATGAGACGGCGGCACCGCCGGTGGCTAATCCTAGATCGTGTGTGTTCGGCTCCCTACTCCAAAGAGATGGGTGCGGCAGCAGAGGCCCCTAATTATCAGGTGAACAGAGCCGCCGGAAGAAAATTGCAATCCAACATCACTTAACCACGAAAGAATTTAACATCCAGATGCAATTGAGAGCTTCATTCAATATACTAGCTCTTTGGTTATCATACTTCAAGAGATGTGTGATAGTAGATCGATCTTGTCAACCGTTGAACTACCGGGCGTTTTAATTTCTCCATCGCAAGACGAGACCACGCGATGGAATAGCAGCACACATGGATGCTAACTGGAGATTGACGAGGCACATAGCGTCAGACGACTGACACAGGCGAGCGGTGGCGACGTACGTACGGACTGTCTCGAAGGAATTGAACTCACACGCAGAGGAAAGACATCATTGATGTCGGCGGCAGGAGCCCGGCCATGACCATGGTAGAACGGAGTTAGATTGAGTGTTTGGGCATGAATCGAACGAATCTATCGAACCCAAAAATTGTAGACTTAATTACCCTTTGAAAAGAAGTCTAATTACTTTAGAAATCAACGGTCAGATAAAGTTTATACTGCTCCCTCTCTAATAGCAGTATAAGGGTACCGTAAAAAAGCTTCCATATGGACAGATTTGAACAAATGAGGAGGATTTGGGGGGTTCCCTTGGAGATGCCCTTAGTCTCCATTCTATCCTAATATTTCCCTAATTTTACCCATCAATTGACTTTCTAATCTTACAGATTCCGATCTTGGTCAAGCAGGATTTGAAGTTGCCGACGCCAATTGAGCTGCCGCTGCTCCCCATCGGTTGGTAGTTCACGGAGAGGGCCCATTCCCCATGAAACTTCACCTTCCCGAGGCATGGAACGGGTGAAGTCACAATCTACGGGTGCTGCTGTCGTTCTGCGTGCAGCTGGTCGAATTCCTTAGCTTTTAACGGGGGGTTAGCTGACGAGGGAGGCGGCGGCGTGTTGGAGGAGAGTGTCGCTGCAAGGAGGAAGCCGACGGCACGGCGAAGGCGGGGCTGGTGGGAGATGGAAAAAAAAATCTGCTTTTTTTTGTTTAATTTCTGTACCAATGTAAAAAAGTCTGGTAATACCCTTTTGAGTTTGGGGTTGGGGTGTACCGAAGAAGACCTCCTGACAACCAATAACAATTGACTCTTGGGAGCACCATGGGATTGTGGCTGTGAGTGAGCACGCGTGCGATCGATCGATCGATGCGGCCGTCATGAATTGCCAGTTTGAAAACTTTGGCGTAATTCATCAACCCGTGGTCCTGTGGTGCGCGTGCGCGCATGTTTGTTGGGGGCTGTGGGGCGTTGCTTCCGCAGAAATACAGACAGGCTATCATGTATGGATGGAGGACAAATCTGCAAGCTACTATAGCTGCAAAAGGAACGGTGCGCCGGCCTTGCCCGATACTCAAACTACATACACTACACGGTGGCTTATTTGGTGTATGTCCGTATCACGATCTAGAAGAAGCTCTCTGGATGTAAAGGCAGAGGTTTGTCAGCGCTAGCTGCCGCATTGGCGCATATGTGTGTATGTAATCCCATGACCTGAAGAAGCAAGCGTTGAGGATGCAGCAGGCAGAGTGGACGTGCACGTTACGCACAAGAGAAGGAAGTGCTGAGTTTACTGTAGCGGACAGTGCCCGCAGCTGGACGGCAGACGCATCACCGCTCCATGCGCCTGCGCCTGCGCTTCCTCGATCGTGCTCGGATCCAAGTGCGGGTCAGTTCCTGGCCAGCTCCATGCGGCAAATGGTAAAGATCTCGAAAGAGAGGACAGGCCACTAGGCCAAGCATGGTTTTGAACTTTCGATGTAATTTTGCATTCACCATGTTTTCGACGGTAAACAAACGACTGTCCCACTGAAAATCTAGTCCCCGCCCCTCCCAGCATTAGTTGTGCATGAGTGAAATGCATGACAGGAAATAAAGACACGATCCTTAGTCCCCTGGGCGTCCTAGTTACACACTGGACAGATTAGTGTTCCATGATTCCATCCAGTGGGTGTGGTTGAAGTTCATGTTCATGAGGAAGGCCATGGCTGGAGCTGGCGCGCCTGTTGTGAGGTTTGCTGAACTTTGGCTCTTTGCTTCCTGCTGGAACATTTGGTTGGATGTCATCACGGGGGATAGGAAAGGATGGAAATGAACGATGCCAAATTGCGCACTACGGAAACCACATAAAAGTGATGTTTGTACTGATTGAAAAGCTGTTGGAACATTCGATTTTTTTTTGTTTGCTAAACATCATCGATTTTACTAAATTTTCGAAAATCTAATTCGTCTCGCATTGAGGTGTACACCGTTCCATAATTCTTATCAAAATATTACATGTATCTAGACACTTTTTAGGAATAAATACATCCATTTTTGTCAAATTTGAGACAAGAATTATGGAGCGGAGTCTCAAGAATTATGGAGCGGAAGGAGTACATTAGTAACGCCGTGCATGTTTGGCAGTATGATCACGAGAATTTTATTTGGTTCGAACACTTCTACATGCATGTTTTGCCGCCGACTAAAGGGAAAATTGGAACAGATATACCGGCCTAACGTAGGTATGAAATGGAAATTATCCTAACACCCAACCAAAATCCCGGGTTTCTAGATATACCGTATTGCCGTCCTCTCGATACTGTATGTACTTACGCACGCTGGAAAGGCGTTTAGTGACCCAACATCCAACCAAATATTCGGGCGTCCTCCGTCAGACACGACATGTGAATTGGAGCCTGATTACTGCAGAATCCGGGGTTTCTTCCGACTTCGATAGCAGCAGTCGATATGCTCCCACCAACTACCAGAAAAGGTTTTCACCGGGACACCAAAAAGAAAATCAACCACTGACATGCCAGCTTGTTCAACTTCAGTAAAATCAACACTGCGCTGGTCATAGTGTACAAGAAAAATAATGCACTGGTCTTAAGAAAGAAACCTTTTAGATCAGCTTGCATGTGAATCAAGCCCACAAATCTTCCAAGGCAGGCTGAGGAACGATCCATGGAAGGGTGATTACAGGCTTTGGTCCACCAGATGCACTAAACTCTACTGATTCTCTTAATTTGATGAGTATGAGTGATAAGTAGAGACTACATCGATATTGGAGGTGGCAAAGTGATCATAATGCAGTGCGCACTTATATAAACATGATAGCTACAAAATGATTCGGCTTACAGAAATAGAAGGGCGCCAAGAAGGCACCACCACGGTTCTTCCTACAAAGAAACAGCAAAAGTCAGACCAAGAAAATTACAGTGTAGCCATATGGCATACAAGTATGTATTTGTGTAGTGATATCACGTGCATCCTACCCTAGAAATACCTCAATGGTTTGACTTCAGCAGATCTTTCAGCTCATCAACAATTGCACGGAAGCAGAACATGTACTGGTCCTGAAAAGAAGAAGATATGCCAATAGAACATCTAAATACACATAAGGACAAACTTGCACTGTTCATGCAATAAGTATAAAATTATCAACACCTTTAGAAGTATTGGATGCAATTGCCAATTGGAGCTGTGTATTAGAATAGTAGGCATAGCTCATTCTGCACACATGGTACGACCATACCAGGTTGCTCATGGTTATGCAAGAACAGTAATTAGATAGCTAACCAGGCTTGTTCAGTTACCTTACAGCAAGGTACAAGCAGTGCACCTAAAACAAGCTCGGGAAACATATGCTACGGTCCGTAGTAATATTTATTTCATTAGTGAGGGCGGTGGAGATAGAAATTAAGGATCAGGGAACATCAAAATGTATTACGGAGTATAATTTACCCTGTACAGTCTTACTTTTTTATACTCCCTCCGTCTCAAATTAACTGATGTGGATTTGTATAGATTCTTATACAAATCCACGTCAGTTAATTCAGGACGGGGGGTAGTACCTAAAACTGCATGTGCAAGATGATGGTAATAGCAATTTTTTATACCTAAAAAGTAAAAAAACTGCCGGTTACTCAAAAAAATTGCCTTTAAATTGTAGAATGGCACTTCAACTAAGAAAAAAAGAATGCATGAGCTACATTTTCAATAATTATGCTACATGTGAGAACAGTTGTTAGCAGGGAAGTCTGACATGCTCAAATTATGCTGGAATTGCGGGTATACTTTAGATGAAGTTCATAGGAGTATAGATGAAACAGAACATGCCTCGGTTTGGACCATTCCATTTCGTTGGGACCTAAATTTTTTTACAGTTTCAACAAGATCATAAGAGCTTGTGTCACCAAGGAGAATCCTCTCAATTGTACTGTGGATGGTGATGTAAGCACCAGTTCTTCCAATGCCTGCACTGCAGAAAGAGACCAAAATATTGGTCAGAGAATAAAATATGTGCAACAAGTAGCAGCATCAAGTTGAATCAAACCTGCAGTGTACAACTATAGGATGTTCTTCCCGAACATTATGTAACCGTTTTCGGATTTGTCTTACAGCATCAGTACTGGTTGGTACTCCATGGTCGGGCCAATCCGGGTATTCTATATGTAGTACAGAATGAATCTTGTCTGACTACATTATGAAAATCAGCAATCAGAAGATCTTTAACAAGATGTTTCTACATGTAATGGCAACAACAACAACAACAACAACAACAAAGCCTTTAGTCCCAAACAAGTTGGGGTAGGCTAGAGGTGAAACCCATAAAAACTCGCAACCAACTCATGGTTCTGGCACATGGATAGCAAGCTTCCATGCAGCCCTGTTCATGGCTAGTTCTTTGGTGATATTTCAGCCCTTCAGATCTCTCTTTACGGACTCCTCCCATGTACAAGCTAATAAGAAATGCAGATGTTTTTGTACAAAATATCAACACAGCAGAAGCTGCAGAACCGAAGACCACTACAACACCCTCCTCTAAAAAGAGAAGTTGACAGGGACTTGGAAATGGAAAGATCTCAAACCACAAATATAAGCTATAACAATTTTTCATTTCAAAGTGGTAGAGCAATAAAAATGTTTCATGTATCTTCAATCAATCAGAGAGACTAGTGAAAGTGGCGTGGTAGGGTACAACTATCTGGAATGACACCGTGTCGTTTTTATTTAGGAAAAGAACTGTAAAAAATTATGATTTGTGCAAGAGATAGGAAATGAAAAATATTGAAAAAATCTAAAGCTTCCGAAAATTGCTAAGTTGTGTGTCATGATGACAGGTTACTATGCTAAAATAAATGTGAATCAAGCATGTTGATGTATTTAATTTACATACATATATTATTTCAAAAGGCACAGAAATAACCTGAAACGGTAAAAGTAAAACACAGAGGAAAAATAAACTAAACTTCTAAAAAATGATAAATAATCTGAAATCCTTACAATTCATGATGTCACCACTATATTCATCATTGTGACAGCGAAAATAACATTTATCCTCACGGAGCAACAGAAAGGAAAATACATCAATAATAAGAAATGATGGCATATTTTATCTCTAATGCAGCGCAACTTACAATTTGATCACTGTCTCAAAGAGCTAAGGGGATTAAGTTTCTAAGGAAATGTTGTGTCCAATCATGAGAACTAAAGAGACAGGGGGGAACCTTTAAAAAGGAACAGCAGTCCATGAACAAAATTTATGATGCAAGAAAAAAACAATCCTCAAGAGGAACAATAGAACAAGTATACATGGAAGTTCTTTACCTCATTGCATTGCACCTTCACATCGCGCAACCATAATTGATGGCAATATCTTTTTTTAGTAATCTCCACATTATACTTTCCATACACATCTTGTCCATTGAGTAATGGAAGATACTCATCACACTGCAATTATTTTAAACATAATTTGTTGATCAGCATTTATCAGAGGAATACTTATGCTTTGGAGTTGATCTACACCATAGAGAAAGTAATGGATGCATCTCGATTTCAAATTTCTAAGAATTCTGCACCCATACAGTTGGAAGTACATCACCATATCCTATTAATTTTAAATGCAAATAGTGAGGCCGTAAGAACAATGTTCTGTGAGGAAATTATAAAATACATATAAAGAGGAGCTTCAAGAATCCCCTCTAGAATTTTCAGTGAAACTATTTATGAGCCAAGTTGGTTTTTCCTTTCTCCACAAAAGGAGTCATGGTCTACTTTACTCAAAATCTTAACACTAATCATGTTGCCCTGTCTCCCAGGTTGAAATAAGTATGCAAGTTAAACACGCAAGTGTACCATCATGACTATGTCTCATTTGAACGTCACCTCAATTCGAAGAAGTTAAGTAGAGTGTTTAATGTAAGCAAGTACCTTTACACTGTCGAACTGTGTGAGCATAACAATCACACGACACTGATTTTCACAAACCATTTCCCAGAAATCCTCAAATGTCTTGACTAGTGGGCCTTGAGTGGAGATAAATCTTGTGGATCTGTTGTCCTCAGTAGCCTGCAAGTTGTATACACCATATCTTAAGATGCTCTTCAACTATCCCACACATTATCCAGAAAGGCAAAACAAACAGGCATACATTAAGAAAAGGGACAACAGAAACTTAACCTTTATAAAGCTTGCATTGATGTAATCATTGCTGGAAATTTGACTAGTTGATAGTTTTAGCCGTACCCTGTTGTCATCATCTAAAGAGACGAAAGCAGTGAAATGTTACCAAATTTATAATGCTAGGGGGAGATCTTAGTCAAATCATCATAATTACAAATGCAAATCTCACATGGTAAGACATCAATATAGCGGTTTTTTCCCATATTAGTAGCATCACAGGCCACATTAAACCGGTTCCTCTGCCCCTGGCGCATTGTCCCCATGTGCTGAAAACATAACCACAAAATATGAAATAGACATTCATTCAGAAAGACATATGAAATAGAAATACTTTGAAGCCCAGATATCTGCTTCAAATCAGCTAAAGTTTTCATTAGATAAAATTGAACTGCAATATTAGGCAAGACAATTTGTTAAAGGGGAGAAGTTACATTTTCCATCATCCATAAGTAAATAAGTAATTATACTGAGTTGCGTTATCACCAGGTATCCTAGTACAAATTATAATGGCATGGCATATGTTTTCACACAAGTGTCATAAAAAGCCATATCCATGCATCTCTTAAGTGGAGGAGTGAAGAACAACAAGACCATCCAATCTTGTAGCAGCCGATATGACTGTGGCCTACAATGCTAAGGGTAGAAACTGGCAGTGGATAATCCAAATTATCCGGTATTCCTATTCAGAAAAATGCAAGAACATCCACAACCCAATTAAAATAAATCAGGACATGGATAATATCCGGGTTTAGTTTATATATGCAAATATGGCACTAGATTACAAAGGAGATGTGGATATGGACATTCGTAACCAGATAAAAGTTACACTAGACAATTTTAGCGATTCTAATCCCAGAAACTAATTATCTAGCCCAATAATCAAACAACTGGTTAAAGTATTCTTTTGTCTGGCTGGACCTGAAACCTGTTGCATATTATAGTAGTATTTGTCTCATTGTCTGCGTGGACCATATTACTGTTGTGGTCAGTCTATTGTTGATTTATCATACCTCATGAGTCTATCATCATGTGTGATGTAGATATCAAGTTATTTGTTTTACCTAGTGAGCATTAAAGTTGTAAGGTATTAGTATCCGTCCTGAATTGAGTAAACATCCAACCCGCATTCATACTGTAGTAACAACCGATCTGCATTTGATTTGAAAAATATGGAAAAGTAAGTGGGAAGGGCACTATTGATCTGCATCCGATCCATTCCCACCCATACACAAAGGGCACGTACACATAATGCCTCTAAGTTTACCCAACTGCAACATTTCAATGGAAGTTTATAAAATCAAATAACTAGATACCAATAGGTTTGATAAACAGGCCATTGGAAAACACACCGAAATACTTGAATACAGTGAAATGATTAGATCCAATATGGTACATGACTGAGACAACCACCAATTAATTTAGATCTAGAAATGGTAGCATAACTCCAGAAACCTTAATTTTTACTATTGCAAATCAAGATCAAGTCAATTAGGATGAATAAACTATAGCTAACGGTCAAGCATTTTTAAATCAATGCATTCTTACAACTTATTGTTCTTTACTTATTCCGCCATAGTGATTTCAACCAAAACAAATCTTGTGTAGTTTAAATAAATCAAAGATGCAGCATCTTTTTCACAAAGGTGCCAAAGCATATTTCCACACATATGGCATCTCAATACTATCCCATCAGATCCCCCTCTCCTTACCTCAAAGCAACCCAACCTCCCTACATCAATAGGGAAACCAATGGATAAATCATGTAAAGAAAAGGTGCAGCGGAAGGTACTGCCGTTGCTTTGATCAATTATTACAATTCAGAGTTCAGCCAGACAGGCTTGCATAGCTGGAGAAGGATCACTACTGGCGGAGCACAGTGCTTAGGGGTGCAGCGTGCATTGTGGTTGTAGTGGCATCATACGCTTTGTGAATATTCAGTGCATCGAAACATTAAGCCTTTGTGTTTTCTAGGGGGGCATGAGTGCATGACATGCCAATTTAGGACCAACACCAAAATCCAACATATTCTGCTTCGCAAGCACACAAACACTAAATAGATGGCCGTTAAACACATGATGACGGGCTCAAAACTGTAATAGACCTAAATCAGGGAGGAAACAGCACCACAATTTGCACCAAAATTACAAGGGCGATCACTGACCAACCAACACAGAAGATGTGAAATTACCACGTGGGCACAGAGAATTCGCAATTACCAGGCACAATTTTCAGAAGGATCCCGAATTCGGGAGAGAGGGAAAAAACAATCGATCATACCGGGAGGCTCTCGAACTCGTCGGACAAGGCATCCTGCTGCTTGCTCCTCGGCTCGAAATGCGCGAGCGCCTGCTTGCATAGCGTGACCTGCTCGGGCGTCAGCACCGGCGGCGGAGGATCGGCCTCGACGTCGAAGGGGTCGAACGCGGCCCCGGGGACCGCCGGACTCCCGGAATACTGCGCCTCCGCATGCGCGTGCGGGTGGCGGGAGCCGGATCCGGCGAGGCGGGCGGCGGCCCTCACCTTCTCTCGAAGGCCGCCGCCGCGGGAGCTCGTCGCGTTCCCCGTCTCTGCGGTGGCTCTTAGAGAGGATTGGTCGGAGTCGGAGTCGCCGTTTAGAAAAAAAAAAGTGGCAGTTCTCTATATGACCACACTTCGCAGTAAGTTCACATATAAACCATAGGAAAAAAAATCTAAAATTACACGTCTCTACTTTTCTAAAAGTACAACCGAGAACCTAATTCTAAGATGTTTTAACTTTGTCTTAAATTTTAAAAAAATGATTAGGTCTGTAGAAAATTGTATTCATATAAAATACCATCAAGATATATAATGAAGATATATATCATGCTAGATTTCAAAATGATTTGAAGTTATAAATGTTGGTTAATTTTCTATAAACTTGGTCAAACTTCAAAAATTCTGACTTACGATAAAACTAAAATATATAAACAAGAACAAATGAAGTACTCCCTCTGATCCTAATTTGAACTAAAAAAAACGACACGAATTTAGGATCGGAGGGAGTAGCAGTTATGGCTTTGCCAACACGAAATGTTTCATGCATAAATTTCGCCATCTTGAATCACAAACCACAAAGGGATACGACATGATTGTGTCTGGCAAAAAGGTTTGAAAATGATAGGAACTAATGTTAAGTGTCTAATTAATCTTCGACGGAAACATGCTGACCAATATTAGCTCAAACGTATGCAGCAAGATCAACAAACCATGCAGTCCAAATAACTTGTTTGGAAAAAATAGAGTTAAGAAAAGAACTTGTTTCGGAAAATATCCAGTAAACCTCAATAAAAACCATGGATACGAGTTTAAAAGATAAAGATTGTATTGAGGAACTTATGTGCTAGACATGTAAATTTTCAAGTTCAAACACAAGTGCATTTGGAAGTTATGAGAAAACACATACATTCAGCATGAAATTTCAACTTTCTTTACCATCCATTTCTCTCATTTCGTTTTTCACATCTTTCAGAAGTTATCGAGTTTGACTTTTCAGAAATGACATGTGTATAAAATATCACCTCCTCGATATACTGTATATTCTTGGCGATTTTCTACAACTATACTACACCTGAACTGTACCAAAAATATTGAGTACTTCACCTCGGTATTTCTTTTTTTATGGCGTTCCCTTGTTTGCCGTATGCATGGAGCAAGAGGCGCCAAGAGAGCAACACTAGCACGCAGGGCCTAGCTTGGGCTCAGTCCGGCCCGAAAGCTATTCGCTTTCCGGGCATTCGGCCCAGGAGCGGCATCGTTCGTGGACCGTGGTGCCCCAGCACTCCAGCAGCCCAACACGACATCGAGTGTGGCTTGTACGTGAACGTGTTTTGAAATTTTACCATACGTAGAACACATGCAGAAACTTAGTTTTACATTCTTTTATAAAAAATGATTATTTACAAAGCTAAGTGTCGTCTATCCGTGTTCTACATACACGATTAAAAGAACCCTTAAGATTTAAAAGTATGATTTGTGGCTGAGTTTCAAAAGACGAGTCATATGTTTTACAAAGCCAAGTGAGTTTTCAGATACAAGACAATTATGAATGGTGCAAGTACAATAAATATCCCCTTTGAAAATAATACTCCCTCCGTTCCAAATTAACTGACGTGGATTTGAATAGATTCTTATCTAAATTCACGTCAGTTAATTTGGAACGGAAAGAGTAATAACTTATGCACATATAATTACTCGGCCAACCCCCTTCCTGAAAAATATATCTCCGGGACCTTCCAAAAAGAAAACATCGATTAGAAAGGGGCCAGATCTGTTTTTCTTTGTTGGGAAACACTGTCAAAACAGTACTAGTGGTAGTGAAATCTGAAAAAAGCAAAGTCACTGGAACAACCACTCTTTCTAGAAGACCGAACCCCTCCGATATCTCGGTCTTAAACTGGTCTCATGTGTCACTCGGACAGTACTGATACACAGCGTAGCTGACGCATGGGCAGGTAAATTAAAGCTGATGTGCCACCCTCTTTCGAGAAAGTCTCCGAGCACGTACGGGAACAACTTTTTCTTCCAAACTCCAAATATTCCATGGCGCCGCGAGTTGGTAACTAATTTGGCCCCGAGCTCTGCTGGCTGCAATCTTTTGAAGTTTTGATTGATTGATTTGTCTTTTGATTTGGTTCGCCTGAGATCACGGACGGAAGCAGGAAAAAATTATATGGAGAGCTGGAAGAGAAAAGACTAGTGTTAGTAGGGCCAAAACACAAAATACACACAGTTTATAGTACCTAAAATAGTACGAACCTGAGCTTAATTAGTGTATTTTATTTTGCGGAATTGTTTTCATGCACGTCTAGACAGACCTGTAATCCTTCGTGGGCATGCAGAACCACTCGGTGGAAAATTTGGTGCAACATCAAATTAACATTACCCTTTGTAAAAGTTCGCGTGGTTTAATTTCAATCTCTCTAAAGTTCAAAAAGACATGAAAATGCGAATGAATATTTCGATTTTCTCCTGGAGTACGTGCTGCGAATCAGAGCTCTTGTCCATGTCAAAAAAATTCCCACGGGGAGGACTTTTCCTTCCGATCAAAAAGGCCGGCCGGGCCCCGGCTAATTTCTGCTACTACATGCATGGGTCGTTTCTTCCGCAAGTCAAACGCTCGAACATGTCGGGCCGATTCATGCCGGCTTGTCGCGGCCTCCCTCCACGGGAGAATGCACGCCAATTTTATACTCGCGATCGCCGGTACCTGACCTCTACATGTTGCCGCAGCAATTGTGCATATTATCGGCCGATCGATATAACGGCTTCTCTTAATTCAACCTTTCAAAACTTTCTGTTTGACGGGCTCCAGTCGGTCTCCAGGATTTCCAAAAGATAATGAGATCTGTAGAGCAGTCGCAGTCAAATTTATTCTAGCTAGCTTCTTCCTCCAGGGAACGTCCCACTGTCCCAGCGTCTCGAGTCAAAGGATCAAAGCACAAGGTGATGATTTGAAGAAGGAAATTAAGTACTCTTGCATGCATATATCAATACATCATGGTCCTCCGTACGTGACGAAAATTCCATATTACGTAGTACTATATTCCGATCCGGTAGACTGTACGATCATATAGTAGTAGCAGCACGTAGCAGGCTGCCTGGCTGCAGTTAGAATGGTCAGCGGTACAGCATATACCGCTGAAAAGTTTGCATGGTACGTTGCCCCCGTTAATCAACAGTTATGCTGCCTGGCCTAACGAATTCCTCCGGTTTCTGTTTTTAATTAGCAGTACTGCGTGCATGCTAGCTTGTGCTGCTAATGCACAGCTAACTATACATACTGCCAGCTTAAATTTGGGTCTAACTAACTACTCCTTCCGTCCTGAATTAACTGACATGGACTTGTATAGATTCTTATAACAATCCACGTCCGTTAATTAGAGACGGAATGAGTAGCTAAGATTTGACCAACAAATCCAACCGACGAACACTGGATTTGTTCCCAATTCTAGCTCTCGAAGAATTCCGCTTTTGAATTAGAGTAAAGTTTTAGCCAGACGATCGACGGATCGCCTTGCTGAAAATATAGCCAGTGGAAAGCAGTAGGTAGCCCCCGCGACCGGAGACCTCATATATCCTCCAGCGACGAGTCGGACGACGTCCCCTCTTCTGGCGCTTCGTAGCCGGATCAGGAAGCCATATAGGACCTCCAGGCCATACATCCTTGTAATTACGTTGTACGCCCCTGCCCAAAACTCACCATCCCATGTGTGCATAAGATTATACATACTAAAATTTTCAGAGATGTATGGTTCGACGGCAATCTGATGGTCCGCAACCGCCCGGTGCACATGGCTGCAAGGGTAGTGGAGTAGCTTAGGCTTGTTGCAAGTGCACTCACATGTCGTTGCATGGAGGGTGACCTCATGCTGAGTGTTACCTCTGAGGTGACCTCTCACGAAATGCGACCGCGTGCTGACAAGCCACCTTCTTCTAAGCCTGTCGACCATGGTACCACTATGGCTCCTTGCGGCCTTTGATTTCCAGTCCAAGTGTCTCTGCATCTTTTCAGACCATTGCTTTTTCTGCAACATGCGTGCCCTCGATACTTGAACCCTATCGGCAAAATAAGCAACAGTCATGTTCCATGTTTCACTAACCAAGGCAGTTATTGGAAGACCACGCACACCTTTGAGGACACCATTGTACACTTCTGAAAAGTTGGTTGTCATTATGCCAAAGCGAGCACCCGTGTCGTGAGCCTGGGCCCACTTTTCTAAACGCGGGCAACTCTGGTTGACCCACTCAGCTAGATTCCTGGCCCTCCTCTGGCCCCCCTCACCTTGCCCTTCTGGAGGTGCATCACCACCATTGCAGGTCATCTCTGCGTTCAAGGCCGCAAAGATGGCATCAAACTTACGCATTTGGTTTTGCATGCACATCTTCTTGAAAATCTTCATATAATCCTTGTTCTTGAATCGGGAGTAAAAATTTGCGGCCAAATGCCGCATGCACCATCTGGTTGTAATATCAGGCCACCTATGCTCCAGTGGCACCGAGTACTTCATCTGGTGAAGTGCACTCAGCAGCCCCGCATTGCGATCAGAAATGATGCAAACTCCGGCCCTGTCTCTGACAACACCATCTTTCAAGAATTTCAAGAACCACAACCAGCTTTCTGTGCTCTCGTTCTCGACGATGGCATATGCAATAGGTAGGAGCTGGTCATTCGCATCCGCTGCAACCGCCACCAACAGAGTACCAGTGTACTTTCCAGTGAGGAAGGTACCATCAATAGATAACACCGGTCGACAATACGAGAAAGCCTGAATAGTCTGGCTGAATGCCTAGAATACACGATCAAGGATGTAATGACCCTCCGGTCCATTTGGCACTGGATGCTCTTGCATGGATATGTATGTCCCCGGGTTAGTTTCACAAATCTGATGAAGCATTGTGGGGACATAGTTATAGGCATCCTCATAAGTGCCAAACATCCTCGTCGGTACCTCCTCCTTAGCACGCCTGGCCTTGCTGTAGCTC
Source organism: Brachypodium distachyon (assembly GCF_000005505.3). Classification (NCBI taxonomy): domain Eukaryota; kingdom Viridiplantae; phylum Streptophyta; class Magnoliopsida; order Poales; family Poaceae; genus Brachypodium; species Brachypodium distachyon. Next base: position 45,367,305 of record NC_016134.3, on the reverse strand, counting down.
ACTGGGTAGCCAATGCGATCAGCAGGAGCCTTCATCAATGACTTAACGCTGACACCAATCTTGTCAACGACGGTGGAAGAGATGGCTTCAACCACGTATGATGCAGTGACGTTGCGGTGGTGTGGCAGCACACCAGATTGCTCACATGTGTGTGTGTGTGGTACCATCTTCGTCACAACGAATGGCATCATAATCCCCCGCGGTTGTCGAGCAACAATTCTTGCAGGGCAACCCGACTCCTTGTGGATGCATGCTACCTTGAATATTTCTGAATTGGACCTCAACACTCTGTACTCCCGCCCTATAGTGATGCCATACCCCTAGATTGCATGTTTGGCTACTTTCTTGTCGGGAAAATGTTGCCCAACCTCAAGAACTTCCGAACCGAAGCCACGCAGAGACGTATCCTCTGCCCGGATTGCAAGAGCCCGGACAGCCTCAACATCCATTGGTGGCACCTCTGCCCTATGAGACGAACCATCTTCTACATCTTCATCGCTCTCATCTGATGAGGAATCAATTGCCTCATCACCAGAATCTAGCTCATCAGGCAGTCCGTCCATGTGATCATTCAGATCAACGACCATGGACCAATATGGACCGGCATCTGGAGTTGGGAGAAGTGGACCTTCATCAATAGAAATTCCCTCCATCTCAGTACCAGCAATAGCTAACTGCATGGAGCCAAGATCCATACTGCACCTAGCCTCATCATTGTCGTTGAACTGCACATAAACTATGGGGCGTCCGTACATTGCTGCACCAGGCGTGCTAGCAAGCCTCATGTACGTACGCCAGTTACTTTCACTTTTAACCTATCGTAGCTCCCAACGCGGCAAGGACCCTTCTTGAACCCGCGGGACTATTAATGCTTCAACGATCAGCTTCTTCGATGCCATCTCAGAACCAAACTCAACCTTGATGCAGTTTGTAACGTCCAAGAAACTCGTGTTGACAATGTCTTCTATGGTAAGAAGCTTGTGCTGGCACTGCCACACATCAAGCCCGGAAGGACCATCACGTACGATGCCATCACCATAAAACACTAGCAGTTTGTTCATTGTACCTACACATTAACCATATTCCAATACAATTGATAAATACATTTTTTATCTACTACTTATGATAATATTCGCACATAATTTAAAAACTATTTTACAATTCGCATGTCAAAATGAATTACAGCACCGGACACATCTAACCCTCATCTATTATATCTTCAACTATAACACGCACAGATTCCTAGTCTAACATCTTCAAAAACTTAGTAACTATTATTATCGCATCATAGAACTACAAGCGAGTTAATAAAACAGCTATAATCTGCATGCAAAACAACCGTCAACCGTGCATTTCATTTCATAGGCCTTACCTTGATGTACAACTTCTTCAATCACTTCAAGTAAATATTCCCACTCCAAAGGATCCAAAATCAGCTCTCGAGATGATTATGAACTCTCTAAAACATCATAATATACCCGTTTACGAAATAATAAAATACAAGAAAAACAGCATGCATGTAACGAAAGAAACACAACCTTACCTTCATCCATCGCTTCGTTCCTACATAAATCAGCTCTAAGCCCAAAAACACATCGAAAGAAGCTGAGAAGAAATACAAGCCGAGAAAGTGGGGTAGATGAGAGTGCGCCTGTGCGAGAGTGGTAGGAAGGAGGGAGTGTTAAAAGAGCCGAGCGTCTCAGGCGCGGGAAAAAGCCTCTTCCGGTAATGGCATGGGCGGAAGGTGGGCACGTCGCTTCACACGGAAAAAGACGAGGATACTGCTGCGGGTGCCGTCGCATCTCACGGAAACACAGAGAATCTTGGGGTCTTCCGCCCATGGCATTGGAGGGAAGGACCCTGGTGTCCCTCTTGGCCGACATGCGCAGAGGACAAGGGGTCCTACTAGCCTAAAAAAACCCATGCATAGGCTTTCCGCCAATGGGATTGGAGGAAAGGCCTTTCCGCCTTTGGCATTGTCACGAAGCATCAACGTCCGGTTCAATTGGCGAAAACCTCTACGTGGCGCCTTTTGGGCCTTCCGTCAGACTACTTTTGTCAAAAAATTTGGGAGAGTGCTGCTTTTGTCAAAACGGTGAGCGAGAGGGCTACTGGCGCAAAAAATTCAAACTTTCGATCACTGGCAGTAGACCCAACTGGCCAACTAGCCGTACGTCCGGCCGCAGGACGTTCCTCTCGGATCTCGATCCTTCCCAGTTCCCAGGTTCATCACCAGTCTGCTACACTGATTTGCTGCGTTGGAGTTCGAAGCAGCACCAACCAAACCACGCATTTAATTCCGCTCTCGATCTCCTCCAGCTACCAAGTGTGATGACAACCTGACGACCATACAGTAGTCCACTCCTTGACTGCGGCTACTAGCTGTAGCATGCAGAACGGCTCGGCTCATCTCCTCTCTGTCGAATTCAAGGCGCTAGCTGCTGCAATAACTCCAGCGAGAGTCTTTGCTCATCTGACATCTCACATCTCTGTCGTGGCGCAACAGTAGGAGTGCAACTACAAACAGACAGACTCCAAGGGTAGCGGTGGTCGTTGATGGCTACTGGTAGTAGTGGGTGAATGCCCCGTGCCATTTGGAGCATTCATGGGGCCTGGCAAACCAAACAAAACATGGGGTTGTTTGTTGCTTGTACTACTGCCTAGGGCCGCGGAGGCGCGGATATCTTCTCGTCTCGCACCGCTCGAAACAAGCTACAGATCGATCGCGTACCTGTACGGGCTGGTCACGGTCGGTGGTGAGTAACTTAGATGGTGAGTAAGTTAGAGTGTATATATATATATATATATATATATATATGTTATTAAGTGTAAATTACTATTTTCATAGCGGGATAATAACATATATGTAGTGTCATGCATGGTGTCATTTATTAAGTTGTAAACTCATCTTATTTTGGTTTGTGTGATGTTATGGTAACATATCTAGTTATTATTATTTTTTTTCATTTAATATCATGTCATGTCATCAAAATGTCTAGTTGACATCTTAGGATACTGACTAACTTACTCCCAACTACCAGCCTGCTAGCGTTCGCAGACTGCAGCCGCCGCGATCAGGCTATAGCTGCCGTGTGTTACCCCGTTAGTACGGCTGCATATATGCCTTAATTGATCATCGATCAGCTTTGCTACCGCCTACTGTGTCCCTCAAAAATAGTTATTCTGTGCAACAGAGAAAGCATCCCATGCATTTTCAAGCCTCGTGTGTGCTGCATGCATACACGGCGCATGCGATTGTCAAATTTATGGAAGACAAGAATATATAGGACTAGTATATAGTACTGTACTAATAGTAGCACCCCAGGAAAGCAAAACGACCTTCCATGAAACATTGAACAAACTTTCAAAGGTCCATATATTGATAATCTGCAGCGACAACTCCGGCAGCGCATACTGTTTCTTGCATTGTTTCGCGGCTTTTCGCCCCAACAAGACCGCATGATTTGTTTCGCGGCTTTTCGACCCAACGAGACTGCTTCAATTCGGCAGGTTTATTGCCTACTGCTCTCCGCTGCCGCACAGCCGCAGACACACCCACACTAGTGCTAAAAATATACTCCTAGCTAGTACGTAGCAGAGAACGAAGGCAGGTTAGGACTGTACCAAACACGGCCTGCTAAACTTAGTTAATTAAGGAGGTAGAGTCTCTGCTAACTCATGGAGTGTGAGTTACGATGCAATGAACATTTTTTAGCATGTGTATGCATGCATCTGAAGGAATCTTCTTCTTCTTCCTCCTTAATTAAGACCAAGTGGTGGAAAAGGCAGCAGGTGGATTAAATCAAACAAGAAGGCCTTACGTACGCACGTACAATCAGACATGCACAAAACTAAGGCCGGGGGTAGTTCACCGAATGTACATCGATTCTCTCTCTTTTGAGGTTTTGTTGAGTATTCTCTTTTTGTTTTGAAGCGCTAAGGAAAATTATTTTGATTCTTTCTTGAAAGAAGTTGTTCCTTTATTCTTTCATTACTTAAAGAAGTGTATATAGTTAATTCCTATGTTCTAGCATGCTGCTTGTTTGTTTGTTTTTGTCTTTTTTCTTTCCTCGATCAATTCCATCAACTGGTCACATTGCACATGTTTGCTTTTGCTTCTAGAATCTCGAGAGGAGGGAGTTCGCTACCTATAGCTAGTATTGATAGAAAATGTAGGTTAAACTCGTGAGAGGAAAAGGCAAGCAAGCTATAAGAAGTTAACAACAGTATAGGGAGACAATTGATGCCAACCACTGTCTAGTTAAGCATTGTCAAAGTGTTGGTACTTGGCAGTACTACGTTCGCTGTCTCACGTGGTCTGCAGATATTTTTAAAGTTGTTATGCAACATTAGTTTTCTCAGATATGCTATTTGTCACGACTATTACCATATTATGCTTTAAGGAGAAGCTTTAACATGTTTCTAGCATGATTCTTTTAAAATAAATCCAAGGATATACAATTACTGGAATTTCGGGGCGTCGAACCAGGCACAAGCCACAGAGCTTGTCAGTCACTATGTAATCAAACAATTGAAATTTTGGGGATACATAATTTTTTAATGTAAACGAAGTTAATCAGCGGAGAGTCTAGGCAGCTGCCTAGGGTGGCGGGACGCTGGATTCGCCAGTGATACCGAGACTTTCCTTCCCACCACCTCTCGCATCCTTCTCGACACCAATGCGACAAAATAGGAATAGAGAGCCATTCGCATCTCCTCACCAACAACGCATCCGGGATTTTCCCTCCCGCCACTTCTCGCGTCCTCTTACCGCCTCTCATGTCCTTCTCGACAACTATGCGACAAAAACGGAGTACGAGAGCCCTCCATGTCTCCTCGCCAACGACACGTCCGAAACTTTCCTTCCCGCCTGCACCTTCCCGACAGTTGTGTGACAAAAAATGAGTAGAGTAAACGGTGTCTCCTCCCCAGCTACGCATCTGGATCTTCCCCTCCCGCCACTCTCGCGTCCTTCTCGACGGCTATGCGACAAAAACTGAGAACGAGAGCCATCTGTGTCTCCTCACCAACGACACATTCAAAACTTTCCCTCCCGCCACCTCTCGTGCCCTTTCCGACAGATATGCAACAAAAATTTATTACGAGAGCCATCAGCGTCTCCTCGCCCATGGCACATCCGAAACTTTCCTTCCCTCCCGCCGCCTCTCGCGTCTTCCTCGACAGTTGTGCGACAAAAATTGAGTACGAGAGCCAACCGTGTCTCCTTTCCAACAACGACACATCCGGAGCTTCCCCTCCCGCCACTCCCGCATCCTTCTTGACAGCTATGCGACAAAAACATAGTACGAGAGCCATCGGCGTCCCGATACAGCGTCGAGCATTCAACCGTTGTTTATACCCGTACGAGCTATGACACCAACATCGAGTCCGTTGTCCTCGGACTCTCCGACTCGTACTCAAGTATTCACGGAACGAGGTTTGTACTAAACATTTCGTTCCGAAAATGTACCCGTGGAATTTAACATACCCATTACAAGACGGAGCTAGTTATAGAATAATACAAAACATAGAGAAGCGTAATACTACAGATGAAGCAGCGGATATGCACACGAGCGGTTAGAGATGATACAGCGAAATTTGGCTAAGCCAAAGCTTTTAGACGATCATTAGCTATACGTGCAGATTCTGGGCACCCAAACATAGCCAAGTTCCTGGCACACGCACGCCCTCGCACGGACCACACTCCACAGCACGAGAGACAGGAGGCCGGGGTGGTCCTGATCGAGCCTGACCGGGGCGGGGGCAGAAGGAGCATGCCCCATCCTGGCCTACCTACCAACCTACCAAATCCTTCCTCAACCACTCGCGCCTCACACCAACTCGGTCAAATGTCCCGGAGTGATCCGGGTCAATGGGGCTGGGACCCCCTCTCCGGCCGCTCTCCATCTCCCACAGCTACCTTTTAGCCTTCCCCCCCGATCCTCGCGTCCATATAAACCCCCGCCCCGGCCGGCCTCTCCTTCCTCCTTCTTCCCCCCCAAAATTTGTTTGTTTGTTTTTCTGTCGGGAGGGAGAGAGAGAGAGACCGATGGGGCGGTCGCCGTGCTGCGAGAAGGCGCACACCAACAAGGGCGCGTGGACCAAGGAGGAGGACCAGCGCCTCATCGCCCACATCAAGGACCATGGCGATGGCTGCTGGAGATCCCTCCCCAAAGCCGCAGGTATCACATATATTACTCCTCCTCCTATGCTGTATATGTTTGCTAGTTATTCCTTCTCAAATTAACACGGCGATGCGTGTGTTTAGGTCTGCAGCGGTGCGGGAAGAGCTGCAGGCTGCGGTGGATCAACTACCTGCGGCCGGACCTGAAGCGGGGGCACTTCACCGAGGAGGAGGACAACGTCATCATCAGGCTCCACGAGGCCATCGGCAACAAGTGAGTTCTGCTGCTACTCCGCCCTTAGTTGTTAATCGAATCGATTAGTATATATCCTCCCGGGCTTTTAGTATCGTGCATCTGGAAAAAAGGAATCGAACTGAATTTTAATACGCACGCCCGGCTGGCTGGTTATAATTCCTGTTTGTTGTTTGCGCGCAGGTGGTCGCTCATCGCCGGGAAGCTGCCGGGGCGGACGGACAACGAGATCAAGAACTACTGGAACACGCACGTCAAGCGCAAGCTCATCGCCCAGGGCATCGACCCGCTCACCCACCTCCCCCTCAATGCCGCCAACCCCGGGCCCCCTGGAGCCGCCCACCGCCGCCGTGCCTTCCCTGCCCCGCTTGCAGGAGGGGGCTCCGCCAGCTGCTCGCGCTCGCGGGACGCCGCCGGAAGCAGCGAGGACGACGACAGCGGCTCCTTGGGGAACCTCGACCTCGACCTCAACCTCTCCATCAGCCCGCCCTGCGTGCACTACCCGGCGTCTTCTTCTTCCTCCCCTTCCCCGCCGCCGCCTGCGAGGATTGCTGCTGCCATGGATTATGATCCGTCCTTGGGGTACTACGCGTCCTCCGGGGTGTGCGTGTGCTTGGACCGCCTCGGGTTCCAGGGCAACGGGGAGCCCTGCAGCTTCTGCAACGGCGGCGCCTCGTCTTCTTCTTCGTCTTCCATGCGTCCGGTGGCGAGCTCATCCGGGGTGTTTAGGTTTGCTTAATGCTTCGCTTCAGGGATCGTAGAGCTGTTACTTAGCTTTAGACAGATCGCGCAGTTCAGAGTTACTACTCTTCAGGGGAGTAAGAGAGAGATGGATGGAGTTAGACAGTATGCTTTGTTGGGAACTTGAGATGGATGGAACATGGAATCGTCGTCTTTATGTAATTTGATCCCGGGGATTAAGTTCTTTTTCAATTTGCCTTATTTCCATTTGATTTCGCTGCAGCTTCCATTGCCGAAGATCGTTAATTCTCCGTCGAATTTTTCTGTCCACGTTCGTAGGATTAGCAACCGAGAGTTCGTAATAGGCAGTCTTTTACTACCTGCCTCATGCCTGGCTGGCCGCCTTGCTGCTGGGCTGCACCGGAATCAATGCCGCTTTGTTCTTTTCTTGCCTTTTGATGCAAGCCAGGCCAACGCCACCATGGCGCTAGCTCTAGCTTAGCTAGTGGTGAAGTCATATCTCTATCTGCCTGCCTTGGTGGTTGTTGAGTTCAAGGCGCCACTCTAGCTACACTTCTTTTCGGTGCATGCATGTCACCTTCTTTTTGTCCATTACTGCTTCCGCTCCAGTTCCCCGGACGATCCTCCAGCACCACCTAACCTTCTCGATGTCCGGGAAAAAGGCAAAGGAGCCTTGGCTTGTGCCATGTACTACCACCATGCTTGTCTCATTATAGTCACCTATATATCACCAAATGCACATTTCTTACGGTCTTTTGCAAGGGAAAATCCCTGTAGTACATGTGTTCTTAGTTAGATTGCATGCATGCAATTGTGCTTTGTGGCCTTTTTACGCGTGCTTGTTTTCTGGAACGGATCCTTATTTTTCTGAAAGGGCCGGATTCTATGCGATGTTGGTAGCTAGAACTTGATGAGCAACTACTTCCTGGGAGCGAGAGGCTCTGCAAGATCAGAACAGGAGCACAGGACATGCACAGCTTCTGCTTCTGTTTGGGAGAAGCTAGCATTGGTACTAGTGGCAGTTTGGTGTATGCAATGAATACTGGAGTATGGAGTTTACTCCTGTTGTGACATAAAAGAGAGTTGGGTGCATGTCTTTCTTGCTGAGGCTTTCTTTTGGCAGGGAGCGAGCAGTGTGAGATGAGTTCTCTAGAATCCGGAGTACTCCGTAGCTAGGTAGGGTGGGTAGGCAGAGGGAGGGAGGGAGTAGCTTTTGGTTAATTTTGGCCTCTGCTGTTCCTTCTCTAGAATCTGTTTGTGGGGTTCGATGGAGTGAGCGAGTGAGTGAGTGAGGGCGGTTGGTGCGGCTAATTTTGTTTGTTGTTGATTTTTCCTAAAGGTCGAAAGCATGCACCTAGGTTCTGGTGCATACCTTGGCTAGCCGCATTGCGCAACTCCAAAGCTCTTTCTGGCCCTTTCTGGGCATGCAAAGCGGCAAGGAAAAAAAAATACAAAAATCTTTGTTTGAATTCTTGTCCTTCACGACGGAAAAACCTCGAGAGCTGCGTGCGTGGATGAAGGATGCATGGATGGGCCTTGCGCGTCGACCTCTTTGCCGCCTGCGAACCACCTGCAGCATATCTTGGCCTTTTGCGCCTCTTTGTTTGCCGCACTAGCTACGCGTTTGCGAGCGATTTCTGTGTCAGTTTGGCATTTTGTTTGCTTCAGTGCCCACGTACGTACGTCATCCCCACTTTAGACCTGGACATTGGGGTCTGGTCCGGACGGCCCGGCCCGAAAGCCCGTTACCCCTGGCCAGGCTAAGACATTGTTTTCAATTATATTTTTTAGTAGGAATAATTGGTACTCCCATAAGTGATTAACCTAACATTTAGTGCAAAATGGGTGGGGTTTTTTTTCAAAAGAAAGACAAAATATTATTGTAAAGAGATGTCATACATTAAGGATGGACAAGTCATCTTACGACAAAAAAACGAGATCTTCTATTCCCTCCGTTTTATAATTCTTGTCGAAATATTACATGTATCTAAACGCTTTTTAGGAATAGATACATCCATTTTTGGTCAAATTTGAGACAAGAATTATAATACGGGAATAGTACTACTTAATATACTGTCTGGTGACGTCTCATGACATTTATATGTCATATAATCATAAACGGTTCTTGTTTCAGTTGAGAGCCGTGTATGATACTCGATTATCACATAAGGTTCTGGCTATACTTGATTATCAGTTATCACAGGTGGTTCCTGTTCAGAACTGTCTCTGATAGCTTTTCAACAACAATTTGTGTGGTTGCGATGATCTAATTTTCTGTAATATTGTGCAAAGTTTGTGCCGTGTCTCACGCAATTCAAAGGTGCTAACATAAGACAAGAAGTAGTCTCAGAGCGTAACAGAATATTGTTTTACCTATTGGCCAGGACGTTGCCCTTCAGTCGCTAGCTATAGCTATAGGATGTGTGCATAAAATCCAAATCAAATAGTCATCACACGCACCTATAATCAGATCTTTGTCGAGTATATGACATGCATGGGACATTTTGTTCAGTGCTAACACCAAACCATGGAGACTAATAGCTTTCCCTTGTCACATCATTAGGCCCATATATAGGTTTATAGCTATCGATCGAGAAAATGAGATCTCAGGTAGTTTTCCATATGTCTTTTCATTATTAAGAGAAATAAGTAAAACATTTGCTCTATCTCCATTCTGAGATTCTCAGCGAAATTAATGTAAAACCTGGACACTTGTTGAGCTGCTAGTTGCTAGGACAGAATCAAATTGAAGACTGACTGACAATATAGGATGATTTGAAAAGACCAACTTAATTAGAGATTGCTTCACCAGTCATTTAATTGCCCGCTGAGGCACGTTGTCTGTGAGAGCAATAGTATAGTATATGTTTTTTCTCTGTTATGATTGGATGTATCCAAGAAAGAGAGAGCAGCGGAGAAGAAGAACGAGGGAAAAGTTTGTGCGTCCATAGAAGTTGAACATATATTTGAAACTAGTTTTATTCTTTCCCTGCCGGTGTGTGTATCAGTAATCTAGACTTTGCTACTACTAGCTTAGGGTGTTAGATATATAGAGCAGGTTAGTGTTATATCATAACGGCAATAAGTGCACAACTCAATATAGAATCAGAGCTGAAGGTTAAGTTGAAGTGTGAGGCACTACACTGTCTCCGCGTTATATATAGCAGGTTATATATATTGATCAGGCACTAGCTTAGAGTTTACACATGATATCACTACTAAAAATGGACAGCGCAACTGCAACTTGTTTACAATGTGTGGCAGTTTGCTTTCCTTCGGGTCGACCAAATCATTGCTCGATCGAGCATGAAAGGTAGAACTGACCAGATCATAGCTACTAGCTTATTGGTCAAAAATCAAACGGGCTAGGCTGATAAACAGTCAACAAAAAGTTTTTCTTCATCCAGGTAATAGCAAACGTGTAAATAAGACGAAAGATTACGAGTTAATTACAACCAAAAGCTGCCGCCCATCGAGAAAGAGTTGCTAATCGATTATTATTGTAAAATGACTTCTGAACAACTAACAATATAAGCTGATGATTTTACATGTCTTATTCTGAGAAAGGTGTTACAAGTTAGAATGTTCTTACCTGGTTGGCTTTTGGAATTCATTTAGCCACCTCAAATTTGTCAGATAAAATCAATTATGGAAATAGCCGCTCCAAACCTGCCTGCAGGTGCAGAGGATATTTGATGATCGATCAAGCACGATTTTTTTACATTTAAATTGTCTTAGATATGTACTGTTAGGCCGAGGGCGTAACCTCCTTTTCGAGAAAAAAAATGTGTATTGTTAACCGTAAATCTTACTAAACATATATATGTGCGGTTATATGAATATATAAATGCAAAACTTTCAAAATCATCAGAACCGTGGTGTTTCACTCTCATTTCAGCATCATAGCTATAATATGTACAAGTTAAAGTTACCTATTTTTTCATTTGAAAATATATGTTGAATGTTAATGGGCTTGCTTTGGGCCTGTAGTTGTTGGTGGTTGGTAGCACAAAATGACACCACTGACTCACTGAGTCAGTTTCTTTTTCTCTTTATATATTCCCTGAATTCCTCCTCTGCTAATACAGATATCTCAAGTGTCCTTTTCAGTAGGTTTTCGCAAAAACCTGATGATGTGGCTCTTGCAAAGTGCTCTCTGTGGTGGGCCCTGGCCATTCACCTTCTAGAAGCCCATGTGGCACCACCCCAAGTGACTTCTCCACCAATGACAGTGCTTGGTTAAGAACTGTCCCTGTCCAACTTATATCAGATGCTAGTGGATAGATACAGCCAGAAAAAGTGTATGATATATACATTGCCTACTGATTTTTTTTTTCTCCTAGTCTCTTTCTCACATATTTTCCCCTCATATATAATTATCCTTGTGAATTATCTACATTGCAAAGAATTACTAGCTGGGAACGAAAGAGAAGGGACGACTCTTGTCGATTCGTCACGCGGTACAACAACTTTTTCCTCTTTCTTTCAGAGTCGACGTGATCACCAGCACCAGTAGACTCTAACACTTCGGTCAAGCAACTACGTACACAAAAAGAGAACTTGTTACATCAAGGTTCGATGTAGACCGCAGATGCACTAACCCTTCTAGAAGCTGAATTTGGCAACAGTGGCAAATAAGTGGTAATCCATCCTACCTAACAGCGCCGCCAATCGCTGCACGCGCCACCGAACGGACGACCTCGGCGTGACGCCGGACAAGGGTTCGTCAACCTAGGCCTGGGCAAAGCAATTAAGGCAGGTGGTGAAGACTGTTGGTGGCGCTCTGTACCTGAAGCAGCAGCACTGATGATCCCCCGTTATTGGTTTTGATGCGTTATGGTGCTCTTGCTACATTGATTTTGTAGTACATTTGAAGCTCAATGTTTGTGTCATACAATGTGTTTGTGCATGTTTTAATGAATGAAATAATTGGATCCTTTATGCCGCTGACATTGCAGCGTAGCCTCCACCGCGAGTCGCAGGTGCGCTCCGCTGCTTTGGTCCTTGGGGCCTCTGCATGCAACGGGGGCGGGAGGCGACGGACAGCGTGGTGGCCTTGAGCGCATGGGCGGTGGGCGCCTTGGTCACGGGCGTGCTTGGCGACGTGGCGCAGTAGCCAGGTACGGCCTGGGTGGGGGAGTGCGTGGCGGCGGCGTGGGATCAGGGGAGAGGGTTTTTTTCTTTTTTTAGAGGGGACGATGTGCGGCCCAGTTTCAACGTTTGGACCGTGTGGAAGCCCACTTGTTCCAAAAATACCCCTTATACCGCACACCTTGTGAGAACAGTGTAATTAACGAAACAGGACGGCCCATATCGATTTCAGAGTTCTCTGAGCTCAAATTTGCATATGCAATAGATCGATCTCCATGCCGCGCTCAACTTGGATGCATCTTAACTTCTGCGATATAGACTGTTCAGATTAGAATGCATCATCTGAAGGTCGACATTTTTCTAGTTTTCAGAGATCCTACCCCATGCTAGCTAGTTCGGTTTGTACTTCTTTTTTGTGTGTAAACTTAATTTATTCCGGGAAAGATGTTTGAAACTTGCACTACTTTTCGACAGGTATTCCATGTTATGGAGTAGTGCAAGTTATTAATTTGCAAAAAGTGCCAATTACTATATCATGGACTTGGAGAAAAAAAGACATGTCATACTTTTTTTCCCCTGGAATTCTATCTATTTTAGTTTAAGAAAATCTTTGCTTTTGCTTTCTTTTTCTTTCTTTTAACCTTTTGTTTGAATTTATTTTCTAGCATACAACCTGTTTTCCCAATAATAAAATTTGACCTGCTATTTTTCCTTCGATGTGCAACATACATGTTTCAATTTTGTCCAGGCATTTTCGTAGCTTATCTGGGCCCGTTTGATTTATTACGGGCTGCTCTGTTAAGCGAGGAGCCGAGAAGGCCCATATTAGATCATTAGATCAGTCCAATAGCCAGATTTCCGCTCAAAAAAAAAGTCCAATAGCCAGATACGCATTCCCTAAAAACACAGATTCGGCTGTTCTCAAAGAAAAAGGACTCGAGATCAAAGGATTTTGATGAGGTTCAGTTCGATCGTGATAAAAGAATAAACACAGGAGGGCAGGATCGAGGCCCATTTCCTAGCTTTTGTGTGTTGCTTTTTTTCTAACTTTTACGCCAACGTGCGGGCGAGAAACAGGCGGGCGAAGCGTCCGCCAAATCGTGGGCGTGGTGGTCTGGGGCACGAACCAAGTGGGCCCTTAGTCATGTCAGTGCAGACAAGTGCGAAACTTCCTAGGAGAATCACCAGTCTATCAGTGTCAATTTACAAGGTAGCTTTGCCCCTGGTTGTAGATGCAATGTAATCTGCCGCCATAGAAGATGCCCACGTAATTCACACGGCCCACGCCATTTCTAAACTTCATACATATAGTGTTTTGGTCTTTGTGTCGATCGTGACCATCCACCTAGAAATGCGCAATGTGCCGCACGTTGGTCATACCAGTCCACGATGGAAAACTTTGGCACCCCGTCGAAGCAAGGTGCATGCCCCAATATCGTTAGCATCTAGCTTGAATTTTGGCACTCGGTCGAAGTAAGGTGTATGTCCCAGTATCGTACCATCCAGCTGAAGGGGCGCGTAGAGATAAACAAAAACTTTTCCTACGCGAACTCCCAAGATCTAGCCGAGGTAGAAAGCCACGAGGATTACCACTAGACGCGCAGTTGCGGATTATCGATGCGGCGCCTTGATGCAGTGCAGTCCCTCGATCCGATCCAGCCGATCCAATCCCGCGATCGTCGAAGTGATGAACGTACAGCACCTCTGCCGGTATCCACACGTGCGAGGAGGAGATCCGGCGGCGGACTGCTAGGTCCGGTGCGACGGTTGAACTGAATCGGGCTAGAGTTCTCAACGCATGAGAGTGGAAAAACCGTGCCCCTTAGGCATTCCACGCCCCTGCTTATATATCGAGTGGAAGTGGGCTCCAAGCCTTGTGGCCCATCCACCCTGCGAGTCCAACTCGCATTGTCAGCCCAATTCCAGTTCGGGTCCAACCCGACCAACTACTTGCTCCCGCTCTTAAGTGTGTGACCCCGCAGGCTCATAGCGACTTGGACACGATTGGAGTCCGACTCACAATCGATCAATCGGTAGCGGCTCCTAGCAGAACGTGCCGACTCCCAAGTACCATCGAGTCATGACGACGTACCTTCCAATGTGACATACGTCTTAGTCCCTTTTGCCTCACGATATACCTTGTCGAACTATAGGCGATTAATCGTCATCCCTTTAATAGTTCAACTCTCTTCTCGATCCGTGATATACGATTCATCCGACTAACTCTTAGTCGATCGACCCGGTTAACAGTTAACCAAGTCGCGCATGGCCATGCTTCCCGAATCATATCACTCGAGAGGGCCCAGAGAATATCTCTCCAGTCGGAGAATCATCTTGGTTATCCACATCACACAGCTTGATTCTCAGTCAACCCGAACTCTGCCTTTATAACTGCCCTGTTACGGAACAACGTTTGACAGAACCTAAGTTGGTGATCCACAACTCGGATTGTGCGATAACCTCAGGTATAAGGATTACATTGATTGAGACATGCAAATGACGACCTACTCGTTGCATCTCAATATGGGTCAGTCCGACTCGCTAAACTCTTTAGCCGAGTCCGTGTAAGCTGGAATGACATCACCATGCCCATGACAAGTGGAACCGAGTCATCAGCCAACTTTCACATTAGTCTAGCTTATGTGTCCAGCACAACCTCAATGACTAAGGACAATTTAGTATGAACAACATGAATACATAGTTCCACAATCAAATCACATATTCAATGATACATATCAGATGTTCAAACAAGGACAACTTAATAATATTTATGAATACATTGGGAATTACATCATACATGATTGCCTCTAGGGCATATTCACAACACCAGCATGACATTTCCGGCGCCACCGCGTCCCCAACATGAACTTGAGCACCATGACTATCTCATATTTCAGAATAGTGAAAAATCAAATAAAAATCATAGACTGATAGTGTAGCACCCAATGCTACTTCATAGTCGCAATGTCCTCCTGTCTCTTTCCCTCCCCTATTCTATATCATCCTCTACCACCGCAACCCTGCTGCATCTCCTCTATCACCACCTCGGGCAAATGTAAAGAAGCACATTGACTTTCAACCAAGATTTACCTTAAGCTGACATCTTTTTAACCCTTTTCTGTATCGGTGAGTCCCATGAGATGACTTTTTGCCCTCACCTTTCACGTACCTTTCCTTCTCTTTCAAGTTATCCTTTTTCTTCTCGGAAGGCGTCCGAGCATTAGTGCTTAATACCACAAGTATCTTCAAAAAAGTTTTGAACATACTCCCTCCTGTTCACAAAGAATGACGTCCACGTTTCTCGAGGTCGAACTTTGACCAACGATTATACCAATAGTATATAGATTATATGTTGCAAATTTTATATTGTTGGAAAGATTTTTGAAATACGAATCCAATGATATAATTTTTGTAGCACATAACCCTTAAATGACTAGTCTAATTGTTGATCAAAATAAAATCTTGAAGTGTGCGTGCCATTCTTTGTGAAATGGAGAGAGTATATGCTTATTTTCTTATATTTTTCCTCGTGTTGCGTTGATCATTGAAATTTGCCTCAGGTTCGACCGATTTCTTCAAGTCTAGAGTCAACGGTCAACAGATCTGCATAGATTAGATCAGAGACCGTCCAAACCCGCAGGGAAATCACGAGGCGGCAGCTGGGCTCGTGAGTCTCTCTCGGGCCAACCCCGACCCAAGGCTCGCGACCGCCTCCTCCTGCTCAGATCTCGCCGCCGGCAGAAATGCGCCCCTCCTCTAGCTGCGGGCGCGGCCGCCTCCTCCTCCTCCTCGCGCTCGCCGCCGTTCTCGCCGTCGCTTCTCCGCCCCGCGCGTCCGCCTCAGAGTCTGACCACAAGGTGCGTTGCCCAGCCCATCCCCTTCTCCATCTCCGCCCTGGCCTGGATCTAAAACCTCCCGTCGTATCCTCTCGGTTGGATCGCTCGAGTTGCACCCCGTTCCGTGGTGTCAGATCTGCACGCCCGCCAGCGCGATCTCGCTCTGGTTTCTCCGGCTCCCGCGTGCTGCTGTTTTAGCTCCTAGCACAGTTGGGTTGTCTCGGGGTAGTAGTACCTGATGTGATGCAAATGGTTCAACGTCGAAGGGAGTTCTGTGTCTGCAGTGGGCTCGTAGAATCGTTTGGAAATTGCTTGCGTAGAACCGGTTGATGTGGGAGTGCAGGAAATGGACATGTTAGGACTTCGGGACGAGAGATTCACCGTAGATTAACTGAAGTCATGGCGGTGGAAATCTCTTAAGTCAGTACCTGGACTCTCATCGATCTCTGAATGGGATGGACACCTAGTCATAAACGGCAACAGTAGTGTTGCCTGATGCCCTGGTACTTGGATATTTAACCTGGTCTTGATCGGACAAAATTTTGTATGTTCAGGTTCAGTTAGGTACTTAGGTTATAGTGTATGTTCGATAGGGTATACAAAAGGGTATAGTGTGATACTGTGAGATTAATGACAGTGTTTGTTCCATAGAGAGATAGAGGTACTAACCGTTGAGCTTGTATTACATACAAATGTTCTATATCTTGCTTTGCATGCATATCGGGTGCAGTTGGTGGTTAAAAATAATAGGCTATCATGTGGGCAGTGGGAAACCATAACAACGATATCTCCTATCAAATTGTTGCTTGCATCATTTTTATTTTATTTTGTTCCCTTGTGATTGATGCAAATTAATTTAATTTAGGACATTGTAAGAACTTCCAATTAATTCTAAATTAGGATAGTATTTTGCATTCTAGCTTTGATATATTTGCCATTGCACTATTCAATTTGGTGAAATAAATGAGACAATTCAGCTGTCCAATCCATGCAACTAGGGTGATAGTATTTTGACAGTAGTGAGTTGCTGACTCTTGAACCGTGTCTGTGTGACCTTATGAACATTACTGAATCAGCTTCACTAGTGAGCAATAATATATTTATTTGTTCAATCTGTATTGATAAGGAAATTCCGTAGCATGTCACCAAAACGATTTGCGTTTGAGAGAATACCAAATCATCATGCCTCACTGACATATAGCCTGATCACCCAATGTCCATGAAAATGCCGATATCCTTAAGAGTCTTACTAGTGATTCAACTATTGTATATCAAACTTGAACGCTTATATAAAAGTGAAGAAAATTATTTTGTAACTCTGCAAATTTTGATGGCAGATGTCAGCACTGAGTAATGACAAAGAGATCCCAGGGATTTTTTCTTGTCTCCATGATACCTTATCATTACCATCATCAATCCCCAAATTCGTAATAAGTCGGTTCCAGTTAGCATGGTTTTGCAGATATAAACCTACAGTTACTCCACTGTATTATCTTAAGTGCTGATTTCCTTTCAAAATTAATTATGCTTGATATCATGTCGTAGGAGGAACTTTGTGAGATCAGAAGTTCTCATCTTCTTTTATATTTCTTGCATGCAGTACAAAACTGGAGATCCAGTTAAGCTCTGGGTGAATAAAGTTGGCCCTTACAATAATCCTCAAGAAACCTACAACTATCACAGCCTTCCATTTTGTCAGCTGTCTGAGAATCCTCCTCATAAATGGGGTGGTCTTGGAGAGGTCTTGGGTGGAAATGAGCTGATTGATAGTCAGCTTGACATAAAGTTCTTAAGTATGTTGATATTGTTTTCACACCATACTTGTATTTGTTTACTATGTACCCAATGTCCATGGTAGGTATGCATTTGCTTGTCTTACTGACTGTATAAAGTTTTTCTTTGCTGTTTTATCTGTAGGCGATGTGGAAAAGGGCTCAATTTGTACACTTGAACTAGATTCTAAAAAGATTCAACAATTTGCTGATGCCATTGAAAACTCATATTGGTTTGAATTTTTCATCGGTATGTGGATCCATATTTGATCCATTAAATTTTATTTGATTGTAA
Organism: Brachypodium distachyon; assembly: GCF_000005505.3. Taxonomy (NCBI): domain Eukaryota; kingdom Viridiplantae; phylum Streptophyta; class Magnoliopsida; order Poales; family Poaceae; genus Brachypodium; species Brachypodium distachyon. The sequence continues at coordinate 45,349,232 of NC_016134.3, read as the reverse complement.
TGATTTGGTAATATTTCTTGTTTCTAACATTATTGCATCAACTCTTTTGCATTGCTTGGGGCGTCATTCACCTAGATGATCTACCTCTTTGGGGTATGTTTTTATCAACTTAGTTTTTTTAAACCCTACTTGTTTTTCAAACCCTAATTCTTTTGCCTGACAAGACAGTTGTTATGTGCTTTGACAGGTTTTGTTGGAGAGACTGACAAGAACAGTGAAAACAAGCATTATCTTTACACACACAAGAACATTCTTGTTAAATATAATGATAACAGGGTATGCATTTTGCACTGATTCAGAAAACCAGCACATTAATTTTGGAAAAGGTTAAACAATGATCTGATCTGATATTTGTAGATAATTCATGTTAATCTCACCCAAGAGTCTCCTAAGCTCCTTGAAGCTGGTAAAAAGTTTGATATGACATATTCAGTCAAGTGGGTAGCAACAGAAGTCTCATTTGCACGCCGTTTTGAAGTTTACCTGGACTATCCTTTCTTTGAGCACCAGGTAAATTTAATCCGTGTTTCTTCCAACAAGAATTGAGTGTGCATAGCACACAGCCCGCTGTATGCTTTTGGAGATAATTGTTCGATTCCAACAATAGGAAGCGGCATCTTCCATTTGAAGTTTTGAACTAACCGTTGGAAGCTTCTAAATTTATTTCAATTTCTCATGTTCAGATTCATTGGTTCTCCATTTTCAATTCTTTCATGATGGTTATTTTTCTCACGGGTTTGGTTTCAATGATATTGATGCGAACACTCAGAAATGATTATGCAAAATATGCTCGTGATGATGATGATCTGGAGTCACTGGTGAGCATCTGAATTCTTTAGTATATTTTGTTTAAATGTATACTTTGCTGAAGTAAATAAATTCCTTTGATTTTCATCTGCTGCCACTTAATTGCTGCCTGAAATCATGATGTTGCTTTGTTAGGAGAGAGATGTTAATGAGGAATCTGGATGGAAGCTTGTCCATGGCGATGTATTTCGTCCTCCTCGAAGCTTGACATTTCTTTCTGCTCTTGTTGGTATCGGTACTCAGTTGGCAGCTCTTATCCTACTTGTCATTGTATTGGCCATTGTTGGCATGTTATATGTTGGGTATGCTCAAAACCAGAGACATTCTTTCTGTCCTCTTTCTACCTTGTCATTGCATGCAGAACACATGTTTCGAAATATCTGACAAACTAAAACCACAATAGCATTGTCATTGTAAGTACCTATTAATAAGTACAGGAATATTTGAAATATGAGAGGAATCAGCATTTACATTTCAGAATACTATAACCTGTAAGCTTCCAGCCACATGTTTGTCCAAAACTGGCCAGGAATCTTCTCTTTATTTTTTTTCTTGGAAAATCTCGCCTCTCGTTATCTGTTGGAAATTTGCAATTATGAAACATCATTCTGAATTAGCTGTCCCTTTTTCTCTTTGTCTTCTAGATAGGCTAAATATTTGAAAGAGAACTAATCCTGCAGTTCACTATCCAAAACTTATCCTGTCCTTTTGAGTTGCACAAATACTGTGGAGGTATAGTACAGAGAAGCGAATAGATCCTAGAAATCGAAAAAGTGGAGAAAACTACATTCTGTTTTAGCATGGAGCATGGTTCCTCTGTACATGGTTAAGCATGCAATTGCTTTTCTACAACTTACATATTGTGCAATGTTTTTCAGGCGGGGGGCTATCATCACAACCTTCATTGTGTGCTATGCTCTTACATCTTTTATTTCAGGATATATTAGTGCTGGTCTTTACTCAAGGAATGGTGGTATGGTTCTTTGCTTTTTCACAAGTCTCACGATTTTGTTTTCTTCTTAGACAACTAGTATTAGCCTGAACTTTTGAACGGTTCAGCTTTTTTCTGAATGTTTCTTTCTTTCTGGTTTCATCATTTTATTATACTTTTTTCGAAGATTTCTTGCACATTGTCATTTAAAGATTGTTCTCACTTCATGTTATTGTACTTTCTTTAGAATATTCTAGAATTTGTATATTATCATCTAACTATTTTGATCACTTCATGACCTATGGATTATTGAATGCTTTACTTGATTCTATGGCAGGCAAAAACTGGATAAAAGCTATGATCCTTACAGCATCCCTCTTTCCATTCTTGCACTTCGCAATCGGTTTTGCACTGAACACAATTGCTATCTTCTATGGATCGTTAGCAGCAATACCATTCGGTACAATGGTTGTCATGTTTGTCCTTTGGGCTTTCATCTCTTTTCCCCTTGTGCTTTTGGGCACGGTTGTTGGTAGGAACTGGAGTGGGGCTCCTAACAATCCCTGCCGAGTAAAGACTATTCCACGACCAATACCTGAGAGGAAGTGGTACCTTACACCTTCCGTTATCTCATTGATGGGTGGGCTTCTTCCCTTTGGCAGCATCTTCATTGAGATGTACTTTGTTTTCACATCATTCTGGAACTACAAGGTAAACAAGGACATCATTGTCAACTGTACTAAATACTGTTTTTAATTTTTTTTAATCATTAACATCATGTATAGCCACGTAGTATAGCATGCAGAATCCCATTTTTATTGTCCTTGCTTCATATTATTGTCCTTCATGCGCTCTGAAGCCTCTAGTTGCAATTTTCATTATATGGGCATTTGCTTATGCAACATTTTCGGCTTGGCAGGTTTATTATGTCTACGGCTTCATGTTGCTGGTCTTTGTCATTCTTCTAATAGTTACCATCTGTGTCACAATCGTGGGTACTTATTTCCTGCTGAACGCTGAGAACTATCATTGGCAATGGACTTCGTTTTTCTCTGCTGCATCAACAGCACTATATGTGTATCTGTACTCCATCTACTACTATCACGTGAAGACAAAGATGTCTGGCTTTTTCCAGACAAGTTTCTACTTTGGCTACACGTTGATGTTCTGTCTGGGTCTAGGCATACTATGTGGTAAGCTGTTGCTGCTACTAATGATTGAGGCGTCAGAACATTTTAAGACCGTTTTGTTGTTCTGACATCTCTTGGTGTTTCAGGTGCTATTGGCTATCTAGGATCAACTCTTTTTGTGAGGAGAATCTACAGAAACATCAAATGTGATTAAATTCACGGTGCATACGGGAGGGGTGGCGGTATCAGATCATATGTGGTGTTATTGCTGTGGAAGCGAGACCTCTGAACTGGATTAATGCCAGTTCCTGACTGGGGTTTCAGAAACAACGCAGTAGGCCGTGCTCCCTTGGCTTACTCAATTACACCCCAGTTCTCTTGCCTACTTATTTCTTCCCTGGAGCTGCCCTCGTAATGTATACTTGTGGTAGCTGACGGATTTAGTACAAGTGTCTGGTACATTTAGGTTCTTAATTTTTTTTGTTACTTTTTTTTTTCTCTTTTCAAATCAGAAGTAGGGAGTGAGTATCCATGTGTTGCGGCACTGTCTGGATTTTCCTGTCCGAATTGTTGCATCCAATTCAAGGATGTCAGTTAACAGATTATCGTCTATCACGAGCAGATCTTTGTGTTTATATATATCTCAACATTTATATATACTCTTCAGTGGGAGCTTAAACATTGGAGTATCTCCAGCAGTACCGTCCGAATTTTTGAGTCCAGTGCTTTTTATATTTGTGGTATTTAGTTGTATTTCCGAGACGATCTGCCATCTGGGATTGTGGCGCCGCAGCTTCTTTGATGAACACTGCCACTAGGAGTGCTACGAGTACGAGTACCATCTTTCAGGGCCTCAGGTGACCAGACGTGAAAAAATATGATGCGTGCATGCCGACAAGGCGAAGGGTCATTTGCTGGGTCAATGTATCTCACCCTTGAACAACAAACGAGCATCTATCTTTTGTGTCTTTGGCAACAAGCGTCTTGGTTTGTTGAGGTTTTAGAAAGTTTTGCTGACGACATCAAGTGATATCTGTGATTGTGAACGGAGTATGTTCGCAAATTTCGTGGGGGTGTTCTCAGTTTTGGGTCGCATAAAATTTGGCCAAGAGCTAAAATTGCAAAGTTTAAGTATTTTTCTACCTCATTTAAAATATTTTCCTCAAATTTCGTGGGAGTACTACCTAATTTGTGCAACGCTTTCAGCACGCATGATCTTTTTTCTTTGCAGTGCGAGAAAAGTTCGGGGTGAACTGAAGCCGCACAAATTTTGGCAAAGGAAGGAGCGAGACGAGCGCCGGAGCCGGGGCGGGCGGGAAGGGGGGACGCGAATAATACCACCGGCCCAGCGCTCCATGAGCCGCCGCGGCATCTCCAGGACCGATTGGAACCCAACTTTGGTGGGGCACCCACCAGTCGGGCACCGGAGATGCAGGCTGCGGCGGCGGCGGCGGCGTCGACCTGGGCGCCGGCCACCTCCTCCTCCTCCTCCTTCAAGCCCTGCAGGGTCGCGGCGTGCTCGCGCGGGAGGAGAGCCGCCTCCTCCTCCTTCAAGGCCGGCGGGGTCGCCTCGTACTCGCGCGGGAGGAGAGCCACCACCTCTGCCGCAGCAAGATCCGCCGCCGTGTCCACTCGCCGCCGGCAGCCGCAAGGTGAGCGAGCTTCCATATTCCCATCCATGTCGCAGCTGTAGGTGCGATCAACACCATTCATGGAGAAATTTTTCTTGCTGTAATCGTGAATGTTGCAGCTTCTGATTTCCCTGCACATGTTCCTAGAACATGAGTATGCAAGTAATTTGTGCATGAACATGTAAGTAAATAGTTACAAAAAATTATATCCTGAAACTATTTTTCTTGACAAATCTACTGGCATGATAATTTCATATCTAAAAAATTCAGATAGTTTTCATCAATTAGTGATCCAAGATTTAGGAATTTGACTGCACGTATTTTACGACGTCATGTATTTTAGAACGGACAGCAATAGAAATTACCATGATTTTGCTGAATGAGATGTTACATAGAAAGTGTTAATGGATAGTGCATGTTCAAATATCCTGAGCAATTCAACAATATACTGGCCGTTTTTAGAGGTGAATTCCAAAGCTTTATCTAGAATGGTTCTGTTGCAGCTGTTGTTCAACCCATTGCCGACCCAACTCCGGTGGTCCATTCACCGTTAACCGCTGAAAATGTCGAGCTTGTTCTGGATGAAGTGCGCCCGTACCTTATCGCTGACGGAGGTAACGTCGCCTTCCATGAGATCGATGGGAATGTGGTGAGGCTCAAGCTGCAGGGAGCATGCGGGTCCTGCCCCGGCTCGGTGATGACGATGAGGATGGGCATTCAGCGGCGCTTGATGGATAAAATACCACAGATTGTTGCAGTCGAAGCTATCACCGACAAGGAGACTGGGCTTAAGCTCAATGAAGAGAATGTCGAAAAGGTAAACTGTTGATGTGGTAACATGCAGAATAATATAATGTTAACCGTGTACACCATTTAAATTTCTCAGGTATACCGATCAGATATTGATGCAATACAGAATGCTGATTCAGAATTGATAACAACATCCTAGTTTTTTTTATGGTTGATTAAGTGAATCTTTGAATCTTCTCCACCTTAGTTCCAGATACTGTCTCTCCCGCCACATATTTTTCAGCAACCGTTACACCATCAGATGATTAATCTCATTTTGTTTTCCCCTTTTGATGATATGTGCAAAGATGGATAAATGGAGTAACTGAAGGTATATGACAACTCCTCATGTTACCCAATGGCAGGTACTCGAGGAGATCAGACCATACCTTGCCGGCGCAGGAGGCGGTAAGCTCAAGTTTGTCGCAGTCGAGAGGCCCTTTGCGAAAGTCCAACTCACGGGCCCTGCAGCAGATGTGGCGAGCGTTCGTGGAGCAGTAGCTCAGAAGCTCAGGGAGAAGATACCATCCATTGCAGCTGTCCGTCTATTGTCGTAAACTTGAACTGCAAAACAAAACTGTGAATATCTCTGGTTATCCAGGAAACTTTTGTAAATGTGTCATCTGATCAGATCACCTCTGTAGCCATTAGCCTCAACGAGAGTTTCTCATCTCTAGTCAGATATTCTTTGTGACTATTGATGTGAAATGCTGTAACAAGGTTCTTTTTGGTCTCTTCCTCTTGGGAAGGAAATGGAAAAGGTGAATTTTGGTCGAAATTAAGCTGTTGCTTCGTCTCCATTATTGCACAACTTCTAAAGGAAGCAGAGCAGAAAACAGGAAACCTTGTGTACTGATCTGAAGAAGATACTAATTTAGGTTGTCGAAATCATCTGAAGTTCCAAACCCGAACCGATGCATAATGTAAACATGAACAGAATATCAAGGTTGAACCTTTCTGCCATCGTAACCATCTGCCTACGCACATCACCATAATTTACATGACTAGTCCAAGCAACCAGGAAGCAGGAACTTCTTGTTAGATGGTAATGGCAGCATCACGAATCAGCTACCAGATTAGGCCAAAAACAAAAAGAGTTGAGGTGGTTACAGAGTAAATCAATCAGATGGTATAATGGTCAGTGCCATGCCATGAACAGCATCAAATCAGGACATGGAGAAAGGAAACACTGAAGCAATCTATACTTTCGAAGCGCTGTAACAAGGGTATCACATTCTCTAGCCGGGAAATAAACATCAACAGAGCTAGTAGTTCATCTCATATCTTGGTTCTTACAAAGAAGGAATCACATCGGAGATGGGGCATCAAACGAGACAAAGGAGCAGGTCACCACATCTGGAGCTAAGATCCCGGGATCTCACACAACGCATAGCATCCATCCACGGAGCGAGAGACCGCGCGGAGCCGAGGAACGGATCTAGGCGACGGAGGGGAGGAGCTGGGAGCCGACGAGGTAGGAGAGGAACCCGGCGAAGGCGAGCAGGAAGGCGTAGTCCACCGCCACGAACAGCGCCGTCGATCCGTGGCCCCTCTTGCGGTTCTCCTCCTCCTTCGCCGCCGCCGCCCCGGCTCCGGTGACGTCGCGCTTCTTGGCCGCGTCCATCGCGGGCGCGAGATCTCTCGAGTCTCGACGACGACGGGGGTACTACAGCGTGGGTTGTGGTTTCTTGATCTGGCGGTGCCGTGGGTGGCGGCGAGAAGAGAATTTGCAGGCCAGTTGGTTCGTGCTTAGATCTCTAATAAAGCAAGCGATAATAAGTTTCGTAAAATTAAACGGGACAAATCGGCGCCTGTGGCCTAATGGATAAGGCGTTTGACTTCTAATCAAACGATTGTGGGTTCGAGTCCCACCAGGCGTGACTCCTCTCTGTTCTCTTAATTTTTCTTTCGACGGCGCTGTCCTTCTTGCTTTCTTTTTTACAGACTGCATTTTTATTGATTATACATAACACAAGTCTTCTAATATCTAATGGTTACATTATTACTGACTTTGTACTAAATTTCCGACACTTAGTACGCGTCGATCAGTTCCTATGTATACATATGACTACAAGTTCAATCTTCACCAACCAAAGTACAAATAGGTAGGCACAAACTTTCCTATAAAGCACAAGCATCTTTTTTTTGCGGCTATCAAATTAATAGGCCGAGACCGCATAAGATAGAAAGAGAGACATGAAAGACATTGTCCATGGAGAGGAGAGCGAAGAGTCAAAAAAATATGAATGCACTAGGGAATAGGAGGCGCACTAGGGAATAGGAGACGCCAGGAACGGAAAGTTTGGCGTTCTGGATCTTGTACGTAGCTTCGTCTCTTTTCCATGAGGCCTCTAGAGACATGCTGTCATCGGGTGAATTAAGATTGTCAATGGGGGTTTTCACTATAGAATTAACTGAGATTATGGGCAATAATGACTAATTCTTCGATGATTCGAGATCACTATTCCATGAGTAGACGACTAGGTAGCAGATGGATGCATTCATCCATCATCCACAGACATATGACTCAGATGATCGTCAGTTGGATGTTCTGAAAACCCCTTTGGTTGGAGAAGGACAAAAAAATCAATTCACCGGATGAACATCTTTTGTTAGCACGCATCACGGATATGCTGAGATTCCTTATTTATTGCTGCTATGCGTATGACGTTTTGGGTACGATTTTTGTCCGACTCCTCAGATCAAACCGTCTACATGTCTGGCTAGAGCAAGTGGTACCATTAGATTGTGCATCGTGTCGTTATCTGACAAAAAATTGTCATGTGCACAGCTATTTCGTTGATTATATGTTTGATGTATTACATAAAGTTATGGATATTTTATTGTACACTACATCCACCAATTACTTAGTACATTGTCATAACTTGCACACGCCTACTTGTCATCAATTACTTAATACATATAGTTCGTTCCCCACCATCACAAGTAAGAGTATTCAATAAGAAAACGTTTACACGATATTTTGTTACGTCAAATAAGTGAAAAGGTCATTGACGAAAATATTTCTTAATAATCTTTTTACAGCTAAGAGTATCATGGATCATGGCTGTTCTCCAGCAAAGAAAAACATGTGTCACTGTGGACTGAAAAATAAAATAATATATTTCCTCCGATTCATAAAAAGTGTTGCACATTTTGTACCGAGTTAGTACAAATTTTGTATTAAGTGGGCGACACTTTTTATGGATCGGAAGAGTACATGTTTATCGGACAAAGCATTTTGTTTTTCATTGAGGTACTGCTCGACGTATTCATGAATTAATAACAGATCATAGTGTTTATGCAACAGGAAAAACCCTTAAATGATCGGTGAGGGATTTCATCGCGATTTCAATTCTTAGTAGCAAATCCGAACAATTGACCTATAGGCAAATGAACCACCGTAGTACGTTTTTTCTTTTTGCGAGATTAGTACCACCACTAACTTGCTTATTTCCAGGTGCAAAAATGTACCCAGACACATGGTAGTGTTTGTGCCGTGTGTAAACGCAGAGTACCAAAACCTCTGGCAGCTACCTGGCCGACTTTTCGTGGCGCAGTGCAGCAGTGATCTTCTTTTACACGTTCACCGAAAAATTAGTCAGAATTGTAGTCCCGGTCAGTTAACAGTCGAAACCCCGTTGACAAAATCTCGATTCTCCCGATGAACAAGCTTTGTTAGCATGCATCATGGGAATGCCGGGATCCCTGATTTAGCGCTGAACGAGAAGACCGGAAGCTACTAGCTCAACTTAGAACCAAACCTCTTGTTCCCGGTGTCTACTATTCCCTGAATCCTAGTAATGCATCTTCATATTATTTCTATGTTCTTCTCTTTATCTCCATAGAACATGGCTTTTCGGTCTCTCTCTATATATATACGTGGTCGCCGCCTATTAATTTCATAGCAGCAGAAGAGAGTGTTTTCAATATAGAAGAGAGATTTGATGACACCTATATATCTACACTCCTGGGTGACAGCGTGGAGCCGTTTGCATGTGTATCCTAAAAAATGGTACATCGACAGTATATGCTCTTAAAAGCGTACGCTCTCGTTTTATCTTGGTATCGAGTTACCCTGAAGTTTTACCAAGTTATGATCATATATCCGATCGAAGTACTAAGTTTTGAAAATTTATTACACGTATTACACCCATCAATTACTTAGGTCCAGTTCTTTTGGGGCTTCTATAAGAAGTTGTCCTCCCTCCATGAACTCCCAAATTTGGTTAAGTTTCCATACTATTTTGCGTTAACCTAGTTTGAAAACCTAACGAAAATTAGTGGACAGCTTCTCTAGGGAGTTAGAAGCTGAAAAGAACGCAGTTTTACTATGTTGTCATAACTTGTAGGTGCTTATTTGTCATCAATTAGGATAACTCACGGCCTCTGCATCAACTCATAATAGACCGAGTGTTTTTGCAACAAAGAAAATGTAAATGATCGGTGAGCGATTTCATCTCAATCTCAATTCTTAGTAGCAAAACCCAACAATTGACCTCTTTGGCAAATGAACCACTTGCTTGTTTACATGTGTAAAAGATACAGAGTAGCATTGAACGCGTGGTACTGCTTATACCGCCTCACCAAAACAAAATTTGGCAATAGCCCACGGTTTCACGCTTCGTCTGCCTCCCGTCCAGCAGTATGCTCTCAGGTTTGAATCTTGTTGGAATTAGTCCATCAATCAAACACATGAACATGTTGTGGCGTTGATAGTGATCAGCGTACTTCCCTGCACGGACTGCCCTGCCTTTGGTATCGCCATCGCCTCGCCACGGAGATGGCAGGCTCGATGTCTCTGATCAGCTCACGTATTAATGACCTAGCCATCTTACAATATGTGACAATGTAAAAATCAACAGATTCAATCAATCAACCTCACCAAACGAAAATCCCAGCCCATCGACATGTAGTACCTGGTAAATTGTTGATAGTATATGTATGAGTTGAGGCATACATGTTTGGATAGGATTGTTCGATCCGTCTTGTTATTGTTATAAGTTATACTGTACTAATTAAACATGCAACATAAATTACGCTCCAGCAATGCAATGTCATGCGCGGTGAGTGTGTGCCGTGGAGAGCCGCGAAGTACTGAGATGATTTATCGGTGCTACGTAATTAACTAGTCAATTTGTTGGTCACTCCAGCAGCGCAAGGAAACGCACTGGAAGCTTATGGATACGAGAATAGAAGGGGAAGAAGACAAAGATGCTAAGGTGGTCTAGGTATGAGTTATGTTCGTTGGCAAAACAGAAGCATGGGTGGAAGCAGGAGGAGTAGAGCAGTCCAGTCCTGTCCTTCCGTGCTGAATGAGAAGATCAAAAGCTACTAGGTCCACTGAGCATTGATCCTCTTGTTCCCGACGTCTACTATTCCTAATGCTTTTTTCATATTATTTTCCCCTTCTTCTCTTACCCCTAGACCATGGCTCTTCTGTCTCTCTCTATGTGGTCATGGCCTAATAATTTTAAAGCAATAGAAGAGAGTGTTTGGCAATATATCTATCTATCTATATATAAGAGAGTTTTGATGTCACATGTTTTTTTTTTAAAAGGAGGATAACCCCGGCTTCTGCATCGACTGATGCACGCAGCCATATATTATTAAAGCCAAGCAAAGCCAGGCAGCATTGCCGAACAAAGTCGACCCAAAAGAAAAACATAACTCCACCAACCTACCACTAACCCATAAAAAAACGAAAAGAAACACAACTCCTTGGCAAAGCCTTCAAAAAGGAACAACACACGTGCGCCGATGATGACGAGTCCAGCCTAATGTCGAACTCGGGATTTTCATCTTCAAAGCCAAGCTTCGAGCCACCACCTTCAACAAGGCCACGACGTAGAGGCGTGTTGACATTGCCTGATCCGGGATCAAGTGTTTCCACCAGAGTGCGCAGACTTGTCGTCAAATTGCCTGAACCATCATCACATCACCGCCTTCATGCCAGCAACAACAGGCATGACTCAGCCTGAGTCGTCGTGCGTAGCACCTGTTCCTGACAGAGTCTCCGCCTGTGACGAAAGCAAACAAACATGTTGTCATCGTCAAAGGCCGAGACCCCAGATCAGGCAATATGGAGTAGTTTGTATATCCACGCACGACGACATGTCAAGGTACGCAGACATTGTATGCTCTTAATAGCACAACTACAATTTTATCTTATTATTGAGTTACTTTGAAGTTCCACAAAGTTATGATCGTATATATGTTGTACCATGTAAAGTTCTGAAAAATAAATGTACATTCCATTCATCAATTACTTCATAAAAAACCACAAGTCTTAGGTGCCTACCAATTTTTTTTTGTATACCCAGAGTAATTGTTTTTTGTACGACTAGGAGGAGGGTGACCTCCATGGTGCCAGCGCTCCGTGCATGACTCACGGAGTGACCTCCATATAAACAAGAAAAAAAACGTTGACCGTGCTCTGCCATGTATGTCACTGTGCCCTCGTGCCGCCCGTGCACCTCATCGGCGAGTGCAAAATTAGGGCGTTGGTGGGGGTGTGGCTTGATTGGTAAAGCCGACGTGTGCTGATAAGCCAATGGAACATGGCTGATCAAATAACTTGTGGTAAATTAAATTGCATTCCATGATCGAGAATGAGGGAGAGATGAGAAAATCCTGCCCTAGAACTTGCTTCTCTCGCTTAATCAACAATCCCGGTCACATCAGCCAAACCGAGACCGCCAAACGCGATTTCGTAGATTACGGGTCATAATTAACCGGCACTGATAAAACTAGGGTCTGAATTTCAGAGATCAGGTTTGACTCAGACTTTTGTCCATGGCTGGGAAAAAAAATCTTTTCATTGATTGACGATCTATCCGGTTGTGACCGTGGCAACTGTAAATAAGCTAGACATTTGAAATCAAGCAAGCTTAAATGTATGTAGGGACTCTATATATCTTCCGCACGTAATTACCGTGGTCTCAACATGCAATGCCAACACAGCTAGCTGCTTGCATGGTTGTGTATGCAAATAATTTTGCTTCTTAACAGTTTTTAGCCCACATAATCTGTTTTCATCTTGCTTCCTTTAACATGACGATCTGGACCGCATGTTTGCGCAACGAACGTGCGTGATTGGATTTGGATTGAACGAATGGCAAAACTCTGCTATGGCAGCTAAACCCTGGATTGAGACAAAACTAGATGAAACGAAGGGGGGAAAGGAACCCATCGCCTCCCTCCCGCACCTACTCCCCCCCAAAAAACAGAGCACGCCCCGCCCCGCCGCCAATCGCCCGTCTCCCTACACCGCCGCGGCATCAGAGATGGCACCGCTCATCCCGTCATTGCAGCCATGGGTGGAGAAATAGTAAGCGGAGAAACCCTCGTGTCCTGCTCTAATCAGCGCATGTTCCTGGCTGGCCGCAGCCGCCCGAGGAAGGTGAAGGACGTCGCGCACCAGGAGGAGGTGGTCCGGGTGCTCACCAACACACTCCAGACCGCCAACGTACGTGAGCGCTCTCTCGCCTAATTCACCTTAGGAAAGTGGAACGAACTGAGCTCACGCTTTAATTGTTATGTTGCTTGTACATTTTCGAATGGCATGCCAATGCGTATCTTGAATCATGAACCAAGAATTAACTTAGAACTGCAAATGATGCCCACACAAGAATTTTGGCATGGATCTCAAGATGTAAACCGCCGATGGGTTGGCATTGCCACCACCAATTTTCCTGCATATGCATAAACATACGTGGCATTTGGATCATCTGACTTTGTGTGTCTAACATGTGGATACCACAACAAACAAAGTCAGGTGACTTACATCGGAAGATTGGCACGGATATATCAGCTACATGATTTGTCTTCACCAACCAAAGTATAAATAGGCAGGTACAAACTCTGCTATATATAGCAGAAGCAACCTTATTTTTGCTACTATCAAATTAATCGGTCATTGTCTGGAGAGACCAGAGAAGAATAAAATTAGACATGAAAAATGCTCTAGGGATAGGAAGCGTCGGGAATAAGAGGTAGACCTCGAAAATACATGCTAGCAAGCATCTCGGGAAAATCTAGATTGTCAACGCGGGTTTCTACTACAGGATGACCATATGAAGAATAATGCACAATTAGTCAGGTGCTCAACTCGTTTTGCGTGGCGCACGCGATAGGTTTTTATGGTGTTTTATCTTTTGAGATTAACATAATTTAGCTTGCACACCTGAATATAGTATCTTTTTCTCTTGTTTCATAACCAGGATTATTTTCGTGGGTACGCTTAATTTGTCACTGATCAAGCAATCAAATGCTTGTCCTTGGAACAACCCGTGCTCGCATCATGGTGGCCTTGTTTGAGCTTCTGTTTTGTGTGCGCGTGTGTTGTGAGCGTCTGCGTTTGTACCGTGTTTTTCAAAAAAAGTTTGTGGACAAAAGAGATCACATGACATGTGTTGTAGACTTGTAGTTGAGATTAATATTTTTCTTAATTCGTTGCAGTTTTTACGAAGCAATTTTTCATTCTATCTCGCTTAAACTTTCATTGGTTTCTCTTCTTAGGAGACAATCAGGACATGGTTATACGCCTGTGTGATTCTATCCAAATATCTTGTTCATCATTTATTTTTATTTCCTATCTTTAAATCTGAGGCCGGCAATGAAGATTATTTAGCTTATATGCACGAACGTGATGATTTATATAGTATAGTCTAAAATAATAGATGACAGCACAACAATCTCTCTAGATATGTAACGTCTTTTCTTTAGTTGGTAGCAACGTACATGTATCGTGCTAACATGGACCATGGTCGTTCTCCAATCAAAGAAATTAACAATTTTGCGTATACCAGCAAATTAAGGAAAGCATGAGTCATTCTGGACTGAAAAATAAAATAATATACATGTTCCCTGACAAATTTTTGTCTTGAGATACTGCTCGAAGTACCCCGTGAACTCATATCAGATTTTTTTTTTGCAAGAACGGAAAATAATGCAAATGTTTGGTAACCAATTTAACCTCAATTAAATCTTAGTCGGAGTCGCTAGCTTAGAGGAGTGATATGTTATGACGATGACTTGGTGATGGGTGATCCGATCTTGGGGGTTCTTATTTGGTACGAGCCTTGCATATTGTCCCTTTGACACTCGTCGTTAGATCGGTGCTGCTTGGTCACTAGCGTGGGTGGCCGACTGTTTGCCAATGCCGGTGGGAGCTTGCATGCCTGCAGGGGTAAAGACCCAGTTCTTGGTCGTCGATTGGGGAAGTCGGAGTTGACAGGTCAAGAAAAGTGTTTGTGTGACAATGACTTTTGCGTTCAACATTGACGACCATTTTTTTTGGCAGTGTGGAGGGAGTGCGTGTGACCAGTGTGGTTTGCACCATGGACGATTATTACGATTGTTCTCCCGATTTCCCATTTAATTAAGTGAGCAACTATCTTCTGCTATATTGTACGACCACTAGCTTGCTTATTTACGCGTGTAAAGATTTGTAATAACGCAATGGATCTGTTTATGCCATGGATAAACGACCTCAATGAACAATTTGCTTCGGCTTCACAATTAGCCTGTCAACAAACACCAAAACCTCCAACTACTACCTACTTTGTAGTCGTTCTTTTTTTAATCGCCTGGTGATCTTGTTTTCACCAAAGAACTAATCAGAATTGTGGCCCGGTCAGTTCATAGTGGAAACCCCGTTGGACCAGGATTTCTTGTGCTGAAGGAGAAGAACGGAAGCTACTGGCTCCACTGAGCACCGATCCTGTTGTTCCCGCTGTCTACTATTCCCTAAATCCTAATGTATTTTCCATATTATTTTTCTGTTCCTCTCGTTATCTCCCTAGACCATGGTGCCTCTCTCTCTCTCTATGCGGTCATAGCCTGTTAATTTCATAGCAGCAGGAGTGTTTGCAACGTAGAAGAGAGATTTTGATGCCACCTATATACACTCTTGGGTGACAATGTGGAGCAGTTTGTATATGTATCCTAAAAAATAGTACATCGACAGTATATGTTCTTAAAAGCGCATGCTCTTGTTTTTATCTTGGTACTGTGTACCATGAAGTTCTACCAAGTTATGATAATATATACGATGTACTACATAGAGTTATGGAAATTTATTATACAGTACATTCATCAATTACTTAGTACTGTACATTTTCATAACTTTTAGACGCCTACCTGTCATCAATTATAGGACATATAGTTCGTTCCCCACCGTCACAAGCAAGAGTATTTGATAACGAAACATGTAGACGGTATTTGTTACGTCAAATAAGTGAAAAAGTCATTGACGAAAATATTGCTTAATACTATCTCCGACTCATAATAAGTGTCTCAAACTTAATACAATTTTGTGCTAAACTAGTATAAAATCGGAGACACTTATTACGAATCAGATGGAGTAATATTTTTATAGCTATAAAAGTAACATGGGTCATGGCCGTTTCTCCAGCTAAGGAAAACATGTCTTTGTGGACTGAAAAAATAAAATAATACTATACAGGTTTACAAGAGAAATCTATGTTTTTATCGAGGTACTGCGCTTGACGTATCCGTGAATTCATAATAGATCAGAGTGTTTTTGCAACAAACAAAATGCAAATGATTGCTGAGCGATTTCTATTTCAGTTCTTAGTAGCAAATCAGAACGATGGGTATGACCTCAGTGCAAATGAAAATGAACCATTCTACAGCCACCTACTTACTTATTTATTGGAGTAAAGATTTATAATGACGCATGGTACTGTTTATACCGTGGGTAAAGGATGTCAATGAAGAATTCGTCGCGGCTTTGCAAGACATGTTCAACAAGCAAAAAAAAAAGCAGGATACCCGGCCGTCTCATCTTCCTTCCGTCCGGCAGTATGCTCACAGTTCTTAGTAAACTACGCTCGGACAATGGCAAGCTTGACAAGCAATTGTGCCGTGGATAGCCACGAATCCTGAGAAGATTTGTTGGTGCTATGGATCAATTTGTAGCAAGTCAATTTGTTGTCCACTCCAGCCGCGCCAAGAAGGGGAGGAGACGGATACGAGAGTAGAAGAAGATGGAGGTCGGCCATGAAGGAGCCACTATGGTTGAAAAAACGAGAGCGCGGATGCAAGCAGAAGGAGGGGAGCAGGTAAGTCCAGTCCTTTGGTGCTGAATGAGAAGACCGGAATCTGCCAGGTCCACTGAGCACCGATCCTCTTGTTCCCGACGTCTACTGTTCCTAATTCTTTTCTCCTAGTATTCGTTTTCCGTTCTTCTCTTATTGTCCCTGAACCATGGCTTTCCTGTCTCTCTCCATCCGGTCATGGCCTGTTAATTTTAAAGCAGCAGAAGAGAGTGTTTACAAATGTAGAAGAGAGCTCTTGGATAGTTGGATGGCAATGTGGAGCGGGTTGTGTGTGTATATATGCACACACAACATGTCAAGGTCAGTGTATATATGCTCTTAAAAGCGTCCACCAGGTTACGTTCATATATATGTTGTACCACGTAAAGTTATGGGAACTTATTGTGCGCTACATTCATCAATTACTTCATAACTTTTAGATATCTACTCTCTTTTTTTTCTTCCAGAATAAGATTATGATTAGTTTGGGTACAACTAGGAAGAGGGTGACCTCCGCAGTGCAAGCGGGCAATGTGTACGACGCACACGGTGATCTCCATAGGCTCCATTTGGGACAAGTAGATGCTCACCATGTTCTCCGTGACCTCATCGGCGAGCGCGGCTTCGGGGCGTTAGCGCGGGTGTGGGGGGGCGTGGCTCGATTGATTGAGAAAGCCGAAGTGTTCCGGTAAGCCAATGGAACATGGCTGATCGAATTACTTGTGGCAAATTGAATTGCGTTGGGAGAGATGAGAAAATCCTGACGAGAAACTCCCTACAATGCTTAGTCAGCAAACATCAGCCAAATCCAGACCGCCAAAGGTGATTTAAAGGATCGTGGGTCAAAACTAACCGACACTAATAAAAAAATAGGATGTGAACTATAGGGATGAGAAGATTGAGGATGGATTAGACTTTGTCCATGAGATTGAGGCTAGAAACAAAGTTTTCTTAAGAAAAAGAACTTTGTCCATGATGATCGATACATTAAGTGACGAAATATTACATGTATTTAGACGTTCTTTGTGTATAAATACATTAATATTTGGACAAATTTAAGTCAGTTAATATGGAACGGAGGGAGTAGAAGAGAGGAGAAAATTCGGACTAGCCGACCTTCTTGTCATTGTACACCCTTACATTTGACACTAACAAACCGATTCAATATGAATACACGCTCTGCATGTTATTTATCGTGGATTATATGTGACATGAAGATTCAAATAGAGACTCTACCATCGTTGTGTATATACAACTATATATATACAACCAGGTGCTTGTGTACACAACTACCTAATCCCGGCCACATCAGGCAAAGTTGTGCTAAATCAGCGACACATGTCACGAATCGGAGGGAGTAGCTGCTTGCATGGTTGTGTATCCAAATTATTCATTTTGTCTTAACAGGTTTTACTCCAGAGAATCTGTTTTCATTTTGCTTCGCTTAACACGAAGATCTGGACCGCACGTTTGCGCAACGAACGTTGGTGATTGGATTTGGATTGAACGAACGGCAAAACTCTTCTAAGATCTAAAACCCTGGATCGAGACGAAACGAGAGAGGAAGAGGAACCCCATCGCGCCTCCCAGCTCCCACACCTAAACCTCCCCCAAAAAACAGAGCGCGCGAAACCAAGGCGCCGCCCCGCCCCGCCCCGCCCGCCAATCGCCCCCGTCTCCCTACACCGGCGTCGGCATCGGAGGAGGAGATGGCGCCGCTCATCCCGTCGTCGCAGCCATGGGTGGAGAAATAGTAAGCGCCGTCACCCCCACCCTCCTTCTCTCCCCCATTTCCTGCACGGTTCGCGGAGAAACCCTCGTGTCCCGCTCTAATCAGCGCCTGTTCCTTGCTGGCCGCAGCCGCCCGAGGCAGGTGAAGGACGTCGCGCACCAGGAGGAGGTGGTCCGGGTGCTCACCAACACGCTCCAGACCGCCGACGTACGCGAGCGCTAACCCTAAGTTCTCCATTGGATCCGTGCTCTTCTTCTTATTTGCGGTTTGGTCCCTTGCAGCTGCCGCACATGCTCTTCTACGGCCCGCCTGGCACGGGGAAGACCACCACCGCGCTCGCCATCGCCTACCAGCTCTACGGGTGAGTACTCTGTTACCGGCCCCTGTTTTCCTTGTTTTTTTGTCCGTATGTTTGGTTGCGTTAGCACTAGCACTGCTCGTTTATCTTGGAACGTGTCATACTTGTCAATTTTCTGTGATGGTGTGCTGATGGCCGACATTATGGGACTATTAGATGGCCATGGTGCACTGCACAATAATTAAGTCGAGGGATGTGCGGCTTTAGGATCGGAGGGACAAGTATAATCTCTGTTGTAGAGTTGGATTGAAATTCATTTCGTTGGAATGGTTAGTCAACTTTGACAATTGCTGTGCATGAATAATTTCATGAGGCTGCCTTTCTGTGTGGAAAGTTGGGTGATTTTCATAAGGATGTATCATCAAAATGTTAGAATGTTTGTTATTTGGCGGGTGTAGTCATGTCTAGTTCGCACAATCTTCAGCACTGGGTGGATTGCCCTGAAAGTGCAACCACTAGATTCCAGGACATGGTTGATTCATTGATGCACAAATACTCTAGGACATATAATTTGTAGAATGCATGCTGTATTATTGCATCAATGAGGATTTTATCGTGCCATAGGCATGGCAATGTTTATTAGCAGATATAATGTGTTAATGCTTCATCATTGTTTAATGAGTGGAAAGATTCATGTTCAGTTCTAGTTCAAGTTAAGAAATAAGAACTTAAGTAGTTAAAGGTTTCAAACTTTATGGATACTGCCCTAAAGGTCTTAGTTTGCTAGGATAAGCAATTAGTTATACTAGCATCTTTCATTGTCTGAAACCTTTGGGTAAATAGCATCCAATTACTGTGACCACATTACTTGATTGAATAGAATTCTTTACGATGCATTTGACAGCTCAGATCTTTTTATTGCTGAGTGAACTCTTAACAATCATTGCTAGAACAATAAAATATTGATGTGATAGAACACACAAAAATGTGTATGGGTTGAAAATGGCTGTTGGGGGGAGAGGGTCAGTTAGTACATAGTACAGATAGTATTTTTCAACTCACAAAAAGGCTGATCTGAAATTCTTGTTGAAAATTGTGTTTCAACCCATTCACTTAGCTTTGCCCCTTTATCAATATTATGCATTTCGTGGTCACTAGATTCACTAAAGAAAGTTAAGTAATCATGACTACCAAATAAGGAAATAACATTAGAAGATGTTTTGTTTCCACAAAGGCACTGACTGTATGGGATTACTCAGTACATATGATTGGAGACTCACTTTACTTTTCTGCTCCTCTTTGGATAACTCAGCCCAGAGCTCTACAAGTCAAGAGTTTTGGAACTTAATGCTAGTGATGAGCGGGGAATTAACGTGGTGAGGACGAAGATCAAGGATTTTGCTGCTGTGGCTGTTGGTACTGCACGGAAAGGGTAAACTCTTTGCAATTAGGAACCTCTCGATTTTCATCTACCGTTGCATTCTTAACTACTTTGTCTTCTCTATGGCCTTCAGTGGTTATCCCTGCCCACCATATAAGATTATTATACTTGATGAAGCTGATTCGATGACAGAAGATGCCCAGGTATAATACTGTATGCAGTGCTCATCCTTATGTTACAACAATGCAGTATGTGTGAGCTGATGATACCGTGGGTCTTTGCTGCAGAATGCATTGAGGCGTACTATGGAAACTTATTCCAAAGTAACAAGATTCTTTTTCATCTGCAATTATATCAGCAGGTATTTCTTAAGTTGTTTATATATATATATATTATTTTTGCGTGGTACATTATTTATTGGATTTATAAAACCATGATCACTGTGCAATACAGGATAATAGAGCCACTTGCATCAAGATGTGCAAAGTTTAGGTTCAAGCCTCTTTCAGAAGATGTGATGACCAACCGCATTTTGCATATATGCCATGAAGAAGGGCTCACTCTTGATGCTCAGGTAGCCTTACTGTTTTCACTTCAAAAAATATATCTGCATAAAAATATTCCCAGTTCAGGTGTTGCCACAAATCTAATTACCTGTATTTTTTGTGTGTGTTAGGGAATTACCTATTGACTTATATTGATTTATTGAGTGACTTTTGTATTTTCCATATCAGGCATTATCCACATTAAGTGCCATCTGTCAAGGAGATCTGCGTCGTGCTATAACTTATCTTCAGGTCTGATGGTTTCCTCAGAGCCCTTTGCGTTATGCTATGGTCGCCTTATGTTCTTCATTTCACTTTTTGTTGTTTCAGAGTGCAGCTCGCTTATTTGGATCTTCTATTTCTTCCACCGACTTGATTAGTGTTTCAGGGGTACATCTTCACTCACTTTCTTCCCTCTTTGCAAATGGCTAACTTATCAAATTACAACTTTTGCTACTTCCTGTAACATATTGCTATACAAAAACCTGCTTGGTTGATAATGTTGTTCTCTTGAACTTTATTGAAGTGGATCTTGGGCCATGATTTAGTAAGGTTCTGCACATTGTATGATCAAATGTTGAGCTGTAATCTTTCATGCTATGATAACTTTTAGTGCAAAAACAGTTGATCATTTGAACAAATAGTTTAAGAAACTGTTTTGTTTTTCCTTCTCTTGGGAGTTCAAACAATTTTGTTTATCAAGTTGGTCCTTCCTGTACCAGGCTATCCCTGAAGATATTGTCAAGTCATTACTGGGGGCATGCAAGTCTGGTGAATTCGATGTGGCAAACAAGGAAGTTAGCAGTATTATTGCAGATGGATATCCAGTTTCCCAGCTGCTCTCACAGGTCAGCTCAATTTACTTTTGCTATAATGTAGTTATCTGTTTTTTTTATCTTATAAGTTCCACTAACTGAAGTACTTCATTCAGTTTCTAGATGTGATTGTTAATGCGGATGATATTCCAGATGAGCAAAAGGCAAGAATATGTAAAAAGCTTGGGGAAGCTGATAAGGTTTGTCTCGTTTGTTTGTTTACTTATATGCTAATTCCACTATAGCCAACTGAAATTTTAGTATAAGAACAACCTTTTTTCATCCTTGCTCTCATGAGTTGCTTGTTTCTAAAGGGGTAGCCTAAAACACCGAAAATAGAAGACCAAGCATAGGAAGTAGATGATGGATAAGATAGAACGTAATTAAGCTTTTGTTTTCTGTTTCTGAGAAGTTCAACATGAGTATTTCTGCGATATTGATCAAAGTTAAAACAAAGGTTTCCATCTACAGTTGAAACAATTCCAACCTATTTAATCACTACTCCAAAGGATTGGTCCCTCCATTCCACTTTCTCATTATCCTTCTATTTTGGGGTTTGCAGTGTTTGGTCGATGGGGCGGATGAGTATTTGCAGCTTTTAGATATGGCCAGCGAGACTATTCGTGCTCTGTTCAACATCCCACAAGGGCTGGTCTTCTGAGGCAAGATCATGGAGATGAACAGTAATGCCGGTGACCGCTGTCTGTGAGCACTGGCAAATATATCTCTTGTCTCCTTCCCAAGTCAAGATGTCGGAGATGGAGAAGCCTAACCCCCCTTTTGCCGTAATGTTGTGCTTCAGTTTGGTTTTGCATGCATTGGCTATTTTCTACCAACTGAATTGTAGCAGTTTTTCCTACCTACCATCATCGTTGCTTTGTAGTAGTTGTAACATCCAGAATTGTCAGTATTAATTTGGAGCTACAGGGGCGCGTCCTTGCGCCTGTAAAATCCTGGAGGAACACGAGCTGCAACCAGTGAATGCCCGTTTAAACGAAAGAGCGACTTCCAACTTAAAGTTGTGGTGTTTTTTTTGTCTTTTTTTGTGAGAAGAGGTGTTTTTGTTTGTCTTTGCTTACAAATATCTCACTTGGTGGTCGTCTGTCTAGTTCATTGGGACTATACTCTATACTTGCTAGGAAATGAATGTTAATATCATGACCTTTTAACTATAGTAGATATACGTATCGTGACTTTTTAACTATAATTGTTTGGATTGATGTACATTTTAAGATAGTTGTTATAAGTCAAAAGTTCATTCAAGCAACATAATAGTAATAATAATTTTGCAGCAACACACGTGCACTTAGCTAGTATATATAAAGATTCCAGCGATCACGTAACAGCGTATAACTCATTAATGAATTTCCAAAATGCACCTAATTTGCATGCAGCCATTTCGGTAGTGCCATATTTCACAGGTTTAATTGTAAACATTCACGCTTGCTATTTACGCGTTGCCTTTGACATTTTCTTTCTTATCTGAATGTCAAGTACTAAAACCCTGTTTGTAAACCAAATAAACAGAAGAAATCAATCTTTTGCTTAGGGCTTTTGTAAATGAGAAATAGTTGGCAAAGCTTGTCTCCACAGAATTTTTCTTTTTAAGAACATGCAGGAAATTTGGTACTTGAGAATATTTTCCTACGCGTTGCTGCCGAACATTAGCAAAATTAGGCCATCAAATTGCCCTAAATCCCTAATAATATTGGTGAAGTCGAAGCAGGCGACTGCCCGGTTTGATCTGTCGGTGCACAAATGTTGAGGCAGATCTATGGGTTGACTACGTACGGTTTAGCAGATATTGAAAAACTTTGTAGGTTTTGGGATGAATTGAGATTCAGATCTAAGATTCAGGGCGATCCTAGGTGGTGCACAAATTCAAAAGGAGAGCTTCACGGAGGAGAAATGATGAAATTCGAACAGGACAGCTCAAATCCTCCTCCTCCTACTCCTCACTCCTCTCGCACGTGCCGCCCACCCCTCCCGCCGTGGCCCCCCTCACTCGCGGGCACACAGTCCAAGCTCCCTCCGCCGCCCCTGCCGCCGCCGGCGACGATGCCTCGCAAGGCCTCGTCCTCAGGTACGCGCCCCGAATCCCTCCGCGCCTCGCAATTCTCTCGAAGCGAGCTCCTTCTTCCGCGCTGACGCCGCCCCTCCCTCCTCCAAAACCCTAAAATTTTCTCCCAGATGCGAAGCTCAAGTGGCGGAAGCGGAAGCGCTCGCAGGACCCGTCCCCCTCGAATCTGGCCGACCACTCGGACGATTCCGACTCCGCCGCGGCCAACGACGACGCCGACGACGCGCCCCACGGCGCCGCTAACGGGGGTGAAACCCTAGGCGCCGGCGCCGGCGGTGATGACAACGCCGTGCTCGGCCTCTGCGAGGCGGAGGCGCTCTCCTCGCCTGAGCCCATCTCCGGCTTTCCTCTGGCCTCCCGCCGCCCTGTCATCAGGCCCCATCCCTCCGTGCTCGCGGTCATCGCGGCTGATCGTGCCGTGGCTGGTGGCAGCTGCGCCTCGGCCGCCCCTGCACCGCCGCTCGAGAACATCTCGCACGGGCAGCTCCAGGTGCTTGCTGCCATGCTCCCCGACAACCCGTCCCTGTCCAACGACCCTGACTTGCCGTCCTCCTATGTCTGCACCGTGCCTCCGCTTATGGAAGGCCAAGGCGTGCCAAAGCAGTTCTATGGCAAATTGCTTGTCGTGCCCAGACACTCAGGTTTATTTTTTGCTCCAAAGATGCTTACTACTGAGGTGTAGCAAAATGATAATTTTAATTTGTTGGTGATGCGGCGTTGATTTGCATTTTGTAGATTGGTTCTCACCCATGACGGTGCACAGGTTGGAGAGGCAGGTGGTGCCTCATTTCTTCTCAGGGAAGTCCCCAGGGCATACGCCAGAGAAGTACATAATGTTGAGGAATAAGGTTATTGTGAAGTATTTGGAGCGCCCTGCAAGGAGACTTGCATTTGCCGAGTGCCAGGGGCTTGTCACTAGCACTGCTGAATTGTATGACCTGAGTAGGATAGTTAGATTCTTGGACACTTGGGGGATCATTAACTACCTTGCAGCTGGGTCTGTGCACCGGGGCTTGAGGCTGGCACAATCCTTAATCAGGGAGGAGCAAACAGGGGAACTGCAGCTGGCGTCTGCACCATTGAAATCAATTGATGGCTTGATTTTGTTTGATCGTCCAAAATGCAGTCTCCGGCCAGAGGATATTGCTTCTGTGGCTTCAACTTCGTCTGTTCCAGCGGTGGCAAATGGTGATACTAGTCTTGCAGATTTGGATGAGAAGATTTGGGAGCGGTTGTCAGAGAATTTTTGTACTTACTGCTTACAACCTTTGCCCAGCCTGCACTATGAGTCACAAAAGGAGGTGCGCATAGTTATAACTGCTATAGAGTTCTTTTTTTCATTTGTCGTATTTTGGAGGCTCTAGCTATATCTTTAGAACTGTTAATTATGCAATTATCCACATTGTTGATCATCTCGCGTTCAAACTTTTGCTTTGGTTTACCACATGAACAACCATGTGAGAATTGAGAAGGAACTGATTAAGGCATTATGCTATGCTGGAGGGTTACATTCCAAATGTTCAGCTCAGCTGTATTAATTTTGTATACCAATAGTTCAGATATTGATGCGATGATTTGGTTAAAAGATGTAGGGTCGAGTTATTACTCTATGGAAATAATCAACATATTTGCTTTCTAATGTGTCAATTATCATCTTAGTCCAGTATAAATCACATTTTGTTCTCCAATGAATTACCCTAGGATGAGAATTGAGTAGCTAGCATTTCAGTTGCTAAACATACATGGATCTCTCAATGAACTTCTTTCATTAAAAGTACACGCACCACATTTCCTGTCAAACATTTGCTATTTACAATCAGTCGTTCAGAAAGTATAACAATATCTTAAAATGATTAATTGGATGAGCTAAAGTGTTAAAATAATGTTGCAGATGCAGCAATACATCCAGTCTAACACACAGTAGTTACTGAAAAATATTACAGTGTGCTATCCACTATAAAATGTATGCTATAACATGCCGTGTTGCTGCTGTTGAAAAGCTGCAAACTTGCACTATTTCTAATCTCATGTTGTACTTAATTGAAAAATGCTATGATACGTTAACCAAATTTTATTAGAAGTGCCTGCTAGTTAAAGACTTAAAAGTGGATCGATTGGGATTTTTATAATTTCCCGTGGTGTTTATCCGGAGAAGTGAAGGAAATGCATTTAAAATGCCAAAATGGCACTAGATGAACTTTGTACTGTTGTTGAATAAATGAAATGACATATCATTAAATGCCACTCTTTGCAATGACATATGATTAGTTTCCCCTAATTTTTAACAATGATTTCCAAGTAGAGATGTTTAGTTTCGGTATGTGCTGTTTAAGAATGATAGCTATTTTTTGTAGTATGGTTTTCTTTTCCTGTTCAGGTAGATCTTCATGCATATCTTAATTCTCTGGCATCACAGCAATTTTCTTCTGCATTCTTTTGTGAACTCATTTTTGAGAGAAGCTTGTAAAGTGCTAACAAGATGATCCATTTTAAATGTTTGAGCAGGCAGATGTTTCTCTTTGCTCGGATTGCTTCCACGATGCAAGATTTGTTCCTGGGCACTCAAGCTTAGATTTTCTGAGAGTGGACGGGAAGAAAAATGGATTAGATAATGACGGTGACAGTTGGACTGATGAGGAAACTTTGCTGTTGCTGGAGGGTGTAGAGAAGTATAATGATAATTGGAATGGTATCGCAGAGCATGTTGGAACAAAGTCGAAGGCACAATGTATTCACCATTTTATTTCTCTTCCAGTTGAAGATGGCTTGTTAGAGAGCATTGAAGTACCACAAGCATCTGTTTCGTCTAGAGTGCAAAGCAATGGATTTTTGCATTCAAATTCCAATGGAAACATTTCAGGTTTCCTCTATTTGCCCTATGAAAGAACTTATCATTTGGTTAAATTCCAGCTTTGATGTTAGTAAAAATTCATCTGTCTCCATTTTGTAACTGTGACATTATCTTCCTTAGGTAGCTATCCTCAATGTAGCCAACCTGGACAACAGCTTCCATTCATCAATTCTGCTAATCCGGTCATGTCACTGGTGAGTGATTACACATTATGTCTGGTCTGTAAATTCATTAGCTGCTCAAGTCAATTTTGGTGTTGAAGTCTTGATGGAAATTCTAGTTATCTTTCAGCTCCTTTTACATGGTCGACTTCGGTGATGTACACACATGTAGATACAAATTTCGACATTGTTTAACTGAACTATTTGTGAATCAAAGCCCGCATTAGGTTCAAGACAAACCATTTTGCGTGATTTGGAAATTGAGTTGTGACTATTAGTTGTTAGTGATCATGTGCTGCACTGCTAATCTTGATGTGGTGCAGCACCTTTAGCTTTGCTGGATGCATGAGTAGATAGCATATTACAGTTTATTTGCCTGTTTAAACATCGAAAGACATTGAACAGTATAAAAAACAGGATAGAAGGGTGTAAAACATCTCCTTTTTGTCTGATAAATAGCTTACTGCCATTAATTGAATTAGATAACACCTGAAGGAGCGCACTGAAGGTACATTATATATGCAATCCTACTGATAGGTAGATATCCATGTACATTTGATGGGAAATGTTGAGTTCGTAACATATTTTAGTGCTAACATGATAACTCCGAACACGAGCCGTCGGATGAAATTTGGAAACATCATACCTAGATGGACCTAAGGTGCAGGGTCGGATCCAAGGGGGGGCGCCGGGGGGGAGCCCCCCTTATAAATTTCATTGTAGTTAATAGTTATTAAGCAGCTCATTAAAAATCACTTTAAAATAGGTGAAGACTCTAATTTCGCCCCCCCTTAATCCCAACTCACCCCCCTCATGTCTAATTCCTGGGTCCGTCCCTGCTAAGGTGGGAGGAGCAGATAGGTCAACAATGTTTTTCACAACCTCCTCACAAATTCAGGAGCATGGTGCCTTTCCTTGCTAGTTACAAAATACGGATTCCTGTCGTTCTTGTGCATCTATTCAGGCCGTTGCAGATCTCTATTATATATATCTGGTCTTACTGTTCAGAAATGTTATGCAGGTTGCATTTTTGGCCTCTGCAGTGGGACCAAGAGTAGCAGCATCCTGTGCGAATGCAGCGTTATCTGTGTTGACGAGAGATGATTCCAGGTGAGCCATCTATATGGCATACTGTACTATCACCCGCTCGATGATTACTTTAACTAACAAGTAACAACACTAAAGTAACGGTATTTCCCACAGAAGAAAACACGAAAGTACTGATATACTCCCTCTGATCCTAAATTCTTGACTCAAATTTGCCCAAATATGGATGTATCTATTATTAAAAAGCGTCTAGATACATGTAATATTTCGACAACAATTTAGGATCGGAGGGAGTACTTTTTACAGTCTCCAAAGGTGGCTTACAAATTCGTCTTTCCATGAAGAATCTCTTCTCATAAAACAATCAAATTGTTAATAAACTTTAAAATTTCCATGTTTTCAACTAAAAGGTATCTAATCAAAGCATATGTTAAATATTGAAGATCTAATCATCTAAGTGCTAATATTTTAGTTGAGTCTAGTCTAGTGGGCTAATGGCTCTATGTATTAGGAGTCAATGAACAAAGATGCTGCATTAGGTAGGTTTCATCCAGCTGATCATATTAGTTCTATAACAAGAAATTCAAGCGCCAATTTTGTTGATACTGGGCTCAATGTTTCCAAATCGACAAGTCCAGTCAAGTACCTGACCGCCAGATGACTAGTCTAGTCGTACTCGGCGACTAAACTTCAGTCAGGCACTTGGGCCTACATAGTCGGGAGATTTAGGTAGGCAGATAGCAGGTTTTCAAGCCAAAACTGGATGTCTTGTAGTATACATGCACACATGAAAGCATACCTTTTTTTGAAGGAAAACTGTAAGGAATAGGAACCCAAGTTCGTTCCACAAGGACTTGGGGGCTATTTGGTTTCAGCCCAAACTTGCCTGACCAAAAAAATTGGCTAGCCAAAATACCGGTCAATGTTTTGCTTGCCCATGAGTTACCCAACTTTGGCAATAAATAAATCAAATGCACCAGAGTTGGCCAATTAGCATTTTTGCATGCCAAGAAAGTTGGCAACCATCCAAACAAGGACCAAATTTTTGGTCATGACTAAAAATTGTCATGACTACCAGTTGGAACTAGCTAGCGATGAGTCGCTCGACTTGCTCTGCTAGTCAAGTCGGGCTGCCCAAAACTGCTACGTGACTAACCATGCAATACTTGTCTACTTAAAATTCATTACCCGGTTTGTTTTATTTTCTTATTTTACCTTTCTCGAGTCTCTGAACACGATTGTTATATTGACAGACTTTTTTTTGTTATGTATTAAGGATGTCTTCAGAAGGCAATGACATTATGGGTCATCCTGCTCGTCCAAACTATGGTAACTGCTTTATTCCCATCATTAGCAAGTCCTTCGAGTATAATATTTTTTATTTCAACAAATTATTGTAAAATGCAATGTTATTTTGTATCAGATACTTCATCATCTGTCTCTCCGGAAAATGTGAAATATGCTGCAATGTGTGGCTTGTCAGCAGCAGCAACAAAGTGTAAACTTTTTGCAGATCAGGAGGAGCGTGAAATTCAGAGATTAGCCGCCACCATCATAAATCATCAGGTTCGTAGGAACACAAACGTTCAGCATGCAATTTGCTACAAGGGTGATGACAATCTAGTTAGCTTTCTGTTTTTGGCTGCACATGTTACATTTACTGTAGTGTTGCTGACTTGCTATTGTACCAGTTCCTGGTTTTGCACATTTACCTTGTGAGTGTACACGGAAGCCTTGAAATCTGATTCGGCATTGAAATAGCTGTAGCACCGCCCAAATCTTTTGCTATTTTTTTTATATAACGTCAAATTACAAGGATCCTGGACATGGTTGCCTGGCCTTGCCTTTGGGCATGGTAGTTTAGAACTGATCCTGCACTTCAGATAAATGAATCAAACATTTAGAAAAGTAAAGACGTTTTGGGCATGAAAGAGAGCCACTACAGGACTAGAGGAAAGAACGCTTGCTCCCATTTGGAAGTATTGGCTTGTGCTTCATCAGAGCTGAGCCTTTGACAAGTCTTGCGTTTCTGTACAATTTTGAAGGTGGTTAAAAAAAAACTACTACTTGTCCTGTTATAATATTTTGAAGAACTTCACAACTCATGATTGTAAGGTCAGCATTTACTATCTTTGCAAAAAAAAGGGGCAAGATTTTAGTAAAAGTCAGGAAGATCCAGTGAAGTACTATGTGAGTTTAGTTGGAAACCTTAACCAGCCTGCTTCAATTAACCACCTGGAAATCGGTACTTATGGTATTGTCATGACTTTTTGAGATACTAGATTATGTTTTCTTATTATTACTCAAACTCACTACTGTTTGATGCAACACTGATTTGCAGTTAAAGAGATTGGAGTTGAAGTTGAAGCAATTTGCAGAGATCGAGACCCTGCTTTTGAAGGAAAGTGAGCAAGTTGAGAGGGCCAGGCAGAATCTGACAGCCCAGCGTGTCCGGGTGATGTCAGCTCGGTTCGCTTCCGCTGGAGGCTCCATGCCTGGAGGCAGCAGTACCATGGTATCAAATCCAATGAGTCAAGCCAGCCCTCGAGCACCAGCAATGCCAGGCTCAGTGCCTCAGGCCAGCATGCCAGCATTTTACGCCAATAACATGCAGGGCCATCCAGCGCAGATGGCTTTCTTGCAGCAGCAACAGAGGCAGCAACATCAGCATCAGCAGATGCTCTCATTCGGGCCTCGCCTGCCGCTCTCAGCTATCCACCCTGGCTCAACGTCATCAGGGCCCAGCGTCATGTTCAACCCCGGCATGCCCAATTCGGTGACCCCCAACCATCATCCAATGCTGAGACCGCCCTCCGGCAACAATTCGGGGAGTTTTGGTTAACTAGAGATTCTTGTCACGTCCTAGTTATCCGGTGTCTGTAGCTCTGATTCATGACCGCCGACCATTGTAATTCAATTGCACAATTTACAGGTAGATGCATTTTTAGTTGCTAGCTTTTAAAATTGTAGTTCTCTTTTTATCTCGGAATCTCTCAGTTATCTTATAAGATCGATATTTAATAGGGTAAGATTGCGTATAGAGAAGTGGGAGTTCATCCTGATGGAAGTAATTGCTGCCTTGCTCCTGACTGATGCTAGAAAGTGACCGAAAATCGAATTCCTGTGTACCTCTTTACCTGGAACTGTAGCTTATTTTTCTGGAATCTCAGTGTGCATGTATTACTAGAAGGAATTCAGTTTTGGTTAGAATGTGTAATTGGGTCAAATAACTTTTGCTTATTAGTAGGAGCATGTTTGGATGCACTTTTAACCCAACTCGACATACATTCGGTATGGTAGGGACTCATTAAGAGTCATGCCTCTTTTTGCGCAGACTCGCAGCGAATCCAGTTCGGATTACTTGTGTCCGTGCCCAAAACAGAACCGGCATAGCTCCATCCAAATAAGTCAGAATAAACAGAAGGCCAAGATATGAGAAGTTCCAAATTTTGTGCGATCGTACCAGGCCAAGATAGGTCCGTCCAGTTTAAAATTCTAATCTGTCGAATTAGGGAACTCTAAACCGAACATATCTTCTCTCGCATGCGTATCATCCAGATCGATATCGCCCTCGATAGATACGTGTCGGCAGAAGAGGACCGGAAGATGCAGACGGCGGACGTGGAGCAGCAGCAGGCACTACTGACATCGCCGCCGGCGCTGGTCGCCGGAGCTGTGGCAGATGGCGACCTTGAGGCGGCCCGCCGCCGCGAGCAACGCTACCATTATTATCTCCAGCAGAAACGATTCTTTCTGGTGCGTGCAGTCTAACACCGGCCCTAGCTACTCCCGTTGCCCAATTCCTTTTCTTTTAATAAAGATTCGCATAACTTAGTCTATAACTTCTTCGCTAACAACATGTTACACCTCGGTTACTAAATACTTCCTCCGTCCCATATTAACTGACTTTCTATTACATTAGGTATAGATACATCCATATTTGAACAAATTTGAGCCACTTAATATGAGACGGAGGAAGTACTCTTTTTGTTCCTAAATGCAAAGAACTCTTACTTTGTCCTAATCAAGCTTTTAAACTTTGGTCATGTGTATAGAAAAATCTATCAACATACACAACTCTAGATTAGTTTTGTTAAATCCACCATGACATATATTTCCAAATTATACTTATTTGATATTATAGATGTTGATACGTTTTTTTATATAAAGTTGATCAAATTTAGGAAAGTTTGACTTATGACAAATCTATCATTTCTTACATTTAGGAACGCAGGGAGTATAATATATTCTACATTCGTCCTAAATCAAACTTCTTAAAATTTGAAAAGTTTGTAGCAAATATTACTACGCCTTCCGTTCATATGACCGAGTTCATAGAAAATGTATGAACCTCTAAAAATATCAAATAATTATACTATGAAAATATATATCATGATGGATTTAATAAAACTAATTTAGAGTAGTAGATGTTGGTAGATTTTTCTAAAAAAATTGTCATACATTTAACAATAATTACAGTATCAAATAAGTATAGAAGATATATGCTATATCATTACGGATTTAACAGAACTAATTTTTTGTTGAAGATGCGTGTAAAGTTCTTAAAATTTGACGGTTTTATCTTATTTATATAATGTTTTGAGCAGGGCTTCGTGGCGACGCTTATCGTGCTGCTCTACGGGTTCTTAGGTGTGTTGGCAGTGAGGTGGTTCGAAGGATGGGCACGTGTCCTGGCAGTAGGGGCGTCAATCTTTTTGACAGTCGTTTGTGAATCTTTCTTTTTCTGCTGTGGCATGAAAATTTGACACCGTGACATCTCAAGCAAGAGTCCTTTTACTACGACATCTAAACCAGATTTGTTGGTTTTGTATCTCGAGGCGTATGCCTGTTTGGTGCAAATATATGTTTCTTGGGGATCAAAATTAATCGCATAGAAAAATCATGAACACAGACCATCAAAATTCTTTTGAGGGCGATGGCGTCCGAGTCGCTCCCAGGGCGGCTCGGGCAGAAACCCTAGCCGCCGCTCCCCGTCTCCCCCACAGGCCACAGCCTCCTCACCCCTCGCTGCCGCCGGAGGAAGCCGGCGAGGTGGATGGCGGCGGCGGGGTCGTCCCTTTTTTTTTCCTCCGTTTCCCTTGGTTTCAAGCAGCGGCTGCGTCTTCTTTTGGTTCCAAGCAGTTTCTGTGGAGGCGTCGGGCAGCTTCCTCCGGCGAGGTGACTGTGAAGGTGCGCAGGCCCCTGCGATGGGCTGCCGCCGGCGGCCCGGTCCGGCCCTTTTGGCAGGCGGCGCGGGGCGAAAAGTCCAGGCTCGGGGGTTCCAGCGTTACGTGGTCTGGCCGGACGTAGCCGGCCTCAATGGTATCGGGCGGCGAGTGCTGTGCGTCGAAGCCTCGTTCTAGCCGGCGCTGCGCGTGCACATCTGATTTGGTTTGATTTGCTCGGGCGATGGCGGCGAGTGCTGGTACCTCTCCCGGCAGTTCGGTGGTGGCAATTCCGGTGGCCTCCATATGATGCTTGCGGGGGGACATATGCAATGGATGGTTTCGGATTTTCCGGATCATGTGTTCATGGCATTTTCCCTTTCTGGTGCATGAGGTTTGCCAACAACAACTTTTTTGGGCGCTTGTATAGCCTTGCCGACTTGGTGATAACTTGACTTGGTGGACGGATCTTCGAATTGCTGATAGCCCAAATACTCCCACGTGTCCCATGAACTTCGTGCATGGATTGTTGCCAAGTGGTTCATGGAAAGACACGTTTGCATGAGTGTGCATGGGCATTCGTTTCGTGTTCGACACTGTCAAGGCTGAGAGGTATGGTGGGTACCGGCTTGGCAAGTGGTTGGCGGCAGCACATATGGACTTCGGTTTGGAGTACTCCCTGAGTACTGGTCTCGAGCTCCAGAGCGAATTACTCGTGGTTCGACCTTCTGGTTGTACCTGGCAATGACGGTGTTTCCGCACCTTTCCCTTGTTGAAGGAATTGTTTGGAGATTGCTCGGATTTGCTTTTCGGGGTGAAAACCCTTGATCACCCTAGTGGCTGGATCAGGCGGCGACGACGATCGGACTTCGTTTTCCTTCCTGGAGGCATCGCCTTTGAAGAACCTCTCTTGGAGTTGTGTGTGCTTTCATCTTTTTTCTTCTTTTTTTTTTATTGTTTGGCTGTGTGCATTCTCAGTGTCTTTCTTACATTGTGTTGTTGTAGAGGCTGAGTGTACTTAATATCTTCTTGTATATTACTTTATCGAAAAAACTATGTTTTTTGGGGATATGTGTTGTCTCATGTATTTGTTACACTGCGGAAATGTTGCATTCGGTGATTATTAAGATTAAGTACAAGAACAAGAAGTTAATTTGTTTTGATATTTTAAATGATTTGCTGCGCGTCTGATTGATTTTTAGTTTAATCGTACCCTATCCGTCGTACATGAAGTGTATCGGTTTAAATTTGTAGTTAGGACCAATGCTTGAGTGCTATGGCTTCTCGTGCTCCTCATGCCATGGTTGCTCCTTGTTGCTACCAACACATGTCACGTGGAAGTTTTAGGTGTTGAGATCATTTTTTGGGCTTTTAAATTGGACAACAAGCATAGTGTAGGACTTGGGTAACGTACCGTATGTGCGACAAATAATCGAAGAAATCACACATATATCAGATGAGCATTAGGAATTCTTCACCCTACCAACTCTCTAAATTAAATCTCCCACGGCCGAGGTGAACTACTCGGCATGAGAGACGAGACGAGGCTCAAATGGAAAAAAAGGGAAATCATCCTGATATTACCATAATCGTCACGAGATCCAAGGCTAACGACTAACCGTTCATAATCTCGGAAAATTATAGGGTTTGAAATGAAATTATAGGGTTTAGAATTTTAATGTAATCTTAGGAAACAAACATACCCATCTACTCATATTTCCCTTGGATTTTCTCTGATATTCGAGCGATATAAAAAACAAACACTAGTTTTAATGTTTGCTTCTCCGCACTTGTGTTTGGTACATAGAACATGTGTTTTTGTGTTGTTGGAAAATCTCTGATGAGCTAGGTTGTGGGTGCAAGAATTAATTAGCTCCAAGATCAGGCCTTGTCCAAGATATGCATCGGGCACCCACGGCGGCGGTGTGCTGGGATCGAAGAGGAGCATGGCGGATGGGCGGGCGTCGCAGGCCAGGGATTGATACCGAATGGGATGATGCTCATAGAAGGATTGGCACATCTTGGTTTAAAGCTTGGAAGGTTGTGTGACGGCTGGCCCGGCGTCTAGAGTCCAACGCTCTTGACCAAACAAATAAAACTAGTTTTCCAAAAAAATTATGTGATTTGGAATTTTAATTTGTTTGGTTGAACTAACTAGGATCAAAAGGCACCGTGAGATGGGTGCGCGAAAACGGTTAGATACATGAAGCACGTCGGTGACGGGGAATAAAAACCACACGTCGTTAGGTCAGCGATCGTGACCTCAGAAAAAAGCATCGTCCATAAGGGACTTTTTGCTCTTTTGGCCCCTCGGACAATTGAATTGACAAAAATAGGTCCCTTCTGAACCAATTGCCAAAAATGGCTGACCGAATGCACTTAAATCCCATCGGGTTGCCGAAATGCGCTTAAATCCAATTGAGTTTGCGGAAGTCCTACGGGGTGCCCCCTTGCATTCTGCCCAAGGCCTAAGAGCATGCCGTCGGTGGAATTGGTCGGAAATTCCACGTGACGCTTTCCGGACCTTCCACCGGGCCATTCTCCTTGGTACTAATTGGTTTAGGTGGGGGTGTGGAGAATGAGTGAAGGACGACGCCCCGCCCAGAGGTGTTCCTAAAGGTTACGGTGGCGAGGCCAGGAAATGAAAATAAAATGATTTGGAGGTGCCAAAAATGAGAATTAAAATCGAGAAAGGCAAAAAATACACCTCCTATGATCCTATCCTACCCCCGCCCAGCTGTGACCTGTCAAGTGTGAGCTATCACAGCCTCCGTCTGTAGCGGCGGTTCTCGAAATTTCCCTCTCCCCGCCCCCCGGAGGGTTTGCTTCACGGCGAGTTGGCCTTCCACCAACCGCCCTTACCTCCCGCCTTCTCTCCCTTCAAATCGACTTGCTGTTCGCGTGGGGGTGCCCCGCCGCTCCGACCTCACCGGCGAAGGGGGCTCTTCTCTCGCGGGTCTGCTCCGCCGCTCCGACCTCACCGGCGAAGGGAGCTCTGCTCGCGCGGGTCGGCTTCGGCACTCCGATCTCACCAGCGAACCCCCCGCCGCTTCTCTTTAACCTTAGGACCCACTGCAGCACACCGGTGCCTGCATGACCACCACCGCGGGCATCACCGTCGACGACTGCGACGGAAGCAAGCCGAAACCTCACGTTGGGGTACTTGAGGAACAACGCCGAGGCAAAGCCGAACTCCCGTCCTCCTCGCCAGCACCAACGCAGATGGACGGGATCCCTGCTGTCGCGACGACAGCCGCGGGGAGCGACTCTGACACCGGAGGAACCGCCGGTACCGCATCACCTGCTATGAGCATCACCAGAGTGGAGCCCTTCTTCGGAAAGCAAGAGGTACTTTCATTTCTCGACCCCAACAACGAACTGGAGGGAGCTACTTGAGAAAGGCCATTGCATATCCCCACGCATTGCAGCACATCTGACAGCTTCTGGACTAGTCCAGAAAAATCCCTCTCACTGCCATACTCTACATTGGCCTGGCCGAGCATAAAAATGTGATATTCTTCTTGGTTCTGCTGTTTGGTGACCAAAGAAACTAATGCATCCTTCTATAGCAGTCTGTTGATGAAGTGTTGAATAATGCCAAGCATTTATCCGTACAATCTCAAGAGATCCTAAAACACCTGGAGAGATTATGTTCACAAGCTTGTAAGGTATGGAATGCCATGAGGCGTATGCCAATTAAATATTACCTCATGTGAATTTTCAAGACCTTTCACTTGCCACTTTATATAG
This sequence comes from Brachypodium distachyon, assembly GCF_000005505.3. Classification (NCBI taxonomy): domain Eukaryota; kingdom Viridiplantae; phylum Streptophyta; class Magnoliopsida; order Poales; family Poaceae; genus Brachypodium; species Brachypodium distachyon. The sequence continues at coordinate 45,313,056 of NC_016134.3, read as the reverse complement.
GTAGTTTTTACCTACTGTGATTATTCTGATCTGATGGATAAGATTGATTTGTGATACATCCTTTTTTTGTTTAGGTCCTTGAAATAAAGAATGAAGATCGAATAAAATCAGATTTAGCAGAAGAGAGGAAGCAACAGGTTTGTAATCAGTATTTACTTTATTTATTGTATATCTGCAGAAATAAAACAATTTCTTTTTGTCACAGCTGATCGAAGATATTGCTAGTCATCTCAAACATTGGCAGATTATTATTAGTATTAGTTTCAGTTTCATTTTGTGAGATCTTTCTTCAGTACTTATTCATATTAGTTAAGTTTCAGTCTTTGAGAAGATTAGCATAATGTACAGTTTAGTCGTTTAGTTTGAGTTCTTTTGTTTGTCTATTAGTGCATAAGTTTGAAATTCATTTCAGTTTTTCAGTCTTAGTTATTCCTCAGTTGAGTTTTGTGCGTAAATTTTGTGTTTTGGGAACTCTACTTTGTAATTCTTGTTTGCTGTGAGCTACAATGACAGCTAGCTTGAGCTGTGAGATACAACGACAGTCAACTAAGATTAGATGCAAAAAACAAAAGCTAATGCAATCCAAAATCAGTGAAATCAGGCCACCGTGATCAATCAGTTTTCCCATCAGTTATGTCTATTAATTGAATCTCTGCTATCAGTTTGTTTTTTCGCATCTTCCATGTGTTTTTCTTGAGGATCGAAGTGAGATCGTACCATAGGGTTGGAATGGTGGGGCTCGGCGGTGATTCCTACGTAAGTAGGGGTTGCTCTGTTTTGATCTTGCACAGATCGGCCGATCTGATTATCGTCCCCTGGTTCCATATGTGTTTCGTGCCTGTGTTCTACGATTTTTCGCCATGCATTGTTGGGGTGTGGGGGTCGAGGCTGTGGCAGCAGGATTGTTTTCTTGAGTGCCAAGAAGTTGTTTTGTGCTGTTTTGTTCATTGATTTTTTTTCCGAATCTCAAAACTCACTTTCTTCAGAGCTTTTCTACTTGCGGCCTGTGTGTTGGATTTAGGATTGGTAGGTTTCCTGGTTCGGCCCGTTAATTTTTTGAGCCCATTAACTTTTAGGTGGGCTTGGGGGGACCTGATGGTGGGCTTTTGTTTGTTGTCGTTTGTTCGTATGTTTTGTTATAATAACTAGTCTGAACAGTTGTCATTTTCTGATTGGTCCAAAATCTGAATAATGCTGATTTGAAAATCGCACGGATGATGAATAGGTTTATATCAGCAGAAATAAAACAATTTTCTTTTTGTAACAGCTCATTGAAGATGTGGCTAGTCATCTGAAAGATCTAGTAGCTAAGACTTCTCTAAAGGCAGATGATTTGAAGAGGATCTCTTTTCAAGCTAAGAAGGTATGAAACAGGTGGAGTCCAAACTGAAGTACACTAAGATCCCAAATGTAACTTAAACTGAAAGTCCTCCATCAATATGAATTATCACTGAAACCGGGCTCTTTCCTAGTACGAAGACCTGGTTGGATTTTAAGCAGAGTTGGCTTCCTCCTGCACTACCGCAGCTCCTGGACTTGGCTGCGGCTGCAGCAAGCCGTGCTTAAATGTTTGGTCCCACATAACAACTTTCTTAAAAAATTATTAGCTAGTTGTGAGGTTTTGCTGCAGTTAAGTGCTCTATTTAAACATATTGTGAAATTAGCCGAAGTAACACACTAACACTGTTATTTTCCTTTTTTTCTCTGAACACCATTTTCAGAATTGCTTTTTATTGATTGCAGGATGATGCTATGTTGTTGAAATGCCAGACCGTGCTTACTGACTTCGTTTTCTTCATGCTATTAGTACCTTGGCTTGTGCACACTCATGATGAAAAATCACATCCAGTCGGGTTCTACATACGCTTGTTTGCGGTCTCAGTTCTGGCTTTCCTCGGGATGGTGGGTTACTTGATGTCGCACATCGTTCGAGGAGCCAAATGGAGGCAGGCAGTGTACTGCATCACTATTGTTTCTGTTCTATCCACGATGGGGCTGGTGGCTTTCGCTTTGTTTTCTCTTATCCCATTGGATTACGGTCACTACACAGCCGTATCATGGATATACCCTGGTGCATTTGTTCTCGTTGGAATTATTCTTTTAGTATCCTGGTGTTCTAACTATTGCGAGGTACGTTTGAATTTGTTTAATTTATGTTGATTTGATAAATTAATAATTTCCTATTAAAAGTACAATTTTGATGCTTATCTGTTTTGTATTGCAGATTCCTCGTGAAGATTCGGAGCTTAATATCCCATTGGTCTAGTGATTGGTTTTCTTCTCAACAGACGGTGAGCCCCCACCCACCCCAGGAGTATTTTTGTTAGCATCAAAACTTGCAGCTAACTGTAAACACTTCACGTTCCGGCAAATTCCCACGCCCCATGCCCCTTGTCAATTCACGGCAAAATTGCCACTGGGTCCAAAATAGAATACCCGAACCGTTTTCTCCTGTGCTCCCCTTCCTCCTCTCCTGATGGTTGCTTAATTGGAGCATTAATGAAGTAGTATTTTGTGTGATTTGGACCGTTAAATGGGCTTAGGATTAAATGGTTGCTTAATTGGACAATTAAATGGGCTTAGGATTCTGCAGCTTGCTCAACACAATGACCATCTCTTTGCTACAGATGAATGCAATCCACAATGTATACCTTAAGATGTTGTTTAGCCATTAACTTATACTCCATACTCCTGGTTTTTAGAATGGTTATGTAACTTACAACTTGCTCAGTCCACACATGTTGGTGTCAACAGTACTCCCTCCGTTTCTGATTATAAGGATCATATGTTTTAGCACGGATATTAACACAGCTGTTTCCAAATCGATTTCTAATCTATACCGGATTACTTGCATGCTGTAACTGCTGCTGCATGGCATCAATTAAATTGAATGACTTCTCCACCTTCACTTTTTTTTTGGCATGCTTAAGAGGTCGTAGTGTTCGTAGGTCATATAAACCATTATATGTTATAATCTGATTCAGCTAAATTAGCAGCTGCTGAACTAATTTGCAACCTGATCTTGCAGCTCGCATGTGGATGTGTTGAATCACCTGCTTCCTCCGAGTCGAACCAGTGTTACCTTGAAGCAGCTGTAGTGATGGCATCTCACCATCGAAGTGTTAATACAGTTGTTAACCGGAAACACTAACTGTCGGGCCGTCACGTCTCAATCTGAAATCATCATGTCCGTATCATCGATAACTGAATATGATGTACATATGTGGAAAAATTGCGAGGGTAAACAGACTCTCTTGCACGTAGGTGCAAGTCAACATGGAATGATACGTTCCCTGCCTTTCGTAAAAAAAAAAGGAAATTCTGGGTCGTGGTTTTTGGTGAAAGGCTTAAATGCTATGCCAGTTTTGAGGAGCTGTGGTCTGTTAACTGAGTTGCGGCTGAATCTCAATTACTCATAACTGAATCTTGGTCTGTCTACTAAGTTGAGCCCTTTTCGCTTGTGACTCTAGGACCAGAAAAGTTACTTGCGGCTGAATTGGTGCTCTGTTTTGCTTTCCGTGAGAATTATGACGCTACACGAAGGGATGGAGTGATCCATTTCGTTGAGACTACATCCTACCAACATCCTAATTGCTGCTAGATTCCAACATATTATTTTTTATGACACATCGGGACTGACTGGGGAGACCCCTTCTCAAGTCAACTGTCCAAGTCAAGTAATAATTTCCCCACTGGGATAGCAAAGTCTCCTCTGCCTGAACAGGGAGACCAGAGGAGGAATCTAACATGAAGCAAAGCAGCTACTTCGCCCGCACTTATAGAGCAGCGTCGTCCTTGTTTGCACTGCAGAGAAGGAATATGAAACCTGGCAAGGCTAGCTCGAAAGTAAAGAAATTCTTGCAACACCGGCCAGGGCAGAGCAGAGCAGCCTCCCCTCACTAGCTATGCTGTTCCATCCAAGGGTCCATGTAATGTACTTTCTACTGATGGGCAAGGCTGGGAATCACGTGCAGGAGATGGAAGGAGGACAAGAATAGAGTAAGACAATGGGTTTATGTGTGCTTTAATTTCCTTCCGCCGATATACAACCGGAGTGATAGATATATTACTTGCCATTGATCGTCATTATCTCCTCTGAAAGGCTTGTGCAAGCCTAAAAGTAAGGACCTCCTCCACAGAAAAGAATTCGTTGTTGACTCGTCATGATGCCATCTAAACTCGACAATAAGATAATTTATACAATACAATGTGACTTAATAAGCTGTCAATTTATACAATGAAATGGGTCTTAAACTGTCTTTACATGAATAATTGGCAATATGCATGATGGGTGTAAAAAGGCAATAGTGAAGGATCGGTTTTATTGTCTCTTCCTTTCCTCTCCCCTTCACAAGAGCAATTGTCCTACGTGGCACAACTAAGGATCAATTGACTAACACATTTATAGATGTCCAAGGTAATTCTGAACACCGGGTTGATCTCTTGACCCAATCTAAATTGATGGCCTTCTCTTTCTTTTTATTCTTCTTGCGAGAAAGAGAGAACTTTATTGACTATACTACTTTGATATGTGGAATACATATTTTTGCAAAATAATAATGTGTGGTATACTTAAATAAACGGCCAGTGAATTTGTCTCTGTTATTCTTTAGCGTGGGACATTCTGACGATACTAAAAACATTGAGCACGGAGACAAGGAAATAAATGTTACAGACAGGTTCAGTGGTACTCCACAGAAGCTACCTTGCCTTTTTACAGACTTTCCATGCATGATGCATCGCCGGTGTCGATTTTTCCAATCTTCCAAAAAGAGACTTCCTTTGGGACTCCACGACTTTACACCAACAAGACGGGGCTGATGACGACTTTGACCTGAAACAACCTTTATCTATTTACTTATTTATTTGTCCTAAAAAAAATGACATGCAAGGGGACGACACAGCAGCTCATGGATACCAGTAGCAAATTATTAAATGCAAACACGTCGGATGGCAAATCGAAAACAAAAATCACTTATAAAAAAATACTGTAGTACTAATAAAACCACTATTTTAGGGGCTTCTGGGGCCAAGGGTTTCGCAGAGACACCACTTCAGAGTTCACATCAGTTTGCCATTGTTCCAGGAGTAATTACTTTCCCTTTACCCAAACCTGGCCGATTAACCAATTTGACAGTAAAACTGACATACTGGGAACAAATGTAAGGTCACCATTTTCAAAGAACCCGCGGCCTTTTTTTTTATGCCTTTGACCCTCGTCTTCTTCCCTCAGAGTTAAGCAGCAGCAGCAGCGTGCACACACGACCCGGTCCGGCGGGCGGCGCGGCGGTATGAGCGGGCGCGAGCACGAGGAGGCGTCCAGCGGCGGCGCGGGCAGGCGCGGGCTGGCAGCGCGGGCAGGCGCGGGCGCCGGGAGACGGGCGTGGGGAGACGGCTGGAGGCGCGGGGGCGGGCAGGCTCGGGCGGCCGGCGGCGCGGGCGTGAGCAGGCGCCTGGCCGTCCAGAGAGAGAAGAAAGGGCGAAGGGCTGAGAAAATAGAGAAAAACACGAGGAAGTTTGAAACAAAAAACATGGGATCTTACATGTGGCCTCAATGTGTCAGTTTTACTGTTAAATAGGCTAATCAGCTAGATTTGGAGTGAAAGTAATTACCCATAGAGTAGTGGCAAACTGATGTGAACCCCTGAAGTGGTGGCTCCGTGAAACCCTTGCCCCTAGAGTAATAGTTTTGTGAAATTTACTCTAGAAATTTTGAAATGGAAGACAACTAAGAAACTGTAGATAGATAAAAAAAGTTTCTAATTACGTTTATGGAGGATTATTATTTTGGCTATTCAGAACATGATTTTGTTTCTTGGATTGGGCATCTATGTGATTAGTAGTCCTACCGTTGTGATTGGTTTTACTGACAAAATTTCTCATGTACTCCATGGGTAGCCCCAGGGTCCAACAGAATTATCATGGTCCAATTACTACCTCCGTCCAACAATAGGAGGCGTATTAGTTTTCTTTTAACTAATGCTTTGACCATAGATTACTCTATAAGTATATAGCTACATGACATAGATTCATATCCATGATATTCCTACTCAAGGATATTTGCTTATGGTTGTGATTTTGATCACATTAGTCACGTATCCATGAAGTAATTTGTGGTCAAAGGATTGATCAACTAAACTCTAATATTCCTCTTATTGTTGGATGGAGGGAGTATGTTATAGAAATTATCGTAGCCGAATTAGGAATTATCATAGTCCTAATTAGGAGTCAGCAAAGTAGGAGTACAACCACTCCTCAATCCATCTATCACCACATATGCCCAGCCATGGGGATCGGTGACCTCCCGAACTATGATGCAAAGCTGATGAACCAGGCAATACCTTTCTCCACAGAATCAGCAAAAGCAAAGGCAGGGGCAACATAGGAAAGGAAAAGCCTGGGTGAAAAGGTCACCAAAAAGGAGGCTATAACAAGAAACTGAACAAGGAGTCCTTTTTTGTTCCTTGCTGCAGCCAAGGTACAAAAGAAAGAAAAATCCAGAGAAGCTTCCATCCCAATGCACTGCTGCTGGCTGCTCTCATCGCCTATAAAACCCACCACACTCCCTTCCTTCGCTGTCCATCCATCCCCATCCCTCTCCCCTTCCCCAAGAACCTGAGGACGTCGTCCGTGGGGGGGCAAATCAATCGATCCTTCTCAGAGAAGCCATCCTTTCCTCTGCTCAGGGTGAGGGAGGGAGCTCTCCAGCTCCCGCCATGTCTGCCAGGTGGGGCCCGCCGGCCGGCCTCGTCCTGCTCCTCCTGCTGCTGTCGGCGGTGGCGGCGCGCGCGGACAGGCCGGCGAGGGCCGGGAAGGCCGCGGAGGCGGAGCCCGAGGAGTCCTCCGCCGTCTTCCAGCTCTACGGCGACGTATACCCCCACGGGTATGGCCTCCTTCGTCCTCTTCCCTTACCGGCTCTGTTCCCCCCCCCCCCCCCCCCCCCATTCCTCTGCTCTGAGTTGACTGATCAATCAACTGATTGCGGATTTTGGCCCTACTCGCCAGTTTAGTCCATAGATCTCTGTGCGGATTCTTGTCAGATAGTACGGGCGTTATTGTTGGCCTTGTCGATGAATCCAGCACTGTCGATTGGCCTTGATTAGAGTTCTCTGTGGAGAGAATTTTTTTGATCCTGATTACCATGATGCAGGCTGTACTACGTGGCCATGAGCATCGGCAACCCGCCGAGGCCTTACTTCCTCGACGTCGACACCGGCAGCGACCTCACCTGGCTCCAATGCGATGCCCCCTGCGTCAGCTGCAACAAGGTACTGCTGTCCGTTCATTGACTTCATTCACCGTCAGACCTGATGTGCCCTTGTCAGTTATGGGCTGTTCTTGGCAAGAGTGTGTTTTAGTAGGCATCAGCGGCCCTTGGTTGATATATGGATTTCGTGATTATGCTGTAAATAGCCAATTTACTTTGGCTCAACATTATGTTAGTTAGTTTGGGGTCACAAGTCTGTTATTGGCATTTGTTTGAGTTCAAGAAGAACTTATATTTCACTCTACTTGCCCAACTTTATTGCAGTTCCCATTCACGATTTATTGTCGTCATTATTTATGGGTATTAGTGTTTACAGTCAGTCTGCTGATTTTTTATATGGTTCATGATTTCATATTCAAAACCAAATGTGGTATGCTTGCCGACCAGGGATTTCAATTTTCCTTTTTACCCCTTCATGTTTTGCATGTTAATGCTTGGTGCAGGTGCCACACCCGCTCTACAGACCAACAAAGAACAAGATTGTACCATGTGTGGATCAGCTGTGCAGCTCTCTACATGGCGGTCTGAGCGGAAAGCACAAGTGCGACTCACCGAAGCAGCAATGTGACTATGAAATCAAGTATGCCGACCAGGGCTCGTCCCTGGGCGTGCTTCTCACTGACAGCTTTGCAGTCCGCCTTGCCAACAGCTCCATCGTCCGTCCCAGTCTTGCATTCGGGTATATGCTACTTGGAACATGTAAAAGTATACGACATTGCAAAATGAGCCACTTGAATATGTTTGTTGATGGTTGTTTCTTGTGTGTGTTTGCAGGTGTGGGTATGACCAGCAGGTTGGGAGCAGCACTGAGGTAGCGCCAACTGATGGTGTGCTTGGGCTTGGGAGTGGATCAATCAGCTTGCTTTCACAGCTCAAGCAGCATGGGATTACTAAGAACGTGGTTGGCCACTGCCTCAGCATCAGAGGAGGGGGATTCCTCTTCTTTGGAGACAATCTTGTGCCTTATTCACGTGCGACATGGGTGCCTATGGTTAGGAGTGCATTCAAGTGAGCCTTTTTTCCGCTAGTATATGTTAATGAGACCAATGCATGTCGAGTGTTGCCTTGGAAACATGATCAAGCATATGTGTGTAGTTCAGTTTTTGAATAGCACTGTTCAAATTGAATAATTCATCACAAGTAGTAATGTCGAAAGGATTTAAATGAATTGAAAAACAGTACACTGACTGCATGACTATGCTGGATTTTCTTGGAAATCACTGCAATTTATATACACCATATGGAGCACATCAATTCTAGTGACAATCAGTCTTTTATTGATTCCTGATCCATTTTGCTTAGGGGGTTTAACTATGTGCACTCTATCAATGTTTAGTCTAGAAAAAACTAAGTAGAGAATACCTTATCTCAACGTATAGCTCAAGTAACACTGTATTTCCAGGAATTACCTTCTCTCATGTATAGCTCACTATTTCCAGGAATTACTACTCACCGGGTACAGCGAGCCTGTATTTTGGTGGCCGATCACTAGGTGTAAGACCAATGGAAGTAGTATTGGACAGTGGCAGCTCATTCACCTACTTTGGTGCCCAGCCATATCAAGCGCTTGTCACTGCAGTAAATTTCAAAACTTTTCCCATTCTATTATATGATACGATTAATAAACAAAATACAGAGCTTATGAGGTTTTTTTCTCTCTTGCAGCTTAAGAGTGATCTTAGCAAGACGCTGAAAGAGGTATTCGACCCTTCTCTCCCTCTTTGCTGGAAAGGGAAGAAACCATTCAAATCCGTGCTGGATGTCAAAAAGGAGTTCAAATCATTAGTTTTGAGCTTTTCTAACGGCAAGAAAGCACTCATGGAGATCCCTCCTGAGAACTACCTCATTGTCACTGTAAACATCTGTAACCCAGTTGATTATTCAGTACTAGCTAACTGCAGTTCTTGGTGGCTAAAACTTATTATCTCTATGTTCTGCCAGAAATTCGGGAATGCGTGCTTGGGAATCCTCAACGGATCGGAGATCGGCCTCAAGGATCTGAACATTGTGGGAGGTACGAAGTTCAGAAGTACAAACCAAGCTAGCAACGTAGTGTTTAGACATCATGACCTACTCAAACCAGTGTAAACTATTGATGCTAACCTTTTTTTTGGTGCAGACATTACAATGCAGGATCAGATGGTGATATATGACAATGAGAGAGGGCAGATTGGATGGATCCGTGCACCCTGTGACAGAATCCCCAAGTTTGGATCTTCCTTCCTGTGATGATCATTTAACACACCTGAACATATATACCCTTAATCCCTCTCTATTTATTCGAACAGCGAAAATACCATTCACGGATTCGAAGAAGGTTATTGTTGGCCTCAGTTCCCCGGCATCATTGGTATTCAGAACGAAGAGTGTGCAGCTAACTACCGTTCAAACAAAGAGTGATTTAGCAAGGGGAAGAGGCCATTAGGTTGATGAGAGGACAAAAAGGATCATCAACCCAAGGAGGGAGGCTCTACACAAAGTTTAGGAACATGTATATTCTTTAGAAAAGAGAGATCTAATAATCTGTAATCATCGCGCAGACCCATATGAAATGTTATTATTATCCTGTCCCGATGAAATGCCGATGTTATTATTCTGCTCTGAATCTGAAATCATTTATACACTTGTCTCTTCAGTTTTTCATCTGTGGCATAGTGATAACGGACATAATGGTTGGTAATAATAATATGCATACTTGGTCTGTTTTATGGACCAATTGTAAGATGATCATCCCTGACAGGCTCTACACAAAGTTAGGAACATATATAGAAAAGAGAAAATGAATTCTAATGGGGTGAATCCATGACCTGTGATTGTAAATGTAATCGTCACCATGCACATATGAAATACAATTATTGCATTTTTATGAAACGTGCCTATGTTTCATGCAATTAAGGCAATCTGGACTGCTGTAGGTGACATCCATGGAAACCAACATAGGCGATATGCCTTCGATTCTGCGTCTAAGTTGTTGTATAGTGATAACAGGTTTAATATGCTTATTTCAGCTCTTTTATGGACCGTCTAGAGAATGTGGAATGATTGTTTACACATCAGTAATTTGCAAATAAACCAGAACTGGATTAATTGCAGGAATTCCGAAGGAGACTTTATAATTGGAAACTGATGAAGCAGTGGCTACCCTAATTTGTTCTGTTTAAACTGTTCTTAAATCAATAATTCATCATGTAAATTTCTTCTGCACCCATCTTCAAGTAAAACTGACTCCAAGAAATTCGAAACAGAGGTACTAAAATCAACATTTTCATCCAATCTTTGCAGTACAAACAATCACAGGACAACTAATCCACAATATAGCAGTGTAACTAACAATTAAGCTAACTGCAACAAACTAAAGAACCATCCAACGGCTAGTTGGCTACTACTACATGTAAGAACAATTAAAAGTCATTCAGAGATTCATCTCAAGCAGGGCGATCCCGAATCCTCGATCTCAGTCCAAGTATGGGTCAGAAATAAGGTGTCATGCTAGTAAATCAATCATTCTGGGAGAATCTCTCGAAATCATCAACAATGGTCACAAAAGAGTCCCACTCCTGATCCGCCTCTGCCTCCTCCGCCGGCTTCTCTGCTTCTTCCGCGGGCTTCTCGTCGATCAGCTGTAAGAGTTCGTCCATGGTCACGCTCATGTTGTCCCCCGAGATCTCGAGGTACAGGCCCGGCGATTCCGGCGGAGGAGGAGGCGGCGGCGCGGTCCCCGAGAACATCTGGTCGTCATGCTGCTCAAGACCGCCCGCCGGAATCTCATGGAATGGGCCCGGCGATGTAGGCGGAGGCGGCGGCGGCGGCGGCGCGTTCTCCGAGAAGAACTGCTCGCCGTAGAGACCATGATCGCCCGCCGGCACCTCATGGAACAGGTCCGGGGATGCAGGCGGCGGCGGCGGCGGCGGCCGAAACCCCCAGAACTGCTGGTCGTACTGGCCAAGAAGAACCCCCTCTGACGGCGGCGCCACCCCCCAGAACTGCTGCTCGTAGTCGTACTGACCAGGAAGAACGCCGGCCCCCGAGAAGAACTGCCCCTGCTGCTCGTAATCCAGAAGAGCCGCCGGCGGCGGAGGCGGAGGCGGTGGAGGATGTTGCTGGGCCGGGGCACGATAGCGGACCCTCCCGGGCGGAAGCAGGCCGGCGACGGCGTCGAACAAGTGGGCCGGGACGACGACCCGCATGGGCCTCTTCACCCCGCGGACGCACTCGATGCCGTCCTCCCCAAAGATGCCCCTGACATCATCGTTGGACGCCCGCGGGGTGACGTAGAGGCGGTAGAGCGCCGGCACGCCACCCTTCCCCGTGCCATCATCGAGCGCGCTGGTGAACTCCTCGACGAGCCACGGCGTCTTGTTCCGCTTGCCGCCGCCGGGGGGCCCGAGGTAGAAGCCGAAGCAGTTCTTGACGCCGCCGGCCACGGGGATCTCCTTGCGGCTCTGCTCCAGGCGCCAGTACCCGCCCGTGGCCACGCGGCGGTCGGCGCGGCGCCGGACACCGGAAGGGGGTTGCTTGGAGGACTGGAACTTGGTCTGGCTGAGGAACCACCACGAGTGCTTCCGCCCGCGGACGCAGGCGGGCGGGTACCGCCGCCGCAGCTCCTCGGGGCCGGAGCCGTAGATGTCCTCCACGAAGACGAAGCCCAGGGTGTCGTGCAGCGGCTCGCCCGCGATCCAGCGGTTGAGGATGCCCACGCTCTCGTCACGCGTCGGGGAGAAGTAGACGCCCGGGGGGAGCGGGGGAGGCTGCAGAGGGTTCGCGGCGGGCTTCGGCGGAGGCGGGATGGCCACCGCCATGGCCGGCGGCGCCACGGAGGCGGCGTTGGAAGCTCGTTTCTTCCTGTTCTTGTTCTTGATGGCCATGGCTGATGATGGATTTGAGTTTGAGGATCGATTGGGGGCGGGCGGGCGGGGATTATATTGGGCTGGGGAGGCCGACCTGGGCTCGGAGGGCCGTCCCCGAGTCGAAATCGGTATGCGATCTTTTTTTGGTAAGTAGACATGGGCCCCGAGGCCGGCGCAAATCCCAGCCCATCTAATCAGCTTACTGGACGCCCACGGCCTGATAGCAGCTTAAGCACCTTGTTCTCGGTTTCTCAACAAAAAAAAAAAAGGCAGCTTGTTCTCGAAAAAAAAAATAACAGCTTAAGCAGCTTGTGGTTAGTCAAGGTTCGATACTTTCCCTTTTTGATTACGGATGTATTATTGTCTTCTGACAAAGGAGAGAGAGCTGGATGCTGTGAGGAAAAAAAAAACAGAGAGACCTCGAACGGATTATGTCCATGCTCAATCAGGATTGACCGAGGAGAGGAGTGCACATTCATGGCCCGAACAAATGTGAGAGAGGTGGGAGGATGTACAAGATTAAGCTTAAGCTTAAGCGATCAATTAAGTTTAATCAGTAGCCTCCCTAAAAAAAAGTTTAATCAGTAGACTAGTCGTAGTAGTACTACGTACTCCACATTTTTAGGGCATCTAATTAAGGCTTCGTGGACCAAATTAATTCGATGGAGAGGGCAAATTAAAACGATTAGTCCAAAACAACACGACCAATTGAACTCCACTGAACTGCCATCAAAATATTAGTACCATTATGGCCTCAAAACAAAACAAAAAAATTATGGCGCGAGCGCACACACCTATATGTACACCGCGCCGGCCCTTTGCCACAACAAACCTTCCTCCATTCCTGCAAACAAACAAAACAAACAAAACCAAGCTCTAGCTGCTTGCTAACCAGGCTTGATTAATTTGCTTTAACCCGGTTAATTACTAGGCGCGCAAGAGCATGGAGGATGCCAGGTCGTGGGCGGCGGAGCTCCGGGGCCGGTTCGAGGAGGGGCTGACGCGGGCGGCGGAGTGGCGGGCGGCGCAGCTCCGCGGGCTGCTGCGGATGGCGACGGAGATGGAGGCGGAGATGTGCGACGCCCTGCACGCCGACCTCGCCAAGCCGCGCACAGAGGCCTGCCTCCACGAAGTAAAACATCCCATCCTAAGTTCCTAACTTCCCTATTTTCTTTGGTCGATCGATTGATATATATTGGTTTGTTCGTTGTTGAGATCGATCAGATTTTTCGCCGGGGTTTCATGTTCAGAGATTTTTTGTTTTTTGGTTACTAATTTGGTCTGTACTAGATTGGTAAACTGATCTGGGAACCTTGGGTTCTTTAATGCCTCTGTTCTGCTGTATTTGCAACTCTGGTTGACGATTCGCCAAAACATGGGTGAATTCTACACAGCACAAGCATGTATTGGATGCGTATATATTTCTTACTCTGTCATGGTTGGGTCATTGCCGAGTACTAGGAAAATATGCATGTATTTGCTGTTTTTATCCATCTAGCTACATGTCAACTTGTGATGACGCAGATATCTCTGATCAAGTCGTCCTGCTTGTTCGCCTTGAAGAACCTCAAGAAATGGATGAAACCCCAAAAGGTAAGGCTATCTCAATAGGAATTCTATTGTGCAAGTTTTCTAGCCAGAGATCTCTTTCGCATTTCGTGGTTTCATCTGTACCTATATGTGAATAGATGCTTGCCAACATCTCGATTCTACCATCCATGCAAATTAGAATGAAATCATGACAGCTAGTCTTGATCATAATTGGCATGATATATACAAGGACAAATCTTTAAATTATTTGAAATTATATATGAAAAAGGTGCCCCCACTCAAATAATTTGCCATACCATGCACTCGTTTTTCTTCTGGGGCCGTCCATGATATACAGTTAGATGATGCTGCTTCTAGCATGCGTAATTCATCGGTAACAATATTACTGTTGTGTAGCCAGCGTCTATTTAATTAGCCATGTACAGAAAAGCCTACACACACCTACCCATAGCCAGGCAGTGTACGTAGCTTTGTACTTGGCGATCGAGTTGCGACAGCTAGCTAACCAGTATCATTATATTCTAGTACTTCCTTAGTTATTCTTGTCCTCTTTAATTAAGCATAGATAGCTACCTTTCTCATTAATTCTCAGGTTCAAGCCAAGCTGATGACGTTCCCGTCGGCGGCGAGGATCACGGCGGAGCCCCTCGGCGTCGTGCTCATCATCTCCGCCTGGAACTACCCTCTCTGTAAGCCAGCCTGTGAATTAAGACTCACCTTGCTACTACTAGCTAGTAGTAGTACATACTCCAACACGGGTTTACTGTACTGAACTTTGAAACCAGCGCTTAGTCCAATCATTCTAGCTAGTTCAGAACTTCAGAGTATTAGCTAAGTTCAGAACTTCAGATCAACTAATACATAAACAAGAAAACAAACGTCGTAAGCTATATATCCAAAAGATTACAATCCCAAAAACAAGAAAACAAGTGAGCGACATCAGCAAAAACGGAATCTATACTGACGTGGCACAACCATATATGCACGTACGCACGCCCCTGAACCGAATGCACATGCATCATGCGTGCACGTACGAGGTGAGATATATATATACACATTATGTTAATGTTAAGCATGGATGGAACTACCTTCTCAACTCGATCTCACATGCAAAATATATAATGCTCATGCACCTGGCATGCCAATGCATTTGTGTACTACTTTTATGTTTAAAAAAAGTAATATTTCGACAAGTAATATGGATCGGAGAGTACTACGATTGATGTATACGTATAAGTATGCCACGTAAGCATCCATCCGCACTGGCAGTACTACTCTACTGTGGCAAGAAAACAAAAGGGGTTGTTTGATTGGCGTCCTGCAGCTCCGACCCGTCGCCGTCAGCATTCAAGGAGCAACAGTTGTCACTCTCTAGTACTGTACTACTGTAGTCTATTCTATACCAATCGATGGAGAACACATGCATATGCTTTGGCCTGATCGATCAGGTTCAGTTAGTTAGTTAGTTAGTTGAAGGAGGGACGCAAATCCATCATCATAATTGTTCATGAATCGAATGTTGCTTCATTTAATTCCTTCCATATGTCCCCGTCATGCATCTTTCATGTACTAGGACTTTAGAGTTTGTTTGCACGTAACAACTGGTTACCTATATATGTGAATCGTAAAAATGGCTGGAGTTCCGTTCCACTAATGACAACGTTTACGTACTATGCCAGGTTTGGATATTTTGGTTAACAATTGACCATTTGACCTTTCTGTTACTACTCGTACTAATTAAAAGCTCAGTTTAGCGACATTACTACACTGTCTATTCCTAAATTTGGATCGACATTAACCCAGTCGTCTTTCTCTGTACTTTGGATCGACATCCAATCACTTTCATATCCGCATCTTATGTCTTCATGAAGTATCAAGGTTTTAGCCACCGGGCCCTGTTTTTTGTTCTCCTCTGAGGACTAGGATTTGGGATAACCGGAAAATCCCGCCCATTTGTCCAGGAAACCCATTTGCCAATGGGAGGGATGCAGTAACCCAAAATACCGTCCGCCAAAACCCTGCTTAATACTCCCTTGCTCCGATTCATATTAACTGTCTCAAATTTGCTCAAATATGAATGCATATATGCCTAAAAAACGTTTAGATATATGTAATATTTTCTCAATTAACAAGGATCGGAGGTACTATCATGCATTACGCTGAAATGCCAATTTTGCTAAAATTACAAATCTAATAAAACTGTGTTGTTATTTTCTTTTGTCATCTTAGTATTATCTCGTTTCGTTTCAGTGCTGTCGCTGGACCCGGTGATCGGCGCGCTCGCGGCGGGCAACGCGGTGGTGCTGAAGCCGTCGGAGGTGGCGCCGGCGACGTCGTCGCTGCTGGCGGAGCTGCTGCCGCGCTTCGTCGACGGCCGCTGCGTCAAGGTCGTCCAGGGCGGCGTCCCGGAGACCACCGCTCTCCTCGAACAGAAGTGGGACAAGATCTTCTACACAGGTCACTTCACTGACAGCGCCTAGCTCTATCCTCCTCCCTGAAAATTCATGGCATTGACATCCATCCAACGTTAATTATAATTATGTGTGTGGGACGGCCGGGGAATATGGCAGGGAACAGTCAAGTGGGGCGTATCGTGATGACCGCGGCGGCCAAGCACCTGACGCCGGTCGTCTTGGAGCTCGGCGGCAAATGCCCCTTGGTCATCGATTCCACCGTCGATCTCCATGTAAAAACATTTTGATCTTGACAGTACTTCTCTAGCCTGAATTATTGTTGGCAAATATGTATGGAATTGTTAATTAGTTGCTGTATTTTTGTTTCATCGGTGTTTTAATTATTTATGTATTGTTTTGCTTCTTCTACAAGGTTGCTGCCAAGAGGATAGCTGCTGGAAAGTGGGGTTGCAACAATGGCCAGGCCTGCATTGCTCCTGATTTCATCATAACCACATCATCATTTGCCCCCAAGCTGGTTACACAACTCTCCTTCTTCTGATTTCTCTTTCTTTCGTTTTTGAAATATGGACAAATTTAACTCTTTGTTTGTTGTGATTCTGAAGATCGAGGAATTGAAGAAAGTTTTGGGGAAGTTCTACGGGAAGGATCCACTGGGATCAGCGGACTTGTCACGGATCGTGAACTCGAACCATTTCAACAGGCTGAAGACCCTGATGGACGAAGAGATGGTCTTTGAGAAGATCGTGTTTGGCGGTCAGATGGATGCATATCAGCTGTGAGTGGACCACTCAGTTTTTTGCAGTACCAACTCAACAAAATGCTTCTGAATCATCATGTGTGTTTGACTGACCTGCGCAAATGTTTATCGAATTACAGAAAGATCGCCCCTACAATCCTCTTAGATGTACCTCTCGACTCGGCGATTATGAGGGAGGAGATATTCGGGCCGTTCCTTCCTATCATCACGGTCGTCGAACCTAATCCTTCTCAGATTCATGAGTTTTTAGTTCATTTCTTGACTCGGACAAATCTCTACTGAAGATTAGTACAATAGGGTGCAGGCCTTTGTGATACATGATGTGCATCTCAGTTAACGCATCTGTAACGGTGTTCTTCTCAGGTTGACAAGATCAATGAGTGCTTTGGTCTCATCAACTCCATGTCCAAGCCTCTTGCAGCCTACCTCTTCAGCAGGAACAGCAAGCTCCAGGACAAGTTTGAGAGAAGCATTTCTGCAGGAGGAATGCTATTGAACGACACCAGCATACATGTAACCAACGCCCTTCCCTCTAGGCCTGATCAAGGCTCATTTGGAACACAAGGAAGACCGAAAGAGTGTGAAATCTGATCATGTTTGTGACGTTGCAGCTCACAAATCCATACCTGCCATTTGGAGGAGTTGGGGAGAGTGGCACAGGCGCCTACCATGGGAAGTTCAGCTTTGACGCTTTCAGCCACAAGAAAGCCGTCCTGAACCGAGGTTTCTTCGGGGAGGCAAAAGCCAGGTACCCACCCTACTCGGAGCCAAAGTTGAAGATCATGAAGGGTGTGCTTGAGGGCAAACTGGGAGACATGATTCAGGCTTTCCTGGGGTTCCCAAGAGGGAAATGACAATAGCTGGTATCTTCAGTATGGTATATGTAAAATCCAGTGAAATCTACATGTGAACAAAAGCTAGAAATCTGATAGTGGGTCAGGTTCAATTCTGTTCCAAAGTACTCCCTCCGTCCCAAAATAAGTGACGTGAATTTGTATAACAATCTATACAAATCCACGTCACTTATTTTGGGACTGAGGAATATCACACAAGAGTGAAAGACCAACTGCTTGATTTTTTTTTTATCACCACCATGTAGGATCTCGATACAGTACCGTACAACAAGTATCTTAAATGTAACAAATCTTTGGTGCTGGAATTGTTCAATGCTGCTTTTATTTCTCGTAGTGGTGCACACAGCTCAAAATACTGCTCTCGTTGATCCAATATGTTGGAGCGGTCATAAAACCAGAACCAAGCTCCATGACCATATGCTTCAAAATTTATTGCAAGAAATGCAGTTCATCAGTAGTTGATGTCAGCTAGTCCAGTGATATACCCTGCATAATTTCAATGTAAGCATGTCGGCATGAACTTATAGCATGTTTTCCTAGCTCTAAGGAATCATTTCTTTTAATCTCATTTACCTTCGGAGGATCAAACTTAGACCCGAGATTACTCAATTTAGCATGAGCTTCAGCATAGTCTTCAAAAAATGTATCCTGATCCTCAGCATACCTTTCAGCATAAATCTTCAAGCATGGCAACACACGAAATACAGTTCAGAGAATCAGCTAAATATGTGCAGTTCATTTTGTAATATGAGAATCATCACTAACCTTAAATGATGGGTCCTCAAAGAGCACAGCATCTGTAGGCAGAACTAGAAGGTCCTCATCTCGTCGCTCTTTAACATCCTGAAAAATTTATGTGTATTATTTAGCTGTTAACATAATTGCAGGTATTACTATAGCATATAGCAAATAAGGCATCTTACCTTGAAATAGCTGTTGTCAAACTTGAGCCACTGAGATGTCCAAGATTGCCCACCAGTTGCACCAGGCCCGTTTTTCTGGCAAGTCAAGTACAGCAATCAATTACGCGAACAATATGATATACCATTCACAACATTCTTCAGTGAGAACATAATGGTACTAAGTACTACCGACAAGAACATATTTGTAAAAAGATAAGCTCTGTAGTAGAGAAGTTAGTGATGGTGACAGGAATATAGTTCATTTTCATATAGCTCATTCACTGTTGAAGACACACAATAATATTGATAAATGCCACTAGCGGTGTACACGAATAAAATATGTCTTATGTTTGTTCTTGTGAATCATGGAAAGAAAACACATGACAATTTCTTGTCCGAATGAAAATAAATGCATTGGCAGCACGTAGCACGAAATAGCAATCTGTAAGCGTGCTTTTGCAGGATGTGTATATGCAAGGAACTAATGAAGTGCTGCTTAACTTTTATCAAAAAATCTAAATATTTTCCAGCCTTTTCATTTCTAAGTAAGTGTAAATTAATTTTGAAACCGTCGGATTTGAATGGCAATCATGCCACGTGGTTGGATTATTCATAATTTATATTTATTACTTCTGTTACTCTAGCAGTGCATGCGTCATTCAGCTAGTGCTCTGACAAATGTTTTAATAAATAAGGCATCTTTTGAATGAGAACAATGAGCATGTCCAAAGAAAAAAATGAGAACAATGAGCTACAGCAGTAATTTACGTACAGTGTATTTTGTTTCTGGTTTACCCCAGCCACTGCGCTCTGGTCTTGACCGTCCAAGTGTGTGTGCTCCTGACAATGCAACAATTTCCTACACATCACAAAACAAATGAGACAAGAAAATGCAGAATTATCTTGTACTCCTACAGAATAGTTAAAAGGTGGAATAAAGCAGTCTTTGCATACCTTGTCATTCAGGCCCATTCTGTAGAATACTTCCCGCAAATGTTCAGCAGGTGAAGGCGGACCAGCAGCTGGAATGGTGGCAAAGTATAAATATAACCATGTAAGTAATGCTGGTTGCTGATAACTAAATCTACCATAAAATATATTATAGCACTAACATGCATAAAAAATGTAACACTGTAGTCCATTTTTTTTACAAGGTTGATGTTGGTATGGCATCAATATGTTCTGTTAGTGTTCGAATAGGGTGCACCAAAGTGCACCTTACAGATAAATGAACACCTATATACAGGTGATATCCTCAAGGAGGCATGTCAGCCTGAAGCAGATTACCTCCACGAGGTAGTTCTAAAACATTGCATGTGGTAGCTCATAAGTTTATATCAAACAGATGAATAAATGGAATAAAGAATAGCGATAATTTTTAATACATGTTTTAGCTAAATACTCCCTTCGTTCCATAATTCTTGTCTCAAATTTGACCAAAAATGGATGTATCTATTCCTAAAAAGTGTCTAGATACATGTAATATTTCGACAAGAATTATGGAACGGAGGGAGTATATTTTCCTTCACGTGAACAATGAAGGTCCATCATGTATCCGTACTGTTCTCATCAAAGTTTATACTAATATTTTAGGAACCTAGCAGAGAGAAGTAGCACAGGAATTAGGAAACAACACAGTCCAAATTTGATGAGAGGTTGTTAGTTAATGTTTTGGTCGGTGATCCATTTAAGTTTGCGAGATAATTATTCATAGCTTCCATCACTGAGATCTTGTTAGTATATGATGAAGAAATTATATCATATGGAACTAAAGGTGCAGTGTAAAATTCTAGCTCTAGACACAGATGTCCAGATAAGCTAAATTGGCGTATAGAGTAAGTTGGGTTATAGATACTAGTTACTAACCAGGGAGTCTCCCCTCTGGTGGGCACTGTTCAGGGGCAGAAACATCAACCCTTCCATAGATCATGGGGATTTTGGGGCCACCAGCTTCCTGAAAAGAGAGAAATCAATTCAATCACATCATTGCTAATATAAAGAAAGAACATTTTATGATGATCATCATCAGTAGGTTGAAGCGCCATGAAGGACCTCAATGGCAGTAGCACTGGCAAGCTGAAACAGATCTGCATAAGTGACACCGGCATATTTGTCCTTGATGGTTTGAACCAGCTTCAGAGCATTCACAAGGCCTGCAGTACAATTAGTCTAAGAACCATCCCTTGATCATATGAAGCAAAAGATTACAAGAGGGGGAGAAGCACTACCAGCATTAGCGGCATGCTTTAACTCGATTTCAAATCTCAGGCTGCCATTCGCTCCACCACACTTTGGCCACTCGCTAATGTTCTTGTCATAAGTGCCAGAGTCGTGCCAACCCAACCGAACCTGAAACCAGAAGCAGTTCAGGAAACAATGCCATACAGAGGCATCTGGAGAGAGTGCATCAGTTTTAACGTTGGATCAAGAAAATGCAAAACCAGGGACCATCCACATACAACAAAGAACAGCAAGTGGATTAAAGTTGTGCATTGGACATGCTACAGACTAGTTCACCCAGCCCCAATAAGTACTCACAGCATCCTCCTCTTGTATAACAAGCATATTAAGTAAGTGAACTAAGCATATAGCAAACCATAAGTGACCAAAATTTCTGAACTGACAGAAGATAATCTTTATTCTTAAGCCCAACGCGGACATTCCTCTGCTCGAACTCGAATAAGCTTAAAACGTGCGATCGTTCTTCCATGAAAAATTGCAAGATTGTGTGTGTGTGTACGATACCAGGATGGGGTGGCAGTGCTTGTCCTTAAGCAGCTGCCTGACGTCCTCCCGCGCGCCCCTCAGCTCAGCCGCCGCATCCCCCGCCGCCGCCGAGCTCGCCTGACGCCGCCCGAGCTCCTTCGAGGAGGGAAGGCCAAGAAGGGGTCAGGAACCGACGCGTCAGCGTGGAGTGATGGACGAGGGCGGGAGCAGCTGGTCATGCGTACCTGGGATACGAGGAAGAGGCCGCGGAGAGGGCTGAGGGGGGACCCGCCGGCGAGCCCGCGGCGGAGGAGGTGGTGGTGGACGGCCATGTCGGCGCCGGCGGCGGGGGGAGAAGGAAGAAGGGTTTTGGGGTAGTTCGTTGGTCCGCGTGTTTGGGGAAAGGGAAGGAAGGAATGGACGACGGAAAATCTGTTACAATCAGGCTTTCACTGACACAAGACACTACGACAACTGAACAAAGGAAAAAAAACTCACGAAAGAAAAAGGAAAAAAAACGGTAGAACAAAACAACCGACAAATTTGCGTTTTACCACTCTTTTTTGGTGTTCTATTTCGCTGCTGCAGTAATTTCTAAGTTGCACATGATGAAATTTAAGGTTGAAAGAAATGAGGAAAAATTGCGAAATTGGTCCCATGATGACATTGCATCAAGATCAAATTATTTGAAAACATGGTGGAGAAAGGTGCTGAGGTTGGGAAAAAGCAAAGAATCTTCACAAATATTTGGAAGGAAAGAAATTGGCACATTTTTAACAAGGAATCTTTCTGTGTGGTTGTATCATTAATTAATTAAGAGTGATATTTGCCTCTTCAGGGAGGCTGTTATGGATGAGTAGAACTTCTTGCTGGAGCCTTGGGTTCCCTCTTCCTTTTTTTCCCTCTTTTCTTCTTCTTTTCGTTTTCTCTATCATGTACAATTTCCCCTCCAATGAATTACAGTGAAACCTACTTACCCTCAAAAAAGAGAGAGAGAAATAGAGTTTAAATAAAATAAGTACGAATTTGCTGTCAATTGCAGATTTCTAAAACAAAGATCACATATATAATTTTGAAATGTGCAACTATTTAAATTCCGTGCTGATTAAGTACTTCCTCTGTCCAACAAAGGATGTCTCAACTTTGATTAAATTTGAATACATCCATACACTGAGTCATGTCTAGATATATTTAAATTTTGACAAACTTGAGACATCTTTTGTTGGACGGAGGAAGTATCACATGTTATCAATGGATAGGATCGTTCAGTCAAAAATACTCATTTCAGTCCTTGCACCTGCTAATTGCTGACTCTGTACCATAATCTTGCTTAGTTTACTCACTTTAGTTCTAACTGTCACCAGCGAGGAGAATGTTAGGTTTAGTTTACTCACTTGCGTTTTATTTTTGTCAGACGAACCCGGCCAGGTTTTATTGTTGGATGGGACTATCTTTTTCCTATTCTTTTTGATAATTTCTAGTAATGAAATTTTTTTCAAAATTAAGTCACTTCTTCTCCCCCGACCTATCTTCCTTCTTCAATCATTCACCTTGCCTTCTCCTTTCCCACTGAGAGACAGAGACACAGACATAGACGAGTGGCGGTTTGGCGACACGACGAGGAGAATGGTCGGCGCAGTGATTGAGCAATCGATGGCTCCGGTCAATGATCGAAGAAGGAATAAGGGATCTCGGTGAGGAATTAAAGAGTCAACGATGAAACGCGATGTAGAAAGGGTTTTTCAAAACGGTTTTGCTATTTCTAAGGCAGCTGAGAAATAACTATTTCTAAGTTGACGCTAACAATCATCCAATCCAATCACTGAGATTCATGCGAGATTCATATAAATATAAATGATAAAAAAAATCTTAATTGAACGGTTATGACCATGGACCGAGAAATAGCTATTTATAAATAAGTTGACCGAGAAACATACGCCCTTTTTCAAAATGATTTTTAGCCTTGAGCGCAGGAGATTTGGCCGAAAAAGTTGAATCGGGGGCTTCCAAGCTGCTAGCTTGCTTCCGGCCACTGCACGCGTCAATGGCCGGCCGCAGCAAGACCGATATGCATCCACTCTTCCTCGTGCCACTGCTGCATTTGCGATCGCTGCATTTTGAGTTCGGTCCCGTCCGGCTTAATTATCATTTAGTCATAGCTGGGTAGGAACGATATACATCCTCACCGAGAGACATATGCTTGCGTTGAACTAGGATCTATGTTCCAGCCAAAAAAAATGAAGTTGCCCAAATTATCCTCTACGGCACCGATGGATGGATCGATGCACGGACACCGGCGAAGGTGTTGCCACAAATTAAGGCCGGAGAAAGACTAGTGTCGTCCTTCGTTTCACGGTCCGACGGCCCCTCTTTCGGAACTCCTGAAATCACTTGGCGCTTTCCTAGGCTTTTGTTCCCCTCCACCCAATCAGAATCAGCTCTCATTTCACCACCACCCCCCCAATTAAAGAAGAAGGATACGAAGATGCATGCATGGACGAGGCATGAGCCATTGCTTCTTGTTGGGAAATAGAAACGGGGTAGCTAGCTAGATCGATCCATTTGACTTTGATTATTTGATTTTGATACTAGTGTTCTCGAAGCAAAGTAAAGGCGACATTAATTTAGCAAACTCGGTCGAGATCAAATAGCCCGCATTGGACATTGGTGTTGGTGGTAGTATATATTTTTGCTGCCGGTAGGAGGCCGGCGTCGGTCTCGCCTTCACCGCCGTCCAGGGATTCCTCGATCTTGTTCCATTCAGGTGCGTCGCCGATTGAGATGTAAACGTTCCAGTAATCCGGAGTAATCGGTTTGTGAAAGTTCTTAATTTCTGTTTCTTGATGAAGCTAAGCTAGGAGGATCGTTCTAGCGCATGAGCTAGCTGGGGAGAAAACAAAAAGGATCGAAGGGGGAATCGATCGACCGACCGACAAGATGCCGCTGTTCGAGCGGGACCGGTACCAGAGGCTGCCGCTGGACATCAGCAGCAGCGGCGCCCCCGTCGCCGGATCAGGGCGGCGCCCGTCGTCGTCGTCGTCGTCCTGCGCGACGGCGACCATCCTCCTCTTCGTCGGCCTCTGCCTCGTCGGCGCCTGGATCATGGCCTCGTCGTCCACCAGCAGCAACGTCAATAACAAGTCCGCGGCCCAGGACGACGACCACTCCGCCGTCGACTTGACCACCGCCGGCGGCAAGCAAGACGGCGACAGCGGCGGCGCCACGCAGATGAAGGAGGGCGCGCCGCCGGGAGACACGGCGAACGCCGGCGGCGGCAAGGCGGCGTCCAATGGCACGGCGGAGACGGCTGGAACTGGAAGCGGCCAGGACGGGAAGAAGAAGAAGAAGGACGATAATGCGGCGCCGGCGACGGAGACGAAGGGGGAGGAGACCGTTGACCAGCCTGACAAGAACCAGACGGCCTTCAACGACCAGAACAGCAACCTCGACGGCGACCAGGTCAACGACCAGGACGCGTCGAGGAACCAGACCTTGGGAGGAGACCAGCTCAGCGGCGACGCGGACGCGCCCAAGAACGAGACGTTCGCGGTGGTGTACGGCGGCGACAATGGCACGGAGGCGATCGTCTTCGAGGAAGCCGACCCGGTTCCCACCAACAACAGCAGCAGCACCATCTCATCCAGCGACGATAACTCGGTGCCCGCCGTCGTCGTCGACTCCGACGCCGTCACCGACAACGACGCAGGAGAAGAAACAACAATGGCCGAGCTTCTCCCCAGCGGGCTGCAGGCGGAGCTCATGAACGAGACATCTTCCCCAGCAACGGCGCAGGACGACAACAACGCAGGAGAAGAAGAAGCGCTGATGGCGGAGCTTCTGCCCAGCGGCCAGGCAGAGCTCCTCAACGAGACTTCCCCGGCAACGGCAACGGACAACAACAACAACAACAAATACACGTCAACGTTCCCGACGCAGTCCGACGAGTCATCCACGCCGTCGTCGAAGAAGAAGAAGAAATCCCCCACTCCCAACAAAACTCCCAACAACGAGACATCAACGGACGAATCCGCCTACACATTCAAGCTCTGCAATTACAACGACAGCACCACAAGCACCGGCGCCGACTACATCCCCTGCCTGGACAACCAATCCGCCATCAAATCCCTCAAATCCACGAAGCACTACGAGCACCGGGAGCGCCACTGCCCGTCGCCGGCCCCTTCCTGCCTCGTCCCGCTCCCGCAAGGCTACCGCCGGCCGATCCCATGGCCGCAGAGCCGTGACCAGATCTGGCACGCCAACGTGCCCCACACCAAGCTCGCCTCCTACAAGGGCAACCAGAACTGGGTCAGGCTCTCCAACGACAGCCAGCACCTCGTCTTCCCGGGGGGCGGCACGCAGTTCACCAACGGGGCGGCGCACTACCTTGACGTGATCGCCGACGCGGACGCCGCGAACGTCCGCTGGGGCACCCGGACGCGCGTCGTCCTCGACGTCGGCTGCGGGGTCGCCAGCTTCGGCGGCTACCTGTTCGACCGGGACGCGCTCACCATGTCCTTCGCGCCGAAAGACGAGCACGAGGCGCAGGTGCAGTTCGCGCTGGAGCGCGGGATCCCGGCGGTGCTCGCCGTCATGGGGACCAAACGGCTGCCGTTCCCGGCGGGGGCGTTCGACCTCGTGCATTGCGCCAGGTGCCGTGTGCCGTGGCATCAGGAAGGCGGGCGGCTGCTGGTGGAGGCGGACCGGGTGCTCCGGCCTGGGGGTTTGTTTGTTTGGTCGGCGACGCCGGTGTACAGGAAGGATGAGGAGAATGTGGGGATCTGGAAGGCCATGGAGAAGGTGACCAAGGATATGTGCTGGGAGATGGTGAATCGGACGAGCGATGAACTGGATCAGACGGCGCTTGTGGTGTTCAAGAAGCCGGAGGATAATGAGTGCTATGGGAAGAGGAACTCGTCGGCGTCGCCGCCGCTCTGCGACGGCTCCGATGACCCCAACGCCGTCTGGTTCGTGATCGAGATCTCTCCGTGAGTTGATCGTAATTCTTGCTCTGACGATGGGTTTTGTTTTGTTGCAGGAATGTGACGCTGCAGACGTGCATGCACAGGGTGGCCACGGGCCAGGGGGAGCGCGGGGCGCGGTGGCCGGTGCAGTGGCCGGAGAGGCTGACGACGGCGCCCTACTGGCTGAACGAGAGCCAGGTGGGGGTCTACGGGAAACCGGCGCCCGAGGACTTTGCGTCCGACACGGCGCACTGGAAAAAGGCCGTCAATGGGTCCTACCTCGCCGGCATGGGCATCGACTGGGGCAACGTCCGGAACGTCATCGACACGCGCTCCGTCTACGGCGGGTAACATCATCATCTTCTTCCTCGTTGCATCGATTGATTTGATTCGATGAGCATCGACATGACAATGGCAATGGCGATGCCGGCGGTGTGTCAGGTTCGCGGCGGCGCTGCGGGACATGAAGGTGTGGGTGATGAACATCGTGCCGGTGGAGGCGCCGGACACGCTGCCGATCATCTACGAGAGGGGCCTGTTCGGGATGTACCACGACTGGTGCGAGTCCCTCAGCACGTACCCGAGGTCCTACGACCTCGTCCACGCCGACCATCTCTTCTCCAGCCTCAAGGACAGGTCTCTCATACCCTCCTTGCTAACAAGGTTTCCTTTCATGCATTGTCAACTCTGTTGAATGATTCGGAGCATTGCTTTGCTTGGGCTTGCAGGTGCAAGCTGCGGCCGGTGATGGCCGAGGTGGACCGGATCCTGAGGCCGGAGGGGAAGGTGATCGTCCGGGAAGACAGGGAGACGGCGGAGGAGGTCGAGAGGATCGCGAAAACGCTGCACTGGAAGGTCGGCATGGCCGTGTCCAAGGAAGGGGAGAGGCTGCTCTGCTTCGAGAAGACCATGTGGCGGCCGACTGAAGTGGAGAGCTAGCACACAAGCTCAGGAGCCTACATTTCCTGGTACACAGTTAATTAGCAAACGAACACATTGGCTGGCACTTGTGTTGGCTGTGGATGCCACATTGTAATAATGAAGAACTGAAGATATATGTGAGCCGTGGTTATAGAGTTCTGTAGTTGTACGAGGAAACAGTTCAGGATTTGTATTTGGTCATTTGTCCGGAACTGGGAAATTCGGCAGCTCAAACATGTATGGTGACACACAATAATTCATACAAACTCCCAGTAAAAAATTGTTTAGGTAGAAGTGATGGATATTTACTTTAGTACAGGTGGAACAGAACAAAATATGGAGCGAAGCTCTGAAGTTATCATATCACTTGCAATAACACAGGCACATCTGTTTCTCAATAATCCAAGTTTTAAGCTAGCAAATCTAGAACCATTCTGTAGGAAAATTGCGATACACCAGTGTCATAATACAAAGCTATCTATCAAAACTCTTACAAAACCAAGTGACTTCGAAACTCGATATTTGAGTTACCGCAGCTGTCACCGTCATCTCAAACAACTTGCAAGGCCCTCTCTAAAATCTTGCAAATTGCCTGCTATCATCACCGCCTTTCCTTCCGTAAGGATTTGAAGCGTTGATACCATGCCTCCTCCCTCCACCATCTACTTTCTTTGTCTTCCTACGTTTAGAAGCGCTGCTCTCCAAGTCGAGGTTCACTTTTGGAGGGTTCTTAAAACAGAATGATGCTGCTACAGACTGCCACATAACAAGGTATGAGATAAGTCATAAATTTTCCTGCCAAGGCTGAAACTCTAATTGCACACAATTAACCCAGTTCATTCTCATGAACCATCAATAATCACATACAGTTAGAATGATAATATCAACTACCCAGGGGTAAACTCACTTAATGCTAAATTAAGGTAAAAAAGAACTCAGGTTAAATGGGCAGTGAATTATTTGGAAAGTGCCAAATAGTAATAAAATAAACCACCACGAAAGCAGTAGACAAACATGCACCCACCACCAGATACTAGACAGTAGACAAATCACAAATATGACCCAACAAACTAGCTATCACCACAAATTGTAATGTCCAACAAAAACATAGATATGGAGGTTAGGAATGAGTACACAAGAACCAAATACTGAGGCCCTCAAAACAAACTTTGAGAAACATTGTACCTTCAAATCAAGATCATGGACATTAAAAATGTCTTTCATGGCGTGTGAGTTGTATGCCAAAATGTAGGATCTGTAGGCTTCTTTAGCTGACTGATTTAGGAAGTAGTTCTCGCCAACGATATTTTCCTGCTCATAACTTGAGTTTTAAATTCTGAACATATTTTCAGAAAGTGGATTGATTACAAAAGATGCACTTACCAGGTGAGATTGCAAATTCGGCACATTCTTGTCATTGAACTCGTATTCTGTGAGAGAAATCTTGGCTGCCTGTAGAAACCATTAAACATGTAACTTCTCTTGAGTTTAGAAAGAGAGGAGGTGAGGGAAGGAAAGAACAGGTTTACTACCTTCAGGTAAATAAGAAACTTTAGTTCTTCCGGCAACAAGAATAATAATGCACTTCCTTTGCCCTTTTCACCACGTGCGGTACGACCAACTCTGTGAATGTAATCCTGAAAGTCCAATCCAAATTGATCAGTACAGTAAAAAGGATGAGAAGAAGAGAACTGTGACAAATCACCAACCTTTGGTTCATCCGGAGGATCATATTGCACAATGTAATCCTAAACAAGGGGCAAAGGCACATATGACATATCATTAGGTTAGCAAGGGGAAAAGAATTTATTGCACTGGTCTAAAAAAATAGGAGTCAAAAGACTCAAAACCTCACCACATCAGGAATATCAAGTCCACGAGCTGCCACATTAGTGCATAACAAGATACCCTTTTCTGCCTTGCAGAAGTTAAAGAATGTTGTAGTTCGTTTTTGCTGCTTCTGTTTCCCATGGATATCTTCACACTCTATCTGGAGAAAATTCAGAAGTTCCGCATGGAACTTTACTGAACTGCATGATGAAAAGAACACCATGACCTTCTTAGACTGTTTCTTTTTGAGGAAAGCATATAGAACCAAAAACCTCTTGTTGCTAGGAATGACACAATAACCCTGCTGCAAGCCTTCAACAGTAGCCTGTAGGAGCATTATTGTTACTTTTCGTACAAAAGTTCTTAGTAATAGAGAGATGAGCAGCTTGCTGAGTCAGTTCCTTACATTTGATTTACCATCATCAACTGCAATATAAACAGGTTTTTCTTTCCTTTCTTCGTTTTTCTCAAATGATAACTTGGCAAATTCTTCAACCTGCAGATGCAAAATGCCAACACATTATTTAACCAACAGAAACATAAATAATCCACCAAAAAGTTGAGCTAAATGACAACTACACTAACCTCTCTAGTTTGTGTTGCAGAGAAAAGAACAGTCTGGCGATTCTGCATATCCACAATGATTAAAAAAAGGTTAAATGTGAATAAAAATTGAAAATCTGTGCATGTACGTCGAGGAAGAATTATCCAATGGGCAGACGATGATATACCAGGGGAAGGCGTTTAAATATTTGCTTCATGTCTTCCTCAAAGTTTTGTTCAAGAATGCGATCAGCCTCATCAATTATAAGACACTACAAAAAATAATAGGATGAGGTATGTCACAGAGACAAATAAAGAAGCATTCATGGCACTAACCGCACACTAATGAGTATATTTATTCAAACAGGTAAGCAGTTGAACAAGTCTAGGTATGTCACAGAGACGAATTTAAAATATATTTATGCATTCATCCTTTAAATTTACACTAAATTAAAAATGGGGTGGGTATGGAGTTTAGCTACAAAAGGTTATTAAACTTTCTAGTAGTCTAGTTCAATATTAACACTAAAGTATGGACCGTGTGTTCACTATGTAACAGAGAATAGAATTTGCAGTTCGCCTTGATTCATTAATGTGATAATCCAAATATCTGCATTGTTTCCCACAAACAAATATGCTTTGTCCTTTGAGAAGAAAGTAGGGAATACTGGTTATTTACCTTTAGTCTCTTATATATGAAACCCTTAGTGTTTTGTAGATGGTCCAAAAGCCTGCCTGGTGTAGCTACTAACAAATTGACACCCTTTGCAAGCTGATCAGCTTCAGTTCTCCGTCCATTACCACCAATAACATATCCAAGAGTTTGTGAGTGATACTTCATCAATTCCTTGGCAACATTGTGTGTCTGAAGCAAATGAAAGCAAGAGTTCTTATCACTAAGAACATGGGAACACAAAGGCGTGAGGGTTTCAAAAGTTCCTTTTTACTGATACTGTATGGAAGTACCTATGGTGAGGCTCTAGATAACGTGAATATGTTGGGAGTCTCGACTATAGAAAAATAACTTGATATGTTTACTAATGTGGCAGATTTATACTATTAAATAGCTTCTCATTTAGCACTAAAAAGCAAAGAAACCTCAAATTTGGTGTACAGTAGTTTTTTTTTATCATTGATCGCATGGTCGTATTTGGTTCCTAAACAGTGTTACACATGTAGGTAAAGCTTCTAGCAGTATAGTTTCTATGTGTGACCATACCTGGATGGCAAGCTCCCTTGTAGGGCAAACGACAATAACCCCTGTCCCATTCCTCGGCGAGAAATGCAGGTTATAGAGCAGCTCAATCGCTGGTATGAGGAACGCAAGGGTCTTGCCTGAGCCAGTCTTGGCAGCTCCCATCACATCCCTTCCTTCCAACAAATGTGGTATCGACCGAGCTTGAATCTACAAGAACAAAATCATGTAGCCAGTCAAGACATTTACAGTAAATTCGGTACAGCACGTTACCAACCAACACGGCAAAATACTAACACCAATTTCAATGCTGTTAAAAACTTGCGCGGAGACTATTAGTGACTAACGCAGCAGGTTAACTTGGATGGTGAAATCCAGCCAGAGACAGGGCGCGGACCTGCGCGAGGTGGGTGTAGTTCATCTCCCTGATGGCCTTTGCAGTGAGCTCGGAGATGGGGAGCTCCGAGAACAGCATGCTCGTCAGGATTCCCGACCCCTCCTTCTCCTTCTTCTCCTTCATTTTCTTCTGCTTCTTCCCCGTCTTCTCCTCCTCCTTCTGCTCATCCTCGCCCTCGTCTCCCGCCTCCGTCTGCTGCTGCTGCTCCTCCTCCTCGTCGAATTCCTCGGCAGCGGCGGCGGTGTCGTGGACCGTCTCCTCCGCATCGGAGTCCGGCTCCGGCGGCGGGGCGACGGGTTTCCGCTTCTTCGACGACCTTGAGGAGCCCATGGTGGCGAGTGCGGGGGAAATCGCGGCGGCGGCGGGGGGAGGGGGAAGGCTCGGCTTCGAGTCTAGGGTTTAATGGTTGGGGTCTTCGCGGCGGGAGGTTTTGTTGGCGACAGCGAGAGAGGAAAGAGGAGACGGGCGCCGTTGGTGCTTATAGGGTTTCACTTCCATCTGGGCCACCGATATCGATCCAACGGCAAGCGAAGATCCAGCCGTTGAGATTCATCCCTGAGCATCGGACGGACGGGAGAGACATGTGCAAGATTTATTTTGAGATTCATTTGCTAGGCTCTGTTTTGTGGCGTGAACTCTACGTTTGTTCGTTATATCTTTTGATAGCGGAACCTGGTGAAAAGATGCAAGGAAAAAAAATCCCTCAAAAGATGTAAGGAAAAAAATCAACACCTTCCAAGAAGAAAAAATTTGTAGCACAGGTTTTATGAATCCTGTGTTAAGTAGTACTCCCTCCGTCTCGTATTAGTGACTTTCTATTACATGAATCCAGACGTATTTCCGTTTTAGTATATAGATACGTCCATATTTAGACAAATTTGAGTCCTTAATATGAGACGGTAGGAGTATCTTTTTTCAGTTATTAGCACTCGAAAAGTTCAAAAGGCATGTTGTTTTGGTTCCTAAGTTCTGAAATTAGCTTTGTCCGGACAAGCTCAACTCAAAGGGGCATTTGTGCTTGCAAAAGTTGTGAGTATCTGTATTTCCTACGTATCATGGCAACGACAAGCGATCTAGACAGGTAGCACCAGTACGCTGACATTGGCCTAGGAACATGCCTAGCTATGTCGCTTACGTAGTGCTCTAAATTTATGTTCCCGCTGCAAAACTGAAGAAGAAATATGCGTGTTCATGAAACATTTTTTTATTTTGGCAGACGTCCATGACACCATTAAAACAAAATGGCATTATTATTGTCAATGAGATGCAGAAATTGGACTTTGACTTGGAGATATTATCTGTACCAATGAGATAAAAGTGGTAAAATCTCGTACATAAGCAATGAATGCTATCCTGGGTTAAGTAAAAGTAAAAGTGAATTACATTTTATTTTGAGTGCACATCATCCATGCATGTAGACCCTAATCAGATACCACATGAAGTGAACCCAAAAAAACACCCATATATATTTAGGACAACATGGAAATGAACTCAGCTATCCGACATCACCACTAAAAAATGGCCTAGCTCTATATTTTCCTGAGAGATTCATCACTAAAATTGAACCTTCCATGATTCCATCCATTGATGCTGGGGGTGCTCGTAACAAGAATGAGACTGGAGACGAGAGTTATTGGCTTCTTCAACAAAACATCCTTGTACCTTCCAAACACAAATCTATCTACATCTCATGTAGCTCGACATGAACTGCTGAGATTTGAATATGTAACAGATCATACTTTCTCTGACGCACTTCTGTTTCTCTACTAGAGATCTCAAGATCTCCACCTTTTTCCCTGGAGCTTGCGGCATCAGACTTTGCTTACTGCAATGCACAAAGTTTGGATTCAGAAATTGGAAGTCAGGTTCAGGTTGTAACAAAAAAAAATCTACAGTAATCTGTAGCACAGCACAGGCATAGTGAAGTCCTACAAGGCTACCATATTGCGAAGCCAGAACTCCAAAGAGTACCCCGAGGCACATAATATTAGAAATTAGCGTCCTTCTAACAAGTAGGCACGGTTCAAAATTATGAAGAAAAATCATCTATCGGATATATCAGTTATAAATCTCTTTAGCAGTAGGTTGGATTTCTTGCGAGTGATTCGCAGGTGAACACTCACAAAAGCAAAACGTAATTAAAATGGTTATCTAAAATATCTGCTTGAGAAAGAAGAAAGGTACAAAAACTGAACTGCATACTCTCCAAATCTGAATTAGCAACTGAAAATAATCCACCAATGAAATATAAATGAAAGTACAAACAATCTAGACTTTAGATATAAATTAGATTCTTCTTCATCAACTATCACCAACCTTGCAGTTTCCATCAAGAGCAGCCTTCATGTCATTGAAGATGGAATTCCTATCGCTCAATGCATTGTAATCGCTATCTCCAGGCGCAGAGTGCTTCCCCACTTCGTGGAAGACCTTGGCAGCCCGCTCCACCTCGCCGTGCTCATAGAGGCCATCAACAAGATGGGTGTATGTCCACCAATCCGGCGCAAGACCCTCGGCCGCCATTTTATCCAACAACCTAAACACATCGACAAACCTCCCCTCTCGACAAAACCCTCCAACCAGCGCATTGTAAGTCACCACATTCGGCAACACCCCTTTCGCCACCATCTCGCCGACGAGGGCCTCGGCGTCCTCGACCCGGCCGTCCTTGCACAACCCGTCGACCAGCGCGGTGTACGTGTGCACCCCGGGCCTGCACCAGCCCCTCGACATTTTCTCGAACACCCTGCGGGCGTCGTCCACGCGGCCCCCCGCGCACAGGCCGTGGATGAGGATGGTGTGCGAAAAGGCGTCGTGGTGCACGCCCCACCTGCGCGGCATCTGCACGAACGCCCCGCACGCGGCGGCCAGGACGCCGCCCCTGCAGAGCCCGAGCAGGAGGGAGTTGAAGGTGAATGTGTCCGGCACGAAGCCGGCCCCGCGCATCCGGTCCAGCTCGGCCCTGGCGTCGGCGAGGTGCGCCAGCCTGCAGCGCGCGTTGACGAGCGTGTTGTAGGTGCAGCGGTCGGGCGGCGCGCCGCACTTGAGCATGGAGGCGAACGCGGCGAGGATGTGGCCGAGGTAGCGCGGGCACCCGCGGCGCTTGGAGAGCGCGATGAGGCTGGCGTTGTGGGACCGGACGTCCGAGGGGTCCGGGCGCGGCGGGGAAGGGTCGGGGGGAGAGGACGGGCGGGCTTCCGCGGCTGCGGTGGAGGTGCAGCTGCGGAGCGCGGTGGTCCGCGCCGCCGGCGGAGGGGGCAGGCGGCGCATGGTGCGGGGGAACTTTCGTGCAGATGCGCGGGTGTGTGTGTCAGTTAAAATATGCCGACGAAGACCTGTCCCGATCCACACTCATAGTAACGGAACCGTCCCTCGTTTTGCCTTTCATGCTGCGTTTGGCCGTTGGAATACGCAAAATTAGAACGGAATCAGGTGGTTCTTCAGATGAAAATATTCTTCTCAGATTCGGAACCGACACATAACAGCAAAACGAAAGAACGAGAGCGTTCCGCTCGGAACGCGTGGGCCTGGCGAGAAATCACACCTCGCATAACCTCCCACCCCTCTTTCTCTGCGCTCTATCCTCACCCCCACCCGAGAAGCAGCCCCGAAAAATCTTCCCCATGAGCTCTCCCCATCCCCGGCGAGATCCCGGCCGTTCTTCAGTAGATCCAGTCGGCGGCAGGAGGTCGGCGGTGGGGGAGAGAGGAGGCCGGCGGGAGAGGAGGCCGACAGCGGGAGGGGAGAGAGGAGACCGGCGGGGAGAGGAGGGCGGCAGCGGGAGGGGAGAGAGGAGACCGGCGGGGAAAGGAGGTCGGTGGCGGGAGAGGAGGCCGGCAGCGGGAGGGGAGAGAGGAGACCGGCGGGGAGAAGAGGAGGCCGGCGGGGAGAGGAGGTCGGCGGTGGGAAAGGCCGGCAGTGAAGGCCAAAGGTACAGAAAAAAATCGATTGCTCACCCCACCTGTCCAATTTTTGATAGCCATGCAGTCTATGATTTAATTGGTACAAAACAGTGAGAAATTGTTGCATATGGATGAATTGTTATATTTTGATAGCCATGTGTGCATTGTAGATGGTAAAGAGGATGGATGGGAGACGAAAATTCCTGATTAGGGGAGCTGCCACATTTGTGGTTATTTCATTGCTAGCTTTGGTAATTCGGGACAGAATAAGGAAGAGGAGACCCCGTGTTACCTACGGCCCTATGTTGGACAGAGATGTACAACGAGTCAATTATCTGAACAACAAAATTTTCAAGTGCGATCTTAGATGCAGAAATATGTTAAGGCTTGAAAGAGCTCCATTTTATAGGTTGTGTGAAATTATGAGAGACCGTTCCCTGCTCAAAGACACTATACATGTATCTGTGAAAGAGCAACTAGCAATGTTTTTGTTTACTATTGGACATAACCTTCGAAATAGGGTTGTTGGCGCTAATTTTGACAGATCAAATGAGACAGTGCACCGCTATTTTAGACTAATCCTTCATGCAATAGGCGAGCTACGAACCGAATATATCAGGACACCTTCATTGGAGGTTCTTTGAAGGGAACCCACGATTTGACCCATATTTTAAGATATTTTGTGAAACTATTCCTTATGTACATACGTGTCAAATAGTATGGCTTACAATCTTTTTAAATACATAGGATTGCACTGGAGCAATTGATGGTACACATGTTCAAGCATCAGTTCCTAAAGATATGAAACCTTCATTTCGTGGTAGGAAGTCTTTTCCTACTCAAAATGTGATGACAGCGATAGATTTTGACCTTCGCTTCACATACGTTTTGTCTGGTTGGGAGGGGACATCACATGATGCGACTGTGTTAGCAGATGCTTTAGATCGAGAGAATGGCCTATATGTCCCACAAGGTAATAATCTGATTCAAAGAAATTTGTCCAGTATATAAACATAGACTTGTCATCATTTTGTTTTCATTTGCTAGGCAAATTCTACCTAGTTGACGCTAGTTATGGAGCCAAGCCCGGGTTCTTGCCATCCTTTCGTGCTGTGAGGTACCATTTGAACGAGTGGGACAACAATCCAGTACAAAATGAGAAGGAATTGTTCAACCTTAGGCACTCATCTCTACAGGTGACGGTAGAACGTGACTTTGGAAGTCTCAAGAGACGATTCAAAGTTCTTGATGATGCCACCCCGTTCTTCCCTTTCCCGGTTCAAGTCGACATTGTTGTAGCTTGTTGCATTCTTCATAATTATGTGCTCTCTCAAGGGATTGATGACTTTGTTATCCAGATGTGCCTTGGTCCACCAATACTACTCGGGCATCAAGGGGAGAAGCAAGTAATAATAGGGAAATGGTAGACCGTAGGCAACAAATTGCCACTAGAATGTGAGAGGATAGGTAGCAATACTATGGTCATTGAGTGTTGTATCTTTGCCTTCGTGTAATGGTCTACTTGTGAGTGTTTGTGTGGTTTTATTTATTGTTTTTCATTGCTGGACAGAATCTACATTCTTGTATGCCATTATGTGCTACTTGTGATGGATTATGCCTTATTTGTTGCTGTTTTTCATTGCTGGACAGAATCTACCTTCTTATATATCATTATGTGCTACTTGTGATGTTTTATGCCTTATTTGTTGTTGTTTTTCATTGCTGGACAGCAATGGAGAATGTGGGACAACCTAGTGGGAGTGGACAGATTGTGTGGACAAATTCAATGTCTAGCATGATGCTAAGCTTTTTGGCTGACCTTGTGGCTACTGGCACAAGAACTTCAAGTGGATTCAAGGCGATGCACCTTAACAACTGTGCAAAGGCTTTGAATGAACATTTCAAGACAGGAATCACTGGCGCTCAGATTAGCAACCACCTTAAAAAATGGAGAAAGGTATGGATCAATGTTACAAAGCTTCGGAATTTGAGTGGTGCTCTATGGGATGAGGATACTAGTACCATTCGTCTTGCTGATGACCACTATGCAAACCATGTGAAGGTAATCTTGTTATATTTATATTCATAGCATTCTACCTCCATACACATGTTGTGCTAATCTTTTCAATATTTCTGCAGGACCACAAAGGTGATGCTTGAACACCCCTATTGAGCACTATAATGCTATGGCAACAATTTTTGGAGCATCTATGGCAACGGGTAAGTATGCCAAGTCTGAAAATGATCCTATTTCTGTGGAAGTAATTGACGTTGAAGATGATCAAAACACACCCAATGAAAGTGGTACTGAGGTTAACATGTCACCTAATATGGGTGAGTCTGCTAATGCAAATGCTGGAAAGTCTTCACATAACAAACAACCACCTCGTAAGAAGGCAAAGGTTGAAGCAAAAGACGAAGATCCTATGCTGTCCACAATCAAGTTTGGCCTTGAAAGGGTTGCTGCAGCCCTTGAGAAGAGTGCTGGTGGTGGTGATGAAATACCAGAAGGTCTTTGGGATGTGTTGGACGGCCTTCCTGATTTTGAGGAGGGCCATCTTTGTTCACTATTATGCTCATCTTGTGGATAATCCATCCACTGCAAGGGCTTTTGTCACGCTTAGCCTTTCTAACAAGTTGGTTTGGGTGACTAGGTATGTCACGAAGAACTTCGGTCCAACCAACGGTCCAATGGGATGATTGGATGTTTATGAAGGCTTATTATGGACTTCTCTAATGTAGGCTGGCATATTTTGCTGTTGTATGGACTCCTCTAATGTTCTCTACTAATTGTATGGACACCAAATATCTACTGTAGTAGTATGCTTTATGTGATGTATTTTGGATTTGTAATGTGATTGATTGTATGAACCCTATATGTGATGTATGGATCTGATGCTTCATCTACTAGTATGTTTTATTCGTATATGTGTTATGTTCATGTATTCTAAACTGTCTATGAGAGAAAATACAAACAAAATGCTGCCAAATTTTTTTCCTTGTGTTTTCAAAATCATGAAGAGTAGGTCAGCTCCATTTCTTACTCGTGGAGGTAACCTTCTCTTCGTCTCATTCCATCTCCCAAAGCAAACACAAAATGAAACCATTCCATTTCATCATATTCCATAGACCAAACAAAATCTATAACCGTTCCATTTCCCAAACCAAACAACATACTAGAACCACTCCATTATAATAGGAATGGAATGGAATGGAGTGGTTCCATTCCATTCTACCTCGCTCCCAAACCAAACACAGCCTAAGTTCATAGCCTCAACTACTGTCTTCTTTTCCGAATAAATATCACAAAATCCCTATAATCAGATGATTACAACCGCTTGCTTATTCACTCTGATTACAGTAATACTCCCATGGCCTCGAGCATATATACGCCCTAAATGTGCTTAATCTAATACGGTCCAAATGCAAATGCAGCAAATCCCATTTCCATGTACATTTCCCATCGAGGCACTAACTTTACAAATCGGGCATTCTACACAGTTTTCCTACGCTCAAAATCGTTACACAGTTTACCTATGCTCAAAATCGTTACACGGACGAAGTTTTTAATCTACCTGAAACAGGTCACACACAAGATCTTCAGTAAGATAAGATACAGTAGGCTGCGACTCTGTCAATTCGTCGAACACATCACTTGCAGATTCGCTCGCAGCCTCGCAGCAAGGGTTTGGTCTCAAGGGATCAGTGGAAGAGGTTGCCCTGGCCTTTGATCCTGAAGGGCATGCCGAAGTTCTGGTACACCCTGATCTCGCCGCCCAGGGTCGCCGTCACCACCACCAGCCCCCACGCGTTGCCGCCGTCCGCCGCGCCGCCGCTCTTCCCCTGCTTCGACGACGGCGTGTCGAGCGGGCCCGAGTGCGGCGACGGCTGCTGCTGATGCGGCGCCGCGGGGCTGCCGACAAGCTCGCCGCTCTTCCCCGACGCCGCGTGGCTCGCCATGGTGCAGATGTCGTCGGTGCACGACACGCCGGCGGGCTTCTGCGAGGAGGGGCTGCCGGGTGGGGCCGGGGAGTGGGGCCAGGGCACGGCGGCGGAGACGTCCTTGCAGTAGAAGTTCTCGTAGGAGCGGGTGGTGCACCAGGTCTTGGGCTTCATGCCGATGCCGCCGATCCCGGGCGCCGCGGCCGGCGCGCTCCGGGTGGTCTTCCAGACGAAGACGTGCGAGTCCTCGCTGGCGCACACCACGTACCGACCGTCGCTCGTGTACGCCGCCGCGATCTGGCTGCTCGTGTTCTTGAACCCCCTGAACTTCTGCACCATGGTGACGCCGTCGAACACCCGGATCTGCGAGTCCGCCGACGTCACCAGCACCTCCGACGGGTTCGCCGGCGAGAACTGCAGCATCACCAAGAAGATGAGCAAGAACAATGGATGAGCAAAGCCAAGAAAGAGAACCGATTAATATATGTGGAACCTGGAATCCGGTGATCTTCTTGGCCTGGGACTTGCGCTTCTTGCTCTGGATGTCGATCTGCGCCTCCGCGCTCAGCTTGCAGTCTGTCGAAATTAAGCAAGCAAAAGTTCGCACAAACACATAATGTACACCAAGTGTTCGACAGAATTACAGGGCAATGGCACACGATTATGAGCTGCATGTACCTGCGGTCTTGTAGAACCGGGAGCTGCCCTGGTGCGAGCCGATGATGGCGCCCTTGGGTTGTTCATGTCGATGGATGGATGAAACATAAAAAACGACGGCGAGTCAGAAGCGATCGATTGAGGAGGGGTGCCGGCTTAAGCTGAAATGTCGATGGGCGGCGGCGGCGTACGTACCTGGCCGTCGGGGCTGTAGGAGGCGGCGGTGACCATCTCGTTGACGTCGGTCCAGTCGACGACCTGCCGGTTGGGGATGCTCCACAGCCGCACCTTGGCGTCCAGCGACCCGCTGATGAAGTACCGGTCGTCCACCGGGTTGAACTGGATGGTCGTCACTGCAAATGCATCACCACACAACGGTTTGGTTTCATTCTCTGCTAAGAAGAAGAAGAAGATGGCCATGGCAACCAAGATGGCGCGCTCACCGTAGTCGCTGTGCGAGAACGTCTTGAGGCAACCCTTGCTCGTCGTGTCCCACAGCCGCACCGTCTTGTCCATGGACGACGACAGCAGCTGCAAGCCTCACACACCAAGCGGCCGGCGGCGTCAATATCAAAGAAGCATGGACGTGGCAGGGGTGTGTAAGTAAAAACGGGAGGTCGAGAAGGCCAACCTACCTGGTCGGACTTGGACCAGGTGAGGTCGAGCACGTCGTCCTCGTGGCCCTCGAGGACGCACAGCGGCGGCTCGGCAAGCGCGAACACCTTGTCGGGCACCACGAGGTGTTCCGGGAGGGCGTCCTTGCCGGTCTTGCCGGCCTTCGTCGTCGACTTCTTGGTCAGCGCCGGTGCCGCTGCCGATGATCCGTCGGCGGCCGAGCAGGGCAGCGGCGGGAGCGAGCCGTCCTGCGGCACGGCGCCCGGAGGCGCGCTCGTCTCCACCACCTCCCACACGCGCACCACGCCGTCCTCCCCCGCGCTCGCCAGCCGCCGCCCGTCTGCGCTGAACTTGATGCTCCATATCGATCCTTCGTGCGCCTTCACTTCCTGCCAGTACACATCATATGTAGATTGAGAATTGTAAGTTGCACGCAAACCATGAAGCAATGGTTTGATTGGTGGTACCTGGGACATGTAGAGTCCGGTGAGCTCCTTGCTCGACTTGCCGTAGTTGTGCACCTTGAGCTTCTCTGTCGACGCGGCGGCGGACGAGGAGGAGGACGACATCGACGACGGTGGCGGCATGGCGCCGCTGCCGGGACCCGCGCCGGGTGCGGTGGCGCCTGTTGTCGGAGCGGCCGGAGCCCCCGACGACTTGCCGACGTTGCCATCCTTGTCTCCGATGAAGCCAATGGCGACGGACTTGATGTTCTTGAGCCACCCGCCCTTCTTCTTGCCGGCAGGCGCCTTGTTGTCGCCCTTGGGCGGCGGGGTGCCGGTGGCAGGCGGCAAGGGCTGGCTGTGGTGCTGGCTCTGGCCGCGCCGCATCAGGTGCTTCACGATCGGGGTGTTGCCGATGAGCTTCTCGAACTGGTCCTCCAGCCCCATTGCGCCCGTCTGGCTCTGGTCCTTGGGCGCGGCGCCGGCTGCGGCGGGCACGACCTCCTTGCTGCTGTCCTGCTGCTTCTTGCCACTGCCGTCGTCGCCTTTATCCGCCGATGGCGATGATGCCGGTGGGGGCAAATCGCGTGTCATTGTTGTCGTCACCGCCGCCGCCGCTTTGAACTTGTCGGCGAGCGCGCCGCTGCAAGGGTCGTGCGGGCTCAGCAAGGAGCGAGCACAGCGCAGAGACGTGGCCAGCTGCGGCTTCCCGGAGCCGGGCGTGCCGCCATCCCGCACGGCGAGGAAGGTGTCCGACCGGCGCCGCGTGATGCTGGCCTTGGCCGGCGGCGGCTGGTTCATCAGCATGTCACGCGCCGCTGCGGCACCCGACAGCGGCGCCGCAGGGGTCACGGTCGTGGTGCTCGGCGCGTCAGCGGCGGCCGGCAACGATGACGACGTCGGCAGCGGCTGCGGCTGCTGTTGTTGCTGCTCCTGCTGCATGACCATCCGCCTGGAGACGCTGCGGGGCACGTCGACGAAGCGCTTCTTGGTGCTGTGGCGGCGGAGGGCGAGGTCGCGGCTGCTGACCATGCCGAGGCCCTGATGCAGACGGCGGCGGCGCTCCTGGATGGACATGGGCTCGTCGGACATCCACATGTCGTACTTGGACGCGTCCTCCATCTCCTCCTCCGGCTCCGGCTCTTCGTCGTCGAGCTCCAGCACGGCCGCCTGGTGCTTCCGGAAGCTCTGGAAGGCCTGGTCGGGCATGGCGGACGAGAAGGACGCGCGGCCGTTCTCATCGTCGTCGTCGTCGTCGGAGGGGAAGTCGGCGTCGATGTGGATGCCCGACGGCACGCGGTCCAGGCAGTGGAAGAAGGCCTCCTTGTCGCCGTCGCCCCTCATCTCGTCCTCGTACTCTGGCTGCCCAATGCGCGGAGCATGCCACCGTGGTTCCCGCGCGCGGAGAGGGACAGAGGAGAGACGGAAGGAAGGTGGTGGTGTTGCTGCTAAGTTTAGGCTGGTGATTTGAGAGGTTAGAGATGTACGCTGCATGTATCAATGGGATTTGGATGGGGCTGAGAGAGTGCTTTTCAGGTGGGTTTTGTTTGGAAGGGTCGCAACGTGCACGTGCTCGTCGCAAAACCAATGCTAGCA
The DNA here is from genome assembly GCF_000005505.3 of Brachypodium distachyon. Classification (NCBI taxonomy): domain Eukaryota; kingdom Viridiplantae; phylum Streptophyta; class Magnoliopsida; order Poales; family Poaceae; genus Brachypodium; species Brachypodium distachyon. The sequence goes on along the minus strand of NC_016134.3, from coordinate 45,270,750 downwards.
ATTTACACCCTTTATCTTTACATTGCTTTCGTTTTCATTTCTTCTTCTCACAGCAAACTAAAGTTACCAAACAACACCTCTTTTGCAAGGAATGTTTTTCATCGATCATCTATCCAAAAAGCTATCGTCCAGCATAGGTTTGTATCCTCATACCATCATAACCATTCGTTTCCTGGAGATTGGTGCTCCAGAAATGGCATCATGCATTAAGTTGTGGGTCTCATACTTTCTTAGCCACATGAAAACACCCATTTCTTTTATGGTATGTGAATCCCGTGGCTAGGATGGTATGTGGATACCAACCTATGCTGGGGAAAACCACGTTCATCATCGATCATATGGATTGATTGTAGCAAAATATACGTTGATGAGTAGAACACACAAAGGGGATGATTCATATTTACTCATGAAAAAGGATCCAACAAGAAGTCATAGTACTACAGGAGAAACATTGGTTTATTGCAATTCTACCTGGACTGACTCCTTCCTAGTCCTAGCTAGCTTCTTCCACCAGAGTGACTTACTGCCTAACCTGGAGAGAATTGAGATTCTTATTTATCTGTCCGAACTTCTCTTTTAAGCGCTTGATCTGAATTCAAGAGAAAAAGTTAGTTGGGAGACTGAAAATAAGGCAGCTATGCTGTATGTGAGTAAAATTGCTTGAGAGAGTATGTACCCGCTTCAATTCGATCTCCAGCTCTCGCTTCCTCTGCCCCAGAGAGTGGCGCAGCTGGTTGACGTTGAAGATGCTGTCGAGATCGTCTTCGAAAGCTGATTCAAGGTCTTCCCTTAGAAGAGCCGCCAATTTGTCGACAATTGGCATGAGGAGGAAACAATTGAACTGCAATTTCATGATGAGCCAAAGCATTAGGACGTAAACAGAAATATCTAGAATGGTTACAGAGTGCAGGGTTTGCTGCAGGGAGACCTTCAGTTCTGTAGTGACAAGGAAATGCTCTTTGATTCCATGAAAAATCTGGTGAACCAGTGCATACACAAGCCGTTCAGATGAGGGCGCCAGCCTTCTGTTCCAGAGTGTGCTGTCCAAGAGATCAACCAGCCTAGTTTCTGACACAACACTTGATGGATTTGAGTCCAAAGGATGACTAGATTTCAAGTCTCCTTTTGGTTTATCCTGTTTATTGTCATTCAACCCAGAAGATTGCTCGTGCAGCCCAGCTGAGTTGGCAGCTGTATGTGTGCTAGCAGATAACTGCTCCGGTGCAACAAATGAATCCAGGAAGTGTCGCAATCCGGCACGGTTCTATATCCAATGTAGCATATTATTAGGCATGCCAATAAAAAGGTTAGTTCCAATTAGTAAGTAAATAAATGTACCTTATTGTGAAGGGACCAAGTAACATACCGAGTGGTGCTCTCCAAATCTTCCATACATCTGCATTATATTTTGAACAACACATAAGTCAGTTACAAAAGGACAAGTCAGAAAGTATATTTAACTTGAGATCAAGCCTCCAGGAGTCAGTTGCAATTGAGCTTCCTTACGATTTGACTAGAGTGCACACAACCAAAAAACTGGAAGGCAATTCAAACTTTCAAAGGTATTGGAGTTGAGAAAATTAGCACCTTTCACGACATGATTGCTCAGTAGATTCAGCAAACCTATTGAAAGCAGCTTGGACACGCTTCACAAGTACATCATGTCTGCTAAAGTGCTCACCATCTTTCTGTTTCGAGTTTTACCAGAGTATTAGAAAATATATAATAGAAATACATGAATTGAATAACTTAACTTGTGGATAAGTTAGTACCTCCAGCAGAAAAACAGAGATTGGACTCAGTCTCTTCAGTATGTACAACAGCCTAAAACCCAACTGCACCCAAAAAATAAAGGATATAGTTTAATCACGAAGTACCACCCTTATCCAACCACAAACAGAGTGATTCAACTACTTTTATCCATGCGATGTAATAATTTCAATTGATTTCACGTTTTCATGAGGAAAACATTAGTCTTAATTGAAAACAGAATGAAAAACATGGGTGGTGATTTTACTGAAACCACTATCACACACAAACATGGAAGAAGGAAACCTAATTGTGCAAGTCTGTTATGTGCTGCCATGAATAAAGCTGAAGAGGGACATCTAAATGTACATCATTAATATGCGGACCCCTAAGACAAGCTCACCAACCTGATGAAGGAACGGCTCAAATGTGTCGCGTGCTTTTGCGACAGCAATTACACAAGCGGTCCTAGAACAACAATGTCAAAAATGAATAAATATTTCATATAAGTATGGCCGAAGCATTTCTGCGTGTGTAAAGAGAATACCTGGAGTAATTCGTCCCATCATGAATATCTTCAACACCAGAAGCATTGACAATTTCCTCCCTGGTAATTGGAGGGCACTTGATACTTCCAACTACCAGACGAAATTCAGCCATTGCCCGATGGTATTGCGCACCACCATAAAGACGCATTCCAGCATTCTGAAAAACAATACATTGTGTGCATTGTCATGACACATCAAACATGATGTAGCAACTATAAGAGTACAACTACATCATCCAGCAAAGTACAGCATATATGGTGTGCCTTAAATGAAGGCCTGAGCTTTCAAGGCAAATATGTTTACCTTTTACTTTTTCTCTGCAAGAAATATTTTGAGGACTAAAGGGTCAGAATAGTTATAAGGTCAAGTGATTCCACAGCAACCCATAGTGATATAATATGTTACTGTTAACTGATTTAAAGTTCACCAGGACACTCTGAATTATGAAGGCAATTGTAACACAACTTATTCAGAAGTTTAGCTATAGAAAAGAAATTTTAATTCTTACTAGAAATACTAGATCATCTTCAATGCAGAAAGGAAGAAATCTAGTTGACCTCCCGAACTTTGTGGGTGTGTGCTATCCGCATGTGCACAAAGGATAAAACCATGTAACTGACTCTTGAACTGTATCGATGTAACCTCCTAATACGGTTTTGCCAACGACTCGGTATTTAAAAGTTAAAACTACAAGGAAAAAATGAGGACACATGTCACTATATCAGTATGTTCTTCCTCCTCATGTTTTCCTCTCTATTTGTCTCTCATTGTGTCGGCCTACTCCTTACTAAATTAATTCAGACGACACACGTGAGAAGAACGCCATCCCGACCTCCCTTGGGATTGTGCGGGAAAGTAGCATCTTCCTCATTCTGGAGGGCAGCGTCCCCTGGGCACGGTAAAGAGAGAAAGGATCCCACCAGGGCCAGGAGCAGGGCCTGCTTGATAGCACAGGTGCTCGTGAAACCAGGAGCACAGACACACAATTTGATTTGTTTTGTTTTTTGTAAGTTGAGGGGATTTGTAGATGGATTTATAGTATGGGGACGCTATGGAGATGCAACAGATTGGAAAAGAAGTTACAGGCATCATCTTGTTCGGGAGCTGGAAATTCTCACTCCCAGTAAATGTTCCTCCATTGATCCTCTCGTTAATTACAGTTTCTCCTATAAGCCCAACAGTCGCAAGAAATTATTAGCAAAAGCAGCATTTAACACGAAACAGCAGCCACAGGAGGTAAAAACACCCACCAAACTTATCAGGAGGTGCCACCACCATGCCTTTCAATAGCAAAGATAACTGAAATAAGGAAATCGAAATCAATCTTCATATTTATTTCAAGCAGATTTTGTCATGATTATGTAATTGTAAGGCATTAAAATGCTTCGTTTACAATAATGTAATCGACTGCCAGTTTGCAGTAGAGTAATAACTAATAAGCACCTTTGTCAAAAATGAATCATGAAACAGGCGAGCTTTTTCCTTCAGTTTTGCCTCGTCCAAATCACTGGATAGATACAGAATGCTATTAGAATAAAAGGCATGGCTAAATCACAAAATGGTTGTAAAAACAGAGCTCCTGAGCTTTCTTTCTTCATAAACGTTATACTCTGGATAAAATATCCTGCTATAGGGAAGGGAGACAAGTGGTTTTAGGGGAACACAAAATTCATATTACAAAGTAAAAAAAAAAAGAACTTAGCTTTTGTGACTCCTTTAGTCCTTTCTTTTCTAGTAAGGTACACATACTCCATGAGGGACTAATTTGGAACTTCCACAAAATATTGGGGGCATTGTACTGTATATTGTCTGTGCACTGCACACAAGGGCTGGATTGCAATTACCGGAAAAGAAAAGGTTTCTTTTACAGAAGTGAAGACGAAAATGGTTCGTTCAGCAACTCCTCCATTTATAGTTGCAGAGATAAGCTCTTGAACTAGAAAACTATATCATCGTAGGTAAACAGACGAAGTAGTTATTGGGGAAATAAATCCAGACGGGGGTTGTTAAGTGCACCATAGAATATAGGCAGGCTTGCTGACAGACAACTAGGGAGTCACCTGATTTCTTCTGTGACTTTACGCAAATTCCTCGTTGCAGCGCGATGTTCCTTCTCAAGAAGTGGAATAATTGATGGAACACTCTCAATGTACCTTGTACATATTATTTGTATTATTCCAGAGATACAAAGAATGATGCAAACTATATGCACAATAATATAAAACAATACCTCTTCTGCAGCAATTCTTCCAAAAATAATCTTAAGTTACTCAATCCTATCCTATTCTTCTCCTCCTTTGTAAGTGACCTTCCTAGCTTGTCTTCAAGAGACGCAACATCTTCAAACTCTCTCAGTGAGATCGCCTGCAGAACATAAATAAATTAGAAGCCTTTCAAGGATTCAGTTAACATGAAAGGTACTCATAACTACACTTTAAGGACAAGAGAAAAGCAAAACAAAATTGGCTAAGAAATGCTGACATAGAAGGATCCTGGCAAAAAGGTGCTCCTTAAAATGAGCGTTGGTGTACAACTGTACATCAACCCTTTTTATTCTTACTAAAAAATGTGTATGGATGAAAGGCACGTTTCCAGCATGATCTTCATCCAATTCACAGTGTGGAATCAGATGGCCAGTTGTCTTTCACATGCATAGGGAGAAAACTCATAGGCGACTTAAAAGTAGACTTGAAACATGCGAGGAAGAACAAACTCACAGAAAACACAAACTTCATTGGAGGAAAAACCGAAAGCTCTAAAGAATTGGAGTCATAGTCGCATGCCTTGCCTTCTTAAACTCTTCGTTTGATCTGAAGACAGCTTCATGGCAAGAACCAACTCTTCCAGAAGGCACTGATGTGAAAAAGGGAGAATCTCCCAACAATGAACCATCTAGAACACAAGTTGGTGGGTGAAGAAACACTTCAACATCTGAGGCACGTGCGAACTGTGGAATTTTCGTGTCAAGTTTTGTGGAGACCAAAACTGTCCTCGCAAGATCAGGATCAACCTGCAGTATCAAAAAGGGAGTAAGACCTAGCTTAAAGGCGCCGCTTAATCAGTTATCACTGAACAAAGGATTATTATGCTAACTGGATACTCTAATTGAAACTAGAACTTGAGATAGTCGGTGTATCTTTTATTTAAACACAGTAACCAGGAAATGAGGTACAAGTTCTCCAGGAGTTTCATAGTGAAGCCTGCATAGATCAGAGTAATGATAAGCGTAACGTAAGCCACGATTTGAAAGAGTGGTGCCTTTCCAGTGAAATATTTATATGTTGTGCTAAAAAACTAATTAGAATATAGGCCCTACAGAAAGTTCTGGTTATTGAAGTTCCGTTGAACACCTCAAGCAGGCAACACAGAGGTGCAACCTTGCTCCTATGGGTTGTTCAGCCAGAGACAAATTCAGCGGTTCTCAGTCTTGAGGACGGGTTAAGAAGGTTGTGTGTTTTTGTCAGGGTGTTAGGGAGTACCAGAGTTCTAGCTTGCTTGGATATATTTTCGTTTAAGGCAGAGCAGGTTTTCTGTCCGTAAAGAATGTAATAATAGGCTTAAGACTGTACCAGCTATTTAATGTCTCATGGTTGGAGCAGAGATAGTCTGATATAATGCATTCATGCTAGGCTCGTGGGATAGCAGATTTTGCTGGATTACAGAGTGATGTTTCTTTTAACCCTAAACTATCTAGACCTTGTTGTCTTATCAGCAATTCGACTCACAGGAATAAAATTGGGAGTGATAAGCTCCTTTATAAAAAAAAACTGTGGTACAATAAAATTAGCGTGGATTCATGCAAGGATGTTTTAGAGGAGCTTTCCATAGGAAAGACAGTTTAAAAGAACAAACCTGCATCACCACTCTTCTTGTAGTTGCATTGCTCCAATCACTACAGTCTTCAAGGCACAGAATTATGGTTTCTTTATGCTGAATTTTCGCACGAACAAGGGCCTCAACAGCACAAGCCTGACTCTGCAGGTCGAAAGAGTACCAACGGGTGTTGCTTTCGTGAATATTAGAGAGACAAGGAGTCCACAGGGTCGCAGTAAGTGCAGTTTTCATGGAAACAAAGGAACATGATGGGCTACAGAGAACTAGTGTTAACTGACAGAGCAAAAGAATAAAAGACCACCTGCAGAACCCGATTTTTACGGCCAGGAGCTGCAAGGATGAGGCCTGGAGTGTCAATAATGGTGAGATTGGGGCAATGCTTGTATTCTATCTTTATTATAATTTCCCTCTCTGAGAACTGGCAAGGATCATTCTCCAGCCTCATGTTTTCAGCTTCAATGTATTCCTGAAAGTAAGCATTCTTAAAAAATAATATTGACAGGTGATGGAAAAGGTTCGGTCACTGAATCAACAGTGGAATCTCATCTACGTTTCAATTTGACAATACCAACAAAGTGATATATTTGGTTCCTACATAATTAATTAAGTAATGCAAAACATAAGAACTGCATGCTTCGTTTTGATAACCACAGTAATTGGTCAAACCATCTATCGAGTTTTGTATAGACGGTACTTATTTATACACCTCTCATTTATAGCAAGTCAACCAACTAGTTTCATATATTTGCTGCTACAAATAAAAGCAGTTCGCATGGTAAGGGTAGCTAATCCTCGACGATTATCAGCATTTCAAGTTTGCGCACTTTATATGGATAAATATCCATTTAAGCTTGCTAGGTCCTTTTACAAAACTTTACATGCATAAACTGAAGATATTTGGCAAAGGAGAAAGGTCAATATTATTTTGTACACTATAACATACAAGATACAAGGATATTCCAGTCGAGAGGTTAATTTGTGAATTATCATTTATATCATGGGTTAGAGGATGAATAATGGTAGCATCAAATGTTAATTTAGATCATCGATACATTATGTAACCATTATGCATGCATGTAGTCAGCTACCTACATATTAGTTGAAAAATCTCAACACACAACAGAGAGATAAGGATCTGAACTTAACTAGGTTACTACTTACTACAGTTGCAGGCAGGATAAACACATAACAGGTAATCACACAAAACCCACGAGGTGCGTACATACATACACCTCATCCTCCCTTTCTCCTAAATTGTTCTAAATAACACCCCTCACTCCCTCAGTGCCCGCAACCTCCAGCAGTCACATGACAGTAGTGATGACACAAGCAATAATGCAAACACGTACGGAGCATTACAAAGACGCCACGGGGATACAACCAAATGACACCAGCATTATCCACAGCCGCGTGTGGGGGAATGGATGAACGAACCTGGATGTCGGCGAGCGGCATTGGGCGGTCCACGGCCCCGTCTTCGTCGTCGTCGGCATCCCCCTCGCCCGAGCCGGCGAGGAGACGGCAGTGTGGGACGTCGCAGCGCGGGTTGAAACGGAGATGGAGCGCGATGGGCCGGCGCGTCTTGGTGCCGCCGCCGACGTGGTTGAACTGGAACCCCATCAGCGCCTCGACCAGCGCGCTCTTCCCGTCCGTCTGGTGGCCGACCACCACCACGGCCGGCGCCGGCACCGCCGCGCCGCCAAGCTCCGCGGCTAGGCGCTGCAGCTCGTTGTAAGCCTCGTAGAGCAACCCACGCGCCTCCTCCGCCTCCTCTCCCAGAGTGAGCTGCTCAGGCGGCAATGTCGCCATTGGCGGGTTGTTTTCGAGGGGTTTTGGGTTGGGGAAGAGAGCGCAGAACTGCGGGGGGGGTTTGAAGTTTGCGGGGAAGGAGCGCGTACATGCGTTATCTCCTTTGTTATTTCTGCAAAAAAAAATTGTTGTAAAAGACGAGCAGCATAGAGGGTGTGTTAAACTTTTTTTTTTTGAGGGTGTGTTAAACTTCTAAGAGGAAGCCCATCAGCTATCTGGGCCGCTCAAGCACGCAGGCTGATACCTCCTTGCTGGGCTTTGGAGTTTCAGGTAATCGGGAAGCGCAGAGCCAGGAAGGCAGCGAGCAGCTGTTCGATTAGTACCACCTCGCCTGGGGAGAAGAGGTAGTCGGTCGAGGGAAGCTATAAATAGAGCCGGAGGGCAGCGTTCCAGTTCATACCTTTCTCGGCCTTTTGGCTAAGATCAAGTGTAGTATCTGTTCTTATCAGTTTAATATCTGATATGTGGGCCATGTGCCCACAACGATATTAAATTTATTTTTTGTGGGGGAGGGTCCACCACAGTGGCTTGCCACTGGGGTCCTCACGTGTCGCCTGGGCGTTGCACTACTGCCCAGGCCAGGCGCACCCCAACCAATTCCGAATTTAAAGTTTGACATTACGAAAATCCTACTCGTTTGAATTCTTAAGAAGAGGTAAACAAAACATATTTCATCAAGTAATTTAAACATATTTGATCAAACGGATTGTACTTTCTTTCGTCCGTTGTCTCCTTTTTGAAGAACGTATGGGCCAGAGAAAAACTTTGAAGGACTTCCACAGATAAGGCAAGCCAATAGACCAACAGAGGAATGCTCACGGCCATGGAAGCATCATGTATCAGCCATCGGATGAGATTTTCCAGGACTACAATTTACATGTTACAAGAAACTATCATTAGTATAAGAAATGTCCAGGAAACAAGTACTCATTCCGGTGATCAATTTGAATACCAACTTACATGTTACAAGAAATTAACATGGACTAGGAATCATCCTCGAGACCGTACTTATTCCGATGATCGACTTGAATACCTTTTTCCTGAATACTTGCTAACGAATCATCATGAAAATGTTTACACGTACAACAAGCAGGTTGAGAGAATCTTTCTTTTTTTTTTGCGAATAAGCAGGTTGGGAGAATCGGGTGGTCATGAAGTCCTGACCTGTTGCCAGAATAATTTTCAGCCACTTGTATATGTCTCACATATCTTCTTCCCTCATGACTGATTTCTCCAAAAAAATGTTCTTATGCTAGTCTGTAATTGCCAAAGAAGACAATGACTGGACAGCAAGTTCTCAGCTTACATTGGGTACAGCTAGACTTCCCATCTGGAGTATTCTGGGGAGTATCTGAAGAAGATGGTTGCAATGCATCGCATTTAGCGAAAAGCCGAAAACTAATGTGAGTCATCTGCTGCGGTACAGAAAAGGCAAAAGTACAAGATACAAACCTCCCCGCATCTCGCATTGATTTTGAAAGACAGAATGCTATCAGCCCTCGTGTCCCCGATGTTGATAGCGGCTATTGGAGCATGTGATTCATGTGCAAGCCTGAGATTGGATTTTATGTTCAATTTGAGTTGCAATAACGAATAGGAAAATCAGAAAAATTAACCCACTTTGGAAGATTTGGTAACTAGATATGGATGAAAAAAAAGAGAAGAAATGATTAGATACGTATTATATTCTGGTAGACGGTAGTACCTTGCCAGCCTAAAAGCAGACATTGTCATTACCGCTGAACCAACCACCAAAAGAGCATCGCAGTTTCTTGCAGCCTCCTTAGCACCATCAGCTCTCTCTTGAGGAACATTATCACCAAACATCACAACCTTCAAACAACATAATAACACATTCAAAAAGTGCTTTTAGTTTTAATACTTATGCATTATTAGAATAATTACACGGACTTGAGAAAGAAAGTTGGATGCTGGAATGTCATATTGATATAGAACTTTCACATTACATTTTAGTTATTCGAATTTCTAAAGAGAACACTTGTTAGCAATGGACTCATCAGATGCTACAGAAATCAGTGTTAGCTTATACTAAATATTTATATCTACAAAACCTAAGAGACTTGGTTTGACTTAGTATTCCAATAATTCAAATTAGAACGAATCCATATACATATATGTGAGATTTTTTAAAATTAATTAGAAGCAGTCAGAAAGATACAAAAGAAAAAATATTCTTACATCAGGTTTTAGCACTCCACCACATTGACTGCAACTAGGAATGTCAAAATCTTGCTCCCAGAACTTCTCATCAATCTCAATATCACCATCAGGCCGCTGCTGCATTCCAAAACTTTTGCCTGAGCCAGGTTGTCCCTCTTCCAAACTGTCAATAGCTAGAGCCCACTGCAGACACAGCAATAGTTGGTTGACTTGAAACTTTGAAAAAAGGTTGAAACAAGCCAAAATAAACAAAATAGAGACAAGATTGGGAATACACACACAGCACATCAGCCCTGTGCAGACATGTGTTGCTCTATGGTCAAACTAGATAGTTTTAACAGTATTAACATGAAATGCAACACATATGTACATCTGTAGAACAATGGTCGAGTAATTCGAATGACTTGCAAGCCATGAAACCTCAAATGGTGACACTAAGTCAACAACTTTGCAAGCCATGAAATATCCCTTCATTTCTTTTTTATATCATTATCATACCAGAAACAGTTACCAGCGGCCAATATAACTAACCACACTTTTAAGGGTGGAATATAATCAGTATCAAGTGTTCAAACCTTTGGGTTGAGCTCCTTCACTTGTTCTTGGAATGACTCTCGACTGATAGATGTACCACACTCCAAACAAATGACCTCATATACACTTCCATGCAACTCAATTGGCTTACTACCAGCACGATGATGCAACCTAAAATAGGCATACACAAAACAATGATGAAAAGGAAGCTGTGTAGCCTTCTCAAATAACAAGATAGACCCACCTCATTACCTATCAACATTCTGAGTAACCATTGAGTGAACACGGCCAATTCTTTCTAGTGATGCAAGAGCATAATGAGCTGTATTTGGTTGTGCTCTCGTGAACCTTCTCCATCCAGCATAGCTTCTAGCCCAGTAGCGCCGCCGGGCTCGAATAGAGCGAACAAACTCCTATTTTGTTCAAATGGTAAGTGGTGAAGGATGACATAATCACTGGTAAGTAGATGTGGATAAATGTGTGGAGCACTAGAGAGTGTTAGCATATTCCTACTGAAAGTTAGCACAGGTGGCCACCAAATCACATTGAAAAAAAATAGTACAATTGCACACAAAAAGTTGCATGCCATACGAGTTAAAAGATGAGGCCTAGAGATAAATCCAACAGTACTTATTATGGTAGAAGCATTTCTTCAATGGTTGCTATGAGAACTCGTTCACTGACTAACATGCCTGTAGTCAAGCCTCCAGTTAAGTTATTTTCGTGAGCAAGGAAGCATATGAGCTTATTTGTAAATCCCTTGATGATAAACGAAGAAACAGCTGATGCCAGTAGCCTTCTCGGTAACATTTCACATGGATAATCAATATCAAGTTGTCAAGAAATGCAGAACATGCAACCTTCTTAACTTAGGATATTTCCCTATTGACATAACTTCCTATCGAAAGCAAAAATCTATGTCTACCAAAATCAAGAATATAAACCTAAAAGGGATGAACAAAAGTTTTCATGACAAGCAAATAGTAGTGACACGTTACACACCTGATGAGTAAGTGGTTTAAAACCAGAACTGTATGCTCCATTAGGACTGCCATAAAATAAAAATGCTGGTTATGACATTATAAGTTTGTCATATGGTTCCATGAAAGATTTATCGCTGTATGTACCTCCTATAATCAGGAATTCCGGACTCGGTACTCATTCCTGCTCCAGTTAATACCATGAGCTTGTTACTGAGGCAAGTAACAGACAATTAATCCCAATTCACTTCAAATGCAGCTCAGAAACTTGAAAATGAAGTTCAGTGCAGACATTCACCTCTTATCAATAAACTGGTACAGTAGGTCCACATCCTTAGTGCTTGGAGGATCTGAATCAGGAACTATCCGTTTGTCCCTTAAAAACTGGATGTAAGTTTCACAATAATCTTTAGGTGCAACAGCTGATGAGTGGTTATTCCTTGCTTGAATGGAGCGAAAAGAGCATCTCAAAGGAGAAGAATTTTTCCTCCTATGAACGAGTCCATAAAATGCTGATGTTTGGACGTTGCAGAAATGAGGACAAAATCCTGAAAGGTAATTGATTTCAATTAGTTAGTGCAAAATACATAATTGGCCTAACTGCCCCAGAAAAGGTAACTCTCTTGACCAGCTTGCCTTTAGATACTCTTCGCAGAGCACTTCCGAAACCTGCAACGATCTGAATTCCATTACACATGTAAGTTGTATAATCAAACTCGGTGTTCAACACACAAAAATGTGTCACTTAAAATACAGCCAGCTTATCGCATTGGCATGTGACCATCAAATATTCTAACCTGAAAAGCGTATCAACTAATTAAAACTGTGACACCACCATGGGAAAAAAGTAGTGGAACGAACTAGAAATGTAATCCAGCAACACGAAAGGACAATCTCGCCCATCCTGATTTCCAATTCCTAGACTGAAACCTCAAACCTAACTCGTCGAACTGCACATATCAGCCTAAACAAAACAACAACCACGGTCACTACCGAGTCCCGGAGAACGCCGATATACAAGCAAAGATCTACACGCAGTACACTAGGTGGATCAAACTAAGCTGAGGAACGAGGTCAAAAGCAACCGTGCTTCTATGTTTGGGGGATAACAAACAGAGTAAAACGGAAGGGCGAAATGGAGCAGGGGGCAAGGCAATTACGGAAGCCGAAGCGCGGGAGGCGTGTGCCGCCATGGGTGGGATGCCTCCGGCGGCCGGGCAAGCCGGCGGGCGAGTTGACGTGGAGGCGGGGTCGCCACGGGCGGGCGTGGCGGAGGCCTCTGTGTGCTCTGCTGAGCGGTTGTCTGTTCTGCTTCTGTTTGGTGGGAAATACAGCCCACGGGGAGGAGGAACCACCCGTACTAGACCGCGACGTCGTTCGGTAAGCGGTACTCCGTACCCGATATTGCATACGTCTCCGGTTGACGGACGCGTACTTTGTTGGGTCCACGTACCATAAACGTGTTTTTCACTTTGAAGAATGCAACCTGACGGATACATCATCTATTAAAAAGAATCAGAAGGTTAGTACAACACCAAAAACGGGAACGCCAACTAGCGGCAAATAAAGAAAAACAGAGGATTTTCTTGTGGATGTTTGCGTTGGATGTTTTTGTGACATACTGCACCCTCGAGCTTATTTCGTAGTAGCACGGGTTTTTTCTCAAAAATATATAGTTGCACGGGGTGTTCTAAAAAAATGTAACATGAGGTTGTCGTTCTCATTATTATCGAGCAACAAGACTTTCATGTGATTACTTCAAGACCAAGTTCATCTTAGGTCAAATTCGGTCTTACTATGGAAAATTACCGTGATCCTGTTTGTATCCATTTTTGTCTATTTATCATTTGACTAACCAAGTTTTGTTTACTTTCAGCAGACATGGTTCAACAACCGTAAACATAGCCTTAGAAGTGTACGTAAAGCCATTGTGTTGCTTTTGCATATCGTATTGTATGTGCCGAAATGACCACCACCCTCGGCCACAAAAGCTTTATAGTACTCTCTCCATTTCTCAAAGGTTGGCGTATTTTGATTCGTTAAGACAAGGCTTTAACCAATGAAAACTCTATTAATATGTGTTTTTTCATACATGCAATTTATATCAATGGATTCATTTTTAAAAGTTCTTGCTAATGATCATGGTTTCGTATCATATAACTTACATATTAATAGAATAATATTTGGTCAAATGCTTGTCTTAACGAAAGAAAATACGCCAACCTTTGTGAAATGGATCGAGGAGTATGATCTAACCCATTAGTAGCCTGCAGCCTCATGCCGCTCTGCACTTGCAGCTGTAGCGCGTCGCCGTCGACCGTTAATATAATATTACACATAATATATAGATCATGACAATAAAGTCGCTTTCAAAGTATTATACGTACTTATGAATGTAATTCCAAATCACATTAACCACGATTAGCCGCTAGACACAAAAGTCTTTTATATATTAAAATCATTTCTAAAGTATTACACCTGCATGTGTACGTCGCTTATGAAATACTCCTACCAGCTAAAGTTAGAACGAATTTGATCCCCTCCAAGCTACAATCCTATATACGGAGTAGGAAATCATCCCGAAATTATCAGCCTCAATGCAGAAAATCCCCACGAAATCACAAAATCAATACAGTATTTCTATAATCGGATTGACGATCACAAAACTAATCTGCGCCCGTGCGCTCCACTAGTCCATTCTGCCGCACGTACAGCATGCCTATAAATCCACGGCAAGGATGATAGGCTTGCTACCACATCATCTCTCCAAGCTGCCTTGCTCTTCTTAATTCCTCCTACGATCGATCGAGAGAGCTAGTTGCGAGGAGCTTAGCTAGCATGGCTTCTTGGTTATCTTCCGTGTTGGTGGCGGCTCTAGCCTGCCTCCTCCTCCTGCTCCGCCCGTGTAGCAGTTGGTCCGACGCCGGCGCCACGTGGTACGGCCCCGCTAACGGCGCCGGCACCGACGGTACGTACATATATGCATATATGCATACATATACGGAATATATATTTAGTGGTTGCTCGGAGATCAGCTAGCTAGCTATCCAGTTTTGTTGAGTACTGAGTTGCTGACACGGCGACACCTGCATGTATGTACGTAGGTGGTGCGTGCGGGTACCAGCGCGACGTGGAGCTGCCGCCGTTCTCCGCCATGGTGACCGCCGGCGGCCCCTCCATCTACCAGGACGGCAAGGGCTGCGGCGCATGCTACCAGGTACCGTTACCACTTATCTAACGTAGTACTAAATCAGCGATGCTTACACTTATTATGGGTCGGATAGGGAGTATTAGTTATGTGAGAATTCGCTTGATACTGTGTCCAGGTGAAATGCATGGACAACCCGGCTTGCTCCGGCAACCCGGTGACAGTCGTGGTGACAGACCAGTGCCCGGGCGGGCCGTGCGCCGCGGACCGCGTCCACTTCGACCTCAGCGGCAAGGCCTTCGGCGCCCTGGCCAAGCCCGGACTAGCCGGCAGCCTCCGCAACGTTGGCAACATCAAAGTCCAATTCAACCGGTAATCAACCAGGAGTAACTAACTAACTATACCTAGCCATCATCTCCTTCAACTCGGCATGAATTATACAAATCCGCCTCACTTATTTTCGGACGGAGCGAGGATCAAACATGCGCGTGTGTGCGTGTATACGCAGGGTGGCGTGCAACTGGCACGGGGTGAACGTGGCCTTCAGGGTGGACGCCGGGTCGAACCCGAACTACCTGGCGGTGCTGGTGGAGGACGAGGCCGGCGACGGCAACCTGTCGGCGGTGGAGCTCCAGCAGCGCGGCGGCGCTGGCGGGTGGGCCCCGATGCAGCGCTCCTGGGGCGCCACGTGGAAGTACAACGGCGCGGTGAAGGCGCCCGTGTCCATCCGGCTCACGTCGAGCTCCGGCAAGAAGCTCGTCGCCGCCAACGTCATCCCCGTCGGCTGGCAGCCCGGCCGCACCTACCGCTCTCTCGTTAACTACTGATTATAAGCTAGCTCTAGCTGATTAACTAAAGCAGGACCCTGTGACTCCCCCGTACGTACAAGGGAAGCTCATGAGAGTGTTTTTTATCTTAATTTACAGCACACGGTCGTTATTTTTGGCTCTCTGAGCCCTGGAACGAGTCCAATGTACCTATTTCTATAACTTTCTATAATGCAATAATAAAGGACCATGTTTCGCTCAAAAAATTAAAAAGATGGCCGGCCTGGCTGGGCATCTTGAAGTCAGATGTTGGTGCCGAATGAGGTTCTAGAATCAAGACTCTAGAGCCGGCAGACTCGAGGAGCCACGTTAACTTTGATCCATTTTCTGTCCTCTCGGTCTGTTTCGTTTATTTTCAGTTTCGGATTTGAAGAGCTTCGGAGCATGAAGTTCAAGGGCGATCCTCCAATCCAGTCCAAAAGCGCGCCCACAGTTAAGTTTCATTCAAAAATATAATCCCACTTCGATCGGAATTTTCAAGTCCTGCACATGCACAAATACAAAACAATCGAGACATATATCATCCCAACGCATTGGATATATACATGTGTATTTCAGTTCTGAATTGGAAGTAATCAGTATACATGACGCTTCCAAGGGTTCTGAATTAATTAAATGCGCATTGAATCACAAATATTGGTCCTGCCATAAGGCATTTACCAGCACGTAATATATTTTTTTGGCTTTGCCATGCAAAAGCAGGTTTGTGATCGAGTTGTGAGTCATAAGAAAAGGACATGCGTGAACTTCTAGTTCGACACGAAAATTGCTTGTAGGTACAGATAGTACTGGATTTAACTATGGATGTGGAAGAAAAAGAAATAAAGAAAGACTGATCTCTTCGCAAAAAAGATTTAACTTTTTCTTAACATTTATTTAATAAATTTCATCCATTTAAGATATGGCAGTAAGTATCCACCCTCAGCCACAAAAACCTTCAATATGATTAACCCCTTCGTGCTAGTCTTTTTTACACTCCTGTGCTTGTGTCAGTTATTGCTGTATACCAACATGACATGGCACTATGGCAATTTTGTCTAGATAAGTACACGTACTATCTAACGATAAAGTTGCGACACTTATTTTTGCAATGGGACGGAGGGAGTACTAGAGTAGCCTGTGGTCAAAGCTAAAACTAAGTCAATTTAAGTCATATCCAAAATATTACACATATTGATGATTACAATTCTATCATATCAACAGAGTAACCGTTGGTCAAAGTTTGACCTAAAAGTTAATTGGGATCATTAAAGTCGTATCCAAATATTACTTGTAACTGCCATTCGCAATAATATATACTTAAAAAGAAAACAGTGGGCTCTCCCAATCGATTTTCATTAGAAAATCCGCCGGCGCTTTGAAAAGCATGCCAATTCTAAATCATATAAACCGCGTACTAATAAAGTGGACGTTGGTCAAATCCTTGTTTTAATGAATTGGAACCATTACACATGCGTGCTTACCAAATCCCGCAAAATTTTGAACGAATTTGCCCCCTCCAAGTTACCACGCTACTCAGTACAATCATCAGCCCTCTACAGAAGAAATTTCCACGACATCACAAAATTAATAGTTTCCCGGTCAGGAATTAATTAATTAATCGATGCCGCGACCTGGGCCCGCGCGTTCAGGCACGTGCCTGCCTATAAATCCCTGGCCATGCTCGGCCACATTTCCATCATCTCTCCAAGTCTCGATCGATTCTGTAATACAGTCTGATATCATCTTGTTTCCAAATAGTGTCGTGAATTGTTGCGAGCGAGCGAGCAAATGGGTTCCTCTTTCGTGTTCGCGGCGCCGGCTGTAGTAGCCTGCAGCCTCCTGCTGCTCTGCAACTGTGGCGCGCCGTCGCCGTCGGCCGTGCAGGCCGAGGAGCTCCGCCGCGAGGTCCATGGCTGGGCCGACGCCCGCGCCACGTGGTACGGCCCCCCCGGAGGCGCCGGCACCGACGGTACGTCACCTAACGCGTATATATATACAGTGATTAATTAATTGCTCAGAGATCATCGAGTTACTGACACGGCGTCGTCGACACCCTGCATGTATAAGGCGGTGCGTGCGGGTACCAGGGCGACGTGGAGCAGCCGCCGTTCTCCGCCATGATCACCGCCGGCGGGCCCTCCATCTTCCAGAGCGGCCAGGGCTGCGGCGCTTGCTACCAGGTAACACAAATCGGTCGATCGGTTTCTTTACTTTCTTTCGACCATTTAATTTCCCCCGGCCGTTACCATTTCTCCTCTATTAATTATTACCCAAATTATTATCCGGGAATTCAGCTGATCGTGTGCGCATGCATGCAGGTGAAATGCACGGGAAACGCGGCTTGCTCCGGCCGGCCGGTGACCGTGGTGGTGACCGACGAGTGCCCCGACGGGACGTGCCTCTCCGAGCGCTTCCACTTCGACCTCGGCGGCAGGGCCTTCGGCGCCATGGCCAAGCCCGGCCTCGCCGAGGCCCTCCGCCACGCCGGCAACATCAAAGTCCAGTTCAACCGGTAAAAAACACATATATTAACCTGATCAGAGTGTAATTCGAGACTAATTTGCACTGCGTACCAGTAAATTAACAAGTCTTTAATTTGATCGGTTAATTTCTTTAATTACAGGGTGGCGTGCAACTGGAAGGGAGTGGACATGGCATTCAAGGTGGACGTCGGGTCGAACCCGTACTACCTGGCGGTGCTGGTGGAGGACGAGTCCGGCGACGGCGACCTGTCCGCCGTCGACCTCCGCCAGCACGGCGGTTCCGGCGGGGGGTGGGCCCCGATGCAGCGCTCCTGGGGCGCCGTCTGGAAGTACAACGGGGGCCCGCTGCAGGGGCCCATGTCGATCCGGCTCACGTCCGGCTCCGGCAGGAAGCTCGTCGCCGCCGACGTCATCCCCGCCGGCTGGCAGCCCGGCCGCACCTACCGCTCCGTCGTCAACTACTGATGAATAAAAACAATCTGGCCCATCGGTGTACATCTGACGGGAGGAGACGCATGCAGGAGTAGTATTAGCAGCCATGCCATGCATATGCATGCACGTCACTGGTGCTAATTGCGTGCACGCGCGCGCTAAGTGAGCTAGCTCTAGCTGATTAATTAATCAAATTAAGCAAGATATTAGCAAACCTGTGTAATTAATCCATGGACGGGTCGATTGACCGGCGGCCACATTTCTGTGGAATTAATTTAATCACAGTTTGACTGATTAATTGGGAATTTCTTCTGTGCCCGCCCGCGGTTTGTGATTTGATCATCTGCATGTCAGCATGTGATGAGCCTATATATGGATGGCGATCGACGACTATCGATAGACATTTTTGTTCAGAGAATATGCTTTCGCCTCGATTGGCTTTATTTAGAAAGCTCAAGTCTGTTATGCTGGGGTTACCGGCCAGCTACAAAAAGAAACACCGCCCTAACAGTCTAGACAAGATAGAAAAAGATCAATACGCGGAAAGTAGTACATCTCCAGGCATTTCGCCGAATCAAAACTCCCTAGCAGAGCTGCCATCTACAAAAGGATCGAGACTTTCCCTGCCAGTCCATCAACAGATGGGGAAAAAATAACTACATGCTACAGCTACAGCCATTCCTTCCGGCCAAACAACTTGAAACGGATTCCATTAATAGAGAAGAAGTTAGAGCTCCAAAGAGGTCCCATACAACCCCTAGAAACAAGGGCGGAAAAAACGACAACCAAACATGAGGAGTGAGGTAATTGCCTTTTGACGGTTACGCGAGTGGAAGGAGATGCCCTGCATGCCACCACTCGGTGACCGTGTTGGCAGCTCCCCAAAAATGATCAGGGTGAAAAACTGAAAATCAAAGCCCAACCAGTTCTCGACCAACGTCTAAAAATCCATCGCGTGAATCGGCATGCACTTGAACATTCTTTCGTCAACTTACTTCCCAATGCACAGAGTAGATCTTGAACTCTTGGCATCATCGTCAACACCGGCACCCTACGCTTCTCGGGCAGGAGGACTTTCCTGTTGAAAAAAGAATGCCAATGCCTTGTACACCACCTGAAACAGAGAGGGGCAAACCAAATGCCCGACACACCACAACATCGAGACGGAAAGCTTTTGTGTTTTCTCGAGAGAAAAAAGATAGCCAAAGTGCCCGCCCACAGTAGCCGGAAGTGACCATCACAAGTGATTACTTCTTCGCCGCCCCGGACGACAGCGATCGATGTATATGTCTAGCTAAGCCTTCAACTTCAAGATCACTGCTAATTTCTCTCGAGGGTTTGAGCTCTCGCAAAAGGTTGGGGAGATTTAAGATGGGTTTGACGTTGAGGTGGATTATGATAATCCAGCTTTTCTAACCGGCTTTTGCCTATTTTCGTGTTTGACTAACCAACTACTCCCTTCGTGTGTATTTTTTTACAGCAAATTATAAAACAAGTTCAGCCATCATAGTTCAACAATGCTAAACTGATCCTTAATCCACGAGGACAGAAATGGCACTTGAATAGGATTAGTTCTATAAGAGGGTAATGTACTGTGGGCCAAACCAACAAAAGCCCAACATCTGGAGCAGGGGAGACCAAGCCCCACATTCACGTATCTCTCTAAATGGTCCACGAGAAAGGCCCAGCTAGCAGAAATTTGAGTTCATCGTCCCCCTTTCAGAGTTCGTACGTAACGGATGGAGGCCTCAACTTACCAATCAACCGTTCGCATCCTGTTCCTGGGGATGGAGTCCGGCCGGGAGGGGTCCAACGTCATGTATTGAAAAGAATTTTGTGCTTAATTGGCCCCCTGACGAACATTTTTGATAGAAATGGCTTCCTCCGAACGAAATGACAAAAATGACCTGGCGAAAAGCACATATTGCGACACGCGGCCTTTCCAACCAATAGCCATTGGTGGAAGGGGCGCGAAAGCGCTTTTCAATACATAGAGTCAGATGCACAAAACACTGCACGAACTGTTACAATACATTCCGTCAATGCCATTAGCGAAACGGCCACGTGTCGCTTTCTGTGCTTTCCGCCAGGCTAGTTTTGCCAATAGTTTTTGAAGGGGGCCATTTTTGACAAAAATGTTGGCAAAGGGGCCACTGCCGCAAAATTTTTGGGTTCTACAGATCGAGAGACTTGGGAGGTCAGATTGGTGTGGAAAGACGAGCCACAGCCCCAGCAAAAGGGGGTGTTCGAACATGGTTTCAATCAAACCGTGTACTTCCTCCGTCCCATATTAAGTGACTCAAATTTGTCCAAATATAGATGTATCTATGTATAAAAAGAGTCTAGATACATGTAATAGAAAATCATTTAATTTGGGACGGAGGAGTACTATATATGATGCCTGGTCATGGCCAAAGGAAGAAGATGTAACCCCTGTTTCTTTTTTCACTGGTACAACAACCCCTATGGCATAGGCTTTCTAACCTTTTAGGCACGTGACTTATCAGTACAACAACCCCTAGTTGCTTTTTTCACTGGTACAACAATTTCTAGTTGTTTTTGACTTTGTCTTTTTACTTATACCATCATTTAACAATATCAAGTCAAATGTCAAAAGCTAAATCCGAAAACATCTAATTTGATGTTTTTATGGTTTATAAGTCAAAAATCAGAAAGCAGTTTTAAGTCCAACCGGGCCAGAAATTTGGTCAAGAATTTTGAGTGCACCGTTCCCACATGTGGCAGCAGATGAGCGTGGCCAAGGGGCAGCCAGGAGCCCAGGAGTTGAACGCAACAGACCAAACCACGGTGGTGCATGTGCTCTTGCTGGCTCGCAGGGGGGGAAAAGCTGTTGACCTTTCGCCACCACCGACCCTTTAATTTCTACAGCTCTCACGTGACGCACGCGCCCCACACCCTTCCCTTCCCTTCCTGCGTCCCCTTCCCGGACTCGCATCGCAATTCACACACACCCAACCCGCCTCTCTTTTGCCGCTCTTCGCGATCTCGCTCTCTCCGTGCTGCCGGCTGGTGGCGGAAGGCGGCACAGAGGCAGTCGTCGTCGGCGAAGGGGGCAGTGCTGCTGCCAGAGAGGGACGCGCACGGACCCGCAGCCGACCGGTGCGGCGGCTGCTCAATCCCTGCTCGGCGCGGCTAGGGCAAAGGACGGTCGGTGGCTTGCCGGAGATACGGCGAGCAAAGGGTCGCGCAGAGCGCAGCTCCTTCATCCTCCTAGCCCGCCCTGCGGCTAGCTCGTGTGTGGCCGAGCTCCCGCAGGCGACGGCGCCGCACCAGAAAGTCCAGGAGATCTCGAGGTGATTTACTGCTGCCCTTTCCTGCTCCCGTCTACTAATGTTTCCCTCCTCTTCCCTTTCGTTTGGCGCAAAACCCCTCGTTCCTGGAGCATGTCGGTCGTTCGGTGAGCTGTGGGGAGAGTGTGTCACTTGGCCAATTTTGGTAGGATTTGGGGTTTCAAGTGCCAGATCTCCGGGAGATCTGATTCGCACTATTGGCTGAAGGTGAATGCTGCGAGGTTCTCTTGAAGATGTCGCGAATCGGGTGTTTCCTGTTTCGGATTTTGAGATGCGCATGACACACCTCTGTCCAGCAGTGGATTTTTCAGGCCAACATGTGTCGTGTGCTTTTGCTTGGGTCTGCGTGCTTGAATCTCTAGGATCAGTGCAAATGTGTGGCCATTACGTGCTTCCTTGCGAGCTAGTACATGATTCATTAGGTTCATTGAGGATCCGGGGTTCAATTTTACTAGCTTACAGTCGTGTGTTAGAGCTTGGTTTCATTCATTATAGCCGAGACAGAAACACTTGGTGACAATATTCTTTGTTTGGTACAAGTAAGATCTAGATCAGCCAGTGCTCTGTGTAGGTTTTGATGGGTTTCTTTACTGGTTTACACGAGCATATGTTTCCTCTGAAGAAAGAGCTAAAATCTAAGATCCTCTGGTGACAGTCTTAAGCCATATGGCTCGCAGATTTTGCATCATTTGATTTCTAACCATGGTCGAGTATCACTTTGCATTGTAGCACCACATTATAGCAGAAGTGACACGATTTGCATATAATCAATGTCTCGGTTAATCTAACTAAATGATGTATGTCTTCATTGAGCAGGTCTCTTGAGTTAATGAGCAGCATATAGAGCTTTTTCTGTGTTAAATTGCTTATGAGATCAGTAAACTGGTACCGATATATGAAGCACGGTTGAAGAAGCCCACATTGTTTCATATTGGTGAATGATCAGTATTTTATCTGTTTCAGATCTTAGTATCCCCAAAGATGGAAGGAAGAAATACATGTTTATGGTAAAACCTGGTGAATATTCGTGGGAGGTCAGCAAGTGGTGGCCTGATTAAGACTGTTATAGAACTCTGTGCTCCATCTGTAGTTAGTAATGGCGAGACTGAAGTTCCCAAGGCGTTATGTCATAGTATTTCTGACATTCATCTGCACAAATGTTTGCTACATTGAACGGGTGGGTTTCTCGATTGCTTACACCGTATCAGCTGATGCAATTGAGGTGAATCAAGCAAACAAAGGCATGATACTCTCCATGTTCTATTATGGTTATGTTTTATCACAAATTCCTGGTGGGTGGGCAGCCCAGAGAATGGGAGGTAGACGTGTTCTGCTGCTGTCATTCTTGTTGTGGTCTTTGATATGTGGTTTAATCCCACTAGACCCAAACAGAGTAGTCATTCTGGTGCTTTCTCGCCTTTTTGTTGGTGTAGCACAAGGCTTCATATTTCCTGCCATTCACACTGTTCTGGCACAATGGGTGCCACCTCAGGAGCGCTCTCGCTCAGTATCTTTAACAACCTCAGGGATGTACCTTGGGGCAGCTGGTGGTATGCTGTTTTTTCCAAGTCTAGTGAAGCACATGGGACCCCAGTCAGTTTTCTTTGTTGAAGCAGTACTGGGAGTAGCATGGTCTCTAATATGGTTGAAGTTTTCCAGTGAGCCACCTCGTACTGACCTTCCAAAAGTGGCAATGCCAAAGGTGGCATCTCGAGAGAAGATCAAGGCACAAGCAGGTGGGGTTGTTGCACCTCGCACTGTAAAGATACCATGGCGAAGGATTATCTTCAGTCTACCGGTTTGGGCAATTGTCGTCAACAATTTCACTTTCCACTATGCCTTGTATGTTATCATGAATTGGCTGCCTACCTATTTTGAATTAGCCCTTAAGCTCAGCCTCCAGGATATGGGATCCTCGAAGATGCTTCCCTATTTCAACATGTTTATATTTTCCAATATTGGTGGAGTGGTTGCTGATCACTTGATTACAAGAAGGATCTTATCAGTTACCAAGACAAGGAAGCTCCTGAACACCATTGGGTTCGTTGTCTCGGCTGTTGCACTTATGGCCCTTCCTTCATTTGGGACACCCTCAGGGACTGTGATCTGTTCGTCCATATCTCTTGGTTTTCTGGCTCTAGGAAGAGCAGGTTTTGCAGTGAATCACATGGATGTTGCTCCAAAATTTGCCGGCATAGTGATGGGGGTTTCAAACACAGCTGGGACATTAGCTGGGATAGTTGGCGTCGGTCTCACGGGAAATATTCTGGAGGCTGCAAAGGCTTCTAACATGGATCTAACAAGCTCAGAAACATGGAAAACAGTCTTCTTTGTTCCAGGATACCTTTGTATTTTTAGTTCAGTCATTTTCTTGATTTTCTCAACTGGCGAGAAGATTTTCGAATAGAGGATGATTGTTTTTGCCTATTCTCTTCTTCTCAGTTACGGTGAGGCGGGATAGTGAAACGGGAATCTTACATGTATTTGTTCATCATTTGTCAAATTTCAGTGTTCAGACTGCATCCCACGTGTTAAAGTTAGGAAGAAATAACACGTTTCAGTACTACATTTTGGTATCAGGGATGATCCCAAAGCTGGCCTATATAAGTATACGATATTTGTAATTTGTTTTCTTGATACCGTTTAGTTTCTTGATTTACTTGTCCTTGTGTTTCCTGGAATGTGAATTACCAGGAGTTGTCCTGGAATGTGAACTGTGCATGATAAGCATGAATTCAGTTTTTCTTTTCAGGATGACATGGTATTCATTTGATCCTGTAAACACTTGTTTGTTGGCAGGGTATATTTTGCCCTGAAAAGAAAATGTGATTTAGTCTATCTTGAGGGGGAAAATGGAACCAATATTTATATGTACTCCCTCCGATCCATATTAATTATCTCAAATTTGTCCAAATATGAATGTATCTGTCTAAAAAGCGTCTAGATACACGTAATATTTTGACAATTAATATGGATCGGGGCAGTAGTATGCATATTTTTGTTTAAGATCCAGTGGAAGCCTGGTTACTGTTTGACTTGAGGGCATAATTACCTTAGCATCTTTATCTTTACACAGCTCTGTACCTCCCTGAGACCTTAGTATCACTCTATTCTTGATGTGACATTTCCCGTATATGTATCACTCTATTCTCTGGAATCAATCAAATGTTTTTTCGGTTAATTCTTCCTCGAATGTCTTATCCATCAGTAATAAAACAGATCACTATGTTATTCGTTGTTTCCTTCATGTTCACTACAGAGTGGAGTAGGCACTTGGCCGAGGAGGCGAGGACCAATGTAAACTCCAGTATTCGTTTTGGCAATTCCTGAAAGAGCAATTGCGCCTGCTCCATGCTCCTGACAGTCGGACATGCTTATGAAATAAGGCCAGGTCCTCATTGGTTTCTTGATTTTAAAATACAGAAATATCCCCTCAGTTTTATCAGAAATATAGAAAATTTAGAATAGCAACGTTGTGTCTCAAATTCTGTAAAACTAAATACCACAGGAATTTGCACCAGAGAGTGTTTAATTACATCGTAGAAAACACACACACGGCGTTTCCAAATGGTTCTACTCAATGGAAGTTTCCTTATCAGCGTAGATTGCCTCCCAGAGATATTATCAGCAGGTGTGTGACGGACATGGCGATTTGAAGTCATCGATACTCCTCTAGCGCCAGAGAGAAATTCTCTTACTTCCCCCCTCCCTCTCTTTCTTAGTAGATACACAATCATTGGAAAAAAGAACACCTTCTCATTACAGTTTGATTTCTTTCTAAAAATCATAATCCTTTTTTTTAATCAAAGAGGCCCTTGAAATATCACCTTTTCAAATTTCAAGAATGTTAAGGAAAAAAAGAGGCAAACAGGTGTTTGAATAGAGGGTTTGTTTGAGGAATTGGCCCTTTCTCCGAGTTGTGCATATTTCTAATGCAATACGAACAAAGATAGATCCTTGCCTCAAGAAGACAAGAAGTACTCGTACAATTTAACCTGAGAGGACCCTGCAAATTAGAGGCCCTGGAGTCTGGAACTCTTTCATTTTCCCATGAGTTATATAGAAGTTTGAAGGATAGAAAAACAGGAGAGAGCCCTTGAATGGAGCAGGCTCCCGTGCCGTTTGGTCTACTGGTCCGTGGGTCCGGACCCACCTGACAGTGGCCAGCACGGCACTGGCCGTATGTCACCTTGAATCAGGTCTGGACCCACCTGACAGTACCTCCAAAAGTTTCAATAAAGCCCTTAGGTTAATTTTGATTTTCATAGTTATCCAGGGGTTCGTTTGCAAAGGACCTTCCCCATAAGTGCAGCCTTTCGTTTCCACTCTCTCGGTCTCTCCCTCTCCTTCGCGTGTGCCCCCAAAACCCTACCCTCCCTAGGCCTTCTTCTCCAGCGGCGGCGGCGGCGGAGACGCAGCATCGAAGATGATCATCCCGGTTCGCTGCTTCACCTGCGGCAAGGTAAACCCCCATCACCCCCGCCCTTCGTGCTTCTCTGGCGTCGGCGATTAGGATCCGCTCTCCGGATGCACCCCCTTGTATGGGGACACGCGCGCTGCGGCTCACGGCACACCGCGGGTATCGGCCACCTCTAGACTATGCTTTTGGGTCTCCGTGGTGGTTGATTTTTGAGATTTTTGCCATCTATCCTCCCCAAAACGTGCTCAGGATTTACCGTTAGTGTTTACTTGTATTGTGCAAATAAATTGTTCTAAACAGTTCTTGTTATTTTGTTTGCTTGTGCAGGTGATTGGAAACAAGTGGGACCACTACCTGGATCTTCTCCAGGCCGATTACACCGAGGGGTAATATTTTCGTGCATTTTGGTTCCTGTGTTGCAGTTTGCTATGGATATGAAATAGTTGGTTATCGTAGTTGTTTTGCCTTCAATCGTGTTGTGTTGTTTGAGAGAGGCCTGCATTTGCAACGTTGGCT
This sequence comes from Brachypodium distachyon, assembly GCF_000005505.3. NCBI lineage: Eukaryota > Viridiplantae > Streptophyta > Magnoliopsida > Poales > Poaceae > Brachypodium > Brachypodium distachyon. The sequence goes on along the minus strand of NC_016134.3, from coordinate 45,243,996 downwards.
TGTTGTATGTTCGATTTTGTTAGTTAGGACGAAACATATTCACTTAGTTCCAGCACATCATCGCTTCTACATCTTTATGCGAGGAAGTTGTGCACACAAGATCCATTGTACATGTGGACAATGGTAGTTGTGTGATCCATGTGATGATTGAATCGAACTAGTATTGAATTCAGCTTGTGGACGGTAGGGATGTGAGAGTGGTATGCTGAAAATGTCTTGATCCATAATGAATCTCAGGGGAGCTGAGTTATCTCTTCTAGCACTAGTGGCTGTGTCATGCAGTTTTTGATGCTATGCTTGGTCTCTGATCCTTTATTTGACTGCTATTTTTAACTGCTTTAACAGATTTTGTACTCCATATACTTGCACTGCATGTAGTAGTATTTAAGCATTTAACTGAACTGTTGGATGAGGGTTGCTATTTTCGCACCCTATTGCTATTCTGTGCTTTTTTTTGTGTATTTTCTTGGGGTACGAAATAGTTATGTACTTTGAATATACCAGTCTTCGCAAAATTATCTGCATCAGATTAGCTATATCTTTCTGTACTCTGCATGGCATCCGACAATGATATTGTGTTTCTATTAAATGGACACTAAAAAAATAACAGTGTTGAGTGTGACTGAGATTCTTGAGTTCTGAAACACTGGAGTCGATATCACGTAGTGCAGCACCCTGGACATCTGTATCTATGTTTTCCCCTGTACCAAAGACCTAGATACTGACTATTGAGGCTTTAACTTATGCACTTAGTCTATATGCATTCCAGTTGGCACATTTGTTTATTTACCTACACAGGTCCTTTATGGCTTATTTTGATGATTGTTACTGTCCCAAATCCTATTTAAAACTTGTATGTACAGATTTAATTGTATCCATCTTTTTTATGATGTTTAATGTTTTTAGGGATGCTCTGGACGCCCTGGGTTTGGTCCGCTACTGCTGTCGGCGTATGCTCATGACCCATGTTGACCTCATCGAGAAGTTGCTCAACTACAACAGTAAGTTGATACTGTTGTGCAACTTTTTAAGTTAGAATTTGCTTCATTTGCTATTCCTTTTGGGATTGACAGTTGTCCATTTTCAGCTCTGGAGAAGACTGAGGCAACCTAGATGAACCCAGCATACTCCAAATACATTGTTCCTTGGTACTTTTGGACACTTGTCTCAGTACTTAGGAGTGATATGATGTGAGGTCCTAATGTGAGGTCGGTTTGTTCATGAATCTCCAAGGATTTTCAGTCGACCATGTGTTTCTACTAAGTAATTCTCAGAACTATTAACCAGCATATGTACGCATTTCCCAGTTTCAAACTGATTGAGCTTATCATCGGTGTGTTTAATGCTAGATTTCTTTGATTGGATATCTGTGTGCATCTATTCAACTAGCAGGAAATAGAAATGATTTAAACACAGACGTTTACTCGTGCTGGATGTGCATTTCTTCTCCTGTGATGATATTAGCTTTGTTTTTATCTAAGCACTTGCATGCGAAGTGCCGAAGTTGCTCCGTGATTTCATTATGGGAGCTCTTAACTTGAATTATTGTCCATTCATCTACTTGTAAGAATGTTGACTTGTGAACTAATCATTCTGCAAGGGTGTCATTCCATTTCTTGTTGACCTAGGTGCGATGATGATGAACCATTGATGAATTGCATAATTGCACATGCTTCTCTTAGCAAATCCATGCTGTTTAGGCTACAGATGCTATATTTGTAAGGAGGTCGTGCCTGTTTATGCATGGTGCTGCCGCATGTGATGAAACATTCACAACATGTTCCTGGTAGCTGCAGAGTAGACTAATCATGCAATCTACCTCTTTTCGTTGACCTGTGATTTTTGGAACATAACTACAGTTTGAAATCTGAGACGAAGATTCTGAATTGTGATTCCTCGAAAAGAAAAAAAGATTCTGAATTGTTTATGCTTGAGTTTTTTAATACTCCCTCCGTCCCATCATATTAAGTGACTTTCTATTAGATGTATTTAGACGCTTTTTAGGCATAGGTACATCATATGCCTGTGTGTATATTTATGAAGGAGTAGCATATACTTGTGTGTATATTTATGTTTCAGAAACATGTGTTTGGTTTGCGCGAACTATGTTGGAGCATTTATTTTAGAATTCAGATTTTTCTTCCCATTCTTGACGGGGTTGTCTGGACAAATTTAAGGACTCGTGATTTTGGATCTGAGGACGTTGGGGACGGGGGATGCTAGCTAATTTGCCTCCAAATTCCAAATGTTGTTGGAACCAACACTAGAAGTAGAAAGAAATTATATTTTACACTTTACAGTCCATAGTTCTCTTTGAACCATGGAATGTGGAGTTATGGACTCCCAAGGTGAAACATCAAAACTTGTCAAGGGCATTGCAGGTTTGATTCTGCAACCTGGTTTCGATACACAAAATTGGACTAGTCAAAAGAATTGCTGATATCTACACAAAGATCCGGGAGTTCCCACCATGGATGGTGTCTCCGTCTTCAGTCAAGCTCGACGATCGGCTCCATCTCCCTTTCATGTACTCCTCCAAGGACATGTTGGCAGCGATGAAGTCACTGCTGATGGACATGGCATCATCATCGTCCTCGCCGGTGACGTCGAGCAGGGCGAGTTTGATGTATGACTGGATGTCGTTCTTCTCTGGCAAAGTGACTACACTGTAATCTTCTTCATCATCGTCGATGTCAACGGCGTTGTAATCTTTCTCACTGTCGGTGTCTGACACGCCGAGCTGTGACCTCGCCCACTTGATGGCGTCGCTGTCGCCGTCGATTAGCTTCAGCACCTGAACAAGTTCAGACGGCAGCATGTGAGGAAACTGAGCATAGCATCTGAAGAACAATATGATTAAGCAACAACTAATGGACAATTTCAGAGACGAGATCTTGTTACATTTGCGATGCTCGGCCGGCGCTGCGGCTCTCGCCTGATGCAAAGAGCGCCGGCGAGGGCCATCCTCTCGACCTCGCCGCTGCCGTCCGTCGGGAGGTTCGGGTCGACGAGCTCCGTCAGCTTCCCTCCTTGCACGATGGAATTGGCCTGAGCTCACAGATCAAGCTCAAATTCGTTAAAGAACCACTCACCAATGACTGTCCCTTGGAAAAGATGGTGTGTGTAGAAGAGATACTCACCCACATGACCAGGCTCTCCTGGCCCTTGGGCCCGCCGGAGCTCACCGGCTTCCTCCCGGAGACGAGCTCGAGGAGGACGACCCCGAAGGCATACACGTCGATCTTGTCGCTCACCTTGCCGTGCATGAAGTACTCGGGCGCCAAGTACCCGAACGTGCCGGCCATGTCGTCGCCGGTGATCTGCGCCGCCGCGTTCTCCGCCCACAGCGCAAGACCAAAGTCACAGAGCTTCGGTTCGCAATCTTCAGAGACGAGGATGTTGGAGGACTTGACGTCCCGGTGGATCACCCGACGCCGGTTACCGCCGCCATCACCGCCGCAGCCGCCATGGAGATAATCGAGGGCGCGCGCGACTCCGGCGGCCACCTTGAACCTCTCCGGCCAACCGAGCTCTGAACCTCCTGCTTTGCCGTGCAGTATGTCCTCCAGGCTGCCCCTGCGCATGTAGTCGTACACCAGCATGAGCTTGCCGTGGTCGACACAGAACCCGGCGAGTGCCATGGCGTTCCGGTGGTCGACGGCGCTGACGACGTCCATCTCCGCCGCGAACTCCTTCACCACCTCCGGAGAAGAAGAATTCAGGACCTTCACGGCCAGCTCCTTGCCGTCCTCGCACCTGCCGCTGTACACCCGGCTCGCGCCGCCTTTCCCGACGACACAATCTGCACAACACAAATGGATTCGTTCAGCGGATCATCATCATTATCAAATTCACCATCATCATTCAGCTCAATTCGATGTATGTATGTACCTGGTGAGAAGTCAGAGGTGATCTTTGCAAGATCGCTGTAACTGAACAAGGTGTACACTGACTTGTACTTCTCTCTGATCAAAGCCAGCTCCTCTGGAATCTCCTCCTCCGGTTCCTCCATTGCCGGAGACAGCTCTGCCGAATCACGTCTTCTCAGAAGATCGGAGCTTCTGCCTGAAGAACTGGCCGGCGACAGCCGCGAGCACCGGCTCGGGAGCCGCATGGCCCACTCGACGACGGACATCTCCGAGCACTCGGGCGAGCCAGCCATGATGTCCTTCTTCAGCAGCGGCCACCCGGCGGCCACCTCCGGCAGCTCCCGCCTGCGGCACCTCGCCGGAGTCGGTGGCGCCGCCGCCACCTTGGGCGAGACAGGGGCGCTGGCCGACGTGGACGTGCTCCGCCGCAAGGACGGCCGGCACTGGCCGATCGCCGAGTCGTCCTGCGCTTTGTCCCCGAGCTTCGCCGCCGCCGCGTCGAGCATCTTCCGGTAGATCCTTCGCGGCGTCTCCGCCACCAGAGAATAATCTTTCCGAGGGGAAGACACTGCAGAGGAATTTCAACATTTTGATCAAATTTGAATCCACCGGAAGAAGGAACGTGTTGTGTGTAGATCAGTAGATGTATAACTAAATTCAGAGGAAGGCGTCTTGCGCGTACTTGTGCAGCAGTGGGTGATATCCGTCTCGTCCTGCATTGCGTTGCCATGGTACACGACGGCGCCATCGCTGACGGCGAGAACCGAGCAGCTCCGCGGGACCCTCTTCGCGCAGTGCTTGGCGACGGCGGTGGCGGACACTCTGGATCACACTCACACAGGATGTTAGCATTGAGACCAAGGCAATGTGCCAATGTCACTCTGTAAAATTTGCGCAATGTGACATTCGTACCCGAGATGCCTGGAGTGCCTGGTGACCCCGAGGATGAGCTGCGAGGCGCCGTGGGAGACGGCCTCGTTCACGAGAGCCTTCTTGACGGACGATCCATGGCAGACCCTCAGCTCCAGGCCGATCTGATTGATTGGCCAAAGGAATCAGCTTCCATTTTTTTCGCGGGGCCAGAAATGCGGAGGATTCGAAGTGGAAATCAGGGAGTAAGCAAGCAACTGAATGAATACCTGCTTGTGACTGCAGAAGCCGTCGTAGGCGCCGAGGACGGAGGCGAGCGACTCGGCGGCTCCGGCCGTGTCCGGCGACCCGTCGGAGGCTGTGACGTGGAGCGCGACGACGCGGTCGCCGGGGGCGGCGGCCTCGGCGAGCGCCCAGGCGAGGAGCTCCCTCCCGGCCGCGTCCCTCCGCACCGCCACCACCAGCGTCCTCCCCTGCTGCCCCCACCCGCTCTTCGCCGGCACGCCCAGCTGCAGCGCCGCGCGCCGCGTCGGCGTCGTCCTCGGCGACATGAGATGCTTCATCCTCTGTTTTCTCTGCTTCCCCTGCTTCTGCTTCTCGAGTCTGGAGGCCCGTTTGCGCTGCTTGAGTTTGAGGAAGGTGGCGGGTGTTCGCGTTATATGCGAGCGATCGAGCCGCGAGCCGCGAAGGTCGCCGTGGCATTGAAGCTGGCTGCGCGCGGGGGCGGCAAATATACAATACGGAGTATGTTTTACTTTAAATTTTTTAAGCGGGAGCTGCGCTGCTTAACATGGAACTGGGAAGAAGACCGGGAGGGAGACTTTGTTGTGGGACGGTCGGCGGTTGCGTTGGCGTGGGCGTGCGGGCGCGTCCATCCACCCCACGCCAAGCCGCCGTGCGCAAGCGACTTGATTGTGCTTTTTTTTTTTACTACCGCTGCTACTGCTAATCTTATTTTGTTAAGCTAGTAACAGTCACGAACCATGTTCTTTACTAGCGCTGCTTTTAAATATAAGTTTGTCTGCCAAATTTTCTCAAGTTTCACCAAGTTTATTTTATAGTAAAATGTACAAATATCAATGGTTACTATGGAGGTATATATGACGACATATTTAATAAAACTGGATTACAAATGTATATAATGGTAGATTTTTCTATAAGTTTGATTTTGAACTTGAACATGTTTGACTTAGAAAAAAAAAGAACATCTCATTTTTGGAAATAAAAAGATTACTAAACGATTTTTTAGCTCTGAGTCATGTCGATGAGTAACCACATGGACTGAGCATCGAAAAACTTCTTACAAAACAATCCCCCGTTTCATATTAAGTGTTTCAATTTTGTCTAGATATGCATGTGCCTACACACAAGAACACATATAGGTGTGTTTAGACAAAGTTGCGACACTTAACATCAGAGGAAAAGAATATAATGTTAAGAAAAAAAATTATCAACATTTTTTTAGAAACAATTATCAACATATTCTTTCTTTTTTAGAACAACGATTTGGCTTTATTTATCAAAGAACGTACTACAACGGATCGAAAAAGCTAAACGACGGATAAAACGAAAGTTATATCAAAAATCTTTGAAGCTAACTTTTTTTAGCTGCCACAACCACATCTTGATATTTCTTTAAATCTCTAGTGACGAAACAGTAGAAGACCATACCTGCATAAGCTGGACTAACATTGTAGGTTTTACTGAACCGCATGCCACCCACCCCAGCCGGTGAGAACTTAATATCCTTGAACGCATGGTGGCCGGGGATACACCCGTCGCAAGACAAGTTGTCGAACCATTGAATCATCGCCGTACCGATGTGGAAGATTGCCCAAATCAGCCATGAGATCTCAAAACTCCATGGGATAGATCATGATAGCCACGCCAGAATGCAGATGGAGCTAGGAGACCATTAATCCACACGTCGCCGCCTCCACCGTCAGGACGCCACCGCTAAGGACACCGAAAACCTTATAAATAAGGTACTCAAACGATGCCAGATGTTGTTTCGTGGTTTCCCTCACCTCCTGATGCCCAATAGCCTATCGGAGGCGGGGGGAACCGACCAAAATGGAAACAGGATTTTTTTTTTCTCCTGCGTTTCACTCGTGGGAGAGAAGATATTTATCAACATATTCGAGAATTATTTTTCTTTGACATGGAGAATCAAAATAAGCTTCAGGCCATCAAAAGTACCCATGGCCCAGTTAGCCCATTAAGGCCTTAAACCTTAGAAAGAAAACCTTTTCTCTCCCGTCCCGTACTCCGCCACCACAAAACGACCACCACACTCTTCGCCGCCGCCGCCGCCGCCGTCCGACGATGTGGCGTTCGCGAGCTCGCACTCTTCTCCTCCACCACTCGTCCATCCCCAGCTTGCCGCCGCAACCAAATCCACTTCGAACCTTGATCCGAGCCCCAGCCCCACGCCTTCTGTCCCGTTTCCTCTCCTCCTCCGCGGAGGCCACCCGGGTTCCGGATGCCTCCCCGTCTTCATCCTCAGTCAGAGCCGTATCCACATCTGCTCCCGCTGGGGCACCGCCGGCGTTCACCGGCAACCTGAAGGTGAGTCACACGTTCCTCCCTTGTCGACAGCCCCAAAGGTCCACTTACCACATTTCGCCCCACTCTGAAGCCTAACGTGACCTAGCTTGACGGCGGCGCGGCGTGAATGCGGTGTCCGGGGGTGTCGAGTGCTTGTTCTCGTGCTCGTGCGAGTTCCCTCCGCAAACCCACGGTGGCGGGGGTCAAATTTGGGCTGTAAATGATTCCTGATTGGCCTGGTTAATTGCACATGCTACTCTGTTGGTTGAATATAGATTCAGATTTTTGGTACAGCCTACATTCATCTAGTGTCCGCTCTGTGAAGAACTAATATTACTAGTATTAGCTTTGTATCCTAGGTTGTGGAATAAATTATGATCTATCTTGCTGAAGGTAAAATGGGATTCTGACAACAATGGTTAGATTTACTCGTACTGAGCTGACTTTGATCAGCATACTGTGATTATTGTTCATGCAGTCGTTCCACTTCCACCACCTAGATAACATATGTAAATTGATGATGTAGGGGTGCAAAAGAAAAGTTGTTATTTCTGATTCTTTATTGCCATGGCATTAAAATTTTATATAAATGATGGATGATATGTCATCTGATCTTATTGGACCGATTGAAAGATGCTGCATCTCTTTGATTCTCCTGGAAAAGGAAAGAATTGTACAGTTGAAACATTCGGGTGACTACCAAGGACAAATCTTTTATAGATCTAGTTATAGCTTGGTTCTTAAAATTTGAAGTACATTAATGCAGTTTTAGAACCTGTGGTAGCAATATGTGAAGTACTGGTGCAGTGGCACTGACTGTCATTCCCTTTCTCAACTGTGCAGAAAGCACTTGCTGGTTTGAGAAGAATCAATTTGGAGGGGTTGCGTTGGCGTGTTTTTGATGCAAAGGGCCAGGTCAGGACTCTTCTGCTTGTTTCGATTGTGAGAGTTTACTCAGGAAAATGACCATGCACTTATTTGCTTTGCGTATGTATTAGGTGCTTGGACGGTTGGCATCCCAAATAGCTGTTGTGCTTCAGGGCAAGGACAAGCCAACGTATGCACCACATGTGGAAAACGGAGACATGTGCATTGTCCTTAATGCAAAGGATATCAGTGTTACAGGAAGAAAAATGACTGATAAAATTTACTACTGGCACACAGGGTTAGAAATTCTAGTTAATACTGTTGAATACCTTGTTTGGTATAGTTTCTAATTTTGTTCTGTTATGTGCCATTTTTCAACAGGTATATTGGCCACCTGAAGGAAAGAAGACTCAAGGACCAGATGGCAAAGGACCCAACAGAAGTGATTCGCAAAGCTGTCATGCGCATGCTTCCCCGCAATCGATTGCGTGATGTAAGTGAAACTTCATTTCTGTTTGTTTCTAAGACTGGTCATCCTTTTTTGTTGAAGATTTGTTACTAGCTTCATTGGCTGCCTGCACACTCTGTTTTTTAGCTTGCTGTATGCATATTTGGGTTGAAGCTTCTATGACCCTATTATAGATTGTGTACTTTTTATCCTGCACCAATGAGCTAGTGATAATGCTAATCTTATTATTATTATTCCCTGAGCCATGAGATTATATAAGCTAGCCGGGCGAGAGAAGTTTACTCATATGCACCATGCAACTTGAGTCTTGTTATGTCCATGCGATGCATTTCCATACCATAAGATCCATCCATCTTTTCATCTGCGTAGCTATAAGTAGTTGGTGTTCCATGCATAGTGAATTCCTGATGGGCCATGCTCTATCCTTGTTATGTGTTTTAGAAATTCGTTGTTTCGTACCGTCAGATAAATGAAGCCCTTCTCTCCTTGCCCCGTGTATACTTACGTGCAACCTGGCTTAAAAAGCATATATGATCCCGTTGTTTTCTTTTCAATACCATTTAACATCTACTAGGTCTGTGATGGTATTCTCATTTACATCTACTGCTCTGATTCTCCAGGATAGAGATCGCAAGCTGAGGATATTTTCTGAAGGCGAGCATCCATTCCACGACCGGCCTCTGGAACCTTTCGTCATGCCACCACGCCAAGTACGCGAGATGCGTCCCCGGGCAAGGCGCGCGCTGATAAGGGCGCAGAAGAAAGAACAGGACAGAGAAGCAAAGGCACAAATGAAAGCTGAGGGGGAAGCTAAGAATGCCAAAGCTGAGGTCACTGCATAGCCACAAACTAAAGATTTGTGTGGACTTTGTTACTGCGAATCCACCTGATGCATTTTCTGAACTGTCTGTGTATCTTTTATTTCTTTGACGTGTAGCCTGTCGAGCTGAGTAGGCGGAAGACCTACTTTCCAAATTGCCGAGAGGCTTGTTGAGTTCAATAGGCGCTAGATGCTGGGGGGCGCCAACAGCGCGCCTCTTTCCAAATTAACAACTTGGCATGATTTGGTGATGCTTTAATGTACAAGCACATAAAACGGAACTATTCTTCATATCTCGAGATGCAAACGATTAGGATCACCGTAATGTGAAAATATCAATTACAATGACTGGATTGATAAGATTTGTGGGCATATATTCTCCTGACTGTACGACGTATTTCCTTTTAAAATTTATCAAAACATGGAATCATGAGTTGAATTTTTTACGGCGTTAAAACTGGACAGACTAGGTGATGTCTCGGGTATCCACCTTCCTAACATTAAGATTACCGAGGCTTTCTAACCAAACCGCACAGTCTAAAACAGTATAACTAGAAACCCCAAAACTCATTTAGGTAGTACTAGCTGATCTAAGCAGTAAACCCACGCATTTCGATCCAATCGTTCATGTAGTATTAGCCAGAGCTACAAACCTATCAACCAAGCAATGTTCGAAATATCTTCAAAGCAATTAGAATGCACATTTTCCATTATTAACAAATATTCACCCTAACAAATAAATCTCTTAACTAGTGTACTTTTAATCTTACGTTCCAAGCCTCTAGGTACAGTAATTTTGACGGTCACGACAATCCTCATCAATTCAAATTGCTACTACTATGATCATTGGACAATTCATCTCGCTAATAATTCCCTGTGTAGTAGTAGTATTAGCGAACGCTGGAATGGGCGGAAAAAAAATTATCCATGCAATCACACCATGACGGTGTGCAGGGACCTGGGATACAAGCAGATGACACCCAGCCTTTGCATGGATGATACGTCTGCTTGCCACAAGTCATATATCTAATCCGCTGATAGGTTTGTTTGAAAGAATAGCTAACCTCGTATGCCACGAGGTGATATTTGCACGCGGAAGCCACAATATAAATTACGAGAAACTTACTTGGCTGAGCCGTGTGGTACTAAAAACTTCGTATCAAACGTCCAAACTCAGGCTCAGCAGGCAGCGTTATTCCGAAGCTCTATACGGGCCAGGCTGGGCTTCAGCCCAATAGAGCTCTGGCGACCAGGACGATTCTGTCCTTGCTTTGCTTGAGGGCGCGAGAGGGGGTCGAGAATTCTCCAGACAGCGGAGGTGGCACAAAGACATGGAGTAAATACCTAGACTATGATTTTTTTTTTGACCAGTACCTAGGCTATGATTAAATGATGTTTCTTTACTCCTTGTTGTTCGGAATATCCTCAAAACAATTAGAATGCACATTTTCCATTGTTAACAAATATTCAGCCCTGACAAATAAATCTCTTAATAGTGTAATTTTAAATTTTACATTCCAAGGCTCTATGATGGTGTTAAATCCTGTCGTTGTATCATTAATGTTGACTGTCACGACAACAGACACCATCATGATGAAGCGAGATCTAACCGAGGATTCTTGTGGCACCCGAGGTGCACCGTGGAGATTAAATCGTACTCACTGAAAGTTTTCAATACGTTATGACACCCTGAATTGATCCCAAATCAATCTCATCAATTCAAATTGCTACTACTATGATCATTGGAGAGCCAACGCTGGAATTGCCGGGGGAAAAAAAATTATCTATGCAATCACACCATGTCGGTGTGCAGGGACATGAGACTCACAAGCAGATAAACCCCAGATTTTGCATGCCTAGGAGGCAACTGGGTTATATGTGCGGTTGCTAAGCCTCAAGTCATCTATCTTAATTCAGGATATGTTTGTTTGAAAGAGTAGCTAACCTCGTATGCCGCGAGGTGAGATTTGCGCGCGGAAGCCAAAATATAAAGTACTCAGAACTTACTTGGCTAAGCCGTGTGGTACTATTCTCGAAACAAACATCCAAACTCAGGCTCAGGCAGCTTTATTCCGAAGCTCTGTCGGCTCTGGGCTTCAGCCCAACAGAGCTCCGCCAAGAGCAGGCCCATAAGGTAGCATGTCTAGACTCCTTCCCCGGACGATCCTGCCCTTGCTTGAGGGGGCGCTCCAGTCCAGAGAGCGCGAGAGGGGATCGAGAATTCTCGAGACAGCGAACACAGGTACTACCTCGGCAGAGGAGAGCCGTCGGATGCGAGGCCGATGAACGGCAGCGCGCGCGTCCATAAAACGGAAGGCGGAGAGAGATAAGGTTTGGGCCAGCCCAGCTACAGCCTCTCCCTCGCTCGCTCGCTCGCTCCCCGCCGCACCAACCAACCTCGCCGGCGTCGCCTACCCCGGCCGCCCCCATGCTCCACCCAGTGCACCGCCTCCCCACCGCCCCTACCCGCGGGGACGTCTCCCCCACCGCGCCCCCCACCTTTCGTCTCCGGCGGCAGCATGCCCGGGTGGCCGTGGCCAGGACGGCGACGCCCACGACGCCCGTGGTCTGCTGCTCCGGGTTCGCGGGCTCGCTGCCTGTAGCGAATCAGGGGGCCGAGTTCGAACCCCGATCCGGATCGATCTATCGGGGCCGGGGTTCGACGGTGGTGGCCCGGGCGAATCCGGTCACGGCGGATCCGAGATTCCTGGCATCGAAGAATGGGTATGTGCGCTGCGCGCTTCTAATTATATGGGCTCGTATTGCTCTTCAAAAATTACGTCATTGAATCTATGGTCCATGTGAAACATTGCTCATGAAATGGTAGTTTGTGCTGTAATCTCCACAATTGTTGCCTTCAACCCATTTATCAATGACTCCTAGTAGCCCAGATCGATGTTAGTGACCTGGATAACAATATTGGGCGTGCTAGGAATGTTTAGTGCTACACGTGTTTTGCTCGTAAAACTGGAGTGGCTTTACTATCTCTGTTGTTCGTGCAGCTACAGAGGCAGAGGTAAACACGTAGCATCACCCAGTGCTAGCTTAAACCATGCACCGTCGCCATGGTTCCGCAATCGGAGGGGTTCTCGGTTTGTGGTTCGAGCAGAAGCTGTGAGTTATCTCCACCCTTTCTATGTTGCCTATGTTACTGCTTGAGAGTGCCTCATATCCTGATGGGTTTTAAAACCTTAATTGGCAGGATTTCTATTCCGTACTTGGTGTGTCGAGGAATTCTAGTAAATCTGAAATCAAGAGTGGTGAGTGTCCTTTATTTATTATCATTTCATGCTCTAAATTGATAGACTTGATTTTTTTAGTTCTTACATATTAGTCTATGTAGTTTGTGACCATGTTTGCGTTCAGGCCAGTTTAAACCTTGTTGTATTATCATTCACCGTACAACTTGGTGATTATTAGCTAGGGTAGATTATCAGACATTCAGACTTATCCAACTTCAGTTTCCAACTTCCAGTTTCAATACTGTTTTATTCATATAGGTCAAGTGTGAAATAAAATCAGTACTGCGTTAAGTTTTGTTATCAGTGGTAAACAAATAGCCCAGAGTCCCAGACCATTAGGATGTAATTGAATCATTAGCATCTGGTAGCCCAACTGATCTGTAGGGGTGTTTTATTGAACTGGAAAGAATACTGCATCTACTTTAAAATGAAGCTAAATTGTTGCAGTTTCAACTTTCACCTACTTTGAAGGCTATAAAAACAAGCCCTTTACTCCATTTGGAGGCATGAGTCAATGATGCTCTTGATACACTTTCATTCACTCATTGCTGATGCTCTCTGTCTTTTAGTATTTCTTTTATATGAAACCTGAGGTTGGTACTCAGTACTGGCGGCACATATTGTATTGTTGTTTTCGTTGTCGGTTCTAATAATATTTTCTGTTCCAGCCTATCGGAAGCTTGCTAGGAGCTATCATCCTGATGTGAACAAGTAAGCTGGCTAATCATTAGTGTGCTGCTTTTCAGCTACTTATAACCCTTTAGAAAATTTATTATTTTTCTTATGGTTCTCTTAGCTTATCCTTGTAGATTTCTCTTGATTCTTATTTGTTTGTGCATTAGCCTTATTTTCTTCTAGCTGATCAAAGAACAGAAGAGTTAATCTTATGTTTCCATTTTTTGTTCTGTTTTAGAGAACCTGGTGCGGAACAAAAGTTCAAGGATATCAGCAATGCTTATGAGGTTAGGCCGATTGGTCGTACTGAAACCCTAAAGTTCCATCCATTCTATGTTTTCCGTTCTAGAAGTACACATTTGTTCGAGCTAACATATGATTTATGTTGCAGGTTTTGTCTGATGATGAGAAGCGAGCAATCTATGATAAATATGGAGAAGCTGGTCTGAAGGGTTCTGGCATGGGAACAGGAGTAAGTGTTGTCAGATAGTTATCCAATTCAATAGTTTGACCAACATCACCTTTTTTGTGGTTTTGAACCTACAATCTTATGAACATTTTGGCATTGCAGGATTACTCAAACCCATTTGATCTCTTTGAGTCACTATTCGAAGGGTTTGGTGGAATGGGTGGAATGGGCGGGGGCCGTGCCGCTCGTAATAGGCCAATGCAGGGTGATGATGAGAGCTACAATTTGGTACTCAATTTCAAAGAAGCGGTATTTGGTGTAGAGAAAGAAATTGAGATAACAAGACTGGAAGGCTGTAATACTTGTGATGGAAGTGGAGCCAAGCCTGGAACAAAGCCTACCACATGCAAAACTTGTGGGGGTCAGGGCCAGGTGGTCTCCTCCACAAGAACACCGCTTGGAATATTCCAGCAGGTGTCCACCTGCAATACTTGCGGTGGCAGTGGTGAATCCTCCACCCCGTGCAAAACCTGTGGGGGCGATGGCCGAGTGCGCAAGACAAAGAGGATTAGTCTGAAAGTCCCTGCAGGAGTGGATTCTGGAAGCAGGTTGAGGGTCCGTTCTGAGGGGAATGCTGGTCGGAGAGGAGGCCCGCCTGGAGATCTTTATGTCTTCATTGATGTTCTCTCTGATTCTGTTCTGAAGAGAGATGGGACAAACATTCTCTACACATGCAAAGTGTCTTACATTGATGCAATTCTTGGGACAACTGTCAAGGTCCCGACTGTCGATGGGGTAGTTGACCTGAAGATCCCCTCAGGAACCCAGCCAGGCACAACTCTGGTAATGTCAAAGAAGGGTGTTCCACTGCTCGGGAAGTCAAATGCTCGCGGAGACCAGCTGGTGCGTGTCCAGGTTGAGATTCCAAAGCGTCTAAGCAGCGACGAGAGGAAGCTGATCGAAGAGCTTGCCAACCTCAACAAGGCTGAACCAGCAAACAGCAGAAGATAGTTACTGCGCAAGGCTTGGTTGGTTCCATGCCTGTGCGATAGGCGATTTTGATGCAAATTGCAGCGACAAAGTGACAAATTGAAGTTGTAATTGTAGGAAGCCTGCTCATTCTGCATGCAGTGCCTGCCCTGGAGGGAAACTGCGAGAGGCATATGTTTGTATCTTCATTTTAAGGTATAGAAAAGGTAGGTCACCACAAATCACCGAGCGGATGGTGAACTTTTTGCAATAGCCTGTCGCCTATTTTTGACAATACGATTCTTGTATCTTTGAAAGCCGTAGGACAATTATTTACTAGGCAGAAGTTCTTAATATTTCTTGCAGAAGTGCTGCACGATTACGTTTATGTTGTAAGCACTCGGTAATCTGTAACGCCAAAATGTGGCATATTTCGGTGTTCCTTTGGAGCATTGGTGTTCCTTACGTATGTTAGCATCTGCCTGTCCTGTTCGACAAATGCACGCAAGCTAGCTGATGATTTCAAGCTGAACGTGTTTCTTGCCTGCGCATTTTTATCGGAGATATGGTCGTAATCTCCTGGCATTTTGGAGCTGAATTCTGGTTTTCATCCAATGAGAGCACTCCTGCCAATCTCCCAGTCAAGAGTTCATGCGCGTCGGCATGAAAACAAAAACAGAAAGGATGGTGTATATAAGTACGGGCCGTAATTTGTGTTGGATGGGCCGGTCCACTCATCAGGCTGGCCCAGGTCGAAGTTTGTTAGAAAACCTTCACCAATCTCAAAGCTTTCGCTATAAACCTCCCCCATCTCCCAGCTTCGCCACCCCAAACCGCACCCCTCTCGCTCCTAGGGTTTCTTTCCGCCGCCGCCATCCAAAATGGCTGCCGTCGAGGTTCCGACGAACGATGTCAAGCTCTTCAACCGCTGGTCCTTCGATGGCGTCGAGGTATATCTTCATGGATGCGACTTTGAGCCGTCTCTCTGTGTCCGCTTTGGCGGCTAGTTGGTTTGCTAGATCTGATGGTTAGGCCGTAGTTGTTGTGATGATTTGATGATTTATTGCTTCAGTTTGTTGGTATATTTCCAATATCTGTATGGAGTTCCAGGCAGCTGTGATTTGGATCAATAGTTCATCTGTCCACTGGCCCCGTTAATCGTTAGTTTTGTGTTCAAATCTGCATGGGCATATTGTATGGTCAAGAGCTTGTAGGAGTTCGTTGGTTGATGCCACATTTCTTGGTTGGTTATTTGGGCGATTTAAGATTGTAGAAGTATGATTCTTAGGAACGTAGTTTATAAATTTAAATCGTAGGCTTCAGAGTTCTTACGCCAGCGAGAATGGCTCAAATTATTCCTCTTGTGTGAAGAGTGTAGCTATTTATTTTATTTGTTCTATTTGGAAGATCTCAGCATTTTTCGTATAAATTATTAGTGCTACTGCACAAATTTCAAATTATCGTTGAATATCCAGGTCTACTTTAAGGCAATGATTGCTAAATTCTGTTGTTATATTTATTTGAAAGTTCTGTATCATGGATTCTTCCTTTGGAATTGCGGTAAATTTTGTTGTTATTACCATCTCATGGATTTTTCTTTTTTCTTTGCGCAGGTCCAGGACATTTCACTCAATGATTACATTGGAGTCAATCCTGATAAGCATGCCACATACCTTCCTCACACTGCCGGAAGGTATTCAGCCAAGAGGTTCCGCAAGGCTCAGTGCCCAATCATTGAGAGGCTGACCAACTCTCTGATGATGCACGGACGCAACAATGGCAAGAAGCTTATGGCTGTCCGCATCATCCAACACACCATGGAGATTATTCATCTCTTGACTGATGCAAACCCTATCCAAGTTATTGTTGATGCCATCATAAACAGGTAGGCCTGGACCACTGATTTCTTTTCAATGCCATATGTTTCTGATTCTTCAGATCAAAGGTTCTGTGCATTTCATATGGTTTATGGACTATTTGATCCTCTCCATTATGATAAACTATTATGATCATCCGCCTCTATATTTGTAAATTATCTTTCAAGATTAGTTAGTTCGTTAGAACTTTTGAAGATATAATGAGTGTCCAAGTGGAATACCATGTTACTGAATGGCAAATTACATCTTCCGAAATCTAATGTTGAAGACTCGCTTGTGGTCTTACAATAAGCCTGTGGTACTGTACTCATATTTAAATGAATCATGTCAGTATTTTTTATTAGGATATACGATCTTATCTCTAACTTTGATTACAGCAGACAAGGAGTTTGTTTTTAACTCTATTTTTGTATGTTACAATGGTTTAGTTTTGTCTGTTAATCCTGCATCTGTGTTGGTGTTTCCTGGATTGTTGCTTGAATCATTTCACCGATTGGTCTTCACTCTAATTTGCATTCAGTGGACCAAGAGAAGATGCAACTCGGATTGGATCTGCTGGTGTTGTTAGAAGGCAGGCTGTTGATATTTCTCCTCTGAGGCGTGTCAACCAGGCAATCTACCTTCTTACCACTGGTGCTAGAGAGAGTGCATTCAGGAATGTCAAGACCATTGCCGAATGCCTTGCTGATGAGCTTATCAATGCAGCTAAAGGTTCTTCCAACAGGTATTATACTGTTTCATCTATATTTATGCTGGTTGGTATTCTTTTTTACTGGGAAACAAGTTAAGATGGCAAATGATCAATGCTTTTGCTATGTTTATTATCCGTACGCACAGTTGAATCTTATGTCCTGTTTTGTTGGAGGTACAAAACACATATTGTTTTAAATGGTAAATGCAATTTGAAATTACTCTGAATGTCTGGTCTTTGACCACTGCAGTTTAAGATATCTATTGACAACCGTTCTGCCTATCTTGGTACAACTCAGTTGGGTGGGTGTGGCCCATTAAAATCAGCCTCGACTTTGTTGTACTGTTGACTATACGGCTGATTTAGCGTTGCTACATGAGCTGCCTTATACTTAGTTATATAGGGAATCTAGACCAGTGCTACATATATGCGAGAGGTGACCTGCTCACAGGTCACCACTCCAGCTTCATCGTGGGCTTGTGGCTGGATCAGTAACAACTTCACCATGTTTTGTGCAAGGAGACAATTGCTTTCCTTGGATGATGACATTGTGTTATGCAGTTCATGTTATAGAAAAGTGGCTTCTAAATTTCTTCAGTAGTAACATGATCCCCTTGATTGTCTCCTGTTCTTTTTTTTTGCGAACTCTAATAATTTCCTATTCATTGCTGTGTGCAGCTACGCAATCAAGAAGAAGGATGAGATTGAGCGTGTCGCGAAGGCCAACCGTTAAGCATGCCTTTTCAAGAGAACAAGGGGGAGCTGGTGATAAACTTTGGTTACTTCTGTCTGTCTATCTAGTTTATTGAGAACTTAGCCCTGCCTGAGAAGATGTAAGCTCGTGCTGAGGTTTACTGAACTAAGATTTTGAGTTTAAGTTTGGCTTTATGCAAACATTTGTTGTTTTGATAACAAGCTATTACACTATGTGTTAACTATGTGGTAGTATCAGCATGTTGAATCTGTCCTCCAAACTGTTAAATCATGTTCAGCCAAGTGTTCCAGCATCTCAGTCTTCAGTACGTTTTCGATGCAGTTCCATGCAAACCGTGTTTACAATAGCTCGATCGTGTAGATCAGGCCCTAAACGTCAATTTTCATAAAGTACTGTTTTCTCTTATCTTTCTTTGTACGGAGTATTAAGATATCATCAACCCATAATCTGGTAATGCTACCTTTAATTTCCTGCACTGACCCTTATACGCTCCTGTACGTATTTACCTCCTATACGATCCTATATGTACGTACGGTCATCATGTAGAGAAAAGCTCCTATACGTAATCCAGTTTCACGTATCCGGTATCGAGGATGGAATTTAAGCACTTCCGACGTTAGGGCAAACTGTGAGTAGGTTCTCAGGGGCACTAGAAGCCGTGATCAAACTAGAAAAAAGCGCATGCCTAATAATGGCACGGGAAAAGGATTGAGCTTGGGCCTTGGAGTAGGTTTTGCAATTCAGCGAAAGAAAAGCAGAGGCAATGGAGATATTCTGGGCTTCTGACCAAGGCCCGGCTCCTCAGTTTCAAAAGGTTTTCTACTTGTCTTATCTTCTTCACCCGTCCTGTGTGGCTGTGTCTCCGTCTTCTCACATAATCGGAACAGTTAGCTATCGTTTAATACTCCCTAAGACGGAGGGAGTATTTCTTTTCAAAGAAAGGAAGTTAGTTACAATCGGCAAAATCAAGGACTTTGCAAGTTTTTCATCAAAAATGAATCTGCTAACGAGGGTTACAAATTTGGTCAAGAGGAAGAGACTTATAATATTGTGGCTGCTCATATTTATTTTGGCCGATTAATCTTCCAATATGCTAGTTTCAACGACTCTCCTTCTTTACACTTTTTCTTGGCTGCTTGGCCTGCAGTAGGAATCTGGTTCACTGATTTAGGTATTAGTACTATGGGACCATTCGGTATAGATTTTTCTTCTAGAGCCGCCGGGTAGACTGTGGCTTCCTCCTTTCGGTTGGACAATTAGACCCGTCAGTTAAGGTTGACACCATGCTGAGAGGTTGGTCAGAGTGTCCGGGAAATGAAGAAGATATATTTACTTGCTCCATTGCAAGCACATAAAGTACCTCATTTGTAGAAATTTGGATGCTCTTTGTCCAAAGAGCAAACATGTCCTAAGGTCACCACTGGATGTTCCACTTGTAGTCATATTTTTACCTGCCACGATCAGTGATATTCTTTGGTCTCGGTTTTCACATTGCATAACTGTTGGTATTTTTTTATCTTCACATTTTAAAGGGGAAAAATTGGGCCCAGCACGTCCACATCTGCCAGCACTTACACTCTCTACTTGTAAATATTTTAATTTTTCCGAATCCAAAGGAGCTATCTGCCAGGAAAAATGCCGTGCGTTTATGCTCTCTAAGCACTGTAAAAGCGTAAAGTCAGCATTATTATAAGACCTGTTTTACGGTCCTAAAATCATACATGATCAGTAATGCGCTGTAAGTGTCACATTTATGCATTGGATAAGAGATTTGGTTCCTATCCTAAATGAGCTTTTACCATTTTAATATTCTAGTGCTCTGCTGCTTTTCGAAAAGAACTTGTTATGGGTTTTACAAATCACGTGTTTGTCATTTCTTGAATTATTAACTAGAAGCTAGGGATATATGTACACGTGTCTTAAGACAGATGCTGCTTTATTACTTGATTAGTGATATATTGAGAGCACTTCTTTTTATCTGTTTTACAAAAAAAAACGTTTCCTTTCTTGTCATCCAGTGCGATATACTATATTTCTGTGACCCATTAATCCATTATGCTTATCAGAGCATGTACTCCGCACAAGCAAGTCGCTTAGTGAGATGCTTAAAAAAAATCGATTATTTTGTTAAGCATCGATGCATGTTTCCATAGGATAGATGTCTAATTAGACATTTCTAGTATAAAATAAACACTTATGCTTTGGAATAAACCAATTTATACCTTCTTAAGCATATTGCATTGTACATACTCATCATGCATGCACCCGTTATCTAGGAACATTGGGAGCAATGCATCTATACACTAAGTCACATTTAGATACATCCAAATTTTGACAAACTTGAGACATATTTTGTTGGACGGAGGGAGTATGAAATTAACCCTTCAGATGGTTACACTCAATGTATGATCTGTATGTAAAGGTTGCACAAAATTTGCAGCACTTACACGACCCATTTATCATATACAGAGTATATATATGAGACACAAATTTCAAGTCCACATTTTATATGCATACGAGAACGAGGATAAATTTGTGCTCCCTCCATTCCAAAAAAATTGGCACGAATTTAAATTAGTTCTAGTTCAAATCCGTGCCAATTTTTATGGAACGACTATGTTAACACTAGCTAAATTTGACTCTTAAAAATCAGTTGGGGCTGATGTCATCTTCTTTGTTTCTCCACTCAGCCTAATTTTAATGTTAATTACGCATCCTCGTCACTATGGAGTTGTAAAATAAAGAGCTACACGTGCATACCTTTGTCAAGGATTGCAGAATCTCCGTCGTTCATCTCTATCTTTTTCAGGAAACTTACCTAATATGCCCCCAAGTCTTTTGAATGTCAATCTATTCGTCTGGGCGTTAAATATTGCTCGATCATGTGACAATCAATTCGCCAACTATAGCTAATTTCAAAGCTATAGCGTCACGTACGTACATAATTTCAGTTCGCTCTCTCTAGCTAACCTGAACGATGATATCTTAATTTTTTTGGGGACCCAGTTTTACCTTCTCTTACGTAGGATCACATTAACATGTGTCCCTTAAAAAAAAAAGATCACATTAACATGTGAGAGCGAGAGCTGCTGGGTACACCGTACACATAACAGTTGCCAATTGGCAGATAAACTTTTGACCGTTTGTACCCTCCTTTTGATCTTTTTGGCCGAAAAGCTACTTCCCCCTCTCAACTTCCTAAGGTTTCAACCATGTTGGTACGGAAGGAATATTTTGAATTCACACATCTGATTTTTTTCCAAGTATTAAAAATAATGTGGGTTTCATGTTTTAATCCGCGTTGTTTATTTTCTTTCAGAAACGATCGGAATTTGTGCTTACTTCTTCTAAGTCCGGCACGTTCAACTTGTTCCAAATCTTTGCTCGAACAACGTGTTTTCCAATTATTAAACAATGGCGAAGAATCCATCATCCTTTGCTCGCACAACGTGTTTCTACTTCTGTCAACGAGGTTAGGGTTTGAGTCTACGGTTCCATCCGGAGGTTTCGTGGTGTAGCCCTGAGCATGGAAAGATGGATGGTAAATGTGCGGACGATCGTGTGTGTTAGGGTTAGGCGTCCTATGATCGTCTATGGAAAGGGATTGCTTAAGGAAGAGAAGATTGACGGCTCGACTCCTGGAGCAATAGAATATAGTGGCGGTGCAAGTGTAGGAAGCACTGATACGTGCAGACTGATTCTTCGCAAGTGTTGCCAAAAACAAGAAAGACAACAGGGGTCGGCACACGTAGGTAGAGTGAAATCGGAGTCAGGTGGAAAGAGAGGGGTCCGACATCAAATAAACAGGGAAGTGGAAAGAGCTCAAGAAGGGAGTGACATTGCCGTCGAGGGTTAGGAAAACACACACTAGTGCGCTGAGATCCTGGGTCGCGACATCTGACGCCGAACACTAAACATTCGAACGCAAAGTAGTCAACCTCTACAATCCGGCGGCGCACATGTTTTTCTTTCCAAATCCATACCTCGACGTTTAAAAAAAACACTTTTACAATCTTTATGTTCTATACAATTGAAGTTCTTCGAAAGTTGAGAATCAAACATAGCTTGGTTAGTCAGTAGGCGACTGGCGAGGATTGAACATCTCCAGGCACGTCTCTAATCTCCAGCAACAAGCATTGTGTAATAAGTGAGTAGTGCATCCAAAGAGATTTCAGGTCTGGCTGGCATACGGGCAACACACGCTTTGGCGCCAGCATACCATGTCATGCAGAGGAAAAACGGGAGAGAAGGCACGCGGGACTGCGGCTCCTGGTGGCCGCGCGCAATGCACTGCCACTGCCGCTGCCGGACGCGGCGCCACCGCTGACCCACGCCGACCGCCTAGCTTGCCGCTGCAGCCTTCCATGCTGGATTGTCACGCCCCCGCTCTGCCACCTGGGTCCTGCCACGTCACCCGCCACGTACGTGCCCACGTCCACATCCGTCGAGCCGTGGAGAACCCGCGTGGCAATGAGCACACGGTTGGTCTGATCGAATCTGAGAAGCTCCAATCACCGAGATACTCCCATTTTCGTTTGTGGAATTATTAGGCTGGGCGATAATAATGATCAGAGCAGGCCAAACAGATGATTGATCGAGCTGGAACTCGGAAGGATATGATCTTTATCCCCGTACTAAAACTAGTAGCAACGGCAGTACGACAGCGCACAGTAATGCCCAAGTTTGCGCTTTTTCAGGGCCAAAACTAAGTCTTTTTGTTTTTTCCTCTCCTTTTGTTTTTGTTATGTCGTGCTGCCGTTCTGCCGCTACCTGTTAGGTACCGAGTTGGGAAGGAAAGATGGGGATCGATTGCTCAGGAATATGGTGTCAGATCGATTCAGTTACAAGCCAACTCTGTGGCGATAGCAAGAAGAATAGCCAAGCAACTAGTATGAACTACAACTAAGCCTTTCTGTCCGGTTCCGTGATCCGCTGGATTATCTTCTCAGGCCACAGGTTGTGCGAGCGCAGCCACTCGGGTCCAGCAAAGTTGCGGTTCGGCTCACGCCTCCGAACCGGCCTGGTCTCTTGCCCACTGTCAGGTTGGTCTGGCATGTCAGGGGTGCTGACATCCCCTCCTCCTTGCGAAGAGGCTTGACCCCAAGCCTCAGCTCCAGGGAAACGAGCTTGAAGGGCGAGCTTGTCCTCCCAGGTGTCCGCCAGAGCTGCTGGATTGGACCAGTGAACATGAACTTGCTCCACCATGGCGCCGTGGGACTTGCGCCAACGGGTCTTGAGCACCAATACAGGAACAGCGGGAATGTCAGTATGGAAAGGAAGCTCTGACTCGACCTGTGTACCTCATTGATTTGTTCCACGATTGGATACGGGCCGAAGTAGCGGAAAGCCAATTTGTGATGAGCACGAGTAGCCACTGAAGATTGAACATAGGGCTGCAGTTTGAGAAACACCTCATCGCCGACAGCAAAAAAACGAGGCGTGCTCTTCTTGTCAGCTTGGGTCTTCATGCGCTGACGAGCTCGATTGAGGTGTTGCTGTAATAGTTGCTGCATAACAGACCGTTCCTCCAGCCAAGTATGCAGAGCAGGAACAGAAACCGTACTTGACGAGGAAATCCCCCAATGGCGAGGTTCATGCCCGTACATAGCTTTGAATGGTGACATCCCAATGGTGCTATGATGAGAAGCGTTGTACCAAAATTGAGCCAGTGGAATCCAGTAGCTCCAGCGTCCTGGGCAAGCATGAGTGAAGCAGCGCAAATAAGTCTCTAGACACTGATTAACTCGTTCGGTCTGACCATCACTCTGCGGATGGTAAGCAGAGCTCATGTTGAGAGCCGTGCCGGCGTGCCTGAACAGTTCACTCCAGAAATGGCTAGTGAAGACGGGGTCCCTGTCCGAAATGATGGAACCGGGCAGGCCGTGAAGCTTGTAGATGTTGTTCATATATAGCAAAGCAACCTTGGAGGCAGTATAGGGATGTGCCGGCGGCAAGAAATGGGCAAACTTAGTAAAATTTTCAACCACCACAAGTAGACAGTTGAACTGACCTGATTGTGGGAGGCCCTTGATAAAATCCATAGAGATGATCTCCCACGATTTGCTTGGAACTGGGAGAGGAACGAGTAAGCCAGGGTAGGCCACACGCTCCGGCTTCGCCTATTGACAGATTTGACAGCAATGGACATACTGCTGGACATGGTGCTTCATCTTTGGCCATGCGAATAGACGCCGGACACGACGATAGGTCACGGGAAATCCAGAGTGCCCGCCCATGGGGCTGTCGTGGAATGCTGCGATGATGCGCTACTGCATCGATGTACTGCCGCCCAGCCATATACGCCCTCGAAAACGCAAGATGCCCTGTTCCAGGGTGAAGCGACCTTTGGCATCAAGAACAACGACCAGTTGCTCAAGTAATTTCAGGGCCTGTGGGTTTGAATCGTAACTGGAAACAATATCCTCCAACCAAGATGGTTGACATGAAGAAATTGCCAGGAGCAGTTCAGAATGAGTGGCTCGAGATAGAGCGTTAGCAGCGTCGTTGTCGGTTCCCTTCTTGTAACAAATCTTGTACTGAAGGCCGAGGAGCTTGGTCAAAGCCTTCTGCTGCCATGGCGTGGCGAGGCGCTGCTCCTCCAAATGAACCAAGCTCTTCTGGTCTGTTTGGATGATAAATTCCGAATGGATCAGGTACGGCCGCCACTGCTCCACGGCAATGAGAATGGCAAGATACTCCTTCTCGTATGTGGACAGGCCACGATAGCGTGGGCTCAGAGCCTTACTCAAGTAAGCGATTGGATGGCCATCTTGCTGCAGAATGGCACCCACTCCAGTGTCGCAGGCGTCCATAGTTACAGCGAACGGCTTCGCAAAGTTCGGCAGAGCAAGGACTGGAGCTGTAGTGAGCCCGTGCTTCAGTAACTGGAATGCCTCATCCTGCACTGCAGTCCACACGAATGGGTTGCCCTTCTTCAGTAAGTTGAACAGGGGACGTGCGATGATGCCAAACTGTCGCACGAAACGGCGATAGTAGCCGGCTAAACCGAGGAACTTGAGAACCTCCTTAGCATCAGATGGGGTTGGCCAAGCTTGGACTGATTGAATTTTAGAAGGTTCGGTGGCAACGTCGTTGCCACTGATAATGTGCCTGAGGTAAGACAATTACTGCTGCCCGAAAGCACACTTTGATTGCTTCACTTTCCACTGATCTCGACGAAGCAACTGGAGCACCTGCTGCAAGTGGTGTGCATGAACCTCCAAGGAAGGACTATAAACCAAAATGTCGTCGAAGAAGACGAGAACACATTTGCGGAGTAAAGGTTGAAGCGTGGCGTTCATGGCGCCAAGGAACGTGGCAGGGGCGCCGGCAAGCCCGAAGGACATAACCTTGTATTCAAAGTGTCTCGAGTGTGTCTGGAAAGCTGTCTTGAACTCCTCACCCTCGGCCAAACGAATCTGATGATAGCCTACTCTTAAATCAAGTTTAGAGAACCACTTGGCACCGGATAGCTCGTCCAGAAGTTCTTCGATTACGGGCACAGGAAACTTGCTGATAACTGTCATGGAGTTGAGGTGTCGGTAATCAACGCACAAACGCCAGGTGCCGTCCTTCTTCTTAACCAAAATGGCCAGCGATGAGAAAGGACTGGAGTTGCGCTGTATGACGCCGGAGCGAAGCAGTTCTGCAACCTGCAGTTCAATTTCATTCTTCAATTCAGGCTTGTGTCGATATGGCCGGATATTAACAGGCTGAGCTCCTGGCATCAAAGGGATCCGATGATCACAAGGATGGCGAGGTGGCAACTCCGTGGGTTCAGTAAAGAGGTCACTGAACTGGGATAAGATGTGCTGAACACAAGCTGGTACAGGTGCAGATTCTTCCGAAACGGAAGCAACGAAACATAGGTGCACAAAATGAGACAAGGCTCCCTGACGACACAACCCACTGAGCTATAATCAGTTGATCACAGTGCTGGTTGCTGGTGCAGATAAGTGACCTTGCCGATAGATCGGCCCACTGTCCGTCAGGATGCAAAAACGCTTGCCAACCCAGTCGATCAAAGGATTGATAAGCTCCAGCCAATCCATTCCCAAAATTACATCATACACACCCAGAGATAAAATCTTAAAATCGTTGCTGAATTAATGCCCCTGAGATGTCCATGCGCAATTAGGAATCATGTGAGAGCAAATGAGATCAGCGTCGTCAGCGACTTTGACACGGCAAGTTCTGGACATGGCCTGCACTCCTTCCAACTGAGACACCAAACGTTGATTGAGGAAAGATGCGGTGCTGCCGGAATCCACCAAAATGAGAACCTCATGCCCTTGAATCCATGCCTGCAACTGAACTGCACGCGGGGAAGGATGCCCTTCCGAGGCATGCCGTGAAATCGCACAGACGACCTCCCCAGCTTCATGGAGATCGCCGGAATCTGTATCCAAGACAGTGTCGATGCCAAATAGTTGAAGAAGTTCCTCCACCACGTGGAGTTGCAGAGTGGTGGGGCACACATGATCGTGTCCCCACGGTTCGCCGTATTTGAAGCAGAGCCCGTGAGCACGACGATATTCCCGCAGTGCCTTGACCTTGGATGCATCGGCACGGGCGCCATCCATGCCACGCCGATCCTGGGCTGGCGTCGCCAGCGGTGCACCCTGACGCACAGGTGGCGTCGGAAGTGGTATGGGCACCGCAGGACAAGTTGGTGGTGGTGGTCGGTACGGCGGAGGTTGCGGGTGCTCGAAGTGGTTGTAGGAGAGCGCCTCCTCTTGCAGAAGGGCAAGCGAGCATGTCGTGTCCAGATCTGGCGGCCGTTGGACCAGCACAATCGCCCGGATATCCGGCCGAAGTCCCTCAACAAAACGAGTAAGATAATAGTAAGGATGAATTGTATCACAATAAGAAGTCAAGTGGTTGATAATCTCTTCAAATCGCTCAATGTAATCAGCCACACAAGAAGTCTGACGAATCATGTAAAATTGACGAATCAAGAGCTGATGCTTGTCCCGACCAAATCGAGTGCAAATAAGAGCAGTAAACGTAGGCCAGTCAAATCCCGCTAGATCAAAGCAGATCGAAGCAGAGCCAGAAAAATTGAGCGAAGCCATCGGAACCCAATAAGACTCATGGATCGAAAACATCTAAAAATACTGCTCGCAAAGGGTGGTCCAGAGATTGGGATTTTCACCTGAGAATTGGGGAAAACAGATCGACGGATGTGCCTGACCCAATCCAGCCAAAATCTGACTCGCAGAAGCAAATGGGGAACCAGCAAATATGTTGGACGGGGTATTGAACTGACCGTTGCCCGGGGAATGGCTCGGCGTGCCGAACGCCGAGGCCATACCCTGTGTAGTCGTGTCGACGCCGTGGCCCGTAGGCCCGTGGGGAGCACCCTGCGCGCCCATGCCGACGCCGAAGCCGTTGGTGGCAGCAGCAGTGGCCATCGCAGTGAACGCCGCCGTGGTCTCCTCACCCGCAGTTGACTGACCCGGGCTGCGTTGGTGCTGCAGCGCGGTGACCGCCTCGGCCAACTTGGTGAAGCGGGCCTCCATCTCCGGTCGCTAGGCGACGAGGTCGTCGAGTTTGGCCGACTGAGAGCGGACCGCGGCTCAAGTGTCGCGCATGTCCTTGCGCAGCCCATCGATTGAGTCTGTCAGCTTGGTGAAGAACTCTTGAAATCCGGGATCCGTGGTCGCCATACGCTCGTGGATCTGGTGAAGACGACGCGTCTCGATGAATGGCGCCAGGGAGAAGGGTGGTAGGTGGTCTCTGATACCAGATGTTAGGTACCGAGTTGGGAGGGGAAGATGGGGATCGATTGCTCAGGAATATGGTGTCAGATCGATCCAGTTACAAGCCAACTCTGTGGCGATAGCAAGAAGAATAGCCAAGGAACTAGTATGAATTACAACTAAACCTTTCCGTCCGGTTCCGTGATCCACTGGATGATCTTCTCAGGCCACAGGTAGCGCTTTAAGTAGTTGATGCAGCGACAGAGCGCAGCCACTCGGGTCCAACAAAGTTGCGGTTCGGCTCACGCCTCCGAACCGGCCTGGTCTCTTGCCCACTGTCAGGTGGGTCTGGCATGTCAAGGGTGCTGACATTACCAAGGGAAAATTTAGGTTGGTTTGAGAATGTACAGAGGTCAATCTACTCTTAATAATGGAAAATTTGTTCCCATTTTGGAACATCTACTTCTTATTTCCCTGCAAAAAAAAATATTCCCTCTGTCCAACAAAGGATGTCTCAACTTTGACCAAATTTGAATGCATCTATACACTAAGTCATGTCTAGATACTCCAAATTTAAAAAAACTTGAGACATCTTTTGTTGGATGGAGGGAGTATACTCCTTGCTTAATTTTCCGTTGTGTTTGGTTTAACTAGTTTGGGTTTTCTCAATTATTTGCACAGTTTGACCTTTTTCTTGAATCAAAGTAAACTTTTTTTTAATTTACTCCCTTTGATCCTAGAACTTGAACTAAAACCACGACAAGAATTTAGAATCGGAGGGATACTTGGAAGGACCAAGAGGAGTAATGACTATTCTTTGAGCGGGAAAAGTCATACTTCATCCGTTCAATAATAAGTGGCGAAATATTACATGTATTTAGACGCTTTTTAGGTATAGATACATCCAAATTTGGGAAAAATTTGAGTCACTTGATATGGGATGAAGGGAGTACAATTTAGGAGCTTCCTTGTTTCTTACTTCTCCACACATGTCATATTGTTGACCTATTCTACCAAACCCTACGTTCCCGCCATCACCATCTTCTCTCTCAGCTCTCTAACACGACGGCAGGCTATAATCCTTTTTGTTATTGGTGATATCTTCGCCGTCTCCTAAGTGTTTGCGTTCCGAAACATTGTTGAACACTAGCGCCTCCTCCACATGCGTCATGTTGTTATCTTGCCCTTCTCCCTCCATTGCCGCCAAATCATGTGGCCCCACTATTGTCAATGCCTTTTTCCACGACTCCTAGGGGCGCACCACCGGACCGACCTACCATGTCTCCTAATTCATAGCCATTGTCGCCATGTTGTCTCTCAGTTCGTTGACTCGGTTGCTAGCTTCGCCTACTGGTCGTCCTTCCATGAGACGTCAGAAGTTACGATGCCTTGCCCTAACAAGCCATCACCATAGTGCGCCCCCACCCCGGACTGCCAACCACCCCTCTAAGTGTAGGGTGCACAAAAAAAACGCTTGTCCAAACTCCCTAAACATACCCTAAAACGTAACCTCACCAAAACAATCGTCGTTGATTTGCGCATTCCGAAATATTGATTCTTCGTTGACTCTTATCTGGAATTTGTTGATGTGTAAAAGAGAGAGAAATAAGAGAGAAGAGAACCGACGCTTAGTCAGACTATTAATGTAAGAATTGACTAAGAGTTTGTAGAAAGACGGGACTGGAACACCAAATTGTATCTACGATATTCGATTTATTTGATCTGACTTTCGTATGGGATATTCGATTTATTTGATCTGACCTTCGTATGGGTATATATATAGAGAGAGTACGGTTGGGGGACAGACGTAGAGGGCAACACAAATAATTCGTTTAATTACACTGATCGTATCTTGTTTCTAACCCAAACCTTTTTACTACCGTTGTACGTACGTCTACCAATTTGCTGGGTTTTTTCTTCTTCTTTTGGTTACGAAGAGTACACGTTTTGTTTTTAAGACAATCAAGTTACAAAGAGGTTGTTATTTCAAGTCTGGCTGGCGAGCACGGTGCGCGTCCGCCCGCCGCTATCCGATCCCATATACGGGCAACACTCCTCGCCAGCACATATACCATGTCACGTACAGGAAAAACGCAAGAGAAGAAGGCCCTGGTGGCCGCGTCCGGACGCGGCGCCACCGCTGACCCACCGACGACCCGTGCGCCGTCCGGTGGCCTAGCCGTCTCGTTCCTGGCTCGACCCTGGGCGTGCCTGCGTGTGCTAGCTTGTCGTTGTCCCTCTCCCATCTGCCAGCTGGGCCCCGCCACGTCACCGGCCACGTGCCCACGTCGACGTCCGTCCAGCGAGCCGTGGAGAGAACCCGCGTGGCAACGAGCAGAAACAACACGGTTGATTTTGATGGTTTGATCGAATCTTTTGAAGCACGAGATTTCTCTGCGCCGAATTCCTCTCTTTTTTTTCCCTTTCTTTTTTTTGAAATTAGGTTGGGCAATAATGAAGAGTTCGTAGAAGAAACAAATGATTGATCGAGCTGGAAACGAATAGGAGCTTATCAGTGCTACGTAGTACAGCAGCACCACCGCTGCGCACAGTTGCCCCATGTGCATTTTGAAACCGTGTAATATATTTCGTTTTGGTTGTTTTGGCTTACCTAGTTCCTTTTAATCTTCAATTACCAAAGTAAGCTCATGTTTTTTTCTTGCGCAAGTATATTTTTTTTTGGAAAGAACCTAGCGGGGTACTGTTTTTTTTAATGAGTTAATCGAGTTGGGCTCAGTCAAGCAGGTTTTTGCAGGCTTGTTCTCCACAATGTAATGTTGTTGTCGTATACTCTATATCCGTTCCCTCACCACCACGCCAAACCATTGTTCCCGACACCGCCCAGTCTTATTTCTACCATTGGATCGACCTCTTCCGCCTCCTAATTTTTCTCAAACATTATTGTCATCTCCTCTCTAAGCTTGTCGGCTCGCTGCTATCTATAATCCTTATTACTCATTTTGCGGGCTTATTCTCCACGACGTAATGTTGTTGTCGTATGCGTTCCCTCACCACTGCCGCCAAACCCTTGTTCTCGACACCGCCTTCTCACACAGGTTTAGAAAATCCCCGAACCTCATGCCCCACCCATACACGGCCTTAGACCGCCTAGAAAATTCCCGAACCTAGACCGCCTAGAAAATCCCCGAACCTAGACCGCCTAGAAAATCCCCGAACCTCATGCCCCACTCATACACGGCCTTAGACCTGTGCTTTGATATGGGACAGACGAGGGGATTTTTTTAACCCTCCAGCCTAAAATTCGCTCCCAATGGGAGTCGAACCCAGGACCAAAGGGGTGCTACTAGAGCCCCTAGCCACTACGCTAGAAGCCCGTTCGCATTGTTTAATTAACATATTATTGTTTCATTGATATATCATTGAAATTTCATTAACGTATATTATTTATTTGATATTTCATTCACATTTATTATTTCATTAATATAACATTGATATTCATTAACGTCGTATATTATTTCATCGATATATCATTGGAATTTCATTAAAATGATATTCCGTCGGATACTTTGTCCCTAAAGATATCACATGCAGTAGTGTAGTAAAGTTTTTTACTTGCAGAGAAATCGAAATCCATAGCAAAGTTAGGGCCCCTCTATGACAGTCATCTAAAGCGCAACATGCTCACAACTTGCCAAGTACTAACGTTATCTTTTCGCCGCCGTTTGGATACCAGCATCAGTAATTCAGTATAAAAATCCAACACCGGTCGCCACAAAAAGAAGTTGTAAGAAAAAAAGGTTTCGATTAAAAAATAATAGCGAAAAATTGGAACGGCAAGATAGGCAGCCACTCTGGTCTCTGGCAGAGGCGCAGGGAGTTTGCGAGTGCGCTAGTCTGTCCGTTTCCGTTCACTGCAGGCAGAAGAGAAAAGAAACGCCTGCTCCGTTGACCGGAATTACCTTCCTCCCCTTTTCACACGCTCCGCACGAGGCCAGATACGGCAGTCCAGCCTCCTCTATATATACACCTCCTTCCTTCCCTCAGAGAGACACACACACCAGAGCTTTCTCATCTCCAAGAAGAAGACTCTACTTCTAGCTCCCAATTCCAGCTGACCCTCCTCCAGCTGCCACTCTCGCCCAATTCGATCCATTTCTAGCTAGGACTGAGGTCGATTTTGTTGTTGATTTGAGAACACAAACACATAGCCATGGCTGCGGGCAAGAAGCTTGTGTCGCCGATGGAGGTGTCAGTGGAGGCCGGGAACGCGGACCAGGCATCCTGGCTGGACGACGACGGGCGCCCACGCCGCTCCGGCACGTTCTGGACGGCCAGCGCGCACATCATCACGGCCGTCATCGGCTCCGGCGTGCTCTCCCTGGCGTGGGCCATCGCGCAGCTGGGCTGGGTCGCCGGCCCAGCAGTGATGCTCCTCTTCGCGGCCGTGATCTACTACACCTCGACGCTCCTGGCCGAGTGCTACCGCACGGGCGACCCGGCCACGGGCAAGCGCAACTACACCTACATGGACGCCGTCAGGGCCAACCTCGGCGGCGGCAGGGTCGTCTTCTGCGGCGTCATCCAGTACGCCAATCTCGTCGGCGTCGCCATCGGCTACACCATCGCGTCCTCCATCAGCATGAGGGCGATTAGGAGGGCTGGCTGCTTCCATGCCAACGGCCATGGCGTCCCCTGCAAGAGCTCCAGCAACCCTTACATGATCCTCTTCGGCCTCGTGCAGATCGTGTTCTCGCAGATCCCCGATTTCGACCAGATTTGGTGGCTGTCGATCGTGGCTGCTGTCATGTCCTTCACCTACTCCGGCATTGGGCTCTCCCTCGGCATCGCCCAGACCATCTGTAAGTGCTCTTGCTGTTGTTTTTCTTCAGTTAACAAGTTCAGTTAACATGGAATTAACTAAAATTGAATCCAATTGCAGCGAATGGAGGGATCAAGGGGAGCCTGACGGGGATCAGCATCGGCGTGGGCGGCATCACGGGGATGCAGAAGGTGTGGCGCAGCCTGCAGGCGTTCGGGGACATCGCCTTCGCATACTCCTTCTCCAACATCCTGATCGAGATCCAGGACACGATCCGGGCGCCGCCGCCGTCGGAGGCCAAGGTGATGAAGAGCGCGACGCGGCTGAGCGTGGCGACGACCACCGTCTTCTACATGCTGTGCGGCTGCATGGGGTACGCGGCCTTCGGCGACGCGGCGCCGGACAACCTGCTGACGGGGTTCGGCTTCTTCGAGCCCTTCTGGCTCCTCGACGTCGCCAACGTGGCCATCGTGGTGCACCTCGTGGGGGCCTACCAGGTCTTCTGCCAGCCCATCTTCGCCTTCGTCGAGCGATGGGCCGCCGCCACATGGCCCGACAGCGCGCTCTTCGCCTCCGCGCGGGCCGAGTTCCGCGTCGGCCCGTTCGCGCTCAGCGTCTTCCGCCTCGTCTGGCGCTCCGCCTTCGTCTGCCTCACAACAGTCTTCGCCATGCTGCTCCCCTTCTTCGGCAACGTCGTCGGCTTCCTCGGCGCCGTCTCCTTCTGGCCGCTCACCGTCTACTTCCCCGTCGAGATGTACATCAAGCAGCGCGCCGTGCCGCGAGGAGGCACCCAGTGGCTCTGCCTCAAGATGCTCAGCGTCGGGTGCCTCATCGTGTCCGTCGCCGCCGCCGCAGGCTCCATTGCTGACGTCATCGAGGCTCTCAAGGTGTACCGGCCCTTCAGCGGCTGATTTGGGAAGGAGATGTTTGTACTTAGGTCCTTATAGAACGTTTTTATTACAGTTTAAAGGGTTAGGCGCCCCACCAATTGGTGGCCATCTTTGTTGGATTCCTCCGAAGACGAGGGGTGTAAACAAGAACGGCAGGAGGTGCTGTCTGTATTGTGGACTCAAAGCGTAGGGTGCCTTATGCAAAATGGTAGTTTTCGTCAAGGGTCGTGTCACCTGTAATTTGCGTTCTGCAACCTGTTTTACCGGAGAAAGTTCAGATAGTATATATGAAGAGAATATGGAACATGCATTGTGCCTCCGAGTCTCAAATATGCCAGTAAGGTTCAAAAGCATACGAAATCACGAGAAACCTTTTGTTTACGTGAAATATCAGCAAATTTCTGAACTTACCAAATGTTTTTTTTTTGTGTGTGTCCTGCTAAGGTCTCGTTTGGTTCCACCATTTTCTAGGGGATTGGAGGGGATTGAAAAGGATTTGAACTAAAATTCTAGCAATCACTACCGAACGAGCCCTAAACAAAAATTCATTTCCATTAATCAAATGGAATTTTAATCAATATTGAAGATAAATGTATTGAATCTATGTGATTCCACAAATACAACCACAACGTAGTGAAGTTATTGTGGCGTAAGTTCAAAATTTTCAAGAAAAAAAGCCATGAGCAGTAGCTAAAACCGTTACTATACCACAGAAGAGCGTGGTGTTCATACGGTTTTACTTTTCACTTTACCCTTTCGTCCTCGACATGTCCTTTATTAGTGGAAATCAATTTTACTTTAAACAGTACTATCGTCTGTCACAAAAGGAAATGACCAAGGTCTTTGGAACAGATAATTTTGGCAGCACTGTTCCCAAATCCCAAAGGAATATCTTGATTCGAAAGTGGAGAATCTTAGGTAGATAGATCATGATAAGCCTTTCTCATCCAGAGAAGAAAACGGGTGGACAGACTAGTAGGACGTACGGGAATGCAGGTACCAGTCACGGAAATGGAGCTCTCCTGGACCATTATTTATGTTGCTTTCTTTATTTTCTTTTGCAGGTTATGGGAAGAAAAGAGCGGCTAATAAGCCATGCTTGAAATCCTTCCATTTTGCCACTTGGATATTTGGTCATACGACCATTGTCTCATTGATACATGTAAGTTTATAATTATCTTTGTTAGTCGTGTTAGTAAGAGGTTCGAGTACTCGAGATCCCAGACTATTTGTTGGCACGTTCCAAATGTTGCCACCGTAAATTTATGTTCAAATTTCTTGTGACGTGTTTTTTGATGAATAGTCAACTTTATTTCGGCAACCATCATATTCCATCCGTCCAACAAAAGATGTTTCAACTTTGACTAAATTTGAATGCATCTATACACCAAGTCATGTCTAGATACATCAAAATTTTGACAAACTTGAGACATTTTTTGTTGGACGGAGTTAGTAGTACATTTCTACCAAGTCGTCGTATTGAAATCGACATAACTCCACTCGGTTATAGGTATGCGACTTTCGACTCCCTACACGAGCCGTTATCGAATCGCACACGCTCACGCGTGCGCTGTACCCGGGACTGTAGCTAGTGGGGGGACAAGAGATCAGAGGATAACCCTGCCAAGCTAGATGGTGTTGATCACTGAAGATCCATCGGATTCCAATGATAGCAACGGCACACGCTCATCACATTGATCTCCTCCCCCGCTTCCCTGTAGGCTAGAGCTTAGCTATAAGGTTGTTACCAAAAAAGAAAAGCTATAAGGCTCATCGATCCCTTCACACGAAAAAGCGCATTTATATAATTGCATATATGTAGGATCGAGTGTGCCTTTAAATGATTATTATTCCCATGTGCCGGCGCATTACGGACAGGTACTTGACATGCCTTTTTTTTTCCTTTGTGCAGGCTATGTATTGCTAATAAGCTGGATCAGTGGGGTGTGGGCACACTACTTGCATGGGCGCCACTGCGAGATCTCTCGTAGTTGACCGATGGGAGTCAACACGTTGTTGCCTAGATTTGGAGCTCTTGTCAACGCACTAGGTACGGTTGACAGATCAAGGCAGCAAGTCGTGAGTCAACGTCCACTCGTCCAGTTGATCCATTGACTACTGTCCGGGGACAACGTAAGGCCAATAACTGATTAGTGTTGGAAGAGACTGTAAGGACAGGTGCTCGATCGTTTCGGTCAAGTGACAAAGGAAGGAGGGTCAACCATTGTGCATAACAAACTTTACTCTTGAAAGGTACACTTTTTTTTTCAACCTGGGGTTTCACCCTTTCCATTATTACTTGAAAGGTACACTTTTAGGAGCCGTCTCGTTGCGTTGCATAAATGTTTACGTAAGTTGTAATACTCTCTCCGATTCATATTACTTGTCGAAATATTACATGTATCTAGACGTTTTTTAAACATAGATACATCCATATTTGGGAAAATTTGAAACAAGTAATATGGGTCGAAAGGAGTACATCATTTGTGTTAAATACTCCATTTGTTTGGATAAAACTATTTTAGCACCTTATTTGTAGTCCTTCACGGTATCTGAAACAATACTTGTTTTTTTTTTTCCGAACAGGAGGTTGAAATCTCCGGTCTCTACATCAAAAAGATGCACACATCCATGAAACAGTACTTGTATTGATGTGACCGCTGGCTATGTGGCAAAACCACGTGGAAACGACGCCAAGCGCGTGTAACTAAGGGTCTGTTTGGTTAGATACCTGAGCTACGTGCCTGACAAAATGGTGTGCCTGAGAGTAGCCTGTGAATTTGATAATTCTTGCCTGGCCAGGCATGGACCAAAATTGTTGTTTGGTTTGAGCTACTCTGAAGCCGGTGCCTGATGGAAAACGTAAACGATTGGAACACGCATTCAATGTTGAGAAAACGTAAAGAACTGAAATACGCTTTGTTCATCTCTCTTCTAGTCCCAAATCTACTCTGTTCCATGAGTTCCCTGTGAGTCTGTGACACTCCCCAAGTTCTTCTGAACCACCTAATCTAGTTCTCCTAACAGAAACCATGAGCACAAGTGTCCAATTGAAGCTACAGCAACCCGTAACAAACCATGACCACACGAGATCCAGATCCAACTATGAACAAAGAGCAGCTCCAAATTTTCATTCTGATTACAATTGTTGTGCCAACCTTGACCATGGCAAGTTGGGGATGCATCATACTTGGTCACAGCAACATGTGCTTCATATTTTAGTTACCAATTTGGTCAGTCGCCGGCGGCAGGAGCAGCAGCACGACGTCGTCATGGTTGACGGCAGCCGGAGCATCGGTACCACGTTGTGTGTGGAGGTCGACGGCGGCGACGGGGGATGGCATCAAGGTGGTCAGGAGAATGATGGAGTGGATCGATATTGTCTCCAGCGGTACAGATTATGTGAACAAGACGAAAAGAATGGAAGCTCACAGTCGAGGAACAAGGGCAGAGGCTCAGGCACGCTTGGTGAACGGAAGCCATACTCAGACGCTCGTTTTCAGTCGCCTGAACCAGATAGATTTCAGGATACTAAGCAAACAGGACACATGCAGTTTCCAGGGAGGCTCCAGGCGAGCGACATGGGCTTCAGGGCAGCAACCAAACAAGCCCTAAAAGCCGGAGCCGCTTTTGACAGTGGATGTTTGTAAAATAAGTAAATAACTTGTTTTCTGATCCTGGGATAATTAAAGGGTAAAAGAGAGCTCAGTGGTAAAGTGCACCCTAAAGGACACATGTTTTTACGTCGCTAGTACTCGATCGGTGGCCCAGTGGAGTACTAATAAG
This sequence comes from Brachypodium distachyon, assembly GCF_000005505.3. Lineage (NCBI taxonomy): Eukaryota > Viridiplantae > Streptophyta > Magnoliopsida > Poales > Poaceae > Brachypodium > Brachypodium distachyon. The sequence goes on along the minus strand of NC_016134.3, from coordinate 45,206,819 downwards.
CGGTTTCAGCTGACGTTGGGATAATTAAAGGGTAGCTTAGAGATAGCTCGGTGGTAATTAAAGTGCACCCTAAAATGACACATGCATGTGTTAGTACCTAGCTAATTTTCGAAATTCCTTGTCGGGGAAGTTCCGACCAGCACGAAATGCGTACACATACCGGATCAAGGAGATTGGCTGCCGTTCGATGGCGCAACAGTACTCCTCTTGTGTGTATGTGTCCATAACTCCATATCGTCGATATCGGCACTCACTCAAGCATGAAAGTTCGGCTTTCATTATTGCCTCCCCCGCTGGAAAACTCGGAATGATTGGCCCGGCTAACGTACGATCGAATGAAGTGACAGACTCCTAATGTGCTCTTGCCCAGCATGATTAGCAGCTACTGGTATTGCACTACACGGAAGAAATAAAGCAGGCGCACACACGCACTTGTCACTTGTCAGTCAGGCAACGCGGCAGGCAAGCGCCCGTCACTAGCATAGCAGGGGCCGTGGTACTCCGTGCGTCTCGTGGGGAGACGCTCCGGCCGGTGCCTAACGTCTCTGAAGATTAGGTAATAGCCCGTTTCATAATTTTTGTCTCAAATTTGTTAAAAATGAATATGTCTATTCTTAAAAAACGTTTAAACACACGTAATATTTTGACAAGAATTATGAAACGGAAGAAATACGTGCCTAACACTGACAGGTCTCAAGACCCCACTGGACGAGGAGGATGCACGAGAGGGCCAGCAGGGCTCCGATCCGATCGAGCCGGGCCGGTCACGCCGCCCCCCTTTGGTGGGCCCACGGCCCACCGGGACGACCTGCCACTGCCCGGCTTGCTGTTCTGCAGCGCGTGCCTTTTCTTTTTTCCGGCGACCGGCGAGTCAACAGATGAACCAGTGGGGCAGTGGCTGCATATATGCTGCGGTCAACGGAGCCCACGCCTGCCGCGTTGGTTTCGTTTGGGCCCGGCCCCATGCTAAAAAGGAAACGAAAAGTCTTGATGCATGATGCATGGGCGAAGCGCGGTGACCAGCGGCCGCGCGCGAGCAAGGACTGGGACGTGAACACGAACAAGATTATTATTGCTGCCGCGATTCCCTTCCTTGGGTGTGCGTGCACGTAACACGGAGCAGCTGATTCGGGGTTTCGGCTTAGCTAGAGATACGATGGACCTTGCCCAAGTGGCGAAAGGAACGGAGAACCCGGCCGGCACACCATGCATGTCGCATTTTCTGGCGTTTAGCTAGCTCGTTAAATTAGTTAGTTAGGTCTCGGGTCTCAAGACAGTCGACCCAGACTACTCTAGCTGTACGTGTACGTACGTTTATTAATATTCCGTCGCAAAACAGAAGCTGTGCTTTGCTACGTACCGGCCTCGTGTGGTGGACGAGACGTTTGTATTACGTGCTACGTATGTACCATATGCTTAGCTTAATTCGTTTTATAAAAGTGGATGGCGAGAATAATAATAATGCGGGAGCAGACAACGATGCTTATCTATACTACCAATATATTAAATTGGAGTTGGTGGTGATGGTACTTTTTCTCCAGTTTTTGTTCTTCACGATTTCTCCTACTTCGTCTTACAACCGACGCCACCACACCCGCATGCCGACCTCAACGGCGCCACGAGTTGCCTACACAGAAAATAAAATAAATAGTTTGTGATTTTGTTGACCCGTAGCAACGCGTGCGGTCACACCTGCTAGTAAACCAGTAGTGCTATGAAATTATTTGAGGTTTGCGTTTAGACGGATGCTGCTAATTTAAGAATTAACTCTTATAGCTAGAACCATAGGTTTTTAATAAGAAAAAAAATCAGAATTGGTTACATGTATATATCAGCATACTAGTAGTTGATCTCTATAAAAGAAAATATCGGGGTCGTTATGTCACCAAGTTCATTTCTAACAAGTCCTTGCGCGCGTACGGCGCTGCATCGGAGTATATATCCTGCAGAATATGACGGCAGGAATAGTTTGGAAAGAACGAAGACCAGCCGGAAAAAGATTCCATTTTATTGCACATCCACACCGCGAACAAAGCACGTGCCCACTTCCACTTGCGCTTTACTATCTTGTTGGGCAATTGGTGGTTCGAGCGTACGTGGACGCGCTTTTTGATCACTTCTTACGGGCTTTTTCACTTGTTTTCTCAATTATATTACTTTACCCAACAGATGTCTCCAGAGATGTTGATTTAACCAACTTTATATGTATTGGATGCGCTTTATTATCCCCTCAGTAGTCCAACTCGATGTAAGTAGCGCGCGATCAAGAGCAATTTAAATGCTTGGAGTAATTGTATGCGCGTGTGTTACACTGCTTGTGTAATGCGAGCTACTCCCTATATACTACTCACAAACATGTGAGTTGGTCGACCTGGATGCATGCATGCTGGTGGGGGATTCTAATTAACACGGCTAGACTTTAGCCAAGTAACTTGCGGCGTGCCAAAATGCCAATTGGACTGTCCTTCGGCATTATTGACTAATCAACTTGTCACTATCTAATAGGTCGGCGATTAAACTGTACACCAGGTACGTGGACAAAAGGACATACACGTGCACTTTACGACGAACCGTGTTTCCCGGATTTGCATACGGTGTAAACATCGCGCCCTCCCGGCCATGCTTAAAAAAATCACTTAAAACAAATTTAACCTCCTGATTTCAAGTGAAATTAGCCGGTCAAAGTGACGGAAGCATCGACGATCGACGTCCATCCAAAAAGCAACCAATAATTGATGCACAAGGAGATGTAGACTCTAGTGCCTGTCGTCCGAAATACTAGAACAAATTAAGCCATCGTTGTCAGTCGATCCTAAGTTCTTAGCACCTTGTACAGAAAGGCTAGCTAGCTAATTGACTGCCCAGCGCATATAATTGCTTCTTGAACTGAAAAGGCACCATATTCTTGACCTTTCGAGAAGAGAAATACATATATAGAATACAAGAGAATAAGAATTGCTAACGAGTAGTCTACATCGTCTCGTAAAAAAGTTACTTCCTCCATATTGTAAGACGTTCTACATTCTGCTAAGTTAAACTTCTTAATTAAAGTTTCACAAAGTTTATGGAATAATCTATATATGAACGACATCTACGATTCTAGATTAATTAGTTTTATTAAATCCGTCATGACATATATATTACTGCATAGTATATTTATTTGATATTATTTTGGAACAAAGTGAGTAATCTTGGTCAAAAGATCGTTGTTTTTCTTAATAATCTTGGTCAAATCTGTAAAAGTTTGAGTTGAAATAAAGCTGAAACATCTTATATTTAATTTGGAACAAAGTGAGTAATCTGAATCGATCGTCGTCTGCGGTGTACCCAGCCTTGGCCATACCCTATCAGTATATATATTCCTTGCAATAATACTTTGCCTCTCTCGCCACCAACTAAAGTTCCAAGCCACGCTTGCTAACTAACGTATACCCTAATTGAATCCAATATGTTTGAGTTGCAATCTATTGGCACACACCTTTTTAATTATCTGTCTGGTGAAAGCTGGGCATCGTGCATGCATGCATGGCCGCAGTATCTTTTTGTGAACGCATATATCTATCGTTCTAGCTAGCATATATCCACTATAGTCTCATGTGTACATATCCGAATCAATGTAAAGTTAACTTATATAAACATATACCACAACCACTACAGGCTGAGTAGCATATATTTCCTGGAGTAGATGGTTCAAGGTCCAAGAAAACTGCACGCACGCACGCCAGGAATATATTTTTACAAATCGATTAGGTTCATCAAAGAGTTTTCCCCCCTTCGAACAGCATACAGAAAGAAAGAAAAGTCTAGGTAGGATTTGGAGCTTCTCTGTTGAGAGCTAAGCTAGCTATCGCATCTTTATATGTATAGTGTATATGGATGTGTTGTCGTTTGTCATGGAAAAAGGCAGCTCGTATGTGCGACCTATCGATGCTGCAGGATGGATGGAATTGTCAAAAAGGTAACCTAGCTTGCCGATCAACTTGCCATGAAGAAAGCAACAGTTGAGGCTGGTGATAAGTTGCTCATTTGGAGAAGCTAGTGAAGAACATGTTCTTGAAGCTAGTAGCATCGATCTCAGTTTTGCAGTTATGTGAGACAAGCAAGCAAGCTAGCTAGCTACCTAGCTATGCCAATTTAGATGGTACGGATTTCGTTGCAAAGAGACGTACACATATTACCGTACTACCTTTGTGCAAAGTTGTGTCGATCGAAGTTTTATGGAGTTCGTTCGTGCAAGGCAACTCTCGACCATACCTTTGTGCCTGCTTCAATTCTCTTTTGTCAACATAGTAGTAGTAGGTAGCCAGTTGCTGAGACAATTATGATCAGAACCCCTTGGAATGATCGATGGAGAAGTTGGTGACAGAAACTCGTTCGGCCACGCTCAAATCAACGTGTACGGCGACTAAATATGGCCTAATGTCTCAGTTATATACGATAATAGTGAAAAAGAAACAGACGCCGAAGTCGTTATATGTTCTCTTTTCTTTTAGAGAAACACAGGGGGGCATCTAGTATGAAATGCTAGTCTTCTAGAGAGATGCTGAGTTTTTTTTTGAAACTTTAGAGAGATGGCGAGATAGAAGAGACAGAGCGAGACGAAACGAAAGATAAAAGCTAACCTTCTTAGTTCTTACAAAAGCAAGACAGTTTCTCTGCACTGGATGTCCGGTTTCAACAGTTACGGGATGAAAAGCATACAAAACAAAATTAAGAGACCATTTGCGTACTTTTTGACAGAATGAGGACGAGATGTATACTTTCCTATTTTGAAAATGACATAATAATCATTCATCCACAAAGAAAAGTTGATTAAATATGTTTCCATGTAAGCAATATCTTATTAAGCACATCAATTCTGATCAAATTAGAACCTTATTATTTTTAAGGGACTGCCTTAGGCTCAGTCGACTGAGATATAAGAATTCTCAATCGACCAGCTTAGGCCGGCCACTTTGCATGCATGGATGGGTATTGTGCTTGGCTTTGTTGATAGGTAGCCTAGTATTTGTTTTTGTGTGGTTTTTTGTTGAATTCATTAATGACATCAGGTTTCATATTACCAAATTTTAAAAATCACACGTGAAATTTTATGCTTGATTCTAAAAATTGCACGTGAAATTTTATGCACGATTCTAAAAATTGCGTGAAATTTTATCCCCGATTCTAATTGCACTTGAAATTTTGTGCGCCATTCAAAAAATTGCACGTGAAATTTTACACACAATTCTAATTGCAGGTGAAATTGCGTGACTCGAAAATTGCACGTGAAACTAGATTAGCTTAGCTACCTATCTAATTTACAGTAGAATTATGGGATCTGCGATTGGACATAAAAATTGCAGATGAAATTTTATGCACGATTCCAAAAATTGCACGTGAAACTAGATTAGCTTAGCTACCTATCTAATTTACAGTAGAAATTATGGGATCTGCGATTGGACATAGAAAACAGAAATATTTTTTCTTGGGTAAAGGAACAGATGACTCGATCGGTTTCTATATCGATCATGATACACGTGATAACTTGGACATTTCAAATACATATCCCATTTTTGCAGAATGAAAACCAAAAAAGATCACGCATGACAAGAAAAATAAAAATAAAAGAAATCAAAAGAGGAAAAGGAAAACAAAAAAAATACATTCTTAAAATTAGAGTTGTACTCCCTCCGATCCTAAATTGTTGTCGAAATATTACATGTATCTAGACGCTTTTTAAGAATAGATACATCCTTATTTGGGCAAATTTGAGTCAAGAATTTAAAATCAGAGGAAGTATATAAAAACAAGAGATAGTGAAAACAAGAAAATCAAGAGACAAAAAAACAAAAGAAAGAAAAAAGAAATAAAAAGAAACTAAAAGATGGCCGACAAGGGACTTGAAGTTGCAACCTCATGCATCCAACCCAAAACACCTAGCCACGGCACCAGTCAGTCCAAGCCACCTTATGATTGTTATTACGTTGTATATATAAGCTAGCTATCTCAGATCGACTGAGAAATATCAATTCTCAAGCGACTAAGCACTAGCGAACCCGTATTTTTAAAGGTATAGTTAAAATATCCCTGAAATAATATTTATTTCCTCAAAACATTCAGATGATGAGCCCGCACTGTGCTATTCGCAAAGAAAATGAAGACAATTTCGATTCATAGCAAAGGAATTAACACTATTACTCATGTATTTATACTCCTCAGACTCCAAGTTACAAACAGCATGTCCAGCCGATTGTCAAAAAGGAAAAAGAAAAAAAAGAACAGCACTTCCAGCCGTTCTTGTTTACACACCCGTCGTCTTCCTTGGAATCCAACTAGCTAGCTAGAGATGGCCACCATGAATTAATAGTGGGTGGGGCGCCTTATCTGCTAGCGACGTTCCTTCTACCCCTTACGTTCTGTCTAGTCTAGACGTCTAGTGTACAACTCCAACTTAACACAAATCAGCCGCTGAAGGGGCGATACACCTTGAGAGCCTCGATGACGTCAGCAATGGAGCCTGCGGCGGCGGCGATGGACACCATGAGGCAGCCGACGCTGAGCATCTTGAGGCAGATCCACTGTGCGCCGCCACGCGGCACGCCGCGCTGCTTGATGTACATCTCGACGGGGAAGTAGACGGTGAGCGGCCAGAAGGAGACGGCGCCGAGGAAGCCGACGACGTTGCCGAAGAAGGGGAGCAGCATGGCGAAGACTGTTGTGAGGCAGACGAAGGCGGAGCGCCAGACGAGGCGGAAGACGCTGAGCGCGAACGGGCCGACGCGGAACTCGGCCCGCGCGGAGGCGAAGAGCGCGCTGTCGGGCCATGTGGCGGCGGCCCATCGCTCGACGAAGGCGAAGATGGGCTGGCAGAAGACCTGGTAGGCCCCCACGAGGTGCACCACGATGGCCACGTTGGCGACGTCGAGGAGCCAGAAGGGCTCGAAGAAGCCGAACCCCGTCAGCAGGTTGTCCGGCGCCGCGTCGCCGAAGGCCGCGTACCCCATGCAGCCGCACAGCATGTAGAAGACGGTGGTCGTCGCCACGCTCAGCCGCGTCGCGCTCTTCATCACCTTGGCCTCCGACGGCGGCGGCGCCCGGATCGTGTCCTGGATCTCGATCAGGATGTTGGAGAAGGAGTATGCGAAGGCGATGTCCCCGAACGCCTGCAGGCTGCGCCACACCTTCTGCATCCCCGTGATGCCGCCCACGCCGATGCTGATCCCCGTCAGGCTCCCCTTGATCCCTCCATTCGCTGCAATTGGATTCAATTTTAGTTAATTCCATGTTAACTGAACTTGTTAACTGAAGAAAAACAACAGCAAGAGCACTTACAGATGGTCTGGGCGATGCCGAGGGAGAGCCCAATGCCGGAGTAGGTGAAGGACATGACAGCAGCCACGATCGACAGCCACCAAATCTGGTCGAAATCGGGGATCTGCGAGAACACGATCTGCACGAGGCCGAAGAGGATCATGTAAGGGTTGCTGGAGCTCTTGCAGGGGACGCCATGGCCGTTGGCATGGAAGCAGCCAGCCCTCCTAATCGCCCTCATGCTGATGGAGGACGCGATCGTGTAGCCGATGGCGACGCCGACGAGATTGGCGTACTGGATGACGCCGCAGAAGACGACCCTGCCGCCGCCGAGGTTGGCCCTGACGGCGTCCATGTAGGTGTAGTTGCGCTTGCCCGTGGCCGGGTCGCCCGTGCGGTAGCACTCGGCCAGCAGCGTCGAGGTGTAGTAGATCACGGCCGCGAAGAGGAGCATCACTGCTGGGCCGGCGACCCAGCCCAGCTGCGCGATGGCCCACGCCAGGGAGAGCACGCCGGAGCCGATGACGGCCGTGATGATGTGCGCGCTGGCCGTCCAGAACGTGCCGGAGCGGCGTGGGCGCCCGTCGTCGTCCAGCCAGGATGCCTGGTCCGCGTTCCCGGCCTCCACTGACACCTCCATCGGCGACACAAGCTTCTTGCCCGCAGCCATGGCTATGTAATTAACAGCAGTTGGGTATCCTCTGTTTATAGATGGATCGAATTGGGCGAGAGTGGCAGATGGAGGATGCTCAGCTCGAATTGGTGAGCTAGGATTTGGAGCAGAGTCTTGTTGGGCTGGGATCGAGGATGAGAAAGCTTGTCTGTCTGAGGGATGGAAGGAGGTGTATATATATAGAGGTTGCTGGCCTCGCGCGGCCTGTGGAGCGAGTGAAAGGAGGAGGAAGGTAACTCTGTCTGGTCAATGGAGGCGTCTGTCCACCTTCTGCCTGCAGACTCGCGCACTTGCAGTGGCTGTGCTAGACCGCTCTCTGCCAGAGTAGCAGTACAGTATTCAATCGAGATTTTTTCTTTCTTTCGCATTCCTTTTCGGGGGGACCCTTGTTGGATTTTTTTTCCTTTGCTGGCCTTGAAACGGTGGCGAATGATAGATACTGTACCTTTACTTTTATATACTACCTGTAGTATAGTATTACGTATGGATTTATAGTTGCCGATGATGGCAAGTTCTCTTCCAAACATTCCAAAAATTAGGGCCACAAAATCTAATATAATCATCCCAAAATGGAATTCATAGTCTCCAAATCCAATACAATTAGGACATTCCTTACTTGCATATAATTAGCACTAGAATTCCAGAAATTAGTTTCCAATACAGAGAGCCCTTTCTTGGAATCTTGGCATTTGCAGATCGAACACGAGAAGGAAATAAATATCGAACAGTACCATACCATTAACAGAAACCCCGTCCTAGTGCCGTGAAATGCATCCGCTGTTGGGGCCGGCCAACCCCTCTCCCGATCCCCAGATCGAACGACCAGCTTGGAAGGGTCGGACGGCATGGATAGGACGCGCAGTATGCTGCAGAGCAAAAAAATCACTCTCAAAATATATCCCTTTTATTATATGTAACTCCCTCTGATTCCAATTAATTATCGTTTTTTTTCTTCAAAATGAGCGAACCTACACACTGAAATGCGTCTAGATACATGCGTATCCGGATCAAATCGGAGCAGATTTGAACAAGTTAATTTGGATAGAAGGGACTAATTACCCATTGGCGGTGGGATACATTTCCTTCCAAAACTGTACCCACGAAATCCAGTACAATTAGCACATTCCTTACTTATATATAATTAAGTAGCACTAGAATTCCAGAAATTAGCTTCCAATACAGAGCAAAAAAAAGAATATCCAAAAGAGAAACATTTTTTACTACTAGTATATGTTAATTTACAGTTGGCGGTGATGGTATATTTTCTTCCAAAGTTAGAGCCTCCATTTAATAAATTACCACATTCCTTATTCTATACAATTAACACTAGAATCCCCAAAAGACAGGTTTCCCTAGAGAGCAAACAAATGTTCAGGAAAGAGAAATCATTTATTCGATTGGATAAGAGATACCTCCTATGCGAAAACATTTATTCGTGTTAAAATAAGAATAATATAATGACTTACGCGGCAATGCGTGGACACCTAGCTAGTAGGAGTACTTGACAGGATGTGTGATTTCTCGAAGAAAAAAAAAGAGAGACAAGATGTGTGATGGTGTGCTTTAGCCTTTCGAGTTTCGACGATTATCGTAGTTCATAGAGGCCCTTAACAAATTGTATGGCTAAGCTTATAATCTGCTTATAACAATTCCGAGTCAAGTTCGCATTCCCTTTAGAGCTTTTTTTTTTCTCAAAAAGGAGGGCGTACCCATAAGGCATATAACTGAAAAAGAAACTAATCCAAAACAAGCACAAAAAGGAAACATGAAAACTAGGTGTTTCAAAACGGCAACAAAATTACATGCTAAGAGTAGACGGATTTGTCCATTCTCAAGCAATTTGTTTTTCCTGCAAAGGGAAAAAAGAGTTGCATGGGAGTAATGTTCGGCCTTCCTCGCAAACTTGGGCTTTTCTGTCGCGACAAACACGGGCTTACAACTAACGTACACACATGGCGTTACTGTTGGCTGTAGTGCTGCTAGTACAATATGGCACCGAGAAGTTCATATCGTTCCAACTCGATCGACGATCGATCCATCATTTGTTCCGTCTCCTCCGGTCCTCTTCATTATCGCCCAACCTAATTTCACGAAAAAAAGGAAAAAAGAAGGAGGAATTCGGCGCTGGGGAATCTCGTGCTCCAAAAGATTCGACCAAATCAAGTGAGTGATCAGCCGCGCTTGTACAGCGCCACGCGGATTCCCCACGGCTCGACAGACGGAGACGTCGACGTGGCCGGTGACATGGCGGGGCCCAGGTGGCAGAGTAGAGCGTGACAAGCACGAGAGCAGAGGAGCCGTCCGATCCAACGAGGAAGGCGGCTAGCTTCTGCTGGACGTACGCACGCGGCCTCCTGTGGCCGCGATCTCTTTGGCTTTTCCTCTGCGCGACAGACATTGTACGCTGGCGAAAGGTTGCACTTGCTGCTGCTCCCTCCGTCTCGTAACGGGTGATCGTGAATTTGTATCTGCGGAATTACCTCACGCACGACAAATCCTGTACGATTTGTGTTTACGATGCGTTGAATCAACGGTGAAATGGGATGTGCAAACCATGGAGCACTAACTTTTGTATCTCCGCATATTCACGTAACTTATTTCAGAACGGAATGAGTACGAGGGATGGGAGGCCTTGCATAATGCCAAGTACAGTACTCCCTCCGATAGCTACCTCCGGACTGTTTCTCCTCGGGCATCTGCACGCATCCGGCAAGTGGTCTCCTCGGAGAAGCGGAGAACCTGCAACGCTAGCCGGCCGTATCGTATAAAGTTTTGATGTGCCGTGTAGCTATGTAGCTATAGCCTATAGCTACCTAGGTCGGTCCAAGATTAATCGGTCCATGGACGACTTTGGTTCCGATCTCTCTCGCAGTCACAAGTTGTTTGTTTTGCTCTCTGCAGGTATGATCGGAAAAATGTAAAGTTGTTTGTTTGCACGTTCGAGACTGGCTACCTCCGAACTGTTTCTTTGCGTACGTCGCCGTGTTGGAGCGAGAGAAATCCTACTTTGCTACGCACAGTGCTGTGGAGATAGATAGACAGATAGATGCGCCCACGGCTAGGAAGGATCGATGCGCCCAACACATGCATGCATGCTCTCTGATCGCAACGTACACCTTGGAGGTGCTTAATGATAGTATTTACTACTGATCGATGCTTCCTTCCTTGGAGTAACCGATTATCGTGTTGCTTTTCAAGCCTGGAAAGGTGAGAGATAGTAGGATTCTTCAAATGCGATGCGAGTAGCTAGAGATCGACGTACTCCTATGTACGCACGCATTACTTCGATAATAATCGCTTCGCCTCCACCCTCGTTGACTCAGTCTCCATCTTATATCAACTTTTAAATTTAGCGGTCATTCCGATCCTAAATTGTTGTCGAAATATTACATGTATCTAGACGTTTTTTAAGAATAGATGCATCATATTGAGCCAAATTTGAGTCAAGAATTTAAGATCAGAGGGGGTAATTCTTTTGAATTAGTCTGTTTCTAATGACTTACTCTAGAAGCGAGACATATAAGCCATCCTTAGATCGATCGCGGCGTGTGAGAAGATAAATAAACCGGCGCGATGGCATGGCAAATACTCTTTCCGTCACATATTAAGTGACTCAAATTTGTCTAAATATGAATGTATCCATGTCTAAAAAATGTCTAGATACGTATAATAGAAAGTCAGATAATATGAGCATGCAGAGGGAGTATGCAATTTGGCCGGACTACATATACAGTACTCCATTTACTAACGTCCCCTTCGCCGCCGTCTCTGTCCGAACGTGATCAAGACGCTCACCAGGTGAGCAAAAAGCTTAATTAGACACGCGCAGGCGACGACGAAACCGCGCGCTTTAATTTTGCTGGATTTTTTGGATACGTACGGCCGGTACGTGAAGAAAGTCTCACGGCCTTTCAATAGTAAAATCACTTCAAACCAAATGAACTCCCTGATTTCAAGCCAAGTACATATATATACACATATAGTCCACCAAGTGACGCAAACAGCATTGACCATTCCAAAAGGTAGCTAACCCCAATTATTGACGATCGAGGATATGTATGTATATATATCAGTACAGTACCTGCGCAAATGTACATCGTTGTCAATTGCGAAGCTCCCAGCACACCTTCTTACACCTTCTTCAAGAACTTTTTTGACTTCAACGAGACATTAATACAACAGATCGAGTGAATATATAAATTACAAAAAGGAGTCGACATCGTACGTATGTCTTCTTTCGTTTGCTTTCCCGTCGACATGCATTTACGTGTTCTGTCCCAACTAAAGTACCGTGTCATTTTGGCTTGCTAACGCTAGTTAACCCTAATGTCAAAACGTTCAAACTGTATAAGTTATTACTACCTTTTTCGTCCGGCGCGTGTTTCATCAAAGTTGGGCAGCATGCATGGTATATACTCTATCTATATAGTCGTCTGGTATCCACTGTTGTCATCTTAATTTGGCGATCTGTTCGTATCCAAATCAGTCAAGCTAACTTATATTCACGTTTATGGATCACAAGGAACGAAGAAAACTGCATATGCATGCATGCCAAGGAAATAATACTATACAACCGATTAGGTACAGTGGTCGATCGGTTTAGCCATGCAGACGCGTGTACACAAGTTCATGCATGGAAAGAAATGGGTTGGAACTTTGCTGTTGAACGCATCTATATATAGTGTATGGATATGTTAATAGCTTGTCATGGAAAAACAGTATTGATGCTTTGTCATGCTGGCATGGCATATTGGCATGGATATGATGGAGTCGTCAAAAAGGTGATCTGATCTCGCATAAAAGAAAAAAAAGCATATTGTTTTTAAAGCTATATATATACAGCTAAGTTAATCATTAGTTCATATCGTATAAAATAAAGACAAGTTAATCATTCCATATGTGAAGAACATATTCGTGGGCGCACCATAGTCAAAGTTATGGAGGACAAGTAAGGCCTAGAAACATATATCCACCATTCCACATCATCATTGAAATGATGACATGCTGCCTCTTTTTCTCATTTGATGTTTCAGAAATCCGTGTGGTGGTCACTTTTTTTCCTAAAACTTGACTAACACAACCTGTATATATGTGTCATACGTTAAATTCTTCGCCAAAAGTACTCTAGAATTGTTTTTTATAGTAACGTAGAGCTAAGAAAGCAAGGTCTGCAAAGTGCACACCTTCAGTACAAACCGTAAAATGTCAACTCCTCTTTCCGAAAATTCATAAATGAGGTCCAAAGTCAAACTTAGTTGGTTTACAAGATTCTGAAAACACATAATAGATCATCTGTCACACTATCGGTCCGGTGACTTTGGCTCCGCCCATCACGATGAACCAAAGGCTGCAACGACCGTCATAGCCGATCGACCATCATGCACCAACTTCAGTCATGCATATTACCACGTGGCACTAGCATGATTGCGAACTGAGCGTATCTTAGGTGGTTGGTTCCCTGCGGTGAAATTTACCCACTCTCATGTTCAAGTCTTATACGTTGCTCGCATTCCTGGATTTATTCCAGAGTTTAACCGACAATATTCTTTCAGTGGGAGTGACGGACCCATCAACTACGAGCCTCCTGTGGGTGACTTCGTCAACTTTAAGATTTGCTGACTCGGTCTCTTGAAGATGCTCATAGGGGTAGGATAAGTGTGATGTGTGTTTGTGACCATCTTCTAAGTAGAATGATTGTGTTGAAGTATATATATAGGTCACATTTCAAATTCTTGGGAACCAAATCTGTCTGAGGACTATAACGACTTATGTTATTTTGAGGAACTGAAAATAAAGATATGTGAAAGTGAAAAAACTATAACGACTTTATGCAAAAGAATGTGAATCCTTGAGATTTCAGACTACTCCTCCATGTTATGCAAACCTAGCTAGCTCGGTTAATTGTTGAAACTGGGCCGATATCAAGCAGCCCAAAATAGTTTTACAAATCTTAACTGGGTATTGGAGTTGGGCTGACATCCAACCAGGCCTTTTCATGACGACAAGATTGGGTCCAATTAAATCTAGCGCCACCAGATTTACATGAAAATTCCCCTAAAAAACTTGATGACACAAATTATCACCTGACAATTTTTTTTTTAAAAAGGCCTATCACTACGACCTAGACTAAATGCTGCACTGATGAAACTAACGATCAATCAATATATGCATCAATGGAGCAAACACAGCCTATCACTAGTCACTACTGATTCACAGATGCTGAGTAGTTGCTGCACATCAGGCGGTCTTACATGATAATTCTGTTTCCCCTTGATCACACTAATTTTAATTCCTCCTCGGCTCACCCGTACCTCTGATTCTCAGTCTGACGCGATAAATACTGACCTGCATATTTACAGAGAGGAGAGAACGTTCAGATTGCATCTCTGAGACTGTATTTTGGAGAAGTGAGCAATGTACTCCGTACTACTACATTACCTCCTAGCTGTACATGTGTAGGATCATCAAAATCAAATCACGAAGGCTCCATGGAGGAGGCGAGCGGCGTCTCGTCATCGTCCTCCTTCTCCTTCTTCTCCTCCCCGAGCACGACGGAGTCCCCGAACCGCACCCGCCGCGGCGCCTCGTCGGGCGGCCGCTTTTCGTGATTCTTCCTGCTGAGCGCGCTCTTGAGGTTCGCGCTGCTCGGCAGCGGCACCACCGACCTAGACGGCTGCCGCTCCACGACCCCCGCCGGAGCCGAAGGCGACCACGAGCAGCAGCAGCGGTACAAGCACGTGGCGATCCAGAACGCCCAGGGGAGCGCGACGAGCGCGAGCCCGGCCGCGGGCAGCCATGGCGGCGCGTCGGCAGGGGGCAGCGCGAGGGAGAGCGCCAGGCACCCGCCGCCGGCGAGCGCGGCGGCGAGGAGCAGCGCCGCCACCGCCCACACGCACAGCGCGCTGATCCCCGCCGGCGGCTCGTCGGGCCGCCCCATGGATCGATCCACCCTCCTCCGGCGCCCGAAACCAGAGCAGAATTAATCACAAGAAATTGACTGGTTAATACTAATCTGAAAAGGAGCGCGATGAGCCGATGAACAACACTGCGCTCCTGTGATCATCAAACGATCATCGAGGTCGCAGTGGCATTGATTTTTGTTGGCGTGTGTCGGAGAGGAGGAAGGTTGGAGTTTTGGAAATGTTCAACCCTTGGTAACTGAAAAGCAGGGGAGGCAGTTGGGGAGGGGCACCCTATAATAGCATCATGGATTTTGCAGGAAATACATTATGTTGATAATTGATTTACATACGAGTAAAATATGAAAACATTAGTATTGGAACGTGCAGTTTTTGTTTTTGTTTTGACAAATTAGTTGACTGATTTCTTTTCGAGGAACTTCTGCATTTATACATGTATACCTGAGTGCTGTAAAGATACTTAAACCTGGCCGAAATCTCGTCTTGATCTGCAAATATACGATCAACTTTTTCGAAAAACCCTTGGATGGATGCATGAAGCCTCTCGAAATCATCTTCGAGTTCTTCCACGTCAACTTGGTCCTCCTCCACCACGTCATGATCATTCTGCTCCACGGCGCCATGGACCTCTGCCGCATCAACCATGACGCCTTGCTGCTCCACCGCGCCATGGACCTCCTCCGCATCAACCATGGCGCCTTGCTGCTCCACCTCCACGTCCATGGTTTCCACCCAACTATGAACGGCTGGGTCTCCTACTCCTTCCATTGCTGTGGCTGCTGTGGGCAATGCCTGCGGTTTCTTTTATACAACAGAAGCGGACCTGAGGAGGCCAGCAGTTTCACACCGAAGGGAAGAGGAGGCCGGCAGTTATTATCCATGCAAACAGAATGAGTTCACACCTACGAAAGGAATGAGTTCACACCTACGGTTGGGAATAAATGAGTACTCCCCGTAAGTAAAATTATGCCTAAGAGGTGGGAGGTCATGGGACAAATAGATTTTTGGATTATGCCCTGGAAACTAGGACGGAGGGAGTATTTCTTTTTGTACATTAATGTTCAATTCTTGATCATAAGACACATACACAATTAATTTACAAACTGCAAGTCACACAATCAACATAATTAAATATATGTAGAACCCTGGAAAAGACAGAGAAATTTGTTAGTTTTTTTCTTCTTCGAAAAGGAAGACATATGCCCCCCTCTTGCATAAAGTGGGCACATGTTTGATCAGCATGGAGGCTACTGATCAAGTCAGGCTTAGCAAGCTGTAGAGCTCCTTCATGTACAAGCTTTCGTTGTCTTGCATGCTCTTCTTCTTCTTCTTCTTGGAGAAGAGCATGTCATGGATGAGGGGGACAACAAGGGGCACAATTGGCTTCTGCTTCTGCACCTTGCTCTTCTTCCTCGCCTCCTTACCCTGGACATGGATCACCTCTGCCTCACCGGCATCGTCATCAAGGCTCAGCAGGTGCCCCAACTGATGCCTTCGCGGTTGCTGCTCGGGCTTTGGCTCCATCCAGATCGTCAGTGCCGCCGTGTTGTTGCTCCTTTGTTCGATACTCGCCCTCGCAGCTGCCGCCTTGTCGGCCTCCATGTGCGCCAGCTTCGATAAGACACGGTGGAGCTTCGCGTGGAGGTTTGCCATGGCCAGCTCCAGATCAACCAGCCTCCTCTTGACCTGCACTGCCTCCTGCCTTGTCTTCGCTGCCTCTTCCTCAATCTTCTTGATGGAGCTCATGACAATGAGATCAGCCTCCTTGCAATCCTGCCTGCCGTCATCGTTCGTTACCGACGACGATGACCCGCAGAACGGTGAGGAAGATGGAACCAGGCACATTGGCTGGGAAGCTGACACCATGATTGGATTTGTAGCAGGTTTGCTACTGCTCGCCTCATGCTTGGCAATGGCATCGGCAATGGCATTTGGCTTGGAGGGGCTTTCCCTGATGACAAGGCCAGAAGGCTTAACACCACCACTCCCCTCAAGCTTTAAGGTCAAGGCGGCAACAGCGGATGCATTTGGCCAAGAGCCCCTCTCCCTAACAACACTCTGGCCGGCATGAGCACCCAGCCTGACCTGGGTTTCCCTAGCAATGATGCGCTCACCAAACACGGCGACCGCCTCCTTGACAGACCGGAAGGCGCGAGAGGTGTCGACCTCCGAACGGCCCGACGAGGCGGCGGCCATGCCCCAGCTTTGCAAGTAATGGCTTCCCTCCAGGCTACTATGGAATGGACAGGAAGCAGGAACAAAGCCCTTGTAGGGATTTATGTATGGATGATCAAGGCAGCTGGCTTGCTTTGCTTCCACTACAAATGGCACATTGCCCAGGCCTGCAAGCAAGAGACAAGAGACTAGCCACCTAATAGAATCCTTCAAGTAGAGATGAGCAGCAGTACAGCTGAGATGAGTCAGGAATGCTTTCAGAGCAAATATAGGAAGGTACCATCTGCTGCTGCCCCAAGAAAGTACAACATGCCAAAGTATCAGATAGCCATACTATTGGTATGATGAGAGTGGTTGGGAGAAATCATGGCCCTTCACTTGTAAAGCAAAGAAGATCAAATGTGGTGTCACATTTTCACTCATCTTCTGATTGTTGGGCAATTTCATCTTGGCACCCTTGCAAGCTCATCAACCGCCCCAGCTATTTTCGCCGGTCTCCTGGTATCATAACTTTTGCTAAGAGTGTCGTGCTCAAGTTTTGGCACGTCCATATCAAATAATTCAGAAACAAATGATATAATAGCTTTATTTAGCCGCACAGTGACAAAGTACATTTCATTTCTTTGTATTCAATGGTGACAGTGACATGATCCATGGTACATTGGCCTCAACATAATCCACAATTAATGAGCACTCAGATAAATATTCATGCTTGACACCTATCTGAACAGAAGGTAAAAACTTTTATTGAAAAACAAACCAATGAGGAGGAGGTAACAAGGTTACCTGATGCCAACAAAGCTGGCTGCTTAAACAACTAATTCACACGACCAGAAAACATGCTACGCATCTACTAGAAGCATCCTATGTGATTGCCTTGGGGAAAAAGAATCATTTGATGCACCTAAAATGTAAGGTCCTTGGGATCCTCAATTATCTTCGAGAGAGTTTGCAGAAAAGCAGCAAGATCAGATCCATAAATAACCCGATGATCAGCAGTAACATTGACCTATGGTTTATTGATCAAGATAGATAAGAAAATTATCAGTAACTCTAAATTTGGTTGGTGTGAAGCAAAAGTGCGACAATTATATGTAATTTTACCTGCATTTGGTTCTTGATTCCAATTCTACCATCTTTTGTACCAACAACTGTTGGTTGCGATGCTCCAACGGCCATGATCGCTCCCTATTTACAGTGAAACATATATTATCAAGGGCATGCTGCACTATGTGGCAACAAAAGTGAAAACATGGAAACCTCATCTTACAGTTCCAGGTGGTAAGATCGCATCGAATCTATCAACTCCAAACATACCAAGGTTAGATAAAGTAAAGGTACCTGCGGATTTAAACATTGACATCTATTAGCATAAGTGAATAATATAGTTGGATTCTTCATGTTTCTTGTGCCTAACATCTAAAGCACTAATGAAGTAAAAGGGCTGATCACAGGCAACTTAGGAGCTTCTGCTGTAGTTTGATAGATAAATTAGTCAATTTTCAGCTAATCTAGTCATGAGGAAATATATAATTTTAATTCACTAAATGGAGAACATTAAAATGTAAATAAATAATTCCAGTTCTTCATCTTGTTATTGTTATTTGAATTTTCAACATTCAATCATATCTCGTCATACCAAAAAATAAGAAGAAATGCAGTCTACCAGTAGCATCAACGGTTGGACTGATGGTTCTGTTTCCCAAGTAAAATTATTTAGGTTTCTGGAGCAGGTGTCATCTATTTCTACATGGTTGGCAACCACATGATCCCGGTACAAATACAAACCAAGAACTCTAAAAAAAGGAATATACCGAGGGAGCATTCAGAGCTCAATAAAAGATCACAGCATAAATTTAGTACAATTTGGCACACATAATGTAGTGCATCACTGGGCCCTATCTATTTATTTGTTAACAGACTATAAATTATGTCAATTTGAAATTGCACATAGCTAGTTTTTTCCAAAGTAGGGTTAATTTGATATAAATGCCACTCCAATTCTTGCATATTCGAAATATGCAACTGCAATTTTCATCTTTTGAAAAATGCAACTGCAAATCTGCAGATTCTTCGAAAACCACCACAAGGCCACTGCAGTGCCATTTTTCAAAAGATGAAAATTGCAGTGGATCTCAGTTTTCTTATATGTGAAACTGGAACCATGTGAAATTTGTCTGGTTTCCACTGAGGACCTGAACCCTGGTACATATCTCGAACAAAACTTATATCATAGTACAGAGCATCTGTTGTATTTTCTGTGCCACCATAAACCCATCTATTACTCCATACTCTATAACTGTAGCTAATGGATTATCATTTACGGGTCTCATACTAATAAGTATGGAGTACTAAACAACCATAAGGGGCACAGCCAAGTAAAGTAATCAAACAGGTCACAGCTAAGAAAAACAGCCAATTACCTAATAGATGATCTTTTGGAAATCATAACTAAACTAAGTGAATCGAGACTGATATAATGTGCTCACGAGTCTTAACCATTATGAGACATAAAACTTGAACACTGGCAATAAATACCTAAAATAAGATATGATGCATTGCATTATAGATATGATAGAAATTATTCCTGGCAGAAGTATTAAGGAATGAAGACTAACAAACTTAACTTCAGCGAATACCACTAGGAGCAAGTTGCCAACTTCTCAGAAACTTGGGCCCTTTATAACTTCGCACGAGTAAGTTATATGTTAAGAAATAGTTTTCAATATCATGGCCTCATGGGAAAAGTGAAGGAACATAGTTAAAGCAGTATCTACCAGGCTTATGTATTCAGGACCCACTGACATTGTTTACTAACAGAAAACAGTTAATTCCCTATAGCCATCTAAATCAGACTACGCAGATGCATATCAATGCACTAGAGATTAAAGTTTTGTGGGCATCTGGGCGAGGCAAAGAAAGTACCGGAGTTGTACTCCTGGGGCTGCAGCTGCTTTGCGCGAGCCTTATCAACCAGTTCCTTCCATTTCCTTGACAATGTATAGATATCAAGCTGCACAAACCAACAGTTTTCCATTTACTCAGACGAGAGTCAGCATAAACATCAAAGTTCGGCATAAACAACAAATACACAAAGCGTTCAACCTTATCAGCATCCTGAAGTACTGGGGTGATCAATCCACCATCGATGGCCACCGCCACGGCAATGTTGATGCTACTGTTGTAAGTAAAGCTCTGCCCATCCCTGCAGCTGGAGTTCACCACGGGATGCTGAACCAGCGCCATTGCCGTGGCCTTCGCCAGCAGCGCTGTCATTGTCACCCCCTTCCCCTTGATCTGCAAAAAGGTCACTCCATTATCCAGCCATCCGACAGCATGCCGCTAACATGAGAGTTGAGTGGTAAACACTAGATCCACCCAGGTGCTCACTTTCTTGTAGAGGTCATCGAGAGCACCGGTTGTGATGGTGTACCCGACCCTGAACGTAGGCACGGCAAGGCTCTCTAGCATGTTCTTGCTCACAGCGCCCTGCATTGTGGTGAATGGCACCGTGGACCCCAACGGCACATCCGGCCGGGCAGCTGCCACTGGTACCGCCTTCTTGGCCGGCGCAGCTGCGGCAGCCTCGACGTCCTTGGCTACAACCCTCCCAGCTGGGCCAGAACCAGTAATTGAAAAGAGATCAACGCTGAGCTCCTTCGCGAGCTTCTTGGCGTACGGCGACGCAACGACGCGCGCCCCGCCTTGTGCCGCCGGCGAGGGCGGTGCTGGAGCAGAGACCGCTACGGGCGCCGGAGGAGGAGGGGGAGGGGACGCTTCCTGGGCGGCGGTTTCCTGGGGAGCCGGCGGCGAGGAGGAGGAGGAGGAGGAGGAGGAGGAGGAGAAGCTGGCGGCCTGGGACTGGGCGAGCGGGATCTCGTCCTCGGACTCGGCGAGGAGCGCGATGGCGGAGCCGACGGGCGCGGACTCGCCGGCGGGGACGAGGACGGCGGCGAGGAAGCCGTCGTAGAAAGTCTCGACGTCCATGTCGGCCTTGTCGGACTCGACGACGACGACGGGGTCTCCCTTGGCGAGGCGGTCCCCCTCGGCGGCGTTCCAGGCGACGATCTTGCCCTCCGTCATGGTGGAGCTGAGCGCCGGCATGAAGATCTCCCGGATCTTGGCCTCCACCCGGCACGCGCGCCGCCGCCGCACCGCCTGGCCGCCGCTGCGGTTGCGGAGCAGCAGGGACGCCGAGGGGAGCAGCGTGGAGTTGAGGTGGAGGAGGCCGGCCATTGCGAGGTGGCGGGGATGGGGGCAGGAGGAGGGGGAGAGGCTGGCGAGAGGCTTTTGAGAATTGAGATGGCTTTGCCTTGCCCCCGCTTCGCTTGGCTTGCTGTTGTCGGCTGCTGCTGCTACTGCGGCCGCCTTGGGAGTATCGGAGGCGGGGGCGGATTAGCCGAGGACGACGACGATGCGCCAGAAGCTGGGCTGCTCGATGACTTTGCTTTGGGTTTGCCTCCCGGAGTCCAGGCTGACTAGCAACAAAGCCCAATTGGCATCAAAATTTGATTAATTAATTTCATTTTGTTCGCTCAAAAAATAGAATTAATTTCATTTTGTTTTCTTCATGTTTTTCAGTTTGAAGTATTTTGCAGTTATTCAGAAAGACGGAGGAAATTGTGAACCGTACTAATACTGTGCTCACAGTTTCTAAATGCTACTCACATGTCAGAGAAGATATCCAGTCTCTCATCTCTTAGGGTGTTACCGTGCTCCCAACGTGCGGTAGCATTTCTAAAAAGTTTTCAAATTTTTTGAAAAAAATTGAGTGGGTTCATGAGATATGTGTCTACCATGTCACAAAGTTTCAAATCCAAATTCATTACATGCACAGAAAAACAAAAAAGGCAAATCCAGATGTGAGTAGGTCGCAAAAGACAAAAACACAAAAGACAAAATTTCTAGAACTATTCATGTTTGCATTTGTCTTTTTTGTTTCTCTCTGGATATAATGAATTTGAAGTTGAATCTTTGTGACATGGTAGACACACATCTTATGAACTCACTCAATTTATTTCAAATTTTTTGAAAACTTTTTAGAGGTGCTACCGTGCTCCCAACGCACGGTAGCATCCTAAGGGGTGGAAGCACTGGATATCTTCTCTCACATGTCAGTCATATTTCCTGAGCAGCACCTGATGGCTCAGTGTCTCACTAACATATGGGACCAGGGCCCACATGACAGTCACATTTTCCAAAATGATGGTAGCTTTTTATCAGAAAAAATGATAGTAGCTCTGTAGTGGAATCGAACTAAAATATAATTTACGCAAGTTAACTTTAGAATACAAACCACCCAAAAAAAAGAAATATTGGAATCATTATTGTAGCTAAATGGCAAGTTGCAGAACAAGAAACCCCCAGAAAGAGGGTTGGCAGGAAAACAACAGAAAACCTAGAGTAAATTAACTGACAGTTTCACACTGCATGTTTAACTCCAAATTAGACGACAGGATTGAGTTGGTGATTTGCAGAGCTTTTAGTTCAACTACCCATAGCCAATTCAAAGTCTTTAATAAACTAGCCAGCAAAAACAATGGACTAGAGCTTTTGCTAATATGACCATCACTTCGCTGTGATGTTTACAGCATTGAAATCGTAGTGCTTCCACTCCAAAAACAGATTACCTATACTCCAACTCATCAACCATGTCATATAATCTACCATGGTACTATACAATGATCATCCACAAACTAAGCCGAATATCAGGCTCCACTCAGAATTTATCTAGGCTATCAAAACGGATTCCGTCGATTCACTTTGCGTTGAGGAGCGTCCTCAGAACAGCGCGCATCTTCGGGCGAGCATCCGGAGAGAAAGCGACGCAGGCGAGGGCGATGTTCAGGACCGACAGCATCTGGCTGTGAACACCAACTGAACTTCTTGAGACCCTGGTGTCAAGGACCTGCTCCCTTTGATCGGGCCTGGCTGAAAGACTGAGAGCCCACTTGGCTAACTCCATGCCGTCGCTGACCGATGGTTTCCCAGTCAAAAGCTCCAGTAAAATGACTCCAAAGCTATAGACGTTGCCGGCCATCGTCAGCCTCATGGTGTATGCGTACTCTGCAGCCAAAATTCATTGAAGTTTAGTGTCTTCTAGTATAAACGATATTTTCTGGATTACGAAAACAACTGAACCAAAATCTTACAGGATTATCCTAGGGCACGATTTGAGAAGCTAGAATACAGGCTAGTTTGCCTAGAAGTACTGAGATGTTTGAAGTGGGGAGGGGTGCTTCAATTCGGATGGAGAATTCCAATTTAACACTGGGAAAGCAAGGGTTTGGCTGTGTCTAAATCAAGCACGTTCCATTCAACACTTCAGAGAACATGATGATGCTTTCAGTTTACATATAACTATGAGAGAACTGAAATTTGGGGGTGCTACTCAGACAGATTTGTAGTCAAGCAAATTAGTTGATAATTTTACTAAAAATCAGAAACAGATGATGACAAGTGTTTGATTAAAAAAATAGCAGAAAATATTCATTCCTCAACAAACTCAACAAGTTGACGAATAGGTGCTCAAACTGAATAAGAAAATGAGGATTGAGGATACGTGTTTTACCTGGTGGTATATAACCAACTGTACCAGCAATAGTTGAAAGGCTCCCACTACTCTTGGAAGGGTCAATAATTTTGTAAAGCTCAATATCTCCAATCTGAGGCTCATTCCTTGACTTCAAGTGGATAGTCCTCGTCGACAGATCAAGAAGCAGAACTGGCTGAGTGCGCCCATGAAGAAAGGTCAGACCTTGGGCCACCCCCAAAGCAATGCTATACCGCGAGGGCCAGTCAAGAACATCTGACCTTCCATCATGGAGTAAGTCAAACACCGTGCCCTTGTACACATGCTCGTATAGTAGGTACGCATTGTCTTCTGTCAAGGCATAAGCCAATGGCACCATGACATTCGAATTACTTAGCTTGCCAAGCACCTCAAGCTCATGACCAAATTTCTCTTGGCTCCCAATTTGGAATATCTTGTCACTCCAATCAAGCTTCTTCACAGAGTAGATCGACCTATTTGGCATCACAGCCTTGTAGTAGGTGCAGAATCTTGTCTTCAGAAATATGTTGGTGGGCTTGGAGACGGCTTTCATTGCATAAGTAAATTCAATTGCAGAGGTGTGGATGCTGTTCGTTGTTATGATGTGGTCATTGATAATTTGAGGAAGAGCCTGCTCTGGTGGTGGGCCTATATCTTCAAAGCGACAAAACCTCTTGGACAATGAGAACATAATGACAGCAGCAAGTAAGCACAATCCAACAAGAGCGCCGACAATAGCAAAGATGGTAACTAGAACAGCATGGTTCTTTGTTTTACCATCAACCGGGGTGTCATTGCCATATGTATCACTTCTAATTTTAAGCCCAGGATTTCCAGTGATATTAACTACTACGTGAGGAGGTAGGTGGAAATACCCAGACAGCTGATTATAAGAAAGCACCAACTGTGTCAAGCTGTGAAGATTCTCAAGTGTGGATGGCACTGCACCAGACAAGTTGTTGTATGAAAGATCAAGGATCTCCAAATCTGTTAAAGTCCCAATCTTTGAGGGAATAGAACCAGTAAGATAGTTATGACTAAGATTAAGAGATGAGCTCAATTTGTCTGGCATGTCTGGGATGGTACCAGTAAGGGAATTATCCCCCAGATTCAGTTCAATTAGCAATCGCAGTGAACTGACTGAAACTGGAATGACACCACTAATCTTGTTTCCTGCAAGGTTCATGCTGGAGAGCTTCGATAACTGTTCAATATTCTGTGGCATCTCACCACTGAATGAATTCCGACTGAGATTTAATATGCTCAGGTTTGTGAGAGAAGAAAATGTACTTTTAATAGGTCCACTGAGGTTGTTCATCTGAAGCTTCAGAACCACTAGCTTCTCAAGGGTGCTGATCTGATCAGGCACTTGACCTTGCAAAACATTTGACGCCAGATTCAAGAGAGCCAACTCCTTGCATCTGCCAAGCTGGGGAGGTATATCACCTGACAAATTATTGTTATCCAACTCAAGATAAGCCAACTTCGAGGCATTCCCTATGGAGTCCGGAATTCTCCCGGTCAGCAAGTTCATACCAAGCCGAAGGCGAAAGAGCCTAGCGGAGAAGTTCCGTGGAATACTTCCTTCAAGTCTGTTACTAGTGAGATCAATGGCCTGCAACACCGGAGACGCGAGTAGATCAGAGGGGATATTCCCACTCAGAGTGTTGTAGCTCAAATCCAACATCTTCACATGCTCGGTAATCCCATTTGGGATCGGGCCGGTAAACCTATTCTTGTTGGCTGCATACCGAGACAGCATCGTCGAATTCGACAGTCTCCCAGGTATTGCCCCACTCAGCTCATTACCTGAAATGAGCAAAGTCTGGAGCTTGTCGAGCTTCCATAACTCATCTGGTACATCACCAGTTAGATTGTTCTGGCTGAGATCCAGCATAACAAGCTCTCCATACGAAAACAGACCTGGTGGAATTGGACCCCTCAACTGATTACCAGACAGCACCAGCTCCTCCAAGGAGGGCACCATGCTTGTAGGAACACCACCACTCAAATTGTTGGTGCTAAGGTTCAAGCTTCTCAATTGGGGGAATGAGCCTAACTCGGTGCTCAGATTTCCCCTAACAAGGTTGAAGGACAAATCAAAAACCTCCAGCCGAGGGAAACCGGAAAAACCGCCGAGCGAACTAGCGGCCTGATTGCTGCTCAGATTGAGCGACCGCAATCCTTCCTTCATGGAGCAAGAAGGGGAGAAGAGTCGGTCCCCAAAATCGGTGAAGGAATTTCTCGAGAGATCAAGAGACAGCAAGGTGTCAATAGCACATATGGTGGCGAAGATGGAAGAGTTAGAAACGCCGTGGGCTGACAAGGTGATGTTGGTCACCACGGAGAACGAACCGGAGTTAGAAGGAGAGCAAGCGATTCCACTCCATAGGCATGGATTCGAGACGGTCGTGTTCCAGCCGGCTCTGCGCCCCACCAAGCTCAAGAGATCCCTCATGACGGATTCCTGCGTGCTGTTTAGGGGAAGGGGTGGCGTGCCGCCGGCGGGGGCGGCCATGGACAAATGAAGACACAAGAAGGAGAAAAAGAAGAGCGGCAGCGGCGGCGAGAGGCCATGGCTAGAGCAGGAACAGTACCTCCTCCTCTCCTCCATGGCGGCTTGCCCTCGGCTTCCTGTTGAATCCTTCCCTCCTTGCCGATCTTGGCAGGAACGAACAGTTGGAAACAGAAAGGAAGAAGCTTTCCTCTCTCTTTCTCTAGGTCTCGGGTTTCTCGGCGGCCATGGCTCTCTGCTCTCTACTTGTACTGTTCTTGGGTTTTGCTCGACGTTTGAGGATTTGGGTGTTGTACACACAGAGAGAGAGGAGGAGGCTCGAGTGTCCAGTATTTTTAGAAGAGGAGGTGGAATTTTCTCTGTCGCCATTTTCCTCTCCAGAGTTGACTGACTGACGCGCGTATTGTGATTTGTGACCTGAGGCTGAGGGCATAGCTGAGAACACAACAGTGAAGGAGAAAGGCAGGTCTATCATTCTCATCATGGGCCCTACCCAAATAGACTTTGAAAGGGTCAAGAGAACAGCTGGATTTGGAGAAAAATTTAGGGCATTTCCGAACCTCAGAAAAGGTGAAAACACTGCTCCCTCCGTTTTCTTGAACAACTCCGTATACTCCATCTGTCTCATATTAAGTTTTCAGACAAAGTTGCGACACTTCATAAAATAACTTTTTTTATTTAGTACCTTATATAGCTCGTTGACACTTATTGGTTTTCACTCCATGGTAATGACTGATCACACTCATTTAATTTTAAACACACTTGATTAGCCATACTAGAAACGAGAACTTGTCTCGGTTAAAATGTACAAATCTATATGAGAAGAAGTATCAACATATATACTTATAAAAATACTTATATAAATCTATATCTATACTGTCTATTAATTTTCAATTGGTGTCGTTTCATCCACAACTCTTTGTCATGGGCCTTACCCAAACACACCAGCAACGTTTGGTCCACCGTGAAATTAATGAGCCTAGCCCAAAAGAGACAACAAGCCCTTAAGACACCAAATAAGATGATTTAGAAAAAGACAACAATTAAGGGAATAATTATCAGTGTAAGTAGTATGTTTCTAACATAAATAATTGTGAAGAACGGAGCAACATACGGGACATTTAGCTGGTTAAATTTACTATTTCACACTAACATACAAGAAATAACAATCAATGATACATAATGTAGACCATGTCAATGCCTAAAGCATTATTATCTATTTATGAACGGGATGTAAAATTTAAACACAAACAATTGACAAAGAGAGCAAAATATTTAATTACCCATTCCATTGCATTTGGTTTGGTGGTTCACACCTTCACTTCCTTGCCACCATTACCCACACACCTTACAAAAAGCATGCACAAGAGAAAAGCAAAGCTGTGGTTGTACTACCAGTGAGGACATTTCTAAAGTTAAAAAGGAACAAAAAGGCTGTTATTATATGTGAGTGCACGAAGGTCCGGGTCTCCATGCATGACTCCTTGACATGCTGTTCCTGTCATCATAATTAGAGTAATTAATTAATTAATTACCTGGCCTACCACCACACACTTGACGAGGAGACTTTGAATGGACCTCTCCATTGTTGTCTCTTGCTCGATCCCTAGTCTTTTCTTCTCCCTCAAACTTCTCTGCTTTCATATGGATCGACCAGCTGGTCCAATAATTCTCTACCTACCGTCTCCACCACCACGTCTAGATCAGCCCCAGCTCCGATCCAAGAATGTTATTACACCAAGTTTGGATGTAATTAATCAATCTGTCTGAGGATATAATTTGATCTGGGTCTTGTTTTGGATTGAACACATCATTTATATGTACACTTTATCTGAAAGGACGGCTATACTGAAATGAGCTTCACTGGATCCGCTCAACGATCTAATTGCACTCATTCCAGGGTGTATCATATAAACAAACCCGATGGCCGTACTAAGCAAGGAATAACAAGAACAAATTATAAGGGGGGGTCAAAAAGGTAAAGGTGCTTGCAAATTTCGCGTCAGAGACAGGACCGTGTTTGAAGGCGAGGGCGCGGAGAAAAAAGAGTCGCCTATGCTAACGCGGCTCTTTGCCGTACGTTTTGGGTCTCGAGAACCACTTGTGTCAGCTGATCATAGGTACTGTACTTACTTACACAAGGAGCTAGTATGGATCAAAGTTTGCGTAGCACATTACCAACAAGATAATGTAAAATTATCAATTGTGTTATCTGTTTAGTAGTGAAACCTATTGTACTGGATACTCTGATACGGAGTAGCAATTATTTTTCTGTAGCTATTTAAGAAGATATGTACAAGTTTCTGGGTACAATGCACAGTGCCAAGAGCCTAGTTGGCAAGGATCTAGCCACTAGTTTAATTATAATTTTAGTCATCAAGCACTCACTAATCTCTATACATGACAGTGAGAATGGATCTCTCGAGTAGCATGCATAATTACTCTACCCTTCTCTCCAGACAAGCAATATGAATATGTGACGATGATTAGTCAGGTAAAGTAGAGTACAGTACGTGCTTCTCCGTGATGTGCTGCTACTCACAAACGGCTTAGCCTCCACATTAACAGTTTAAAGTTCTCCCCATGCATGCCATTTCCATTAATCCTTTTGGAACAGAACTCAATTTAAGTCACGAGAGATACGTCGGTTCTTAAAAGAGCAAATTGCACAAAACCACTACATTTACAACAAGTATTGATTTATACTAGTCAATGATTCATAGTAAATGTGTACAAGGAAATATTATATGCTAGGGTGTCATACGGTGACTTGCATTACAAGTGTAAAACAGTGGAGACTTGTGAGACATAACAGTGACTTGCATTACAAGTGTAATACATTTAAATGGTCCAGAGAGTCCAGGACAGATAAACTGAGCCATCATGGAAAATACAGAGGTATTCTCGAAGCTTGTTCTAAAGGAAAGAAAACCTCCTTATAAATTGCTAATGGAATTGGCTGGCTAACCTATGGTTTCGAGCAGCTAAGTGAGGTCTCTCCGTTGAGCTTGCAGCTCAGTTGCCGCTGCAAACCAATAGACGGGTGGCGGCCCAAGCGAGTTGAGACAACCGGCCCATTAGAGGCCCTACAAAGGAAAATTGGAGTTCCATTCTGATAATGCTGAGTTTAGCTTCTGAATTCACGATAATTTGGACACTAAACCAATTAGCCATTAACCGTGCTCAGTAAAGAAAAATGCCCACGTATTAGGTGCAATCTGGCTTCTTTTGAGCAATCTATAATGTGCACACATCTCTAATTGGTCGACCAATGTTTAAATTTCAAACTAAAACTGAACATATGTTAGTGGTAACAAAAAGAATAAAAACAAATACATACGAAGTACAAGATCTTGAAGTTTTCAGAATTTCTCTTTCATGTGACTTGAAAGTTTTAACATGAGCAGTGAGTTAATAAATGTGTGCACTGTAACCCTTGCATATGCTCTCTCCGATCCTAAGTTGAACTAAAACCACGACAAAAATTTAGCATTGGAGGGAGTACTTCTTAACTTTCTTTTTGTTTGAAAGGGCCAAGTATTATGCAGGATGTTTTTTTTACTTATCGGATTGCCCTTTAGCCCTAAGTTCACTTCCAAGTTCCAACCAGTACATTGCAGCAACCAGTAGAACATCCTAATAAGTTAACTTGTCCAAGTTCCAACTGAGTTTCTTCCAAAAAAATAAATAAAGTTCCAACTGAGGCAATACGTGGCAGTGGTACCTCCAACCATTCAACTTCGTGCCACCTCTGATGCTGACAAGGCACTGGAGCCACTGACTGTATGCACCAGAAAAGTGCTCATCGACACAGAAGAAGGGAGATGAATTCCAAGCAGGCTCTGACCTTGAGCAGGATGCCAAAAGCACTGCGTGCCCTCTGCTGCATGTCTCCTTCTATTCTTCCATGCCATCCCTCCAAAACCATTCAAAAACACAGCACTGTTCCCCCTCAACATCACTACAATTTCTGGTCCATGTGTGGACTCCAGCTTGCTTGGCTCTGTTTCCCAACAAGCATGCTTAAGCTTAACCCCATCACCATTAACCAAACACTCCACTTGATCAGTTGATTATTCTAGAAGCACAGAAGAGAACTTCCCACTAACACATGCCTGATTGATCAGCTCAGCATGCACTCGCATTTAGCATTCTAACTAGCATATTATATTACGTTCAGCCCCAGTTACTTATATTTCTGAATTGGACATTCTCTAGCTAGGGGTCCATTGGAATTCTTGTTGTGATCTCCAGCTCTTGGATTTTAGCTGTACTGAGTACTGACAATGGCATGGCGATACCATCTTGCAGTTAACCATTAGCAATCAATCAGCAGGTCCTTTTTGCATTAGTGCTTTGCTGATTGGCGTTTTGCTGATGGACCAACAAAGCTAATTTAATCAAGACAATTAGCATCCAGCCAACCACCAAACCGTATAGTACTCCTGTACTGCTCCCATACGCCAACCATCACTTGAGATTCAGAGATTAAAAACAAACAAAGAAGGCACACCACTCTCCCATAGCATTTCAAAAAGGTAGATAAGGAGTTGCAACCTCCATTGCCAGAGCTCCACATATATACATACACACTAACACACACAGCTTATACAAAGAGGGTCTTCCAGAACGCACCTGTGTTTCGCAGCAGCCATGGGGGAAGAGTTCACATTCCCCAGCTGCACCCAGCCGGAGCAGCGCGGCGGCGCCAGCAAGAGCCTCGCTTTCCCCCAATTCGCCTCGCCGCCGCCGTGGTTCTTCGTCTCCGTTCCCGGCGCCGACGAGGACCGCCACCGGCGGTGCTTCTCCGCCGTCGAGAAGCCAACCAAGGTCACCAACAAGGACGACGGCTACTACTACATCCATGGCGGCGGCGGATCGGAGAGGTTCGCGATGGCGGAGGAGCAGCACAAGATGGACATGCTGTGGGAGGACTTCAACGAGGAGCTCGCCCGCGCGCCGCCGCCGTGCCCGCTGAGCAAGGAGTGGGCCAGCGAGGCGTGGCTCCCCGGCGACGAGGCGCGAGCAGCCACCCGGCATGCGGTCGTCGTCCCCGGCTCCGGCGGTGTAGTCCGGCGGAGGAGGCTGAGCCTGCTGGTGATGCTGAAGCTGCTCAGGAAGCTCTTCCTCGCGCGCAAGTCCACATCCAGGAAGACGCCGCCAACCTGAACCCTGATTCTGCAATTCCGATGAGGAGATTACATAAAGAGTGGATGGATCGATGTTTCTATACATCTAAGGTGTATATATCGATGTATTATGATCGATTAATACATCTTTTTAGGATTTTGCTGATGAATCTTCTTGCTTGTTTCTAGCATCACTTTGTCTGTGTTTAGTTATGCTCTGTTTGATTACACCTGCCTATCAGAACATACTGAATATGCTTCTTTCGTTATACTTTTCGCATGAAATCGACAGGTTAAATTCAAAGATTCAAACTCGCTTCAAAAATTTCGAACCTTAAGTTACTTTGGAAGGTTGCAAAGGTAGAATACGGGTCCCAAGGCTGGAAGTGCAGGCATGAATCAGAATGATTACCCACTAACAGCTTAGTGGACTCATGGCGGCACAATTAATCAAGTGGCCCATCACAACGATTTGAAATATAATTCTCTGCCTTGACATGGCGACTAAACTGAGAAAAAATGACTCAGTTGGAAGTGAATATGACATCAGGAGATTCCTCTTCTTCTTCTTTTTTGCATTTTTTTTAAAACAACACCTTCAGCCTTTCAGCCGCTTAGATGTCACAAATTTATCATGACGAAGAATAAAAGGCGTCTTTAACAGAAAGAAAACACAAATCTTTATCATAGCGAAGTATCGGAAGAATATAAACAGGTCCCTCTTAGATAGTGCTTAACTGCATAATGACATCTATGGAAGACAAACATCAGATTAAGGAAGGGCCATGTGGCATGTGAAGTACACACCAACAAACTGATTGGTCCCAACTCCCAAGTGGACAGCAAAGAATAGTTGTCAGCTTGAGGTTATTTTGCAGTACATACCGATCTACACTTGTTTGGTAGGTATTGCATCACAGGAGATAAGGATCTCCTTTACAAGCTAAGGTCGTTGGTTACTATGTCATGGCAGAGTACTGAATTCCTCAACTGGAGGTAAACTTATCAATAACCTGAGCCTAGCCACAAATGCTAAGCAATGGGATAATGACATGACATATGGTATAGTCGGACAGATTAGCTGCTGGTTCAGAATCATATCTGACATCCGAACTGCACAACATACATTGTAGAAAGGGGGAGCTAACTACTACAGTAGTACTGTACCATTTTTGTCTTATTTCTGCCAAGATAAATCATTGTGTTTCATCCAAACTTTGTTTTTCTTAACATGGAACATGCAGGGTGACCATTGCAAATGACACTCAAAACATTTCCAGTATGTGGACAGATATACAGGAAAGTCAGGGGTTCGCTTGTTTTTCTGAAGGGGGCACTGGATTACATGTGCACATAAGCATATACAGGATCCAGTATCCATTAAAAAAAAATGCCCATCTGACAAACTCAGAAAATGCCCATCTGTTGACAAACTCAGAAAGAACGACTTAGCAACCAGAGCATCATTCTGCAGGTTGAGGATCGCCGCATTATATTTTCCCAAGAGTCATACTGCAAGTAGGAATAATAATAATAACTCAGCCAATCAAACAGATGAGCATGTGGCTTCCTATCATAACAGCACCGAAACTGAAACTCAATATGGTAGGCTTAGGTCAACAGGATCCACTATGCGAAGTACACCGATGTATCCAGATTATACTGTACCATGATGGATGATAAGAGAAACTGATATCCAGCTTAACTCCTAAGCAAACCTACAATGACCTGTAGAGGAAAACATCATCTGTCAATAAGACTGTATTTCTAGTCAACCTTCAAATGAAACAGAAAACTAAACCAGAGTGCAGTACCATCTACTAGCTAACCAGAGTACTTTACAACCTCGAAACACGACTTTTATAAGAATAAATTTATTCAAATAGAAAACCTTAACCACCAAAATCAAACTTAAATACTCCCTCCGTCCAACAAAGGATGTCTCAAGTTTGTCAAAATTTGGATGTATCTAGACATGACTTGGTGCATAGATGCATTCAAATTTGGTCAAAGTTGAGACATCCTTTGTTGGACGGAGGGAGTATATATATTTTGACTTCCAAGTGATAATGTAGAAACATAAATGGAATAAGGAAACTGCAGAACTTCAATTAAATTTAACCATACAAATAAATCTTACCTTTATTAAATGGCTACAGAAAACATGGTGGTCTTGTTACATCACTTTGAAATGTTCTTCAGTAAATCGGTCAAAGAACCACAATGTGTTGATTTGTACTCGCATTGCTCACAACAATACTTTAGTGACTGAATAACTCTCAAACACCTGGAAAAACAGCAAGCATTAATGTCAGTCATATTCGGTAATATTTTTTTTCCATCGATTTGGTCATGTCCACATCCGGCACACTACTGCCCAGTGCGACAATTTGAGCTTGAGCTGCTAAGACAAGAGAATACGATGGGAGCATGGTTCAAAAACTGCAGACCTCTACTGGTTGGTTTGGTTCCAACCATTACCAATGCCTATGGCTATAAGATGTTGGCAGAGTTTGTCAAAATAAAGTTAACATTTTTTGCAACAAAGATAGTGATACTGACAGTTGCCATTTGGGGCATGCCTGCAATATGCTAAACCAGAGTTTGACAATGCATTGTTTTTCCTTTGTTTATTGTTTCTAAACTTCTGCCCCTTGCTAGTGTTTCTCTTGTATTTTCCTTCTGGGCCGCTTCGCGTGACCCTCTATGGCAATAAATGGATCGCTGTGTCCGTTTTGTCAAAAAAAGACAATGCATTGTTATCTAAGTTTGATTTGATGCCAATGACCAACTCGGCAAACCAAAATCGGCTTATCAGCTATCAGGATTAAACCAAAATTTGTTGGTATGCTAAACATCGGTAAATCGAGCGGAAGCAACATTGTCCCCATTTTTATCAATGAGTGAACAGTTTATTTAAAAATGGAACAAAGTGCCCTCGAATAAATCTCAAGCATATAGTAGTACAGATGAGTTTTTTTTTTACAAGTATAGTACAGATGAGTTAGTAAAGGAGAAATTGGTACTCCCTCCGTCCCAAAATAAGTGACGTGGATTTATATAGATTCTTATACAAATCCACACCACTTATTTTGGGACGGAGGGATTAGATATTTTATAGCAGCAACTCGGGAAACTTTCTTTAATGGTTACGAAAGCTATGTTAGAATTTGGTTAATAATCCAAGTCTGTCAAATAAAGTGAGTAAGTTGTTGCATGCCTCTATGGACAGAAGGCACGATGGTCTTCATTGTGAACCATCAACTTCTCTTCTTGGGCTCCCTTGCTAGCATAGCCAATAGCCAGGTCACTTCTAAGGCTGGCTTCATGAGCACATCCTTGGTGGTTGTTTTCTTGATAACTGAAGGAGGAGCTAACTCCGCTCCTCCTGCACTCAGCATGACCACTGTCTATTACCGGTGTGACATTGGATTACACAGTTACTTGTAAAACCTAGATGTGCTTACAGGATTCGACTAACGGTTGCCAGGATAATCTTTGCAATCTACATGTCATTAGGAGAAGATAAAAGTCTTGAAACACACAAGAAGACATATTTTCTTCTGAAGTGACCTATTTTATGACAGCCTTGCAACTCCTGAGCTGCTTGGCTGTAGAAGTTGATTGAGAGTCAGCAGCATGTTTGGACCAGGGTTCTAACATCTTGATGGGTGCGAATGCTTGACCATCCACAACTAACTTTCCTCTCATCACTTCCTTTGTTTCTCTAGAGGTCTGGACAGTGACATTAAACTCATTATCCCTGTTGGATTTAGCGGCACTCCACCTATTGCACATATTTGAGATTTAGGAGGACAGAGGAGAGAGGGTGAGGCTGCTCACTTAATTCTGTCCCCATTTTTTGCTTTGCTGATTTTTGGCAGTGGCACAACAGCAAAATTTGACTTGTTGAATTCTTTCTTGTCATCCACCCAAATTTTCTCTTATGATAAAACAAATATAAATAGGTGATGCAATCAGAACAGGCACATAAAAGGAAAACAGAAATACTGCTTCATTGAAATCGACGTATGCTGATACATAATAACCTCTCAACTAAACATGCCACAGCCACAGCAACACCCAACTAAACAGACCTACCCAACCAGCTCCCTGCGGCAAACATTTGTTGGAGAGAATTAACATAACATGCTGCTGACATGACCATCCATGAAACTTTAGCTTCGAAACTAGAACCACGCATAGCTTATGGTGACGAATACGCCAACACCAATTCCTCATCTGATACGGTACGAAGCCATCAAGTCCACGGCGTCCATGGCTCCTACATCCCAATACCTAGGTCCAGCTCCAATGCTTCCCTAACCCTACGCCATGACGAAGCATCGGGTCGAATACCCTACCCCCCAAGTTCCCAAGTTGGAAGCAATTACAAGAACGAAGAGAAGAAAAGAGCTCGGAACCGAAGGATGGGGCCATACTTCTTGGAATCGAAGAGGTTCTTGGAGAGGCAGGCCTGGATGTCGCACGCCTCCTTCTTGCACGGCTCCTTGCTCGGCTGCCCCATCTCGCTCCTCCTCCTCTTCCCCTTCCCGCCGCTGCTCGGAATCAAAGAGGTTCTTCGAGACGGCGGTGTTGAATTTTGACACGCACCGTGGGGAACAATGGCAAGACGCCAGCAATGGCGGTTTCCGCTTTCTAGAACAAGACTGATTCTGTACCAAATGGGCTGGTCTGTTCGGCCCACTTAAAATCCAGTGGGCTTAGTCTCTTTCGGGCCCAACTACGCTTGGGCTCTGCCTGGCCCATCCCGCGCTTGGTTTTGCGCAGCCGAGACAATGGAATCGGAAACAGAGACAGCGAGGGGAAAACTTGTGGTATTACGGCTTCTCTTGTTCAGGGGAGGATAAGAGGAGAGGGCGAGGGAGAGGTCTCGAGAACTCTGTGGCAGATGATGGAGCGGCTTTGGATACCATCCCATCAGACTCTTGGAGGTAGGTGTAAATACACCCGGTTTGTTCATCGCTCGCCGATCCATGTTTCTTCGTGCTGCCATGTGATCATCGTGATGCCTACCACCTGCTTGTGGAAATGATCATGTGAACTTTAAGTCTGGTTTTTTTTCGTCCTGGTTTGAGCAATCAAGCTGAACCGAATTAGTAAGCCATCATATGACTTACTAACTTGGATGTGTGCGTCTTTGTGGTATTGTCTCGATTATAAGATGTTGCACGTACATATAAATTATGAGTTGGCATTTCGCTGGCTTATGGTTTGTTCATGTACTAATGGAGTACTAGATTATAGTGGGTGTGGTTTTATTTATTTTATTTTCGTGAGGAGGTAGGCTATGATGTTTGATTGGGTTTTTGGGAGAATAGCAGAAAAAGACTGAACAATGGGTTGTTTCACAATTGGTTTTATGATATGTTGTTGGCTGCCATGGTAATGCTGGTCCTTTTGTTTCTCTGCATTGATTTTTCGCTAAATGATTACCTATTAACTGATGTTTGAATGAACGGCATTTAGACAAGAGTATATCTTATATACTATTTGACTTCTGCAATCCACACTTTGATAAATTATAATTTCTGGCAAAAATATGTCTTGCATCAGGATTTAATAATTTATGTTCTAGTTGGATAAAATCTATTTTCTTCATGCTTTGGTTATTTCTCTATATAATTTGTCTTCAGTTAACAAATGTTGCAGTGACAATCTGTGTACTGTATTAAGGAGCTTCACCTTTTCAGGTAGAATGTTGCCTTTTCTCAGACACTACTGTGTCTTTGGAAGTCATCATCCCTTAACCTGGAGCGGCTTACAAACCACTGAGAGAAAACATAACCAAAATGGAGGCTGGATTGCACAGTGCGCGGCAAGTGGCAATGGACCTTCTGTTTCAGACATAAATGGTGCTCAAAAGGATTTTGCTTTGCCAGATAGTTTGCTTTGCAATGCTCGTATTCTCTATTGTGCATCTCCTGCCATGGGTCACAACAAGGTAAGCAATTTCACAATTCCAATGCTCTATTTCAGAGCAGTTTTTGACATTCAGTTCGCAAGTATGATGAGCTTTTTGTTTCAGTTACTCAAACAGTGAAACTTCGCTTACATGTTTATAACTGATAGCTTAGTACTGATGGGAAGTTCGTCTTACAACTCACTTGACTCTTGACTGGATCGGAGATTGCTGAAGAACATGCAGTGTTTGAATTAGCTCTTAGATGAACTTTCTTTCATCAAGCCATCAAATATTGGAATGCTTCAGAATTAAAAAAAGTAAATTTGGTCAAACTAAAGGGAAAGGTTATATATTAAAAGGAAAATAGATATCATATAGTATACTGTTTGTCGATTAGGCTCCTAACCCAACTATTTGTTGTGAATCTTAGTCTGTTAAAGAACATAGTTACTGTGTATCATATTACATTCCTTGCTTTCAGACATCCTATTATCATTGCCATAGCAAAGTCATTATGTGTTAACTGTTAAGTTGGCTCGTCTGGTTTATATCCTAATATATCCTGTTTATATGTACCCAGGAATCGCATCCAGAATCTAACAAAAGAGTGCCGGCAATAGTCGATGCTCTCGAAAAATTGGAGCTTACGCCCAAGGTATATAAGCAACACGATTTTGAGCTCGTACTTTTTGTAATCTTGTATTTACAGATCATATCTATTTTGATTCGGTTTAGTTTGAAGCTAGGATCTAAGTCATCTAACCGGAATACATTTTCTTTTACACTTCTGTATCTCACTCTATATTTTTTTTAGTATTATTAAAATAACTGATAAATTATAAATTTTCCATAACTTAGGTAAGTGCTTTACCAACGTACTCTTATCTAGTATAGTAAAAAAATAAATGAAATTTAACCCTATCATTGTCCATCACCTTCCTAAATTCTTCTCAATACACTTCAGTTAAAAGTTTGTTCTTATATGCTAGAACTAGAGTATATAGGAGGTAAAACAAGATATAATTTATGTTTTTTCTAGTTAATCTTCGAAAAAGTTCATACAGTTCTTGCCCATATCCTCATAGAAGCTCTATCTGATCTGATTCAAAAATCAAGGTTCTAACATGAGCTCCTTTTCGTTGATTCAGCATCGTGGATCACAGGTTCTTGAAATTCAAAATTTCCACCCTGCTTCACTTGATGATGTTGCACGAGTTCATTCAAGAAAATACATTACTGGACTCGAAAAGGTAATTTTCATCAAGCTCTTCTTTTGTAGTCCTACCTTTTCAAGAGAAAAAGAAAGAATACAGAGCAACTGCTTCTGATCTGCATTGCCTTTTCCTAACTAAAATGATCGAGGGTTTTTTAGTTTAAGTATATAATGTCAACTACAAAATACACATGCTACTTACATGATGTGTGGCTGAATGTTTTATTCAGCATGGTCACTGTTGCAGGCTATGAGTAGGGCTTCAGATGAAGGTTTGATATTCATTGAAGGAACTGGACCAACATATGCTACACAGACTGTAATGCTCTCTATGCTGTGCTCTTATACTGATGATATGGGTTGGCTAATTTATGCACAGTTTTCATTTTGTGTCATATCAAGGGAAATTTTGGTCTTGCCTTTAGAAAATGAGGGGGAAATGTGTTTCTGACTTTCTCAACTCTCTGATGAATTAAATAAGATCTGTGGCCTGCTTATTAGTTGATTTATGCGTTGAATGTTTTCAGAGGCTTTTTTTTATAATAAAAACTATAGAACCTGTCATCCGTAATTATGACAAGTAGCAACTCAGAAATATATTGACACCTTATTCCAAGTTGACACTAACATTAGGACATATACGTCAATACAATTTAAAGTGCACAGAGTTCCATTTATACAACGGAGCTGGGTGTTCTGCCCCATTTATTTTAAACAAAATTTAACAGATCTTATTTAAGTCTTGTGATAAAAGAAGTTCAAGATGATTTGTTGATACAATCTGATTAAGAGAATGACTTGTTAGTATTGAAAGATGGTTCCCTGGTCCCTGGTTTTCTTCCATAGTTGTTGTGTCTACGACTATTCAAACTTTAGATGTTGCTTCTTTTTTTCTAATTATATTTTGTTTACCTAGACCTTCCAAGAATCACTTCTTGCAGCTGGTGCTGGAATTACATTGGTTGATTCAGTGGTAATTAATTTTCTCCCAGTTGATTTTCTTGGTGGTTTTGGAGTGTTTGTTATTTCATGATTTAGTAAATTTTCCTTTGCAGTGCTCGTTTCCCAAGAAATGTTGTATGTTTTCCTAGGTTGCAGCATCAAAGCTGGGCCCAAGCCCACCCCTTGGATTTGCGCTAGTAAGGCCACCAGGACACCATGCGGTTCCTGAAGGTCCCATGGGCTTTTGCGTCTTTGGGAACATTGCAGTGGCAGCTCGGTACGCCCAGCATCAACATGGATTAAAGCGGGTCATGATAATAGATTTCGATGTTCACCATGGCAATGGAACATGTGATGCCTTTTATGATGACCCAGACATCTTCTTCCTCTCAACCCATCAGGTCTGTCAGACTATCACCTTAGACTGGTGTTGGACTTATTTTACCGTTTCAATTATCTGGACTCACTATACCATTACCATGAAAGTCATTTTTCTCTGGGTTTTTGTATGTGTAGCTAGGAAGCTATCCTGGCACCGGTAAGATGAACCTAATTGGTCAAGGCAGCAGCGAAGGAACAACGCTCAACCTGCCACTGCCTGGTGGCTCAGGTGATTACTCAATGAGGTGTGCATTTGATGAGGTGATTGCTCCATCAGCACAGCGATTCAAGCCTGACATCATCCTGGTTTCAGCTGGGTGAGTCTCCTCAAAACTACATTATTCTTGAGAACAGAAACATGCCAAAAAAAAGAGGAAAAGCTTACATTCTTCAGAGTTCTGCAAATATGTAGTACTCTGTATCTCGCTTCTCAATCTTGATCATGTAAACAATGAAGATTCATAGTATTATCTACATTGATACTCTAAAAATACACAAAATTTCATTCGTCCACTTGTCAGCTACGACGCGCATGCGCTGGACCCGCTAGCGGGGCTGCAGTTCACGACGGGCACGTACTACACGCTGGCGTCGAGCATCAAGCAGCTGGCCGGGGATCTCTGCGGTGGCCGCTGCGTCTTCTTCCTGGAAGGCGGCTACAACCTGCAGTCTCTCTCCAGCTCCGTCGCAGACACCTTCCGCGCGTTCCTCGACGAGCCCAGCCTCGCCGCGCAGTTCGACAACCCGGCGATGCTCTACGAGGAGCCAACGCGGAGGGTGAAGGAGGCGATCGAGAAGGTCAGGCATCTCCACTCGCTGTAGATTACACACCGGAGATGAGCTCAGGCACACTGCTGCTTTGCAGTGTGCGCGCTGCAGAGTCAGATTGTGTGCTGCGTTTGCAGGTGTAGCGTGTGTGTATGTGTGTGTATAAACTGTATGTATTTTGAAGATCTGCTCGCTGCTCATTTAGACTTGGTTAATTCCTGTTCGAGTGCGTGTAATTCTTTATTGATCACACGCACATAGAACTGTGTATTCTATTTACCTTGGATCATACATAGAATTGTGTGATTCACACAACCTTGTAAAATATATTGACTGAAATTTGGCTCGATTTTTTGCCTGAATTTAGAAGAGCGAGTGGTACACAACACAACTGAGTCACCACTACGCTTCCAGGAAGTCGCTCTACAAAGTTACTGAGACGGCTTGACATCTAGATACTGATCCAACCCACTAGCTTAGCCATACAAACGGTTGGTGCCACACATAACAGACACAATGACACAAACACATGACAGCCAACCTGCAACGAGACACATATCATTTCCCCACAACAACTGTCGATCGTGGTCGTGGCCAGCTCCCGGAGTACGAAACCACATCACGAGCAGGCAGGACCTGTTAGAATTTAAATCTGTGAGCATTTGTATCCGGGCTCCCCAAGAACCGAGTCTTTCGAAGGTAGTAGGGTGAAAAATAAAGGGCATTGTCTACCCCAAAACTGAAATAAATTAGACCTTCATGTGTTTGTGCTTGGGGGGATGCAAGTCTCGCTAGCATGAACTGTATCGAAGCATTTTCCTAGCAGTAGAAAAAGAAATGCAAATGTCAGTCCATAATCTGGAACACGAGTTATATATGTAAACCTTGTACTTATTATAAGATTTGTATCTCTTACATTGTTACATTGAAGCCACCCTCGTAGAGCAGCTATGATTGTGGGGACTGGAACACCATACGTGAGTCCGTCTGCATGGCTAACATGCACCCCAACCACAAACAAGATTTTGAGAAAACGGGTGAACCTGATGCGCCAGGACTAGCTACGTAGTTTGAGCGAACACATTCGTGTTCAGGTGTTTGAGCAATCGGTGGTCCTTTGCGAGTATCCGGTGGTCCTCTGCAAAGGAGAAGGAGACACAGAGTAAGTCATATAGAGTGCTAGTAAATAGTAACTATATATAGTCGTCGGTTAGTTCCTTACACTATTTTGCCTTGGAACGTCCCTGGGCGCACAACGTGTGAACCAACCATTCTGAAAAAGGAAAGCATAACAACATCCATCTCCGGCACAGTGGGTCCAGCAAAGAACTCCACAGGAGTGCAGACATGCTGCGAATCTGCAATCTTCAGCAAGGAAAGATCCCTAACCTTGTCAACATGGAGTAGCATGGCAGTTTCATTACTTTTGTCGGAGAAGTACGCCGGCATGGAGGAGCCCAGGGCAACCCCTTGCATGATGTGTTCACAGCTCATAACAAGATGTGTGCCGCTCATGGAATATACAATGAAGCCATTGCCCGTTGTTCTGCCTGGAGAGTGCAACCTTACCATAGAACGCTCAAACTTGGCAAATATGGTCTCGTCCAACCGAGACATTGTTTGTGATGCTGACAAAGAGAAGAAAAACAAACGAATCTTATCAGCATTACTATTTCTTATTTAACTTAACACTTAAGTTTCTAACTTAAACTAGAACTACAAATTCCAGCAACGATCGAGCCCGTTATTGACAGTCATTTATACATGCATGATGCAGCTACCGATTCTACGGGACAAATTAATTATGGGCAAAAAATTAATCATCTACGGTACATCTTGGAATTGGACTCCCAAGATGTACAGATATACGTGTTCTGCTAGTACCAAGTACCGTACAAGATCAAAGATCCGGCTATTGCTAGAAAAAAGAAGAGAGATGGAAATCTGAGGAAGCAAAGAAACCGAAACCTTCCAAAAAGAAAAGGGAAGAAAAACAAGATAAGCACCGGCCGGGAAAGAATCCAAGAACCAGAAACATAAGCCTGGAAAGATCAAAGAGGAAGTTCCAGTTGAAAGAAAAACAAGCATCACACTAGAAAACCCCCATGGTTTCTCTTTGCAAGAACTATATGCTGGAGTAGAGCTAGGTAGAAGCCTAGCACAGAAAGATAAAAAACAAGTGCCAGGTGAGGAACGATCCATCGATTTCCTCAAAGAGAGAACATACAAATCAGCAAGATCGATGTAAACAACAGCAGAGTCACAAGATCATAACGCAGAAGTATTACCTTTTCGGCTAGGCAGAAAGAAGCTCACACGAGATAAGGTTTGAGCTTAATCTCTCCAATGGATCTAGCTAGCTCTCTCTTTCTCCCTTACCTTCCCTTGGAGTAAGATAGGAAAGCAGGAGGGTAGCTCCACTGCTAGTTTGGCTCTCCTTTCCTCTGCGAGGTAAAGCAGCAGCGAGCTGAGGCTGAGCTAGTTAATGGGAGCCAAGGGAAGGCAGGGAATTAAAGGTGTGAGATGAAGGAAGCCGGGTCACAGCTAGCTGATGGAGCGCCTGCAGAGCTCATGAGAGAGACCGCTTGCTGGCTTGCACGGAAATGTCTTCTCCGTTGCCTTGGCCTTTCCTCCCTTGCTTACCCATTTCTGGCTATTTCGACATCTTTATATATTCTGTTAACCATGCCACCTTTTCCTCTTTTCATATGTGTTATTGACAGATCATTTATATATGCATGATGCAGCTACCGATTCTACGGCTGGACAAATTAATTATGCACAAATAATTAATCAGAAAACCTGTATATATACAGGTAATTAAAGTTGTCTTGCAGATTTCAACTCAACACGGCCTGTCATGTTCGCTGAACAATTGTTTGCCCAATGCTGGAAAGTGCAGTTATATACATGCATGTGTTGCTAATTCCAGTATTGGCCGGTTAACATGCATGCTAGTAACTAAATTAGGCCATTATACATTACCCATGTATTAGTCGTCCCATGATCCATTATCACATGTGCTGAATTAAATCACTCGCCAATTTTCTTTGCTCCCAGCAAAGAGAAGAGATGTAAATTAACCCATGATTCTTGACATAACTTGGGGCCGCTAGTCTCTGTTTACTGAAATAGTTTGCTAAAGAGGATTTTCAAAATCTTGCAACGGGAATTGCACGAAAGAGACGCATGCACAGAAAACCATAGGCCCTCTGCGAAGCACTGTTCCCTCTAACACAAAATGGATCATCACCAACGTACAAACTCCTATTCAACCCATCTATATATAAATACATGTTACATGCATCCATCGTCTATAGTTCATAGTTCCAATTGCCTGCTGGCGCATTTCACATGCAATGCAGCAAGAAGCTAGGGGACGCGGCACGTTCGTACAATATGGAACAAAACTTTGCAAGTTGGATCACTGTAAGAGAGTGACCACCATGGCTAGGTCTGGCTGGGGTAGTCACATGCATGCAGCACACTCTAGTCAATGCAATCCCTCTC
Source organism: Brachypodium distachyon (assembly GCF_000005505.3). NCBI lineage: Eukaryota > Viridiplantae > Streptophyta > Magnoliopsida > Poales > Poaceae > Brachypodium > Brachypodium distachyon. The sequence continues at coordinate 45,162,821 of NC_016134.3, read as the reverse complement.
AACACGTAACGTACGGGCCGGGCCTTATTCTTCTCTCCCCTTAGCCCTTTTCTGGTGCTATGCATTGACTATGGAGTCTGGATCGAGCATGGTTGTTCTTGCTCTTTGTTGGTAGACACTGGAGTAGACAGGGCCGCTGCTGCCATGGGGAAGAGCATCTATCCGTGTCAAAAAACATGGTCGATCATTATCTTTGATTTTTCATTCTTGGTCTTGTCCAGTCCGAGAGTGAGTTAATCTAAGAATGTGATTCTAATTCAGCGTTATTTACTACTTAATTACTCCCGCCGTTCCAAAATATAGGATGTATAACTTTTGTTGAGAGCCTAACTTTCTAAACTTTGAACAACGTTATCACGATGAGTTTGTGCTCCGCTCTGTCAAGTCCGAAAGCAATGCCACCGGATCAAACGCTTTTATTTAAACCTCCCCGTTCTCCACCAAAACCCCCAAACCCAACTCATCATCTCACCTAGCTGCATCGGCGTGCCACCACGTCTGCAAGGCGCCTTTGAGTTTCGGCTCCAAGCACATATAGCCTCTGTTGGCACCACCGCATCGGCGACAATGTGGCTCTAGATAAAAGCAGGAGTCTTGTCTCCGCCTTTTGACTCGCACCCGCCGAAGAAGGGGAGAGTACCACAAAGTTACATCATGCATATATAAATGTTTCATTTACTAGCATATATTACACATATTTAACTTTCTTACGTACGTATTTTGTATCATGCATGCTGAATACAAGGTTTTGGCTATACTAGATAAAATTAATTACCATGGCGTGGCAAGATTTGCGGTTACCGGAAAATACCGCTCGAGATCTTTCAAGCGAATTTTAAATTCAAAATTTTACAGGGAGGATACTTCCAATTCAACTAGTGGTACCGGTGACCCGTGTCTTCATATATTCTAACTGATCACTGAACGTTTAAATTCAAAAAAATAAACTGGTTATTAGTAAGCTCATTTACTGGGAAGGGGAACTAAACGCGGCACCCAAAGTTAACCGCGATGCGCGCTGATGAATTGTTCAAGGATCCGGCCAGTCACTTGATGCGTGCCAGGGACGACCGATCGATATGGATGGCATGGTAGCTTTAATTTACTCTCGCCCACCAATAAGAATCGTTGAGAGAGAAGAGAGAACTAGGAGGGGTCAGAGGTCGATGATGGCGCAGTGGACGGTCAGGTCAGGGGGTGTCAACATCGCGTTGCCGAGAATAGCCTGCGCAGCACCTCATCCTGCGCCGAGAGGCACTACCCCACAGCCAAACCCGTCTTGGTGCTAAGCTCAAGCTTTTCTCTTTGCCCATCTAGTACCTACACGCCAAACATCATCTCTATCTACTTGATGCATGTCACACTCCTCCTGCCACAAAATTAACCATGTGATCGACCCAGCTAATTAAGATCGACTGACACAAGGGAGAAAAGGCACAGTGCATGATAATGTTTGGACATGTACATAATCTTGTGACCATTGAGTCCAGATTTCGATCGGTTGAAACAGCAAATGATGCACTTTTCTGAACCATGTACGTACAGTACGTACTACTACCTTTCGCTACTCACATCATGAAAACAGAATCGCCTAAAGTGAGCTAAGCTATATAATCGCAATGGACGCAGAGTACAGGTCTCTCACGAAGGGAAATGAAAACCATCACCAAGAAACCAGTACCCCTTCGACGCGTTTAATAGTCAGTGACTAACCGATGAATACGCGTTTCACCCCTTGACCATAATGGCTGGAGTACCCGGCCCAAAACGGGAAGGTATATGCGTACACTGGACGCACCATCAGCAACAACAGCAGCTAGCTGCAGAGCATATCACAGAGCATTCGACGATGCTGACGAGGGCCAGCAGAGGGAGTTGCATCACTGCATGGTAGTACTACTACTGCTTATGCAGCTGAGAACAGAGAGATGGAGACAAATCAGTGGCATATATTGTACGAGAAGCCCATCTGATGGGAGATCCATGCATCTGTACTGTAAAGCTGCTTGTACACTTACCTCACTCATGGATATGAGTAACCGTAGCTTGGTAGTACCAAGTAGGTGTGCACCGGTCCTGGTAGAACCCAGATCAGACCACATCATGTGAAATCATAGGTGATGCGTAACATTGGTAAGTGTTTTAAATGAAACATTGATGTGGATAATTTGGATAATATAGATATTTATGTGATGACATGTATCTTGTTTGGACTTAGTGTTTTGCTAGTGGTGTGCTGATCCATTAGTTTCTTATGTGAAAACATGGCGTGAGTTGTGTGGAACTTACCCTGAGTCAAGTCGTGGACTTATGCTCGTACTGGTTATTTGTGTGTTCGCTTGCAGGTGTTGTCGGAGCTAGAGGAACGTGGTCGATGACGGGATCGAGGGACAAAGCTTGGGAGAAGCTGAGGTCGAGGATCAAGGTCATGCGGGACGTTCGTGCGAAGGAACAATGGAAGTGAAGGCTACGATGATCCGGGAGGGCACCGGTTTGTCGTACGTTGTTTATGCCGGAGATGTACGGTATTGGAGATATTTGATACGTGATGGTCGAGTTTTGAAGACATCACAAAAAGAGTTGATGGCATGGAGTGACATCAATGTGAAGATATGTAGGTCCAGCCGTGGCTGGATGAGAGCTGTTTAAAGATTAAACAGTAGAGTCATCAATATGGAGTCGGATGGAAAAGTGGTTCACATAAAAGTTGTGCGCGTCGTCGAGACGAATAACTTTTATTTTGGAGTCGTCTCAATCCGAGGTCTTCTGTGGGCCCACGGGCAAAATACCGACCGGACAGAGAAGTTCGTGTTGGATTCGGACTCGGTTTAGGGTTGCGAATTTTCCCTTATAAATAGAGGGCATCCTAGCTAGGGTTTTAGTAAGGACGTGAGGGAACTCAGAGCTTTGGATCTAGATCAATTCTTGAAGAGTTCTTGGATGCATGGTTGCATCTTTTGTAATCGATCGACATCGTTGCAATAAAGAGATTCGTTGGCGGTGTCATCTCTGTTCTTTTCGGATCTTCGTAGATTCTTCGTGCTAGATCTTTCTAACACTTTGGTACAGGTTCATCACAAGTTCATAATACTTTGCTGCAGATTTATCATGAGATCAAGAGAAGATTGCGATTAATTCATCTTTCTTGTTATTCCTCGAAATCGATTATAGATTAATTCTCGTAACTTTCTGTCAGCTGTTACTGATTTGATCATATCTTTTGATTTGTAAGTCCAATTGACCTGATTCTTGTTGCCTGTGTTAGATAATTTCAATACCTTTCTTTTGCATACTCATACGTATTTTTTGGTTCATCCAATCAAAAGTTACGGCTGTTTTACTATCACGGACAGAAAGGTGATTTAGGGTTTGAGCTTTCGGGAAAAGTTTTAATTTGCTTCCGCGCAATCATTCACCCCGCTCTGATTGCCTATCTCGATCTCACACATCATATCATTCTTGGCTGCAAAATCCAGACATTCTGATGGAGTTCCAACTTCCAACCACTGTCAAATTAAAAACCAGCTCCATATATAGCTGTCAAATAGTAATAATCCTCAATTATGTCTTCCCAGTTTATAGGTTCAAAGTTCAAACACATGCAGGAGATTCCACAGAAAAAAAGATATGATTATGATTCCAACTACAGTCAACATGTTAATTATGATCTAGAGAGAAGAAAACATGGTGCACCAAAATATGGACACGTGTCCCAAAATGCAAAGGCAAATATCAGGTCAACACGGCCTCACAGCTGGCACCGAGAACATTGACAACAATCTGCAACAAACCAGAACATATTCTCAGATTAAACATTCTTGTGGACACGTTGCATGAGATGTTATGATTCTCCATGCAATCGTCAATCAATAAAATCTTTGACTCTGCCACGTGTTGCTGACAAATGATGTTCCCTTCGTTATAGAATTCCAAAGAATTAGATGGCATATTGGCATTGCACCCTACCTCCTTTAAGCAGTGCTAGCTAATTGCTCGAGCAAAAATGCCATCATAACTGAAAGATGCCCATTATATTGCTTATGATAACAAATTCAGATTCCATTCAAATTGTTGGTTAATTGCTTTGACTCATAAGCATCATGTACTCACAAAAGAATCTGAGAGCTCAAAAGTCAAAAGTACTGTCTTTGATGATACCATAGTATATTTGACATGAACAGATATATAGCAACAACAAGCAAATAAGCTAGACAAAGAATTTAGCCCTTAATTTTACAGGCTTAAATCTAAGAAGATGCAACAACCTAATTTTACTGCATCCATTACATTACAACACATGGGTAAAAAATGAAGCATCTCATCATTGTGTGTTGTTTCTCTAAGCACCACAGAAGGTCTTCAATCAGCTGGGTGAAGAAGAAATTTTCAATATAAATTACGTTCCTTCAGTGGTAGGTAAAACCAACGCCTCTTTAAAAAGGGAGAACAAGCCAGCAGAGCTCCAAAATATTCCAGTAATAATTAAGAGGGCCACCTATAATAGTTCAGTAAAAAACCCAATACCTTTTTGGCTTTTTCATCCTTTAAGGAATAATAACTGAATCTGATTCATTGGAACTTTATTCCACACACAAGCCACATCAAACATTTCATGGCAACATATAAACGGGGAATCTGTAAGTTTTTTCACTTAAAACTAACACAAATTCTTGGCCTCCAAAAATATTAAGAGTTTTTTCTGAAAAAGCTACAGTACAGTTATTATGGTTTAAAATACTTCCAATCCAAAACTGCAGTAGCTTATTCAGTATATGTATTCCTTCTATATGCTAGACCTGTTGCCTGCATACTTTCGACCAGAGTAGGTAACACCTTCCTAGCAGGCCACCACAAACATTTCCCTATTATTACTTTTCCACATTACAATACCTGTCACCAGGTGGCAAGTTCTGGAAATCAAACAGGTAATTCCCCTTATCAAACCAGAGTTCTGTTGGTCAACTCAAGATCCCAGCATGGTGGCATGCAGAGCTTTGTTGCCATGAAACATGATTAACTGAAACAGTGGAGGAACTTGTTTTTGGAGCCCCAGCTGAACACAACATATTTTCCAGAAAAGAAACAATTTCTGTTGGTTAGAAATTATCCAATGGCCGCCTGGTATATGTCATTCAATTATGCCAAGTAATTGCTTCTACAAGAATGTCAAGGCACTGGTAGAATATGGCCAGATTGATCACAATAATTGTACATACTTTTCAGTAAGAACTTCAAAATTTTGACTCGATTGGATCAAATTATTGAGCAAAAAAGATCGAGAAATGCAAGAACCAAAACAAGTATAATACAGCAGTGCCAAAGGACACATCAAAGATCTTACAAATAAATACCAGTGGTGAGAAGAGGCATAGCATAAAACTGATTCCTAGATCCAAACATTCACAATCGTTTTACAACGCCTGATCTAGACACAGCACACAGGTCCCAAAAGTGGTATAATACACAGGAGATGTACTTGAAACCTAGATTTCTACAAATACTCTCAGACTTTGACTTAGATTATTAGTCCAGAAGTACATCAATTTGTTGGAACCCACAAACAGGACCAAGAGTCAATCCTACACTGGAAACTGCAGAATAAATTAACGATGAAACCTGCTGACATATAACTTTATATGCTTAAGATGACCCATTATTAGTGGGCAAAACAATGCAGAAGTCCTTATATCAGAATCTGACCAGATAAGTTAAATTAACTGCAGAGCAAATAAGCAAGAAGCATGATACTTTACAATATTTATGAGAATCTACAAGAGAAGACTAAAGATGTACAAATGACCTGCAAAGTGCTTTTAAGTGGCCTGCAGCAATGAAACCAACACTAGCCAGAGGTCATACTCAACCTTTGAAGTTGGATACTTGGATTGCTATATAAAAGGCAGACCAATTCATTGCATCAGTAGTTTGATCTGAGAGGAGCACAAAGTCAAAAACTTTTAGTGCCACCACTCTAACTTCAAGGCTAGTCCAAGCTGAAGGTTATCTGCAGGCAGAGTGGAAACCATGGTCAGAGGGAAGGTGCGGATGCGACGAATTGAGAACCCTGCCCACAGACGGGTAACCTTCTGCAAGCGTCGAGAGGGGCTTCTCAAGAAGGCCAGGGAACTCTCAGTGCTTTGCGATGCTGAAGTTGGTGTTATCATATTCTCCTCTCAGGGAAAACTCCATGAACTGGCAACTAATGGGTGCGTTTCCAAAATCCATTCTACATAGTGATTTTCTAAGTCTATGACTTCAACTCTGAGATGTTTTCCTTTTGTTCACAAAATGCAAGAAACATGCAAAGCTTGATAGGGAGGTACCAGAGTGATGTGGTAGGAAGTCAAATGCAAAACAGAGCTACAAAGCCAGGTCTGCCTATTTACCTTGTAAAGCTTGAAAACATTGTAATATTTGTAACAACTTGAAAGGGGTGTATCTAGTAAAAACTCATATGTGGGAAGTGGGAACTAACATATTAACTATCCAAGTGAGCCACCAGACGGGGCTCAGGGTGGCTCACATTTTGACGCAACTGAGAGGAGCACACCAGTAGTCCAGTACACACTTTTGTTGGAAAAAGAGATGGGTTGTTAAGTAAACAAACAACATATTTTTATTCTTACACTAAATAACTGATTTTTAGCTTGATGGCGATACCAAAGATACCTGATGCAGTTTTGCACCATATAACAGGTAGCAGAACCTGAGATTTTATTGGTAAGGGAAGAGATAGGTCACCTACAGCACGGTCTAAGGTAATCTTCCACTTTAAGATGGATGGTTACATATCTTGCATTAAGAATGAATTGCAGTAGCCTAGTGATAAGTGAAGGAAAGCAGGTCCACGTATGGAGGAGGAGCAGGGGACATGACGCTAGATAAATTGCACAAGCTAGAAAAAGGTCTTGAGCAATGGATTTGTCATATGCGATCCACAAAGGTAGGACATCTGTTCTCCACTTTTTTGTTCTTCTTATTCATTCGGTGTGCAATTAACTAATATGAAATACCTCCAATCAGATGCAGATCATGCAACAAGAGATACAACTTCTTGAAAATAAGGTCAGTCTCGAATCTCGATGTCTCATATCCTTGTCCTTATTCCACAAAGGTCCTTTATTTAATTGTATATTTTGTCTCTTCACAAGAAAAATAAATAAAGCAAATCAAAGTCTATAGCAGCAAAGAAGTGTCATGTGAAACAGAAGATCGTAATACTTATATCAACTACGGAAGGGTAGATTTTAAAATTTTGAAAACTTATGAGATACATACTGTTACCTTGAAATGTATCATTAAAACTCCGAGTGTTTATTGCTAATGAACTTTCGTAATATTTGCTTCGCATTTTTTTTAGTTGCTTGACCTTGCATACCAGACACTATTTGGGAGGGTCAAGTAGAAAATTTAACCTCTAAGATAAAGGTTTGATTGCAAATTCCCCTTAGCCTCTCAAGGTAGCAGCAAGGAAACAAGCCCTCAATTTGTAGGAAGTCAATATTACCACCTCTGTCAGATCTGGAATAGAATTTTTAAACCCTTTTTGGCGAGATTACAAGGCGGCCACAGAGTACCTACGCATAGCATACTCACGCTAACACACATGCAGACGACCTACGACCTACTCACTTCATGTCTGCACGCGCTGTCACACTTAATGAGTATGCTAACCACTAGGCTACCAGCCCAAGTGTATTTCAAAACAAATGTGCAACTAGAATTTCATCAAAATGATTAACAAATGGCCTAGTGGATAATCAGATTAGAACCAAAGGGGTTATTCTCTCTCCCTAAAAAAAATGAGTTTCTGGTTTGTACTTAACACCCAACGACAGAAGTTTAGGGATCATATTGGCACTTCTCCCTGTTTAGAGATGTGACACAGCTGTTATACTATGATATTTTCCTCCGAAGCACATAATGTATGAATAAAGTTCTTACTGCAAAGCACAGTCCTACACTGGTAAAACAATCTTAGAATTATGTCTTATTGTTTTTCCAGTATAGAAAAGAACCTTTAAAATTCAGTTTTATAGTTCCTATAGCTATTGCACTTTTTTGGCTGGACTATGTATATTTAATCAATGTTATAAGAAATACTACGGAAATATATATTCTGATACTTATCAGCTAAAATTTACACGACTCTGAATAGTTTTATTGTGCACGTACAGAATATTCAGTAGGGTCCGCCCCTACTATTCCTGTAAATACGTGTACAAATGCTGATGATATGGTATGTTCATCATCTTTTTTATTTCCATTGTGCAGGTGAAAGAACAGAATGAACTCATGAATATGCACTCAGTCTTTCTTGGATCTCCATATTCAACACATCCATTTACCAATGGAAACTGTTTCTTCTCAATCTAGTTTGAGAACTACCCAAGCCATCGTCATTTGGTGTGTCTCCAGAAAATGTTTATCTATATTCTGTCACTCAGAGTGCAAGCTGTACTGAATATTTTTAACCCGTATCAATTAATCTGTAATGTATTCTGGTGGTCCTTCTGAATGAAGGTGTATCATGTATTATTTTTCCAATCCAAGTAACTGGAAAAGTTTCTTGCATGCCATAACATGGTATGCCAGCATAGAGGACATGGGGACTTCATATGATAGCCCTCTAAATCACGTTTTAACCATAATACAAATGTGACGAATGTGAATGATTGTAGCATGTGAACTAGTTTCACTGGTCCATTAGAAATTTCATACAGACAATTACAACCCTATCCCTGACCTTGTATCGCACCAATTCTTGCTTCATGTCGGTTAGTAAAACATGACCTAACGCCAGTGTGTTCACATTTGAAAATCAGTCCTTGTTACCCTACATAGTTCACTGCAAATTGAACAAGGAACAAGATGACAGGGCAAGAGCAGAGGGGACGGAGGAGGAGGAGCAGGAGGAGAAGGGGGACACGCGACACTCACAGGAGCGTGATGAGTACGAAGAGCAGGAGCGCGGCGACGAAGGAGTACTTGACGGCGGCTGCGAAGATGGAGGCGGAGATGAGCACCAGCTGCAGCAGCAGCGACGCGCCGGCCCAGACCAGCGCGCCCGTCAGCGCCACGGCCGCGGCGTTATCGGGGCCCGGCGCGAGCAGCTCCCCCAACGGATCTCCGACAGCGCCGGCAAGGAGGGAACCCCGCGCGGCTTCTCATCCCCATTCTCCGCCGGTGGCCCCCCGCCGTCGCCGCCGCCTCCGGAGGCCGCAGAGGCGACCTGAAACCGGCACAAGCGGATGCCGGACGGGGCCGTAAGCTCTAGAGCTCTGAGCCTCGGGAGTGAGCTAGGGCGCGGGGGTGGAAGTGGAACCGGAGTTCGGATTTGTGCCGCCATGAGAGCTGGAGCTGGAGCAGAGCACGGGGAAACAGAGAGTCAGAGACGACGTGTCCAAAGGGGAACAGGATTGGGAAGGGAACTGACGAACTGTACTGGGCGTAGAACTACACGCCGTTTCATCCATCCGATTAGAAATCAACGGTCCTGATGCACTAGTCTCTTGACCGGTCAACGCCCCGGCGTAGCAAACGATTCGATAACCAGTCTGGTTCAAATTCAAACCCCGATTACAATTGCATAACCCTGGCGCCTTTTTAATCTCCCCGGAACCACCTGCCCTGAAACCCACCGAGCTCGATCAAACTCATCAAGACTCCATCGACGACGAAACAACCACCGTTCTGAATCTTGATCATGGCTGGCCGCGGTTCGACGAGCACATGGCTCGTCCTCTTTGTCGGCCTCCTGGCCGTCTTCCTGGCCCCATCACACACGTCAGCGGCGGAGATCAAGACGAGCCCGACAGAGCATGGCTTCCGCCTGCCGCTCCCCAACGGTGTCACCGGCGCCGAGAGCCTGGCTTTCGACGCACAAGGGAAGGGGCCCTACGCCGGCGTCTCCGACGGCCGCGTCCTGCGTTGGGACGGCAGCGCTACCGGATGGACAACCTTTGCTCACCACGAAGACTACAGGCGGATCCCCTTATGCACAGTCCCCATGGCACCGTCCCACGAGACAGAGAGCATCTGTGGGCGTCCGTTGGGACTCGCGTTCCACCAGAAATCAGGTGATCTCTACATCGCCGACGCCTACAAGGGCCTCTTGAGGGTCGGTTCAGACGGCGGGGAGGCCGAGGTGCTCGTCACCGGCGTCGATGGCGTCCCGTTCCGCTTTGTGAACGGCATCGATGTCGACCAGGCCACCGGTGATGTGTACTTCACCGACAGCAGCCTTACATATCCGCGAAGGTACGGTACAAAAAAAGACAAATTAACAAAAGCATTTATATTTGATCTGATTTTGAGTCTGGCATGCACAGATTCAATACGGAGATAATGATGAACGCGGACGCGACGGGGAGGCTCTGAAATACGAGGCCCGGACGAAGCAAGTCATGGTGCTAAAGGACGGCCTTCCATACCCTAATGGCGTCGCCGTCAGCCATGACCGGACCTACGTGGTGGTGGCGCACACGGTGTCGTGCCAGGCGCACAGATACTACCTGCAAGGAGCCAAAGCCGGGCAGTACGAGCTCATGGCCGACCTGCCGGGGTACCCGGACAACGTGCGGCGGGACGGCAAGGGTGGCTATTGGGTGGCCCTCAACCAGGAGAAGGCCAGGCCCGATATGGCCAGCATGGGTCCTGTGAAGCACCTGGTGGGTGTCCGTCTTGACGAGAATGGCGTGCAGGTGGAGGTACTGACGGCGGCCAAGGGTGTCACGCTGAGTGAGGTCTCCGAGAGGAACGGCAGGCTCTGGCTTGGCTCCGTTGAACTTGATTACATTGGGCTGGTCTAGTGTCTTTTTTTTTGTAAATACTAGTTCATGTTCATGGTTGTTGCCTTATTCGTTTGTCTTTTAAAATAAGAATTGTTATAGTTTTCGTCGTGCCAAGCATCTGCTGTGAATTGTGAAAAGAGTTTGTTCGCAGAGAAGTTTGTTTCCTAAATTATACTCGGTGAGAGACATATGTCGGTTTGGTTCCCAGGCAAAAGCTAAACTAGCCTGGCCCAGCAAGGCCCGACGTTTGGAACCCAAAAAAATCCTAGCTTTTCAGGGCGAGCGGGCCCGACCGGGCAAGAAAATCCTTGCCCACGAAGGAGAGCGAGATTGGCTCGCCTCCGATGGCAAGAAAACGCTTCGCGCGAAAAAAAAAGTCACCGCTCCTCACGGAACCCACGACCTCATCCTCAACAGCTCGTACCGATTCCTTCGCTTGCCTGGATCTTCTCCTCCGTCTCGATCCCTCCTCGCCTGGATCTTCGAATCGCCTCTCCATCCCAATTCCTACTCTTCTGCTTGCTGGATTTTCGATCCTCCTCTCCATCCCGAGTCCTCCTCTTCCCTGGATCTGCGCCATGGACTCGGTGCTCTCCCCCCCCCTTTAAATAGAAACAGTCGCTGCTCTAATTCATCGCCAAGATTGGGGCTGGAGTTGAAGAATTACACAAAATCGGTCAGCTCGTCTGTCTAGAATCTTCTGCGAGACCAGCTGCAATTAGCAGCCCAATCCTTCAGGTTCGCTCACATATCCCACATACTTTTTTGTCTATTTTCTGTGATTGAGGTTGATGGCCATCGGTCTAGTGTATTTGCTCTCTCTCTCTCTCTCTCTTTATTTATTGTTGGTTGTAGTACCCACATTTGAAACTAAAAGTGCGTGTTAATTAGTACTGGTTGGATGTGTTAATTAGTACTAGTTGGATGTTCTTTGATGCTGTAGTTTAAGGTATGCATACATCAACTTCGTTATGAGCGCGAGAATTGAAATGTAAACCACCGAATTTTCTTCCTTTTAAATCAACGTTGCCTTGTCTAATATTTTCTTTGATTTCGTACAGTACTAGTAACACTGTGTGTAACCTATGTTCATGTTTCAGTTCATCATAGATGGACGACAAGGCAGAAATTAATAGAAAAGTTGCATTCTTCAGTGCATTTTTAGTGGCATACTGGACATTGATCATGTATCTACACAATTCTAGTGACCTCGTAAGATATTCATTGCTAGAGAAAAATAAAGAAAGAATGGCATATCTACGGAAATTATACTGTGGTGAGGAAAAACATTGCATCGGGGAATTGCGTATGGAAAAATCGGTGTTCTTCAAACTATGTCATAAGTTACGAAGTTTGGGATCACTTAAGGATACCTGGCACTGTACCATAGAGGAACAAATTGCCATGTTCCTCACTACAGTAGGGCATCATAAGAAAAATATCGATATCAGTTTTCATTTCACAAGATCTGGCGAGACAGTGAGTCGTTACTTCAATCAAGTGTTATTTGCAATTGGACAACTTGGAACAGAAATGCTTAGACATCGCACGTTCGACATACCATCCAAAATTCAAGGCAATCCATGATTTGATCCCTATTTTAAGGTATGCTGGTCTTGATCTATCTTTTTTCATGTAAGAAAACATAGTCGTACGGTAGTTTGCTTACTTCTTTCACCATTGCATGTATAGGACTGCATTGGAGCTATTGATGGAACCCATGTTCCATGCAATGTTCCATCACGAATGGTAGACAGATTTCATGGCAGGAAACCATTTCCTACCCAAAATGTTCTTGCTATGGTTGACTTTGATTTGATATTCACATATGTTAGTGCTGGGTGGGAGGGTTTAGCACACGATTCAACCGTTCTAAGACATTCTCTTGAGCATCCAAATGGCCTCCGAGTCCCGGAAGGTTGGTATGTGCTATCTTTTACATACATACCTATAGTAATGGAGAGATTAATCAATTCTGCTTATAATGTCATGTTAGGTAAGTATTATCTTGCGGATGCTGGGTATGCAGCAAGGAGAGGATTCCTACCACCTTTCCCCCAAACTCGATATCACTTGCGTGAGTGGAGGGGGAATAGAGCCCGTACACCAAATGAACTTCTCAACTTAAGGCACTCATCTCTCTGTACTACCGTTGAGAGAGCAGTTGGAACTTTAAAGAATCGATTCAAAGTTCTTACAACTAGACCTTATTATCCTTTTCCTTCCCAAGTACGACTTGTTATAGCATGCTGCATCCTTCACAATTGGATATTGCTAAATGGAGGACCCGATGAGCTAGTCTATAGTGAGCAGAACTGGTTCGATCATTATCCAAGATCAGCTGGCCGTGTCCAACGAGATTTGTGTGAGGAACAAAGGCAAGTTCTGCAAGAGAGGGACGCCATGGCAGATAGCATGTGGAGAAACAGACATAATGTTAGACGTGGTTAATGTGTGTTGCTCAAATTTATGTATGACATTACTGAATGGTTTATGTATGCACCTTAAAGAATGGTTTATATATGTTTTATTTACTCTAGCAATGTAGCGTAATTTTATTTTAAAATGAGTGTAGCTTCTTTTGCATTAGACCAATTCCCAAATGCCAGGCATCTTATGGATTCATCATTCAAATCATTATAGAGTCAATTAAATGTTTCTGCAGGAATATGGCAGGGAACAATGTGGTGTGGCAGCCCTAGGTGGTGGAATAAATGCTTAGATATTACAAGGAGGTCCAGGCTGAGGGGAGACAACTTGTATTTAAAGAGACACATCATGAGGAGTGTGCAAAACAAATGGATGCAAAGTTTTCCACAAACTTCACACACCGGCAAGTTTACCACAAATTCCTCAAGTTGAAAGGTTAGTGGAAGGTTATTTTAGAGGCAAAGAGCTTAAGTGGCGCCAATTTTGATGATGTCCATAAGATCATACTATATGATGAGACCGAAGTCGTCCGGATGAAAAATGTGAGAACCGTGTCCAATTTATTTTCAATTTACTTCCTTATTTAATCTTCAGTGCATTAACAATCATGTTTCTATACTTTGTGTAGGACAAGGACAAAAGGGCAAAATACATAAATGTGCCCATTAGTTGTTTTGATGAGATGGAATTTATATTTCAATACAAGCATGCCACGGGCAAATTCACGGTCCTGCAAACACCATTTGAGAACACATGTGCTGAAGACAACGATTTCATCGGTGATAAGAGTGCAACCAATGGTGAGGCTGATCCTGGTACACACTACGACTTAGATTGCTTTCCTGAGGAGTCGAACAATGAAGGTAGCTCTTCAAAGCGTGCTACAGGTGGCAAGCGTGATAAAGGTAAAAGGGTGAGGCGTGATGATGTGGTTGAAGACATGACACACTCTCTACGTGGTATGTCTGAAACCATGCGTTTCACGCATGCCACCCACCCAAATGAGAATTTATTCAAAATCATTGATGATATGGAGGAGTACCCTCTCTTGATGCGACTCGCCCTACAGACAGCTTTAGCCACCAACGGAGATGTTGCTGTCATGCTAAAGGGAAGACCGATGCCTTCGATCCAAGAGTATGTGAGGCAATGGATGCAACAAAATTCATCTTCGATTTAATATGTTTTCAGCCAAACTTTAGGATAATAATTTGTTCTTGGTAGCCTTTTTTCCTTGAAGGAAATAACACCCTTGCATGATGCGTAATTTGATTCAGTCCGTAATAATAAGCTTGCTCATTTATCTTTCGAGATAAAATAACTGTGATGTCGAAATATTTGTTACAGAAAATTATCTTGAAGCTGCAATGATTTTTTTTGTCAGAACCTATGTAATATTTAGTTGTATATGTGCACACACGGACTGAAATTAGTTGCTTGCTCTCAAAAGTAATAGCTCACATCCAAACAACCAGCCACTGGCTCTTGCTAGCAAAGCCAAAGAACCAAACGTGCAGACAGGGCAAGGTCAGCGTTGCCGAGCTATGCTAGCTGAGCTAGCTCAGCAATGGGCCAGCTGAGTAAAGGAACCAAACGCATAGTGTTCTCGGCAAGGTCTCGTTTGTCTGTTGCCCTTCGTACGCGTAGGCTACACTCTTCGCTTCGCAAAGTGCTTGGGGTTTTGTTGGTTCTTGAGTCTTGATGCTGCTGTCAAGGATCGTGTTTTGGTCCAGTCTCGGTGTAGCAATGCCCTTCGATACCAATGCTGCCATGTCTCGCTGTGATGGCAAAACTCTCTTCAGCCGGTGAGGTTGGTGGCAACAACGTTGTCTCGGCAGAACAATGCCCTTCGACAAGATTACAATACTCATTGACATGTCCGTGTTTGGATCTCTCCCCTGGACCGCTGAGCAAGCAAGTGAAGTTCGTGAATCCTGGGTTTACTTGGCAATATGACGCCACTCGACAACGCCTGAGGCACTCCTCTCTTGTTTTGTCGGAGATTGTTTCTGTGCCAGTGGTTCTCTTTTTTCGTTCGACTGACTTGGGTGTTTCTAGTCGTCTGCTATCCCCCTTGTTCTAGATTTACAGTTTGCACATTCGGACGTGGTACCCGCTGGCTTGTGGCGACGCTATTTCTATGAAATTTTAGATTGAAAAGCATTGCTCAAGAGATAGCTGCCGGCTTGTGGCATGATTATCTTTTCTCCCCTTTTGTAATCATAACTCTTGAAGTAATATATTCAGGTGGGGATGCTCTCCCCCCGTTGATTGCCTCAAAAAATTACGAAGAGCAAAGTAAAATCAACAGAAAGGCCCAGCCCATAGGGAAAGAAGATTGCAAAAGGAACCTTTAAAGATTGTAGAGGCCTCAGAGATACATGAATCGTCATTTGATGAAGGTCTTGGAGTCTCAAGCCATCCGAATGGATGGAAAATGCCGAGTTCATCACAGGACCTTGACCAACGCCTGGTACGGGAGTGACATGCGGTTTGTAAAGGTACATGTTACATAGTCAGTAATCAAACCTTGCAAAGTGTCAACACAAAGAAAACTATAAAAGGTATGCAATCATAACTATATAATGTAGCATCACGTCTGAACCAAGTTTGAGGATCAAACTCTATAACCTCCTTGCAAATGACAAGGACATTTGCTACAACATGAAACTTATGCATCCACCTGATCAGTGAGGTTCAATTTCCATGGACAGTATGTACTCCAGTAAAAATTTTAAGCCGAAAAGCACACAACATAATGATCGTGAACATGTTTTTGACATAGAAGCAGACCTAAAAAATTACCTTCATGGTTTGGTAAAATCAAAACCTACAACGACATCAATTCCAGGTGTCTTGGGTTGCAGAACAGCATTCGAGAGGTTACAGCACTTGATCTGAGGTACAGCTAAATCCACCACTTCATCAAACTCTCTTTGTTGGAACAATCAGCAGTTTTGTGATCCCTCATGTCCAACACAAGAATGAGGATGTTAGAAAGGCGTGAAACTAAAAAGGCACAGGAAATTGATTTATTTGGTTGAATATCAGAAAAGTAGCCATATGACAAATTAGCAGCCTGTAAATAGACCAGACAAAGTGTGTTGCAGAACAGAAATTTGCTTATAGCAGCGTACATAATAATTGGTCAGTAAATCATGTAATGGTTTAGCTTATTCACAGCACCTCATCTAATGGAATAAAATTTTGGATGTGTTGACACCGGATTTTGGGCCGAGAGTAATGCAGGAGTCAGCCCAGAATCGCGTTAGCAAAGTACCGATCCGAAGGGAAGAGATCGGCTAAGGAAAAAATCGGCAATCGGCAAATCTTGCGTCATCGGCTATTTACTGAAGAAATCGGCAATCGGCAAAGTTCAAGACTTCGGCTGTTTTCCAAGAAGAAGGAGATCGGCTATCTAGCAGAAATGACGGTTGACGTGCCATGTCCGAGAGGAAGCAATGCGGACTCGAACGAAAAGGGAAAGCTTGGAGCCAAAGTTATCATCAAATTAGACTTGCTTTAATATTTCGAGTCGTGTTCTGTTAGGACTCGTGTCGGACCCTTGGTATAAATATTAAACCCCGGTCATTGTAAAACGCCTACACACACAATCAATCAACAAACAACCCAGCCCCGTGCCAAATCGAGTCCAGTCGAGTCGTCGAGTTCTTTCAGTGCTTGAGGGGGCTGCATCGATCCGTCGACCTACAAGTTGCTTGTAAGTTCCGGCACGATTTGTGTCTTATATTATCAAGGCTGCATCGGCATCGACCGACCTCTTGTGATTCTGGCACAAATTAGTTATCGTTTCATCTGATTTATTCTATAAGGCTGCATTGGCTTGACCAACCTCTTGTAGATCTATCTTGTGGAATAGTTATCGGCTCTATTAGATTTGGCATATCTAGTAGATTCATCAAGTTACCAGTGTCGTTTATTTGTCAATGCTTTATTATTATTACAACACTTTTTGCCTGATCAAGATTTATAAGTTTGGCCTTAGATCTTTATGATTTGAATCGTCTTCATGCTTGCACATGCTTATTCTATCATTATGGTTGTTTTCTCATGCTTATCGGCTAAATCTTATCGATCTTGATCGTTACATGCTGTGGGTTCAAGGCTTATCTAGATGCAAGTAGGTGTGAGGGTTAATTTAGAGCCGCCAGCCGTTAGACCAGCTTTGCTTTAATCCAAAGGTTTGTTTGTGTTTGGATATGTCGAGTTCCTGCTTCATGGACCCCGCATCGGCTAAACAGCCGATACGGTTCTGCTTTCACGAGTAGCGTGTGTATGTGGATCTATGTAAGTGATAAGTGTTCTAGCTTTATGTTGCTGAGTTTATTGAAGCCCGCTGGCCGTTAGACCAGGTGAACGTAGATTTGGCATGTTTAGCGAAAAGGGTTCGTTAAGACCGCCGGCCGTTAGACCAGTTTTAATGGATCCCTGATCATCTATTGTTTGGATTAGATTCATATGCATGATCTACCTTTCTATTGTCTTACGCCTTAACGAATAGTTGGTGCATATAGATCTATTTAAATATCAAACGATCTAGCTTTGTTTACTGGTCTGTTGAAGCCCGCTGGCCGTTAGACCAGGTGAATGCAGATTTGGTATGCTTAGTGAAGAGGATTTACTGAAACCGCCGGCCGTTAGACCGGTTTTAGTGAATCTCTGATTGTTTAATATTTAGATTAGATTTGTATACATGAACTATCCTTTTTACGTTGTATTGCTTAAGATAGGTCGGCTAAGTGTCTTTGCTATCATTGATATTTTTATATAGCCGTTTTATCTTAATCTTTACTGTTTATTTATTCTCGCGCACGTGATCGGCAATCTATACTGTTTTAATTGATATCATACAAAATTGCCGATTTTGATACTTTTACCGACCAGCTGCTTTCGGGAATCGGCTATTTAGCCGTTTGCTGCTTAAATTGGCTCTCTGAGCCGTAAATTCGGAACTGTCTGGACTCACCCGGCATGTTCCGTCTTAAATTACTGATCTATTTTCTCTCTTGTCAATTGTAGGTCAAATTGACTGGCACGCTTTGGAGTTGTCCGTGCACCCGGTTGAAGCCACGCTTTCCATGAAGATTTTTTTTTTGCTGAGAAGAGAGAGGCCGGTATATATTTGGTGGGGTGCGTCGGGGTCGTAAAACAGCCAGGCGGGCGTGTGAACGCAAAAACGCCATGAATTCGGAATTTTCTCTTCTTCGAGCGTAGGATTTTCAAACGCGATTTCAGCAAAACGGACGGGCCTCTGCGCAAAAAAAAACGGACCGATCACAGGATTTCGGACGACGTGGATGGTCTCCCTGAACTCGAAAATTTTGGTAGTTACAGGTCTTGGAATTTCATAATACGGGGGCCTTGGTGCAAAAAACGCAGGCACGGTAGAGGAGGGGCCTGGGCGGACGGAAAAGCGATTTCAGCAAAATGGAGGGGCCTCTGCGCAAAAAAATCGGACCAATCACAGGATTTCGGACGACGTGGATGGTCTCCCTGGCCTCGAAAAATTTGGTGGTTACAGGTCTTGGAATGCACTCGTTTTTGCAATACCAAACGTAATGGACCAAGGAGTGAGGAGCGCGCATATCCAATTTTGATTACTGCTTAGCATGACAGTGTTTCAAGCAAAGGATTCCAGAGGTCCTCCGATTCTTCAACACTCTGTGCTCAGATCCTGCCATATTATTTTGGGTGTCCTCACACGAGACGCCACTCACAACACCGAGCCATAAAATGGTTCATTAGGAAGGCAGTGAGCTTATTACACAGACTTAGCAACCTCCTTCAAGCGTCACAGGTAGCGTGACACCTCTCGAGCTCTGTTGAGTGTGTCACTGCAGAAACTTCTCTTCTACTGAACAAACATAATAACTCTTACTCCTAAGAAATTGTGGCTGTACCTGGGTGATCAGCAATGCTTTTTTTTTTAGCATCACGGAGCTTTCATTAATCAGAAACAGGAGTACAATCAACCCAAGTTCCGCTAGGCGCCGATTCCGCGCCGATTAAGCGCTAGCCGAAGCCCGTCGCGTCGCCCATCTAGGCGGGAGGCGGCACCGGCCTTGGGAGGTCGCCGGTGGGGGAGGAGGAGCTGCGGGCGCAGGCGGCGGCGGGCGCGTGTGGGAGAAGAGGGAGAGATGCGAGAGAGGCAGAGAGGGTCTGAGGGTTTAGGCTGTGTTTGGTTCCAGAGTGGGGTGGAATGGAATGGAATGGTTCCGTTCCGTTCCGTTCCATTCCATTACATTACATTCCATTTCACTAGGTTCAAGTGTTTGGTTGAGAAGATGAAATGACAAATGAATCTTGTTTGGTTAAGGAGATGGAATGGAATGGAATGGTTCCATTTTGTGTACGGTTGGGAGGATGGAATGAGATAACATCGATGCAATCACCACCGGTCAGGTTACCATTGTAAACTGGAGTATGGATGCAACCATTAGAGAAAAAAATCAACATGTTATTTGCATTTATCAGCATCAACAATTTTTTTACCACCGAAGAAGCATCCTGTACAGCAGCCACGGCCATGGAGATCCATACAAAGAGATTGGGACGAGAGAGGCAAATACACATGGAGAAAAAATAATTTAGACGATTAATCAGATTTACTCATCAATCGATCAATAGTACTAGCTAGGATGTTCCCATCGCCGACCTCCTCTCTCCGTCGCCAGCAGAGCAACAAATCCAGCAGATGGTTTCTCAAAAAACAAATCCAGCAGAGGGGGTGGTGCTACAGGGAAGCACAGAGGGGCGGATTGAGAGGCACAGCGGCAGAGGGGCGGGCTAGATGAAATAGCAGAGGGGCGGTGGCGCGAGGGGAGCAGCAGAGGGGCAGCGCGCGAGAGAGAAGAGGAGGGAGGCGAAGCCGTTCAGGAGAACCGCTGCCGCAGCTTTTCCCCGCCGCCCACAGCCGCTCCCCATCGCGTGCAACAGCTCCCCGCCGCCAGCAGGTGAGGAGGACAGGATTCTAGTCGCCGTCGTCGACCTCCGGCATCCGTGGATCTTGCCGAGACGGTGGCCCGGGAGGAGAAGAGCATGGGCGGTGAGGAGAAGAGCAGGCGCGAGAGGAGAAAGAAGTGAAACCGAACCATTCCTTGTTTTCGGAGGAACGAGGTGGTTCCGAATAACAAGGGAATATTCCTTCTGTGGGAACCAGTTGGTTCCATTCCACTTTGACATATTCTCTCAACCAAACGCACGAATCACTCTCAAATCTAAAACGGTTCCATTACATTTCACCTCGTTTCACCAACCAAACACTACCTTAATGTGGACATTTGGGCCTTCAAATGGGCCTATTTCCCTTTTTCCCCTTTTCATGACCACTCGTTTCGTTTTTTTTCTTTTCTTTTAAGTATTTATACATGTTTTATTCATCGCCTAGAAAAACGCCTAGAACCGCCTAGGCGCTAGGCAGTGGGTCACCGCCTAGAATCCGCCTAGCGCCTAGCAATCAACAATGCTATTTGTGCTACTCTCCTATTACTTAACCCTGTTTCGTATGTGCATGTCCTCTCCTAATAAAACTGATTTATACCATACATACAATGAAAAAACTGCTTATACAGAACAAAAGACACTTAAAAATTCTGTTGTCACCAACAGATTCTTACTACACATACTGTTGTCACCAACATATTCTTACTACACATACTTCCATGCTATTTGAACACAAACCTTTGGCCGATGTCCACAATCTCCCGGACAGGATTGCACAAGTTCTCGATCCTCGCCCATAATAAACCTACCGGTGACCTGCCGCTAACAGACTTTAGATGTTGACAAATCCTATCTAATTCATTTCATTAAAATTAGGGGATGAAATAACCATCGCCCAACAAATTAGCCACTCGAGACCTTTTCAGTGGAAGGGAGGGATAGGCCGTGTGTTCGGTCCCGCCCGCTCATCCTTTCGCCCTGAAGAAACGAAAGGCACATTTTTGCGCCCCCCACCCACCCCCAACAAATAAATTGTGTGACCGGATCAAACAGCACAGCATATACCAATGCACAAAGCACAAATCCACTCATCTAAATTCACTTTAAATCCAAGGACTCCAATGACTCACAGCAGATACTGATACATACAAGCTGCTGAAACTGTCTGGCCTAAATAGATGAGGCATAATAAATAGATAGACATAACATCTTTTTTGCTTGCAAACAATAGTCAAGCAATTGATGGTGGAAAGACAAAGGAGGCAACATGACCATGCATATCCCCGCTATCATCAGTTCTGCATCTCATCTCCCTCATTCTGCATCTTATCTTCCTTTGCAGTGTCATCTTCATCATTCTGCATCTCATCTGGCGACAGGTAATATCTGATGTAGCCCATCTCTGCGATCTTGTACTCGAACACTGTGGGTTGTATGGATGAAAGGCTGATAGTCACTTGATCAGACAGGGTAGACGCCTTGGAGAAGGAGTTCATGCACCTCAGGTCAAAGGTCAGGGAAACCCGTTCTTTCAACTTTATAAGGGTAAGTTCTTTTGTGCATTGATACAAACATGACCCATTAAGTAGTGCAGATACGCATAAACAGGATCCACTCTACGGTATTTCTTAAAATAGTAGTTGAATGGCACAGGATACTAAAGATGCTACTCCATATGATAGAACCAATTGAAATGTATAGAATAAATAAACAGATGTAATCTGCACTGCAGAGAAGCACTTCACCCAGATTTTACAGTTAAGAAGGAAATAGGCAATGACTAAAAAAACAAACGCCTAATTCAATCCTATTTACCAATACCAATGTAATCAACCAAATGAAGAGCGTTGTTCCACTTTATGAAATATGTAGACAAATTAACAAATCCAGTTATACAGACTAAACTAATACTCCCAACACAGAAGAGCAACATTAGCAAACAAAGTGAATTAGCAACTCAACACGGTATAGTGAGACAACGAAATTCTAAGGCAGTATGCATGCATGTTCTGATAATCTGGTGTGTACCCACCAGACAGGCTAAAAGGTAACCTAGGTGAGGAACCAAGAATGCACGCTTGCTAACAACATTAAGGCATTAAGAATCGACAACACATCACTGATATGATTGTTCACTGGATTTCATGTTACAGTCACATACAGATATTCAGAGGATTATATCCATTCCAATTTGAGGGGCTAAGAGGTTCAAATCAGTAAGTACCTTGTCAACAGTTTGGGTCGGCCTGCAGACAATTGATGAGCTCCCAGTTTTTCCCCCAGTGAAGAAGCTGACACGCTCCTTATCCACCGAGATGATGACAACTACGGCAGGAGATGGAAATGGTTCAGGTACAGAACTAGAATCCTCCAAGCGCAACAGTAACAGTTAGCCTTATAAATCACCAGGTAAAATCTATGCACCAGTGTCCCTCTCCCCGGAACTGAGCTTGTTGCAGATATCCATAAACATGGCAGAGGGCATGCGGACTATGGCCTGGTACTTGGATTCCGGGAATTCATTGATTTCGAAGGGCCCGTATTCGATGTCCACGCGATTGAAATCATTATCCAAAATCACACCATCTGTTCATTTCCACAAACCCAAAATCAGCACAGGGCCAGGGCAAAGAGCAGCTAGCGCAAAAGACGTGCGGGTACTTACTGGGCGACTCGAACTTGAAGGCAAGTATGTTGAACCTGTCGTCGACGGGCTTGATGGTGAGGGTGTCGTCGTTGTTGGTGCAGCGGAAGGCCTTGGCCATGTCGGCGAGGCTCAGGCCCACGGAGAGCGCGCGGTCGCAGTGGTAGTGATTGATGGCCTCGGCGCGGAGGAGGAGCGCAACGAGCGCGATGTCGCTGCTGTCGAGGGCCAGGACATCGAGGCCCCTGCTGGAGAAGTTGAAGTAGGCCTCACTGAACAGGTCGCTGATCGCCTCCACGAGATTCTTGAAGAGGGTCGCGTGCTCCAGCCGCACCTCAAAAATGGTGGGGAACTTGGTGGCGGCGCTCCCCACTTGGACGGACATGGTGGCGGCGGCGGGAGAAGATGGGGAAACCCTAGCTAGGATCTGGGCGGGTGTGATGAGGGGTTTGGGAGAGGAGAGTGGACGCGGAGCCAGAAAAAGGGAGGGAGAAAATTTTGGGGAACCGCCTCCCCTCCGTCTCGCGCCGTCCCTCCAACCAATTTTGAATTCCTTTATCTGAATTTAGTTTATTCCTAAGTGCTTAAAAGTGCTTATGCACTTTTTGGAAGAACCGGGCGCGGGTTCGCCCCCGTCCAATGTTTTTAGGACAAGGAGTGCGTCCGTTACCTAATTTTCCACCTTCCACGCGCGCCGGCTGGGTCGCGACGCCCCTATCCCCTCATTTTTTTCTCTCTCCCCGTTTCCCCCCGTTCTGTTCGCCGCTCTGATGCTCTCTCCTTCTCGGCCTCTCCTCTCTCGGTGGCGATTTTCTGGTGATTTTCCACGGCGTGAGGGGTCTCGGCGGTGCGGGTCGACGGCGAAGAGAGGCACGGCGCGGGGGTAGAGGGATCGTGTTCGAAGGAGGCGGGATGTCAAGGAGCTCACCGTCGATTTTCTCGCCGCGGCTTCGTGCCGTGTCGCGGTCAGTAGGTGGGGGCTCGTCGTCTGCATGTCGCACGGCGCGGCGGCGGTGGCTGCAGGAACCTTTTCCGCTTGCTGATTCGAGCGCGGCGGGCGCATCGACGACGGCGGGGCGCAACTAGGTCCGCGGGTGCAACGACCAACAAGCACAGCGATTTAACTACTCACGGTTAGTTTCCCTCCCCCCAAGCCAGCATCTACGCATGCTGCTTTGATTCCTCAGCGCTAGATTTCGCGTTGCCATTGCCCTTACTAATTTTGCGGGAGGGTTGGTGTTCATTTCGCCCGTTGTTTTTGCGGCCGCAACGAACTCTGGTGGTTTGTGATGTGGATATGCTGTTAGTGATGGGATCCCCTCAAGCTATGGTGGTGGAAATCACTCCCTTGCCGGTTGCCGCTGGAACCTGTGAAGGTGTTCAGAAGTGTGGAGGAATTGGAGATGATGCAGCTGGGAAATCAAGCAGAGGAGGAACCTGAGAGTTGCTGGCCGATGGCAGCTTAATGCGCTGTAGATGAAACATGTTGTTCTGGGCTGAATAGCAGGCCGGTTTTAATATTTCCTGTTTTGAAGACTTTTTGCTTTCTGCTACCCAGATTTTGCAATAGAAATTGAACTGGGGAGGGATCCCTGATTTTCTAAAATAATATGATGTTAGTGCAGAAAATTAGAGCTCCTTAGAGCTAAACTAGGGGCTTTAGGTTAGGTCAGTTAGCTTTTCCGGAGGTTTGCAATCAAAACCCCCTAAATTGCGTGTAATACCCGTAGACAAGCACACTCTGGCATCTTGCCCTTGTGTGTTCCCTTGTTGTTGTCAGATGCAAGTTGTACCTACGTGTTCGTTTTTGTTAATGTTTTGTAATTTACATCCAACATTGGCAGATTAGAGGACTAGTATCCTCCATGGGTTAAGACCAAACATTTTTCATTGGGGGCCAGTTATGATGTGTATGCATTTTCTGTCATGCGACACATCTAAATCCGATGCAACATCATCCGGCCATCGTCCATCTGTTTTCTAGATGCAACCCTGTGTTCTTAGTTGTAAATTTATTGTTCTGCTCAGAAGTAGTTCTGCTACTCCTCCTGTTTTTGGCTTTGACCGCCTCAATTTTGTTAGGCACTTTTTTATTCAAAAGATGCATAAGTTGGCTTTGAGATCCATATTTACTTTGATTTTTGCTTGGGAATGTATATCAACTTCTTACCTGTTTGGTTTGTTTCAGTCCGGCGGCCGCATCGACCACGGCGAGAGAATTGAGGATGGAGGGCACATCGAGCACACGGAAGGGCGCATCTACTGTCTCATTGAGTTATCACGGTTAGAGTCTCTCATATCCTTCCCGAAATCGCCCCAATCTAAGCTATTTTTCAGGAAATTTTCTGACAATCTTTTAGGCTCTAGGTTTCCATCCCTAGCAGAGAAGGTCTAAGAGCTAAGCTCGTCAGATTTGCTTTGTGACTTTGTATTGAATAAGAGCCTGCAAATACATAATGGGCAAAGCCTCTTGGAATCGTACTAATTTGAAGTTGATTTTAGTCTCTGACAAACTTTTTCAACCCTTTCTTGCAATTTGCATGACTGATTAGGCAAACTTTGACTAGGAGCCGCTTCAAAATGCTCGTGTTATTAATTATAAGTTGTTTTTAGTCTCTTTGTGCATCTTTTTCGACTTTTCTTGAATTTTGCGAGACTGATTAGGCAAACTTTGGCCAAGTGTTGTTCAAAAGTCTCGGTTGTATTAATTATAAGTTGTGTTAGTCTCTTTGAGCAACTTTTCCGACTTTTCAAATTTTGCATGACTGGTTAGGCAAACTTTGGCCAAGAGTCACTTCAAAATGCCCGGCTGTGTTAATAATAAGTTGCTTTAGTCTCTTTGAGCAACTTTCCTGACTTTTCTCAAATTTTGCATGATTGATTAGGCAACTTCGGAGAGGAGTCGCTTCAATTTTTTTTTTTGCTTTGTCATATGGTCGCTTTTCTTTTCACTAATTCTTAACATGCTGTACGCGCAGGCTGCTGATGGAATTATTGTCACAGAGGCTCCCAATGAGATAACTGGTGTGGAGCCTGCCATAGAGAAGACGGGGACCTCCCAGGTTTTTATCTAGACGAAGTTGCTTTGACCAAACAATACTACATTATTAAGAGACTGAAAGTTGCTGTACATCATAGAGAAGTCGCTTTTTAAAATAGTTGCCGTAGAGAATAGAAAATTTGCTTTTCCAAAATTGCTTTTTCTGATTTTCTTTTTCTGTGAATAATAGAGAAGTCGCTTTTTAAAATAGTTGCCGTAGAGAATAGAAAGTTTGCTATAAAGAATAAAGAATTTGCCTTTTCTGTATGGAATAGAGAAGTCGCTTTTTAAAATAGTTGTTATAGAGAATAGGGAATAGAAAATTTGATTCCAAATTTGCTTTTTCTGTACAAAATAGAGAAGTCGCTTTTTAAAATAGTTCCTGTAGAGAATAGAAAATATGCTATAGAGAATAGAGAATTTGCTTTTCAAACTTTACTTTTCCAAATTTAACGTAGGATCTACTTGTTGCCGTACCCCTTATTTGCTTTGTCGATTCTTTCTTGCAAATTATAACTCCTTAGTTTTTTTTTCCTGTTCTACAGGTGGTTTCAGCAGGATGGACATGTGTACGCAGATGATAAGTGTAAGGAGAAGCAACAAATATGGGACAAATAAGATGTGTACAGAGCTATGTATGACCAATTTTACTGAATTTGTTGCTCTACTGAATTTGCTGACCAAATAGGTTGCAGCGGATGATCTTGTGTGGTTGTGTTGTGCTTTTATCCACTTTTTTTGTGTCGTGCTGTGTTGCAAGGGGTTTACTTGAAGCATGCCTTTTCCTCCAGACTTAGATTAATTTCACTTCTGGGTTTAGGGGATATCAAACATGCAAAATTTCGTGTACATTGGATTGCAAAACAAAAACCCTAAGCAACCCTTTGAGAACTGCTTTTTCTGCATGTAGAGGGGTCAATACAAAATCCAGTAAAGTGCCGACTCAGATTTCAATTCAGGGGGTAGGGATATGGATACATGCAAATTTTGTCCAAGTTCTGGGGTTAGCAGATTTGAGAGAACCATTGCTTTCATGCCTATAATGATGTCTGTAGAATCTGACTCTGAACTTCTTTTTTGCCTATGTTCTTCTTCTGTTTCCTTAATCTGAACTGTATAGTATCGTTTTTGGATGCAAATCTGAACATCAGAATGACAGTGTTTTTACCTGCATAACCAAACACTTACGGGATAGCAACTTTTGCGTTTGAAAGAGGTCAGGGCCCTTCTTTTCAAAGTCTAGATGCAACAGAAGTATAAGATGAAACTGTAGTTGTGAAGGAGATTTTTGGGAGGAGGATTTGGCACTGGACCTTGAATCTTGCCTTTTTTTTTTTCTCTCTTTATTGTTGCATTTGGGTAAGTACAATTGATAAAAAATCTGCTTTGATGGAGAAAAGCAAGTCAGAAGAAGGGGGGCTGGGAAGGGTTGCTTACGATAGGAGCAACCTGGACAAACTGGCCGGGGGAGGTCTGGCCTGGGGCATAGGCTCAACGTGCCAGGCGCGGGGGGAAACGGTGGGAGTCCAGCTAGGCAGGGATGGCAGAGTGCCAAGCGCGTGCGCTCGTGAGGAGGACAGCAATTTCCATTGCAGGGAAGGGCATCTAGAACTTTCCATATTTGGGTGTGCATTCTAGACATTCTTATAGTGCACATGCACCCGCTAGTCCTCTCCTTATTTATTTTATGCACTCGTTTTTGCAATACAGCAAACCAAAGGATGGAGGAGCGGGCAGATCTTTTTACTAGTGGAGTCACATCCCGTGAAATTCAAAGGTTTTGTCAGAGTAATAATATACTTCCTCCGTTCCAAAAAAAACATGCAATTCTCGATTCCTGATAACTCAAACGATTACAACTTTGACCAAATTTATATAAAAAATGCTGACAATTATGATACAAAATAAGTATCAATAGATTAATAATGAAATATATTTTGGTAATAAAAGGAATTTCCTTCATCTAGCTATTTTCTTAAGTCCCTTGGTTGTGAAAGCAGGATTAAGTAAACCTAGTTATATTCACCTACCGTTCCTTTGGGTTCGATATTTAAAACTGGAAGTTTATCTTTTGGTGAAGTGATACAACAATTTTTTTCTATCTGTGCGCTTGCGGATAATCTATCTTTATTGTGTGTATTTAATTTATACGAACAAGCATTTCTGGCGCCATTGCTGGGGAACGGTAGTTTTGCTGGATATTAACTTAGAGTATTACTTTAATCTTGTATCATACTTTTATCTTTTATCTTTTATCTTTTTGATTGTTTTTTATTTATCTTTTTGATTGCTTTACTTTATAGTTTTTACTTTTTTGTCTATACTTTCTATTTTTACTTTACTTCTATTATGGAATCAAAACTTTTATATCAATATGGAGCACCATCGGGCTCATATCATAAACCAGCTGAATCTACTAAACCTATTTTATCTTCTGGTTATGAGTTACGTCCGGGGTTAATTAAATTAGTTTAGGAACACACTTTTTCTGGTGATGAAAATGAAAACCCCTATTCCCGTTTGCTTGAGTTTGAACAGAGGTGTACATGCTTATACATCAAAGGCATGTCCGATGAAACTTTAAAATGGAAGCCTTTTCCTTTCTCTTTGTTAGGTAAAGCTAAACGTTGGTACGATCATCATATAGGGGATAGTCAAGGGGATTGAGAATCTCTGCGCTCTAGTTTTTGTTTACAATATTTTCCAATTCGTAGGGTTGTCAAACTTCTAAGTTTTAAACAATTAGAAGATGAAGCTTTAGGTAAGGCTTGGGAACGTCTTGATATGATCTTAAACTCTGGTCCCAATCTTGCTTTGCCGGAACCTATGATTCCCAATCTTGCTTTGCCGGAACCTATGATTCTTCAGTACTTTTTTATGGGCCTTAATAATGACACTATGCAATATCTTAATTTGGTCTCAGGAGGTTCGTTCATGCATACCACTGCTCGACAAGCTAGAACCATTCTTATGAAATTTTAGATTGTCTCCTGAAGAAAAAGAAAAGATGTTAGAAGAACCTGAAACAATTGAGCGTTTGCTTGAACCATCTCAACCTTGAACTACCCATAGAAGAAAAAGAGGAAACTCCACTTTTTGATTTTTATGCTTGATATTGAAGATGTTATTTTTGCTGATTTTGGAAATACTTTAAAATATCAAGTAGTAAGAAAACCTTATGAGAAGTCCTTATCAATAGAAATCTCTTAAAAGAAATTATGAAAGAGTTGATTTCTGTCATGAGTTTTAATGGATAGAAGAGTCAGAACTTTCACCTAATATAATTGGATTAGATACACCTTCTATTTCCATTAAATGTCAATTTAATAGAAGACCTTTTGATACTCTGTATAACCCTATAATAGGAGTCAATATTATGTATGCTCTTTTTATGCAAGATTATGTTCAAGATATGTCTTTATCCTTTTTGGACATATTGTTCCAAGTTTTGGAATTCTACATGCTTTACCTATTATCATAAATGGAATACAAGTCCAATTGAGTTTTTATGTTTTTGATATCAGGGAGTTTAATGTTTTAATAGGACAACCTATAGGAAAGTTTATCTTTTAAGGGGAACCAGGGAAATTAGATGTTAGTCTTGGGAAAAATCTCACGTTTTCTATACCCTATGCTCATGCTTTAAATACAACAACAGATCCTTCCCCTAAGACAAAGTTAATAGAGGAAATTAAGGATGTCTCTTTTGATGATCCATTAGATTTAGAAGAAGATACCCAGTTTTTCATCGAAGAAGAGGATGATGAAGATCTCTAGTTTGGTTTTGATAATTGATGAAACCTTTGGACTAACCTTGTGCTTAAGTGTGATCAAGTAAAGGTTGTCCATTCCAAGTGAAGGAACTAAGATGATCATGGTGGATGCATGGAGATGATCCAAAAGATGATCGAGTGCTTAGGACTTGGAAAAGAATAAAGAGAAAAACAAAATGGGCTCAAGGCAAAGGTATAAAGCAATAGGACCATTTTGTTTTGCACTCAAGACATCATAGAGGGTGTGAGTGATTTAGGATTGATAGCTGAACTATTAAGAGGGGAACTCTTTCAGAAACTTCGGTCATCATGTGCCTCTAGGTATAATCATCATGTCAATGCATTAGGACATAGAGTGCTAACTTGTTAACCCTTGCAAAATGTCTTGAAAAATGCTAACACACGTGCACATGGAGAGTACACTTTGTGGTTGGCAAGTTGGAAGCAAGGGTGAAGAGAAAAGTCTTGTATGTGCTGCTGGAGGTGCATCGGACGCTGCACCGGACGCACAGGTTGGTGCGTCCAATGCAGTCCACCATAGCACGGTGCGTCGGGCACCACATCGGATGCATCACGTTCGTTGCATCGGACGCGTCCGATGTGGGTGTCGACGTCACCCCAAGGCAGCTGTTCCAGTTGAGTTGCATCGGTGCGTTCGATGCAGTGCCATCGGACACGTCCGATGTGGATTTGAGCTCTCTGGACCGTCATCGGACGCATGCTATTTATTGCATCATGCTGATGTCAGTGCGTCCGATGAGTGCGTCAGATGCGCAAGTGAGATGACCGTTAAGCGCATCGGACGCATCCGGTGCGAGGCACCGGTGCGTCCGATGCCACTTTAACAGCGCAGCGCGGCTGTTTTGACCGTTGTGGATCAACGAGCGGCTTTGAACGTAGTGACACATGGCTCGTACCCGTGCATCGGACGCAGGCAAGCGGTGCGTCCGATGCACCCGACTCGAGCGTCCGATAAGGCCATTTCGGGCTCACTGAGAGGGCAAGCTGTGGGCTTGCTATTTAAGTGAAGTGGTCGGCTCTTGGGGAAATGGCTTGCACATTTCATTCACTTGACATCCTCTTGAGTTTGAGAAACTCCCTCCCTCTCATTTGCTTGCTTATTAGTTGCTCATCCAAAGTGAGATTGGGAGTGATCTTAGTGCATTGCTTGCATCGATTGCATCTAGAGGCACTTGAAGATCGTTGTGGCCGGCGGATTTCTTGTTACTCTTGGAGAGTACCGCTCCTAGCCAGCTTGGAGTTTGTTGGAGGCGTTGGGAAGAGAAGGAGATTGTTCTTGCCCACCTCCTGGTGATTGTAAGGGGTTTGTGATCTTCCCCGGCGGAGTGCCGAATTGATACTCTAGTGGATTGCACGTGTCATTGAGCTACCGCACTTGTGAGTGGTGTCTAGCGGCCTTGCGGGGCGCGGCGGGGGATCGCCACCTAGAACCATCAAGGTGTTGGTCGACACAACGAGGACGTAGCTTGACGGTGCTGAAGTGAACCTCGGGGATAAATCAAGTGTCCTCCTTTGTGTTGATTGATTCTCTTGTCTCCGGTGATTGGCTTCATCTTGATCATCTACATCCCGGTGATTGGTTCATTGCCTCGACGGTTTGGTATAAACATCACATCCTCTCTAGCATTACTTTCATAGTCTGTCTTGTGTAGTGGTAGCTCTTGCGTTGTGTAGCTTGCTAGAGAGTAGAGTAACTTAGTTGCTAGTCTTGTTCACTAGTTAGTTGTAGTAGTAGTGACATAGCTCTTGAAGTGTTCTAGAGATCATATCAACTAGAATTGTCTTTAGGTGGCTTGCCTAACCTTAGAGCTAAGCAAAACCGCTATTTAAGCCGTTTGTTATACTAACCATTTTGCTTAGTGAATTTGTAGAAATTTTATTAGGCTATTCACACCCCCTCTAGCCATACTAGGACCTTTCAGATGAGGATCCAATTGATCCTGGACCCCTTGATGTATTATTAGAAACACCTAGACCTCCTATATATAGAGCTTAAACCTTTACCTTCTGGACTTAAATATGCTTTTCTAAATGATGATCAGGTGATCATAAGTGATAAACTCTCTCCTAAAGAATCTTTATGTCTTATAGCCGTCCTAGAAAAGCATCAAGCTGCTTTTGATTATTCACTCCAAGACCATAGAGGGATTAGTCCAGTTCTTTGCACCCATCGTATTCCTTTTTTTTTCGAAATGGGGAAGCCCCGGCCTCTGCATCAAAATGATGCATATGGCTTTTATTTTATTATCAGGAGTCCAAAGACAGCAGTACAAAGATTATTACAACTCACGGGTCGCATAAAGTTGCGACATGGATCAGCCAGTGAAAGATAAAAAAACAGCAACTACGGCGATACATCAAGAGCATATTCTAATAGGCAACCGCCAGCCGCACTGGCTGAATAAATCCCGAGCTACCGTCTCCAAACAGTTGCACTCAGAATCCATCACCTCCCGCTGCTTCTCTTGTTGGAGATAAGACCACGTACGGATCCAATGGGTAACCATAGGGATAACCTGCAAAAAGTTTGATTTTTTTGGATTGTTAAATATATGATCATTTCTTGTGTTCCAAATTGTCCAAATCACCGCGCAAACACCCACCCTAATCTGAACTAGATCATTTTTAGGAATTCCCTTGAGCCAATTCCCAAATAAGTTTGTAATATTTTTAGGTGGTGTCAAACCGAAGGTCATGTGAATTAAACGTTAAATTATCTTTGCAAAAGGACACTCAAAAAATAAATGTTGTATGGATTCCTTGTCATCACAAAAACAACATTTCTCATTCCCATTCCAATTTCGTTTAGTCAAATTATCCTTAGTTAAAATGACTTTCCGGTGTAGGAACCACATAAAAACTCTTATTTTAAGTGGTACCTTAATCATCCATATGTACTTCTTGAGAAATTTGCTCCCATCATCAAGAAGGTCTAAATACATTGCCTTGACAGTAAATAAACCAGATGTTGTGAGAGACCATACAAATTTATCTTTTTGATTACTTAGCTGCGTATCCATAAGGCGTTGCACTAGTTGCAGCCATAGATGCCATCTGGTCTCCCATAAAGTACGACGAAACTTAATGTTCAAGGGGTTTCGGTTCATCACATTGGCCACCGAAACTTGTTTTCGTTGCAATATGTTATATAGGGAAGGATATTGCTCAGCTAGGGACTTGTTCCCAAGCCATACATCCTCCCAAAACCTAGTGTCTTGGCCATTACCAACAATAAAAGATCCTCTACTCAGGAAATCCTCTTTTACTATCAAAAGACCCTTCCAAAAAGGAGAGTCTAATGGTTTAACCTTCATCTCGGCTAGAGATTTGGAGTGTAAATATTTGTTACGCAATAGCTCCTGCCAAACTCCCTCCTCATTCATAAGTTTAAATAACCATTTACTTAGAAGGCATTTATTTTTTAGTTCCAGAACTTCAATACCAAGTCCTCCTTGGTCTTTTGGTCGGCAAATTATATTCCACTTAGTAAGTCTATATTTTTTCTTATGCCCATCGGATTGCCAGAAAGAACGCGATCTAAAGAAATCTAGTCTCTTCCTAAGCCCTACCGGAATTTCTAGAAAAGACAACATAAACATGGGTAGGCTTGTTAATACCGAGTTTATCAAGATTAATCTATCTCCATAGGACAGCAACTTTCCAATCCAACTTCCCAATTTGATTTCAAAACGATCTTCAATTGGTTTTCATTCGCCATTTTTTAACTTGCGGAAGTGAATCGGTGTCGTAGCACGAGGCTTTGACACCGGGGATGCGCGAGCACCCCCTTTTTGGTTCGGCAGTGGGCGACGGGGATCGCTCTGGCGATTGCTGGCGGGGCCAATGGGAAGCGCTACAGCAGCAATGAGCACGGACACGTGTTTTACCCAGGTTCGGGCCACCCGGAGGTGTAAAACCCTACGTACTGCTTGTGTGAGCTCGTATTGACAGAAGAACAAGTGCTTACAAGTTGCCGGGGGGAGCCCCCGGGTGCTCTCTTTTTTGGCTAAGTGTCCCTTGCACGCTACTTTGGGGCTACTGCTAGTGGAGCACTACCAGTTGTCAGCGAACCAACTAGTCAACCATGCAACTATCCAACCATCCCACCCTCTTGACCGCTAACGGGGGTCCTCCTCTTATAACCAAGGGGATACCACAGGTGCCACGGTGCATGGTTTACAAGTGGCGAGCGGGCAGCTCGGGCAGCTCCTCCTCGGTGCACTGGCATACATGCAGGAATACTAGCCTTGTAACTAGGGGTCTAAGGCCTAAAAACTACTCTTGGACAACCACTGTTTGCCTGACTTGACGGGGAACCCCCTCCCTGTCGGTCCGTGCGCCTCACTCCTTGTCCTGACAAACCCTGCGCGCTGGGCGCCCACCGCACGCCCACGTGGCGCCGCAGTCCTGCTTACTCGGCCCCGCCCTCGCAGCGGAAATCCGCGCCCGGGAGCGCCACTCCCGGCAAGTACCTTCCCGGGAGGTGTCCAGGCGGGAATTCTCCCCCGAAGCCCCGCTAGCCATGCCGGGCTGGTAGCTTGCCGGGCGGCTTGTATACTGCCGCCCGGGGTGTGACCCTCCCGGGAAGCAGGCAAGGCGACCCGCGCGTCGCGCAGCGGTGGTACCCCGGGTGCCACTGGTGCGACAGTAGCCCTCGGGCGTGGGCCGGCAACGCCTGTTCCCGGGCGGACTCCTCCCTGGTCGGTTGCTGGGCTACGCCCTTAACCGACGCGTGGGTCCTGAGCCGCCTCAGGCCTGCGTCTCCTTGCCGTCCCAAGGACCCCGCCGTTACGGGCGGAGTAGTGGGTGCGAGATTTCCGTTGTAACCTCCCCCTTAATCATGGGAAGTTAAGGCCACTCTTCGCATTATCCCTTTGATTAGTAATTATCCCGGCGCACCCGTAGGTTACGGATGCGACCGTTACCGAGCAGCAGGGTGCTATAAGGCCCCATTGCTGCGCCAACGGGTGAACACTTAGCCCCCCAGCCTTTCTTCTCTGTCTTCCGACTCCCTGTGCCCACGAGCCTTGCTAGCTTCCGCCCACGCTTCCCATGGCGCCCCCCACCACCAGGAAGGGAAAGGAAGGGAGGTCCCCAAAGAAACTGGCGGCCAGCAAGAGCGAGGCGGCCACCAAGGCCGCCGCGGACAAAGAGCAGAAGAAGCGGGCGATGAGGGCCACGCTCACCTTCTACCGGCCCGGCTACAACGGCGAGGCGCTGGCCAAGATCCGGCACGCCGTTGCCTCCGGGTTCAACGAGCACGGGGAGACCCTGATCTTCCCCGCCGGCGCGGACCACCAGGAAAACGACTTCCGGGTGTTCGGGCGCTTCATCCTCACAGGATTGGTGCCGCCGTTCTCCCTGTTCCTCCATGCGCTCATTGAGTCGTACCAATTGCGGGTGACGTAGCTCCACCCCTCCTCCCTCTATCTCCTCGCCACCTTCCAGTTCCTCTGTGAAGCGTTGGTCGGGGTAATGCCGTCGGTGGCGCTGTTCCGACACTATTTCTACCCCGCATCGATAACGCGAATGCGATGTCGTCGGGGGTGGTGTTCTGCGCCCGTGACCGGATGAAGTCCGAGTTCATCGTCCGGTCAGAAAAGAAGATCGAGAAGGAATGGCGGGGCGACTGGTGCTAGGTTCGGGTGGAAGACCCCGAGGAATTCATCTACTCGCCCACCGAGCTGCCGCAACCTAACGGCGGCTGGCGGGACCGGTACACCCGTGATGCCGATCTTCTCCCCATCGTGGAGAAGATCAAGGCCTTGCGGCTAGCGGGGCTCACCGACGTTAATGTGGCATGCACCTTCATCAGCCGGCGCGTCGCGCCGCTCCAACTGCGCTCCTGCCCCGCGTGGATGTACACGGGGTCCGGGGACATGACACGCCTCCATCGCGAAGGCGTGGACCGGGAATCTCTCCAGGTGTGGGTGAAGGGGATCTCCGGCGAGGACGTCCCCGCCACAAGGTTTCTACCGGGGATTATCTCCCTCCACGCCGGCGTTCCGAGGCTGACCGACATCATCGCCTCCTTCCCGCCCTGCAACGAGTGGGGGCTGATGGGGCTCCGACACCGGGGATGCGCGGGCACCCCCTTTTTAGGTTCGGCAGTGGGCTCCGAGGATCGCTCCGGCGATTGCCAGCGAGGCCAATGTGAAGCGTAAGAACGCACCAAGAACACATGTACACGCTTTTTACCCAGGTTTGGGCCACCTTGCAGTGTAAAACCCTACGTCCTGCTTGTCTGAGCTTGTATTATCGTGAGATCGAGTGTTTACAAGTTGCCGGGGTAGGATCCCCGGGGACCCTCTTTTCGGCTAAGTGCTCCTTGCTACTTTGGGCTACTGCTAGTGTGGTACTACGGGTTGGACCAGCAAAAGAACCACGAACCCTTTGACTGTGGGCGGGGGTCCTCCTTTTATAGCCAAGGGGATACCACAGGTGCCACGGTGCATGGTTTACAAGTGGCGAGCAAGGAGCTTGGGCAGCTCCTCCTCGGTGCGCTGGCATGCTTGCACGAGTGCCAACCCCGCGGCTAGGGGTCTAAGGCCTAAAGACTAGCCCTGGGCAGCCGATGTTCGTCCGACTAGACGGAGAACGTCTCTCCTGTCGGCTCATTAAATGCGCCGTGCGCCTCACTCCTTGTCCTGACGATCCTGCACACCGGGCGCCTGTCGCGCGCCCACGTGGCGCCGCTGCCCTGTTCGCTCGGCCCTGCCTTCACGGCGGAAACCTGTTCCCGGGAATGTCTCTTCCCGGCAAGCGCCTTCCCGGGAGGTGCCCGGGAAGGACTATTCCCCGAAGCCCCGTTAGCCCTGCCGGGCTGGTAGCTTGCCCGGCAGCCTGCACGCTGCCGCCCGGGGTGAGACCCTTCCGGGAACCCAGCGGTGCGACCCACGCATCGTGCAACGGTGGTACCCCGGGTGCCACTGGTGCGACAGTAGCCCCCGGGCGTGGGCCGGCAACACCTGTTCCTGAACGAAGTTTTCTCCGGTCGGTTGCCGGGCTACGCCCCAACCGACCCGTGGGTCCCGACTAGCCTCGGGCCCGCGTCTCTCCGCTGTCCCAAGTACCTCGCTGTTATGGACGGAGTAGTGGGTGCGTGATTTCCGCCGTAACCTCCCCCTTAAACAGGTAAGTTAAGGCCACTCTTCGCATTATCCCTTTGGTTAGCAATTATCCCAGCACACCCGTAGGGTGCGGAACCGGCCGTTATCAAACGGCGGGGTGTTATAAAGCTTTTACTGCTGCACTGAGGGGAAAACACTTAGCCTCCCAGCCTTCATCTTCCAACTTCT
This sequence comes from Brachypodium distachyon, assembly GCF_000005505.3. Lineage (NCBI taxonomy): Eukaryota > Viridiplantae > Streptophyta > Magnoliopsida > Poales > Poaceae > Brachypodium > Brachypodium distachyon. The sequence continues at coordinate 45,125,859 of NC_016134.3, read as the reverse complement.
TCACATCTTGCGCCCAAGAGTTTTGCTAGCTTCTGCCTCCGCTCCCCATGGCGCCCCCCACCACTAGGAAGGGAAAGGAGGGGAAGGCCCCAAAGAAACTGGCGGCCAGCAAAAGCGAGGCGGCCACCAAGGCCGCCGCCGACAAAGATCAGAAGAAGCAGGCGATGAGGGCCACGCTCGCCTTCTACCGGCCCGGCTACAACGGCGAGGCGCTGGCCAAGATCCGGCACGCCGTTGCCTTCCGGTTCAACGAGCATGGGGAGACCCTGATCTTCCCCGCCGGCGCCGACCACCAGGACAACGACTTCCGGGTGTTCGGGCGCTTCATCCTCACCAGACTGGTGCCGCCGTTCTCCCTGTTCCTCCATGCGCTTATGGAGTCGTACCAGCTGCGGGTGGGGCAGCTCCACCCCACGTCCCTCTATCTCCTCGCCACCTTCCAGTTCCTCTGTGAAGCGTTCGTCGGGGTAATGCCGTCGGTGACACTGTTCCGGCACTACTTCTACCCTCGGATCGATAACACGAATGCGATGTCGTCGGGGATGGTGTTCCGTGCCCGCGACCGGATGAAGTCTGAGTTCATCGTCCGGTCGAAAAAGAAGATCGAGAAGGAATGGCGGGGCGACTGGTGCTGGGTCCGGGTTGAAGACGCCGAGGAGTTCATCCTCTCGCCCACCGAGCTGCCGCAACCCCACGGTGACTGGCGGGACCGATACCACCGCGACGCCGATCTCCTCCCTAGCGTGGAGAAGATTAAGGCCTTGCGGCTGGCAGGGCTCACCGACGTTGACGTGGCGCACACCTTCATCAGCCGGCGCGTCGCGCCGCTCCAACTGCGCTCCCGGCCCGTGTGGATGTACACGGGGTCCGGGGACAGGACACGCCTCCATCGCGAGGGCGTGGACCGGGAATCTCTCCAGGTGTGGGTGAAGGGGATCTCCGGTGAGGACGTTCCCACCGGGGGTTATCTCCCTCCATGCCGGCTTTCAGGGGCTGAACGACATCGTCGCCTCTTTCCCGCCCTGCAACGAGTGGGGACTGATGGATGATACCCCCACTCAGTCCCTGCGCTCTCCTCCGCCCGCACCCCGCGGGAAGCAGGTGTTTGAAGAGAGCGGGGGTGAATCGAAAGTCAGCTGGCCCTCCCTGCCGTCCTCAAACGACGAGGCGGGCCAGCCTGCCGTGACCTGGATAGTCGTTCCTGTGGACGACGAGGAGGAGGACAGCGACGACGCGCCCCTGATCATGCGCAGATCAAGTGTGCACGCAGCGGCCGCGGCTCCCTCCACGGCGGCTGCGGCGGCGTCCGCCCCTGTGGTGGCTACCAGCTCCGCAGCGGCGGCCGCCTGGGGGGCGTCCGTCAATACCTCGGCGGCGACCACCCCCGTGGCGGTTGCCGGAGCCACGGCGGTGTCCACCCGGCGGCGGCTGCCTCAGTAGCAGCGGCCGGAGCCGCGACGGCAGCCACGCCAGCGCTGGCCCTTGACGCCGTGGCGGCTCCTCCGACGGTTCCCGCCGTGCCCTGGGCCGCGGCACCCCACGGGCACCCACGGCCCCGCCCGCTAAGGGGGTCTTCCGGGCTTCGCGCTCTGGCGCAACCCCCCGAAGGCCGATTCGTCGACAAGCGTAGCAAGAGGGGGAGGGTCGACTCTCCGCCCGCCGCGCCGAGCAAGAAGGCGCGTGTGGACACCGGCAGCAGCGCCGACCCGGCCGACACAGAGGCTAGCAGCGCTGCCACCACCCCTGCCGGCGACCCAGCCCTGATGGAGGTGGCACCGGCAACAAGTACAACTCCTTCCCGCTTCCTTACCTGCATTTCCATTTGCCAGTTAATCTCGCAACTATACTTTCCTTCTTCGTAGGCGACGCTTCGCCCGCAGCAAGCCTCCCAGAGACCCTCGCCGGGACGGAGGAGGAAGGGGAGGCTCCCCCCGCAAGCCCAGTGGCCCCGCAAGGTAACCGTCCTGAGCCCCCGTGTCTGCCTCTGGGCAATTCGTTTAGCTTCATGCTTCTCATCCTTCTCGCTGTTGCAGGTCCAAGCGCGCCCACACCGGAAGCGGGCGCTACGATGGTTGACCTTGACCCCGACGTCGAGGTTACGGGGACGGCGGAGGGGCCGGAGGCAGCCCCCACGCCAAGCCCTGCTGCGCCAGTCGCAGCGGCAGCGGTGACCACCGCCGCCACCGAGACGGCGTCCGGCGACGCGCCAGCGGCCGCGGACGCGGCTGGCGCGAATTCTTCTGCCGCCCAGCAGGGGGCAGTCCCTGCCGGGGGCGCGGCAACCTCACAAGCCCCGCAGTCCCTAGGCGCGGGTGAGAGGGAGGTTGCCAAGGAGGAACAACGGGATGCTCCGGCACACGCGGACGACCCCCCGTCCAGCTCTACGGTGGCGGTGGGGGCTTCGTCGTCGTCGGCCACTACCTTCGACACCGACCTCGGCACCCTTGCCGGGGTGGTTTGGAATCCCATCACCTGGGATCGGAGCGTCTTCGACCGGGGGCACCGATTTCTTGACGCTGTCAAGAACCAGCAGTTGGCCTTCGTCACCTCCTTCAACGAGGTGAGGGAGCACCACGCGATCGCCAAGAGCCAGCTTGGTGAGCTGCGGCTGGCCGTGGAACAGGAGCGGCAAGAGCTCTCCCGGCTGCATGAGGAGACGCGCCTCGCCAGGGAGGAGGCATGCCTTCCCCGGGAAGCCTTGGACGATGCTAACATACCAGTCGTCTCAGAAGAGGAGCTCTACCAGCGACTGGAGGCTCAGCGCGCCGAGCTCCAGCGAGCTCTGGACTTGCTGGTGGCGGCCCAGGCGGAAACCAATAAGGAGCACGCTGAGCCGCTTGCTGCGGCTCAGGCTCGGATCGACGAGAAGAGCGATTTGATCGCCAACTATCTTGGCGAGATCCAAGGCCTGCGCGTCAAGCTGGAGGTGCAGGTCAAGGCCACCGAGAGTGCGGTGGACGCGTCAGCCCAGCACGAGATCCAACTCAACGCCGCCAAGGACAAAGCGGCCCGGCTCGAGACTGAGCTGGCCACTGTCCGGGAGGAGCTCGCCAAGGCCGGCGAGGACAATGCGGCCAAGGCCGCAGAGCTTGCGACGCTGGCGAGCCGCCTCCGCAAGGCCAAGAAGGCTGCGCACGACGCCTGGCTCCACCACGACACGCTGATCGGGCAGCGGCAGCTGGAGACCGAGAAGCTGCTTAAGATCGCCCAGGCACTGTGCGACCTGCTGTCCAGGTTCGAGCTGCAGGTCGTGGAGGTGTACGGCGCGGACGTATCCTTGCTGTTCCCGTTCTTCTCCGACTTGGTGGGAAGTTCGGGGTGCTCGACGTCTGGATCGCCAAGTTTGGCACCGAAGAGGTTGCCAACTGCGCCCGGGAGGTTGCCGGGACGATCCTCCCGAGGGTGCACCTCCGGGACCTGGACTTCCCCTTCGAGACGCTACTGGACGCCTGGTCGGACTGCGAGGACGAGCCCACCCACACTCAAGCGGTGAGTGGGTTGGTCGATGAGGTGGTTGAGCGGATGCAGCGGAAGCCGGACCCCGAGCCGTCCCCGGAGCCCCCGGCGAAGGACACCGGCAACTAGGTGCCGCAGCCCCCAGCTGGCCCTTGCTGCTTTCTTGTTTATCTTCTTTTGTTTTCGTCCTGCAAGTATGACGCTTTGTGCCATTTGAACAATTACATTTTCATTAGTTCATGTAATCATTGGCTACTTCGTTAATCCAGCTCTTTAGTTCTGCTTAATCCTTGTTCCTTGTTCCCGGGGCTGTCTCGCGTGGTGGATCCCTTTGCCCTTGCGTGTTGTGCTTTGTGTTGCCGGGGACTCGTGCGCCTCACTGTTGACCGGACCAGGGACCTGGGACGGACCCGCAGTGCCGACCTGGGGTCAAGCAGCAGCGGCGAGCCACTCCACTTGCGAGGTAACTACTCCAAGCCATGCCCTCCCGGGACGGACCCGGAAGCCGCACGGGGAGCGCACTCCCCCCGCACGTGTCCTTCTAACACCCAGGCCACACGCAGGTTTCGGGCCACACTTAGCGAGGCAGCGTTTAGTTATGCTTAGTTCTCGGAGAATCTATCGTTCAGGCTCAAGCACTTGGCTTTTCGTTTGGTCTCGTGCTCGGTACGTTTGCTGGAGGTGTACGCCTGGTACGACGCCCTTGGGAGAGCCGGTTTGAGGGATGCGGCAGGAACGCCGCGGCAGAATCGCCGCCGGCGACAGGCGCCGACAACGATGCTACCGCCACGTCTCCGCAGCAACCCTCGCCTTTGGAAGAACCCTTGCTTTCGGAGGAACCTTTTCCGAGGGGTGCAGTAGGGACGCCGTGACATCCTAGCCACCACCGGCAGACGCGGGTGGCGAAGACATCACGGCATCCCCGCAACAGCCCTCGCTGCTTGGGGAAAATCTGCCTGAGGGACGCAGCAGGGACGCAGTGGTAGGCCGGAGCGAACGGCAAACGCCGGCACCGGCGCCATCACAGCATCCTCGCGACGAGCCTCACCTCTGGAGGGGTGCGGCAGGGACACTACGGCAGTGCACCTGTCGGCGCTGAGCGCTGATGGCATGCACTACCATAGTGTCTCCGCGGCAACCCTCGCTCCTTACGGAGATACCCTTTGGAGGGGTGTGGCGGGAGCACTGCGGTAGTGCACCCGTCAGTGCCGAGCACTGATGGAATTCACCACTACAGTGCTTCCGCTGCAGCTCTCGCCCCGGAGCCGCTCGCTAGAGGAGGTGTGGCAAGGACACGGCGGCAATGCACCCACCGGTGCCGAGCGTTGGTGGGATGCACCACCACCGTGTCTTCGCGGTACCCCTCGGAGGGACGCGACAAGGGAGCGATGGCAGTGCACCCGTTGGTGCCGGGCGCTGATGGGATGCACCACCATCACGCCTCTACGGCTCCCCTCACCTTCACAGTCTTTTCCCTGGCTCCGCTCTGAGCCGTTCCATGGCCGGGGTGCCCCTTTCATAGGTGCGGGGGAAGGGCTTGCCGCCGCGCGCGACGGGCCAGCACGGCACCAATGGCACCCCGCCCCTTGAAGTGCGGTACGGTCTTCACCACTCCGCATGCCAAGTTGCTGTGGACACGTGGCGGCTTCCTCCTAAGTCAAGGGCCTCGGAGTGCGGCGAGTCCCTCGTGATGCGGTCGCTCCACACCACAAGGCGCCGCTACGCGCCACGACCTGTGGACGGTCCACGAGCATTACAGTGTGCAAGATTCCGCCATTACCCTGCACATTAGATTCTTACCAAGCCCGAGATGCTGCAATTTTTTTCGAAATTCACGAAAACACAGAGCAGTATGGCTAATCTCTTGCCTCCCAGCCCTCGGGCACGGAAGGGTCGATGCCAAACTTGGATGTGAGCAATTTATTTCCCAGACGCAGCGACTGCGTGATGCATGTTGCGGGAGGCTCGGCAATTGCATGCCGTGATGCACGTTGCGGGACGCCCGGCAACTGCATGCCGTGATGCACGTTGCGGGAAGCCCGGCAACTGCATGCCGTGATGCACGTTGCGGGAAGCCCGCAACTGCATGTCCTGTGATGCACGTTGCGGGAAGCCCGGCAACTGCATGTCCCGTGCCGAAGTGGTCCGACAACGGGTTTTATGTTTTCGAGGCTCCGGTAGCCCTCTGCTCACAACCAAGTATAGAAAGACACTTCTGTGCACCTAAAGCAGGAGACAGAAGAAGGAGGAACATGCAAATAAACGAGGCAATCTTAAAATTCAGGAAACATCACTTATCTTTATTCACAATAACCAGTGGTTTACACACGGGGTTGCCCGGCTACACTAGTTCGACAGGTATGCATCGGTGGCATCACCTGAGGGTCGGGCTCCGCCGCTTCATGGGTAGAACTTGCGCAAGTGCTCAATATTCCAGCTATTTTGCACCGGCAAGCCATCTTCGGTTTCCAACCGGACAACCCCCGATCTGGTCACCTGTACTACCGGGAAGGGGCCCTCCCATTTCGGAGTCAACTTGTTCCCGGCCTTCGTTCCTTGTATCCGGTGCAGGACAGGGTCTCCGTTCTCGAGCCCTCGGGGACGGACTCGTCTGTCGTGATAACGACGGAGTCCCTGCTGGTAGCGCGCGGCTCACACAGCAGCCCGGCATCGAAGCTCTTCGATGAAGTTTAGATCGTCAACCCTTTGCTCGTGTTGGCTGGAGTTGCTGTACGCGCGTACTCGGGGAGATCCGTGCTTGAGCTCGAGGGGCAGCACCGCTTCTGCCCCGTAGACAAGGGCGAAAGGGGTTTCGCCTGTTGCCCGACTAGGTGTGGTCCTGATTGACCACAGCACGGGCTGGAGTTCATCGACCCAATGTTTCCCGTGGCCTTTGAGCTTGTCAAAGGTTCTTGTCTTGAGCCCCCGCAACACTTCTGCGTTGGCTCGCTCCGCCTACCTGTTACTCCTTGGGTGAGCAACGGACGCGAAGTGTATCTTGGTGCCCATGCCCTCGCAGTAGGCCTGGAACACCGCGCTCGTGCATTGCATGCCGCTGTCGGTGATGATGCCGTTAGGCACACCAAACCGGCACACAATGTTCTTGAATAACTTGATGGCCGCCTGGGCGGTCACCTTCCACACTGGTTCCACTTCCACCCACTTGGAGAACTTGTCAATGGCCACGAGCAAATACTCGTAGCCGCCGACTGCTCTCGGCAGCTTGCCGATGATGTCCAGCCCTGACACCGCGAATGGCCACGAGGACGGGATGACATGCAGGGCCTACGCCGGCTGGTTGCTCTTCTTCGAGTGGAACTGGCATGCCTCACACGTCTTCACCAGCTGCTCCGCATCGGCCAGTAAAAACCGTGCCGAAACGCCTTGCCGGCCAGCGCCCGGGAGGCCACATGGTGGGAGCATGTGCCTCGATGTATCTTCTCCAAAAGTGTGCGCCCTTCGTCTTGTGGCACGCAGATGAGCTTGACTCCATTTGCACGCCTGCGGTAGAGGTTCCCGTCCACCATGGCGTACATTTTGGCTTGCCGGGCCACTCGCTCCGTGGCGACGTCGTCTTCCGGGAGGGCCTCTCCCTTTAGGTAGCGGGCGATTTCCACCATCCAGGGAGGGGTCTCCCTGCCAACGCATGCCGCTACGTCAGCGGCATGGACCTCTGCTGTGGGAGGGGTTTCCTTCAGTTGCCGGAGGGGCTTCCTCGGCAACCGGCTTGGGGGCGACTGAAGGACCCGCCTGCTTGTGGCAGAACACCCCTGCCGGGGGCTTTCGGCGCTCTACTGCCATCTTGGACAGCTCGTCAGCCGCGAAATTGTCCTTCCGCTTGACGTGCTCGAATTGCAAACCCTTGAACTTGCGTTCTAGCTTGCGTACTTCCTCCACGTACGGTGCCATTTGCGGGCAGTCGTAGTCCTTGTTAACCTGGTTGATCACGAGCTGGGAGTCCCCGCGAACGACTAGGCGCTTGATGTCCAGGGCGATTGCTGCCCGCAACCCGGCGAGCAAACCCTCGTACTCTGCCGTGTTGTTGGTGGAGTTCGGGAAATCGAGTTGGACAGCGAACTTCAACTGATCCCCCATCGGTGACTCGATGACGACCCTGGCGCCGGCTCCCTGGAGACTGAACGCGCCGTCGAAGTAGAGGACCCAGTGGCCTTCGTCTAGCTTGCCTGGCATATTCGTCTCCGGTGCCTCCTCTTCTACACTCGTCGACGTCCACTCGGTGACGAAGTCTGCCAGGGCCGCACTCTTGATGCTCTTTGAGTTGGTGAAGTGCAGATCGAACTCTGACAGCTCCATCCTCCACTCAGCCACCCTCCCGGTGGCTTCACGATTGGTGAAGGCTCGCTCGAGGCAGAACCCCGACACCACCGTGACGCGGTGCACCTGGAAGTAGTGGCGCAGCTTGCGGGACGCGAGCAGAATTCCCAGGAGGAGCTTCTGCACCTGCAGGTACCTCGTACGAGCGTTGCGCAGCATCGTGCTGACGAAGTACACTAGGTGCTGCACGATCCGCTTACGCGGTGCTGAAGTTGCCGGCTCGGGGGCGGTCCCGAGGTCCGAAGCGGTTGCCGGGGGCCGCTCCGCCCCCTGCCCCGCAGCCTCAGTCCCCGGAACATCTTCCTCCCTCTCGGCAACCAGCACCGAGCTGACCACCTGGTCAGTCGCTGCTAGGTAGAGTAGCAGCGGCTCACCCGGCTTGGGGGCGACGAGGACGGGCGGCGACTTCAGGTATTGTTTCAGATCCTGGAACGCTACCTCGGCCTCGGGGGCCCACTCTATTGGGCCCTTCTTCTTCATCACTTTGAAGAAAGGCAGGGCGCGCTCGCCCAGCCTTGAGATGAAGCGGCCCAGCGCGGCAACGCAACCGTTGAGGCGCTGGACATCCTTCACCTTGCGGGGAGCCCCCATCTTCTCGATAGCTTCTATCTTCTGTGGGTTGGCTTGTATCCCCCTGTGCGAAACCAAGAAACCCAGAAGCTGGCCCGAGTCTACACCGAAGGTGCACTTCTCAGGGTTCAGTTTGAGTTCGATCCTGCGGAGGATATCAAACGTCTCCCGCAGGTCATCAATCAGCGAGTCCCCATGCTTCGACTTGATGACGATATTGTCCATGTAGGCCTCCACGTTCCGACCTAGCTGGGGTCCCAAACACTCGCGCAACGCGCGCTGGAATGTTGAGCCCGCGTTCTTCAACCCGAAAGGCATGCACGTGTAACAGTAGTAGCCAGCCGGGGTGATGAACACCGTTTTCTCCTCGTCTTCGACCTCCATCTTAATTTGATGGTAGCCGGAAAAAGCATCTAGAAAGCTTAGCAAGTCACAACCAGCGGTGGAACCAACTATTTGATCGATACAGGGTACAGGGAAAGGATCCTTGGGACATGCACGGTTTAGAGCAGTAAAATTTACACACATGCGAAGCTTATTCCCCGCCTTGAGAACTACTGCAGGGTTAGCCAATCAAGTGGGGTACAGAATTTCCCTGATAGCTTCGGCAGCCTTGAGCTTGTCCACCTCTTGCTTGATGAAATTTTTGCGCTCCTGCGCTTGCCATCGAATCTTCTGCTTGACGGGGCGGGAGTCCGGGCGCACCGCGAGTCGATGCTCAATCACCTCCCTAGGGACTCCCGGAAGGTCCGACGGCTCCCAAGCGAACACGTCGGCATTCTTCCGGAGGAAAGTGCTGAGGGCGCTTTCCTATCCGGCAGTAAGGTTCGCACCGACGGTGACGGTGCGCTCCTTGTTGCCGGCTCGGAGGGACAGCTTCTTCACCTTGGTGGCCTCCTCCCGGAGCTTCTGGCCCTTGCCGGGGCACGAGCTCGAGTCTGCGCTTCCCCCGGCAAGCTCTTGCGGGGCAGCGCGGGCCTTCTTCGTTGCCGGGCCGTCACCCGGCGAGCCTTCGTCTCCGACGGCGGCTGCGGCGGCAGCCCTGACGACCTCGCCAACGCACCAGTCCGCGTCCTTGAGGTCGCACCTGATGGAGAGGACTCCATACACGGACGGCATCTTCATCACGCCGTAGGCGCAATGCGTCGCCGCCATGAACTTGATCAGCGCCGGCCGACTGAGGATCCCGTTGTAGGGCAACGGGGTGTGCGCGATGTCGAACACTATGTGCTCGGTTCTGAACGCTTCCCGAAGGTCACTGGCAGCATGATGCGCCCCAGGGGGCACACGATCCCGGGGTTTACTCCCCGGAACAGTTCAGTGGGGCTTAGCTGCCCCACGGCAACTGGAGTTTCTCCACCAACCTGGCGGACAGGAGGTTTAGCCCCGCTCCGTTGTCCACCGGCACCTTGGTCACCATCATGTTGTTGATGATCGGTGAGACCACGAAGGGTATGGCCCCTGAACCCAGCTGCCGCGCTGGGTGATCGTGACGTGTGACCACTTCAGTGGCTGCTGCGGCTCCGCATCCGGCAACAGCGCACACAACTCCCGGGTGAGGCGCTTTACCGCCGCGTGGGATGAGAGAGCGTAAGCTCTCCCATGGATGAAGGCGCGCGACGCCGCGGGACTCCTGGAAGCCCGGCTCGTCGCCCCCGGTGCAGTCGGACTCGCGCTGCTCCTCCGTGCGAGCCCTGCCTCGTCCCCGGGGAGGGCGCTCCCTGCCGGCGCGGGCCTGGCCGCATCCCCCCGGGCTTCTTCCCTGCCGACGCCACCGCCGGCGGGCTTCGGCCCCGCTCTGGGGTCATTCGGGCAATGTCGCCGCAGTTGAAGCAGGCGTCGGCTGCTCGGCGCTCCTCGTGGCGCTGCTCGCTCCGCTGCTCGATACCCTGCAGGATGCGGCAGTCCTGCGCGTCGTGGGTAGAGTTGGCGTGGATGGGGCGGCGGGACGCGTCGCCCTGCTTTGCCGCCAGACCTGCCACCGGGCGAGGCCTTCTTTGTGGGCCTCGCGATAGCCCCCGACTCCACAGCGAGGACTTGCTTCCCGCTGTGCTTGCGGGAGCTCTTCTTCTGCGAACCCTCGCCTGGGCGCTAAGCGTCCTTCCTCGGCCATGGCACACTTGTGCGTCAGGGCGTACAGATCCTGCGTCATCCGGATCCGATGCGTGCTCAGCTTCTCGCGCATCTTGGGGTCGCGGACGTTGATGACGAAGGTGTTGATGATGGCGGCAGCCTCCACCTCCGGGATGGAGTAGGAGAGGTTTGAGAAGCGGTTGACGAAACTCCGCAACGTCTCCTCCGGCTTCTGCACCACGGTGTGCAGCTCCGCCATGGTTCCCGGGCACTTGTAACCGCCCTGGAACGCGCTCACAAACTGCTCGCGCAGGTCCGCCCAAGTGGCGATGGACCCAACAGGCAGGTGGAGCAGCCAGGTTCTCGCTGATCCCTTAAGGACCATCGGGAACCAGTTGGCTCTGACCTTGTCGTCGGCGCCGATGGCATGCATCCCTAACGTGTAGGTGAGGAGGAAATCCTTGGGATTCACGGTCCCATCTTACGTACCGAGCGCGGGCGCTCGGAACTTGCGGGGCCATGTCACCCGCCGCAACTCGCGCGTGAACTCTGTGCAGTCGTCCTCGGGGCCCATAGGAGCATCCTCCTGCTCCTGTGGGCGTTGGCGTTCTATCTCACGCCGGCGTTGGCGCTCCAGACGCTGACACAGATCCTCCTGCTGGCGGGCATTCAAGATGCCGCGCGTCTCACATAAGACGGTGCGTGAAGGCTGAGGAATCCAATGTCGTAACGAGGTCGGGTTCGTGTGGATACGAAAGTTTTGGCAGAATCAATACTCACTTTAATATTAGGTAAAGATAAAGATACTTGTTGCTAGTATATGACGTCCATTTGATTTTCTTTGCCGTATTAACATGTTCATGTCGGTATTATGATCATGTTCATGTTCATTTAGTATATCCCCAATTCTTTATCGTATCTTCATGTCCCGGGTTTTTATTGTAAAAAGAAGAAAATGGAATCTTGTAAAACTGGCTGATTGTGTTAGTCACAGCTCTCATTATCAACTCTCAAGCCTCTGTTAATTACTCCTTAATAACTCGGGCAAGTTATCCTCTTACTTTCCAAACTGATAAGGAATTGGGAAAATTCAAATAAAATTGACAAAAGCTGTCTCTCGCGGAGTCAGCATTAAGGCATGTATAACAGTTTAGACAGTTGTTGTCTATTTAGACTTGCCACGTCATTCGCAAACATTAATTCAGACAACTTATACAATGGGTTGTCTATTTGATTGTCTCCGAACTATTTAATGAACGTATGCATCCATGATCAACCATAACTAATATCTCCATGTACCATTTTGTTTCTTATTTCATTCAAATGAGATCAAACATAAATAAGATGGGCACGAATAGATCTTGATTGATTTTTTAGATTGCACATGAAACTGATTGCAAGAAGTGGGCTTTTACTAGGGGGTTTTCTGTAAGTTTACCAAGACATAAGAGTTTAGATATGGATTTTGTTATTCCATCGCCATCAAATTGCAAAGAGACAGAAATAGATCAGGTTCACGCGGGTCTCCATGGCCGGCGGAACTAAAAACTGATGGCTGGTCTCGCCGGCGCTCCGAGCGGTGAGGTCCATGGGCATGTGGTGCATCGATAGAGGAGATCATCGCGGTTCCATTTGAGGGCTCATCGGTGGCGATAGCTGGACGGGGCAGCGGCAGTGCCGAGCTCCTAGCTCAGCCATGGCCCGTGGCTGACTTGGTCCTGCACGGACTGCCACCGCCTCCTTCCGCAGCTTCGAGGACGCCGCCTCCGCCTCAAGCAAATCACGGCTCGCCGCCGTATCCACCTGACCTCGACGCTGGTTGATGGGCAAATTGGCGCGGCCGGATGGAGTTTTCCCGCCGCCGTATCCACCTGAATCAGAATCGATTGTTCCTGAATCAGATAATCAGATTGATTGTTTGGAACCACATCCACCAGCAGACGTAATTAAGCAAACAGAATACCATAGTAAAACTAAGGTTGACGAAGCATATGATTATCTCCCAAAAGGTATTTGGTATTTCTTTCATTATACATGCATGCTTTTTTTTTGCGGGGAATTTATACATGCATGCTTGATGAGCCGAGCATTAGAGGGTCGTGAGTTAGGGTGTTTTGTACGACGATCCTCTGAGCGGAGCGTAAGCGAGGGAGAACAGTTGCCAAGATTTTCTCCTCACCTGCACTCGACTCGGGAAACATTAATTGGAGTAGCAACACCCTACATACCCCAGGATCGTGCCAGGGCGGCCGTACACCAACGAGGAGGACAAGAAGGATGAATTGTCATTTAGTTATGTATGTTTTCTAAGAATGTTACTACGTAGGAGTATCTAGTTTGCTACTATATATAGTATGTAAAATTATCGGATTAGTTAGCTCTCTGCCTAGTTCAATTTTATGGAATATATATATATATATATTTCCTTGGTTGCATTGTGGACTGCTAATATATATACTCAATCTTTCAAAACTGAAGAGCAAAGTGTTTTTAATAATATATCAAGACACCAACAGGGTTACAAGTTTTGGCTACACCAGCCCCTCGTCGTCCAGCCGGACTAGCAGGCCGGTGCACGAGGCAACTTCTAGGTTTCTTCTTTCTACCATCCTGCATAACAAAATAATCAATGCCAAACTATATACCGAATATGTAATCAAGATGCGATAAATCAAAACACTTGCGCCATATCGAATATTTAGTAAAACTTTGAGCATTAATTAGTAGACTTGGTCTTGTCATGCAACCGTTGCTTAAGAAGCCAGGGGCGCACGCCGCATGACCTACCTACTCTAACCCACCTATTCCTATTTATGCGTTTCACAGTGGCTTAATTAGGGCTGCATTTTTTTTGGGATGATTCAGCAGCGACGAGGCAAGAAACAAGTCTTGTTCTTATGGCTACTAGTTGTAATGTTGTGCTACCACCAGGTTATTAGAGAATCAAGCGCACAAGGAGGAGGAAGAGGAGAAGCATGTGGCAGTAGCAGCTACAATTACCTGGGCGCGCTGCTGCAGCTCATGATCCCGTGCAAGGCGGCGGTGGCGCCCTTCAGCCCGTCGCCGCCCAGCGAGGACTGCTGCTCGGCAGTGCGCGAGCTAGGGCAGCCCTGCCTCTGCCTGCTTCTCGCCGGCCCGCTCATCTCCGGCGCCGACCGCCAGATGCTCAGCCGCCTCCCCTCCACGTGCGCCGCCACCGGCGATGTGCGTCAGGAGGATCTAGCTAGCTCATGTTCTCCTGCTACGTAGCATGTCCATCTTGCTTTTCTTTTCTTTGCTTTTCTTTTCTTTACTTACAAAGAGTGCCTGCTTCAGCCGGTTTGATTGCATATGCTTTCTCCCCCTTTAGGGTACTCCAAGTGCGTCTGCTTACTCCACCTTCCACATCTTCCTCCTTTCACTTTTTAGCTGCAGGACACACAAAATATCGCTACTTTACTGCAATCACTTAGTTATATGATGATCATGGTGATGATGCAACTGCGCATTGCAACAGAGGCATGTTTCATGGCTCTACAGTCTACATACACACAAATTACTCGAGCCAAATTGTGTTTCCTCACCTGGACTTGAAACAATTACGCCTCCTTCATTTCCCACAGGCACAAGTTTAAAATCAGAATGTAAATCGTTAGATTCTAGACAACAAAATATATATAATGCTTTATGTGATCTACTAGTATATCTCAGTAATTATATGATCTACTTTCCGGAAAGAAAACTACATCACAGCAACAGGGTCGTACTTAAATATGTACTTGTACATAAACATATTTCTTCACACCTACACAAGGAATCTAGCAGCGAATTACCTCAAGGCCTGACCTAACCTTACCTTGCCTGCAGGCATACAGCATACCTCAACCATCAGAATATCTAAGAACTGAGGTAGCTAGCAAGCAAGCATACGTCAACCATCAGCATGTCTAAGAATTAGGGTAGATAGCAAGCAAGCAGGCATAACTCAAGCATCAGGATGTCCAAGAACTAAAGGCAGCTAGCAAGCAAGCAATCATGTGCCAAGCCATGCCAAACTTGCCCCACGCAACTAAACTTAGCAAATGTTCAGCTAATATTTATGTACACCGTAAAAGCCTCAGCCATGGCTGCCTCCTGCTCCACCTGGTCACCCCCTCCCTATCCTTCCCATTCATTTAACTAATCGGCCATCAATTACATCATCAGCTTCCACACACAGGCTCCTTGACAACCTAATGCCATAGCACCCATCCTGGCCTGTATATAAAGGTCACATACATCTCCATAACAACAGACCCAATTTATCCATCTTGCCATACCACTCCTGTTCTTGTACTGAATACCCAACCTTCATTTCCTTCCATTGCTACCAAAAGCTTGCGTGCAGAGTATAGATAAGTTCATCAACAATACAAACATATATGGATCCCAAAATTGCTGTTGCTCTCACGCTTTCTCTCGTCGGTGGCTTAAGCACCTCCCTTGGTACTCATATACACCACTTCTTTCATCCCTTCACTTTCTGTTCTATGTTCATAATATATCGTGTATTCATCATGGCATGAACTGTTCAATTTGATGCACGCGTGCCTTTATTATCTTTTCGTTTCAAAAGATGTAACATACAGTGTCATATTTTTCAGTTAGTTGCATGAATCAAGATTTTTCCCATGGTATATCTGAAACACAAAACTAGGAATGCTTAGTAGTATCTTCCGTTCAAAGTAAATGTATAATAGCAAATAAGCAACTATTTTCAACTTATAGTTCACAACTAAAAGCTCAAGAGAAAACTAATAGACTGCTACTATATGGGAAGAAGATTTGTGTGCATAGATCATTTTCGATGAACCACAAGCAAATACAAGGGTTACATGTCCTTACATGTCCCTATCTGCATACACTCCTCCATCTTGCCACTGTCCGGTTCACCCTATCCATCCATCGACTCTAACTAGCCTTGAAATAGGTGCAAGTTCTCTAGAAAATGGTATTTTAAAAAAATTAATGTGTCTTCAGTCATATTATAAATTAGCAGAGAGGGCCCATGAGCTGACTTTCTACAGATAAATCTGTTAGCGCATCACTTAAATTACAGACAAGAGCAATTCTTTTTCTCAATGGGAGTACAATAATTTGTTTGCAAAACAATGGGAGTGATAGATTAGACAGATATCAAATGCTAGATGTTTACCTCCTGGTAGCTAGCATTTGGCTACTCATTTGTCAATAATACGTGTATATACTCATCAGGTGCATTACTGGCAATACTAAATCATGCCCCAAACAACAGAACACTAGGGATATTACAGGTGAATGTGACAATTACTACTTAATGTGATATTTTATTTGTACGCAAATAAACATTTTAACAATTGTTTTGACTATTTCTTTTAGGGATTTGCTACTGGACTCATGCTGAGCATGTCTTTCTTTGACTTGGCTTACGATGCTATCAATGCGATTGGTTTCCTGAAAGGAAATCTTTGGGTGAGTAAGCAAGATGTTTTGTCAGGCATTTGAACCCTTTCTTACCTTTTTAGCATGTTCTTTGCTGCAGCACTTCTATTTTCCGCGATTGCAGATGTATTCCCTGAGCCGGAATGCAACCCTGTAGATGAAAATGACAAACAAGTATAACTTCCCTCAACTTTGTTAGTAGCCATTTTCATCCAGTGTTTCTCAAAAAGAAAACTAACATAGGAATAGGATTCCCCACTCTGCTTTTCATTTGGAAAGACGACTGGTAATACAGCAAGGAAGGAACTTATGATGAGACACCGAAGAAGACTTATCTTTAGTGTAATTGTCACCGCAATTGGTAAGTCCAATGCACCTGGCAGCTTATGTGCATTTATGTTGATGTCTTCCTATCTAACAATTTATCAACCATTCAATTGTATTAACAATTCGCTATATCTTTGTGAGGTCAACCTTTCAAATGAGTAATAGGTATCAGCAACATGAAGTAAACGAAACTTGTAACATAAAATATCAAATATCAATCATAGTGTTTTGAACAACATGAGGCCAGGAAAGAGAAAAGTTGCCGTTTAAGCAATTATACAGTAATCCACACTTTCATGATAGAATTCTTCAAGTGCATTTATTTATATCTAACATTTTAGTCATGAACTTGAGCACATTGACTCTAAATAAATATTTGGGGCCTGTTCATACATCACTACTAGAAATTCCCTTATGGCCGATAGTGATACTTAATAGCCGGCAAACCGTCGGCTAATACAATAATAACCGACGGTGGTTTGCATTCCCTACGGTTTTTGTCAACCTGTCGGGTATATACACAACTGACCGACGGTGTACTTTAATATCCGACGGGGAAAAACTAACTCTCGGTTATTTAGTGTTATGGCCTACGGTTCACACTAATATCCGACGGCTGCAATTTCACCGTCGGGTTTTGACTTATATAGCTGACGGTGGAATGTTATACTCGACGGTTGAAAAGTAACTCTCGATTATGAGTTGAAGTGGCCGACGGTCAATTATTAACCGTCGACTATATGTAACAAAATATCCGAAGGTGAAACTTTATACCCGACGGCTGAAACATAACTCTCGAATCGGAGTTGAAATGGCCGACGATTTATTATTAGCCGTCGGTTATAGGTGAACATACTCGATGGTGAGACGTTATAGCCGACGGCTTAAATGTAACTCTTAGATATGAGTTGAAATGTCTGACGGTCCATTATTAACCGTCGATTATAGGTAAAAATACCCAACAGGGAATAGTAAGCCGACGGTTGAGGTTGACCCTCGGGGATAGAACATGGGGGTGTCTATGATTTATTTTATACTCCCTCCGTTTCATAATTCTTGTCGAAATATTACATATATGTAGACACTTTTAGGATTAGATACATCTATTTTTGGTCAAATTTGAGACAAGAATTATGAAACGGAGGGAGTAGAAAGTACATATATGAAAATAAAACTCAAGTTGCAGTCCGTTGCGCTTTCACAATCTTGTGCTAGTAATAGTCGACTGTTGAGGTTGACGAAGTTCATATATAATGACCTAATACCATGTCAATTAAGTCCATATCTTGACCTAGTTGATGGAATAGATTAATGGAACTAACCGTACCGAGAGACTATTAAATAAAAAATCATCTATGGAATGTGAAAGAGACAATGTATTGTTAAGATTAAATGGATGTTTTTTATTACAAGGTGCTTGCAACGTGAAAATATGATTCGTCGTGTGTCGATTGATCGAGAATACGAACTCAACCCATAAGAAGCTTACATTGGAGATGTTAATGTCTTTGTTGATGTGGAGGTATATGGCACAAGATCTAACCCACTTGACGCTGAAAGCAACCTTAAACAAAATCAAGGCTAAAAATTAATGCTCCCTCCATCTCATATTAAGTGACTCAAATTTGTCTAAAAATGAACGTATCTATATACGAAAATACGTCTAGATACATGTAATATTTTGGAACTTAATATGAGACTGAGGGAATAAGAGATTAGAGAAACATAGGAATCGAAATAGAATGTTTCTTTAGAACATAGGAACAGAGTGGTTAACGTGTAAAAAAAAATGGGTGCTGTAAATAAAAACAAAATTAAGAGATCAAAGTAGGAGAGAAACGTAAGACTAGAAATAGAATATTCTTGTAGAATGTAGAACAGTTTGGCCCAGAAAATACAAACATGGGTGGCTTAAGAAGAAAAACAATGTGCGCCAACATTTTTTACCCCCAATCCACGGGACTTGGATGTGACTTTAAGGTCACTGACAGGTGGGGCCGGGTCCACATGTCAGTGACTGTGAAGTCCCTGACTTTAAATCAGAGGATCCCTCTCCGAATCCACGGTAGTGGAGTCGTGGTCGAGCTGCGTGATTTTTTTTGGGCAACCTGGTTCTAATTTCTTGGCGTGACCCAGCCAAAATATGAAAATAATCCCGCGCGCGCCGCAGCTCTCGCCCTCATCCTAAAAACTGCCATAGTCTCTTGATTCCGAAACTACCTACCACCCCATCTAGTGTTGTCGCACCAGTGGCACCTGGGGTACCACCACTGCACAACGCGTGGGTCGCCTCGCTGGGTTCTTGGAAGGGTCTCACCCGGGCGGCAGTGTACGGGCTGCCTGACAAGCTACCAGCCCGGCAGGGCTAGCGGGGCTTCGGGGAATAGTCCTTCCCGGGCACCTCCCGGAAAGGCACTTGCCAGGAAGAGACGTTCCCGGGAACAGGTTTCCGCCGCGAGGGTGGGGCCGAGCGAACAGGGCAGCGGTGCCCCGTGGGCGCGCGACAGGCGCCCAGTGTGCAGGATCGTCAGGACAAGGAGTGAGGCGCACGTCGCATTTAATAAGCCGACCGGAGGGGCGTTATCCGTCTAGTCGGACGAACAGTGACTGTCCAGTCCTATTGTTTTTAGGCCCTAGATCCCTAGCCGCGGGGTTGTCGCTCATGCATGCATGCCAGCGCACCGAGGAGGAGTTGCCCAAGCTCCTTGCTCGCCACTTGTAAACCATGCACCGTGGTACCTGTGGTATCTCCTTGGCTATAAAAGGAGGACTCCCGCCAACGGTCAAAGGGTTCGTTTTTTTCGGGTTCGTTCGTTTGTTCGTTGAGCCAACTCATAGTACAGCACTGACTGACAGTAGCCCAAAGTAGCAAGGAACACTTAGCTAAAAAGAGACCGCCTGGGGCTTCCTCGGGCAACCTGTAAACAGCCGATTTCACAGTAATATAAGCTCAGACAAGCAGGACGTAGGGTTTTACACCGCAAGGTGGCCCGAACCTGGGTAAAAAGCGTGTGCGTGTGTTCTTGGTGCGTTCTTACGCTTCGCATTGGCCTTGCCGGCAATCGCCGGAGCGATCCCCGTAGCCCACTACCGAACCTAAAAAGGTGGTGCCCGCGCATCCCCGGTGTCGGAGCCCTGTGCGACGACAAGCGTCTACTCTGAAATCGGTCTAAGGCTTCCTCTCCGGCAGGCGCCTAGGCGCCTGCATCCCTCTGCTTCCCCTCCGACCGCCGGCGCCCGCATCCCTCTGCTTCATCCGCTTCCCCTCGGACTGCCAGGAGTTCATCTGCTTCCTCTGCGACGGACAATCCAAATTCACACAGCAACGAGCACGATGGGGCACCAAGTTATCCCTCTCTTCTGTCTTCTCCCCACTCGCCTCTCTGCTCGTCTCTCTCGTACCGACCAGATCGAATTATATGTCCGTGTGCCCATTGTACATTGTTCTTGGTTGCAATTCATTTTGTGGAAAAATAGATTGATAGTTCGATGAATATTACTAAGGGCATGATCGGTCATCCACCAGCCTGGGTACAGTAGCTCTTTGGTAATTTGCCTTATACAGTATAATTAACTAGAAGATGGACGCCCTTGCGGTAGCTCTTTGGTAATTTTGATGCAGCGTGTCTCTGGAGGCCTCTCCAACAACAAGCTGACTGGGGCATAGATGATGGGGAGACTGGGTTTAACTAATATACCAATCTAATATTCCGTGAAGATCTGGTGGTGAGGTTTACCAGGTAGAAAATAGTGTTATTAGGTGTGTGTTGCCTTTTGCTTCAGAAGCAACAGAGCTTAGGTCGTGGGCTGCCAGTTGTTTTGTTGGTACGATTGCAGTTTGTAATTTTAGTCTGGCTTGTTCTAGCATTGATTTGCTAAGTTTTCACTCTACAGAACTAGTAAATCTTTGGTAATTGCTTTAGAATTAACAGGCGATGTACAGTGCATGCAAACATATGTATTATCAAGTGTCTTTCTGCATAATTAATATTTTTCTTCTTCTTTTGAAACCAAGTTACTACGCAGGTGTTATCTAGAACCAATTGGTCCTGATGAGGATAAGAAACCGGTGTTGTCTTGGGACGACTGCAAGTGCCCCCCTCATGTAGGAGTAAGAACAGCAGCATTTCGTAGTTGTTGGATTTTTTTTTGGGTAAGTATATCTACATATATGTATGGATTTGTAGGAGCTTTACGAATTATGAAAATAAATAAAATTACTGTTTCAGCTTAGAAGCCAAACTTGTATATAGATATACACAGTCAAAAATCTCGCAACTTTGAAACTGAAATATCTGAAAACTAACGGCTTTTGTAGGTTCTGTAGCTGTAACTTGGTAGGGGTCTTCACCATTTCAGATTCAAACTGAAAAAATAAATCAGGTACAGATTCCCTCTTGAATTCATTTCCAAATGCAAATATGTTGTCGGATTCCCTCTTGAATTCATTTCAAATGTAGATCAGGGAAATAGAAGGCACACAGTTCGTGACATGCACTGCAATTATGCGTGCATAAATAAAAGCATCATTTGAGCTTAGAAGCCAAACTTCTATACAGATATACACTGTTAAAAAGCTCGCATCTATTTATGTTAGCACCATGAAATTTCTGTCAATAAACAGAACAGGGAAGGAAAAACTGAAGTAGCACGTCAAAATAAGTAAATGGTTTTTGACATCCACTACCATACCATTTGGACTATATAACATTTGTATGTGTAACTTTGAATCTGAAAGATTTCCCTTTTCTCTGTCATGTTGCTTTAGTTTATCTGCTTCTGCCTTTACCATTTTGCTTGCTTGTGAAATTGAAAACTAAAATCTGCTGTAGCTGTAACTTTCAAACTGAAACACTTCCCTTTTCTCTGTTATGTTGCTCAAGTATAACTGCTTCTGCCCGTTACCATTTTGCATGTCCGTTAAACTGAAAACTAGAAGTTTTTGTATCTGTAACTATGAAAGTGAAATACTTCACCTTTCTCTGTCATGTTGCTCAACTGACTGCTTCTACTTATCTGCAGCTCATTTTTATTACAACTATAGTAAACTATTCTGGGTCTTTCTCCCAACTAGTATTAGCCTTAATTTCTCAGGGTTTGAGAACTAATAACAGAATCAGCCACAGTTGTGACAAAGATGTTGATGAGAAAAATGTGGATGATGACGAGTACAATGGCTATGAGGGAGATGAGTACGATAGCTACAAGGGAGACGAGTACGATTGTAATCAGCAACATGATCACCACGATGATGATTGAGTACTCAGGCAAAGTGAAGTTCTGAAATTTGTGTTCAATTTCTCTTCTACAAAAAGTTTGGACCATTTTATCATAGTTACATTTTGTATCCTGGCACTTTCTAAGTGGATCTTTATTATGCAACTCATTAGGCATGTATGATGCATTGGGTGAAATATATATAACTTCTTTTGTCACGTGTTGTGTGCAATTGTAACATGGTTGTTTTGAAATGCCAAAATTTCCACATTATCCAACATGCCAGGGGTTATCGATGTCCAACGGTGCGAAACCTCTCGGGTATATGATAGGCCTGCTAGAACTTTGGACCATTGGCTTATCTTACAGTCGGAAGGTGACTCTCTACTACAAGTACCCCCAATGGGGTGTATGTACCCTCGGCCATTGTAGTAACTAACGGGGAAATATACAGTCGACTATTAAACATGTTGACGGTAAGAAATAACTGCTGCCCAATACATATCTGATGGGGTGTCTGTACTCTCAGCAATTATACTAATTGACGGGGAAATATACCGTTGGCAAATACATAACCGACGGGGCATTGTCGGTTATTAGATTCATATAACCGAGCGGCCAACCCTTGGGTAATTACCGTAGGCAAATACAATACCCGACTGTACCGTCGGCTATTACAGTAATGGCTAACGCCGCATAGCCGACGGGGGATGGCCGACGGTTAACCGTCGATTAAAATGTTAGCTGACGGTAATCCAAAATAGCCGACGGTGATTTCACCCTCGGCTAAAATGTGATATCTAGTAGTGCATTTTGATTAAATAGATTCCGATTGGATACCAAAATCCAATTTAAGATCCATCATAGACATAATTTAGCAAGTCATACTGAAAGTAAACTTTCAGGACTTGTTCAGTGTATCAAAGAGTGATACCATAGTTTCTGTACACATTGTTTTTGAGGCGTCGCCGCCTAATCGAGTTAGGCGTCGCCTGGGAGCAGTTTGGCGTCGGGCGGACGCCTACAACCCGCCGCGGACGCCGGATGCAGGTCGTGGGGGAAGGACGCCAAAGACCGAGGCCGCACGGGAAAGCGACCGCGGCCCCGCTGGAAAGCGACCCCGTCGGCGGGAAATCGAGGGCGAGGGCGCGGGCGCGGGAAACCGACCGTGCGAGGCCTTTACCACGGGTGCGGGCCAGCTTCACGGAGAGGGAGAGGGAGTGGAAGAGAAAAGGCGGAGGCGGAACTCTCGGCGGCGGCGGCGGTCCTGTATCTCCGCTTGCCGCTCCTCTGTTCAAGCATCTCCACCGGGCGACTGTACCTGCTCCACCCTGTCCTCAGCTGCAGCTCCCCGTCCGCACCCGCAGCTCCTGCTCGCCCGCCTCCGTGGATTGTCTTCCCGTCCACACCTACAGCTCCGGCCCGTCCGCCCCGTGCTCCCTCCTCTTCCTCTGCTTCCTTCTTCCTCTGTTTCTTTCCTGTCTCTCTGCTTTGTTGTATAGTGTGACTGGAAGTGCTCGGTTTTTTACAGCTGATAGCACAATGGCAAGTCCATCTTCCATCATCAGCAATTATGATCTTAGGACTGCTACTTTATGTTGTGCACTAGCACTCTGGTAGCATTATTTATTTATTATGGTATGCTAAGACTTGGCAATATTAAGGTATGATTTGCTTCTCAATTTTTGTAGTATTATATATATTAATATGATCATATGGCGCCTAATAAATGTGAGTATGGCGTCGCCTAGGCGTCCGCCACAAACGCCTAGGCGTTGTGAAGGGGGTCAGGCGCCTCAAAAACATTGGTTTTGACTTCATCTTCGGTTTTAAGCTTTCTATGACCAAGTATATTCAAGATGTTTGATATAACTGAAATGCTTTTAAAGTATCCAGTGGAGTATGAATCTTAGTTCCTGTAAGAGGCAATATTGCTTTCAATATTGGCAGTGGTTTAGACTTTGTACCAAATTTAGCTTTATGTTCAAAAAAATCGTGTCCGTTACTTTCGAGACTGACCATTGACCCATAATGTGCTTACTTGTCTATTAGTTTTAATTTATTGGCACAAGTTTTATACCTATAATGTGCTTACTTGTCTATTAGTTTTAATTTGTTGGCACAAGTTTTATACTTAGATGTTAGATGTCCATAGTGTTCCCCTGGAAATCTACTGATGTACTAACTGCAACTTGCAGGCAATTGAAAGGAGAAGTCGTCTGCAGAATGCTGCTCAGATCCTGTGGGCAGAAGATTCTTCCCAATCTGTGGATCCAATAACTCCAGCACAGGCAGAGCAGGGTGTGCCAACAACTGAGGGTGGTCAAGCTGTTGCAAGCTCTGCAACTTCTTTGGAGGATGGCAAGCTGAAGATATATTCCTCTCCATCTGATTGCTCCTTGCAGGCCACTCCATCCAAACCATATGATCCAGCTCTTGCAGATCTCATGGAGAAGAAGCTGTCCAGCTCGTTAGAGCAGATCGAGAAGATGGCGAGACGAAACCTAAAGAAAACTTATTATCTGTCATTCAAAGGTCACATTGACTGAGGACGAAATTTTTAGTTGAGATTTTGAAGAGCAGCGCAAATGAATGCACATATAATATCGCTGGAGAACTGCAAGATCTACTTAAACTCACAAATTAGGTTGGGTAGATATACCAGACATGAATTTATTATGCCTTATTATGCATGAGTGTTTTCCGGATAATATACATGGTTATATACAATTTCGTGTGACTTAAACTATTGAAAAATGTCGTTATTTTGTTATTTTCATGTGAATCCCATAATAAAGTCGTTGCATCAGCACGGGCACTATATAATTGTGTAAAAGTTGAACTATGAAAAAAATAATGGTTGTTTACATAAACATCCCCAAGATAAAGCCGTGACGTTAGCACGGGCATTATAGTAGTATATAGGTAGGTGTCCCGTACGTGCAGCTGCTAGTCATCTTATCCACCACACCATAGAAGCCTTGTTTGTTCTATACATAGCAGAGCGGCAGTCACAGGCCGCCGGATGCAAGCGAAGAAACCAAGAAGAAACTAGCACATTAGGCAATCCTCGATGCGTGGAATGGATCCAAAATCAAGAAAGATGCTTTCTTGACCTTTAGGCTGTTTTTAGTTCCTTCAAACTTCAATAAATATGTCGGAGCATGCATGGAGTACTAAATCTAGTCTAAATAAAAAACTGATTGCACCGTTAGCTTGTAAATCGCGAGACGAATCTAATGAGCCTAATTAGGCCGTGATTAGACACTAAACTGCTACAGTGACACATGCTCTAATGACGGATTAATTAGGCTTAAAAAATTCGTCTCGTCGTTTACAGACCGAATCTATAATTTATTTTGTAATTGGACCACGTTTGATGCCTTAAATGTGTATCAAAATAGTCCGATGTGACATTTTTCAGTACTTCAAAATGGAACTAAACACAGCCTTAGTAAGGAGGATCCAACCCAAAGAAAGAATCTCGTGTCGTCGGTACTAGGTAGGTGGGAAGAGAGGGAGGGAGGGAGGGATAAGATTTCGTCCTGCTCTTTTGTCTTCTTCTATCTATGGGCAACAAAAACATCCATCGGCCAGGATTGGATTGGAACTTGGAGGTAGGGAAACAGCTGTTGTTCCCTTCCCTGGAGTCAGAAAGGAAGCAGAGTGGTGGAAATGGAATCAATGAGAGCCACCGTAGGTGACCTACCTGAACTCTAGGGCCAAACGCCTGGCTGTGCAGCAAGTGGTGGCTTCTTCTGGTGCTTGTATTGTTGGCCTCCAAGAATCTAAGTTAAATTTGGTTTCGCGGTATGTGGTTGATGAGTGTTTGGGTTCCGACTTTGACTCGTCCTTCTCTCTTCCAGCGGATGCAACGAGAGGTGGGATTATCTTGGCGTGGAAGAGCGCCGCCGTGCACCTGGCCAACCCGCATGTTTCCAACTGTGGGTTACGGCCTGTGTGACGGCTGGCTCGAAACCGCACTGGTGGATCACTGTGGTGTATGGCCGGCAATCTGATGCGGAGAAAGTGCAGTTACTGCAAGAGCTGCGCGATATTCGCGATCTACATGCGGGGCCGTGGGTCGTTGCCGGGGACTTCAATTTGATCGTCGACCCTGGTGATAAAAGCAATGAGAACATCAACAAGAGGATGATGGGGAGGTTCCGCCGGGCCTTGCGCGACCTTGAGTTGAAGGAGCTTTACCTCAATGGCCGTCGCTACACGTGGTCGAATGAGCGGGAGTGCGCCACACTTGAGAAGCTGGACTGGGCCTTCTCTTTGGTGGACTGGGAGGATGCGTATCCAAACGCCTTCCTTTCGGCTTTGAGCATGGCGACCTCAGACCACTGCCCGCTGCTTGTGGTATTGGAGGCCCAACTTGCGACTGGGAAGCGATTTCACTTCGAGAGTTTTTGGCCCAAGGTGGATGGGTTCATGGATGTCGATAAGTCGGCGTGGGAGGTTGGAGGGGAGATCCAAAACCCCTTCAAGCGCCTCGACTCTAAGCTGCGTCGTACGGCCAAAAGACTTCGGAGTTGGAGTGACCTGTTCATCGGTAACACCAAGATCCAAATCCTTGTGGCTACCGAGGTCATCCTCCGCCTCGATGTGGCCATGGACTCGCGACCTCTCTCTTCGGCCGAGAGGAACCTTTACTGCACTCTAAAGCGGAAGATCCTCGGTTTGGCTTCGTTGGAGAGAACCATTGCCCGGCAACACTCTCGGCCCTGTGGCTCCGTGAAGGTGATGCTTGTACCCGGTTCTTTCACATTCGAGCGAGCCATAGGAGAAGGAAGAACTTTGTCTCGCAACTTCTCGTCGATGGGGTCATGGTGGCTGATTAGTGCTCACTTTACATATAATTCAAACCCTTTTAGCACTGATCATGTTTGAATCTTGGCAGATTTGAATTTAAATTTGAATATTTGAACCAAATCTGCCATTTTACACCACTTTTACATTTATATGCAGGTTTGGTGTGCAGAGGCACCTTTTCTACCTCCATCAGCATGCATCAAGGATCAAAAGAGAAGACCCAACTAGGCAGAAGAGAAAAGAAACTAAGTCACAATGCAAAAGAAGAAGAAAAGAAGGTCCTTGTTGCTGTTTTTGAGCATTATGTCACTTTTCACCCATCAGCTAGCAGCAAGGACTGAAAGTGAAGGTTTAGAAGAAGAAGAATTGGTCAGCAACCCAAAGCATCGAGAGGAAGATTCTAGAAGTGGAGTTCAAATGCAAAAAGGAGCAGGAAAGCTTGAAAGCCAAGGAAGAAAGCCAGGGTGCAAAGTGCTTAAGCTAAAGTTGATGTTGACATGTTCATGCACCCACAGCCAAGGAATGAAAAAGGAGAGCAAGGCCTCTTCTAGCACCAGGCCCCTCCTGCCTCTTCTCTTCTCTTCCCTTCTCTCTTCTTCTCCTCTCTTCCACTTTCCCCTTCTTCCAAGCAATTCTGATATCTGTTCATGGCTGCCACCTCTCTTCTCCTTCTCCCCATAGCTTGTTCTTAGAGTTCTAGGCCACAATCTATCCCATATCACACTCCTCTGCTGATTCTCCCCTGGAAGTGCACTGTAATTCAACTCTACTCTAAACTCCCTTTTCCCTCTACCTCCTGTTCTGATTAGCTGTGTTCCTTGATAAATTCTGGAGAATCTGTTGTGTAAAAATTGTTGTTGCTTGTGTTAAACTTGTTCATCGTGATGTATGTGATGTGATCCATGTGTTAGCTCTACTTCTTGTTGTCCCAGTAGCTTAATCTTCGTGCTATAAAATCCTATCTGTTGTTGTTTTTACTGTTCTTGTCAACTTTTGTAGTTCGTGCTGTTGTGCTGTCGATCTGTGCTTGTTATGCTTAGATCCATGTTTCTGTCACCATCCTGTATGAGTTTGTGATGTTTTAGTGCAAAGAAGTTCAAATCTTTCATGTCCAATCTCCCTAGAATCTGTCAACTATATGTTCCTGTCCAGAAAAACCAGAAAACCCATAAAAACTGCTGTTCTTCCCCTTCTCTTGCTTGATCTGCTGCTCTAACCCAATTCCCTGCTTTTCCCAGTCTTAGATCTTTCTAATCCTTCTATTCTAAACCCCAGAAAAATTCTTCTCCCATCCAAAACCCAATTCTAGCAATTTCTGTCCAAAACCCCACTGTTCTTCCCTTAAATCTTCTATTTCTTCCCAAACCTGACCTTTCTCATCCCAAATCTTAGCTTCTAAACCTTCCCTGCATCTCCTTCCTGCTCTACACCTCTGTCCCAACCTCAATTTCTAGCCAAAACAACGAATCCCTGTTTCTGAACCTTTTCTGCCTCTTTTTCTGAATTCTTTGTTTCTGCACTGATTAGCCTCCTAAACTAATTTCTAGCCCTCACCTCCTTATTCTCCAACCCTCAACTCCTACTGATACTTATTCTACAAGTCTCAGTATTCCTATTCCAAGTTGTTCCAAGTACTTTTTCCTCCTAAAACCCCTTCAATTTCTCTGTCCAAACTGCTAAGTATTAATCTGTCACTGTCTGTTTTCTGGCAGAACAGTTAACATTTAGCTTTCTAAACCTGCTTCTATCCCTAATCTCTTGCTCTTCCCAGTCTAAATTCTTGCTGATACTCCTTCTACAAACCTTCTTCTTCCCTGTCCAAGTTGTTTAACCATCTAAATCCTTCCCAATTCTTCCCAATTTCCCTGTCTTTGCTGCTACTGGATATTGTTGCTGTTTAATGTCAGATCCTGACAAAATCTGATTTCAGATAGTTAACAGTACCCTTTTTGAAAATACCAAAAACATTAGTTGTAGTTTGTTTTTGCTTGCTTAGTTTAGTTGTTTGCCACCCAAATTTGCTAGTTCAGCTTAAGATCTTAGTAAGGAATCATTGCACATTAATCCATGTGGAGAACTTCATATAAATTACTGCTACACTGCAAGTTTGCACTTCTGCAAATTCAGAGTCGATCAGTGGCGGACCACGAGGAGAAGGCTGCCGCCGTGGACATTTTCTTTGCGGAGCTGCTTGGGTCTGCTCCTAATAGAGACCTCACCCTCAACCTCGACTACCTGGAGGTTCCGAGTTGCGACCTCGATGGCTTGGAAGTGGACTTCTCCGAGGAGGAGATTTGGACGGTGGTCAAGGCCCAGGAGCTTGACAAAGCTCCTGGACCCGACGGCTTCATCGGTAGATTCTACGTGGCGTGCTGGGAGATTATCAAGCACGACCTGGTCGCGGTTTTCCAGGCATTGGCGCGGCTGGATGCACGTGGAATGCAGGCTATCAACACGACGCTCATTACCCTCCTGCCGAAGAAGCCGGACGCGATGGCGGTGCGTGACTTTCGACCAGTAAGCTTGATCCATAGCGCAGCTAAGCTCTTCGCCAAGGTCCTGGCAACGAGACTGGCCCCGACTCTTCCTCTGCTGGTGGGTCCGCACCAGAGCGCCTTCATGAAGGGGCGTTGCCTGCATGACAACTTCATGTTGGTGCAAGGGACGGCACGAAGACTCCATCGTGCGAAGGTCGAGGCGGTACTCCTCAAACTTGACATCACAAAAGCCTTTGACACGGTGGATTGGGCCTTCCTTTTGGAGACCCTCGTGCGGCGTGGCTTCGGGCCCAGATTCCGGGCGTGGATTTGTGGCCTCCTGTCAACGGCCACAACGCGGGTCCTTCTCAATGGCATCCCCGGGGCTTCCATTGAGCACCGGCGTGGTCTTCGGCAGGGAGACCCGCTATCACCGATGCTCTTCATCCTGGTGATGGATGTTCTCCACTGCATGATTGAGAAGGCTACCTTGACGGGACTTATGTCACGTCTTTCGGCGTGGGGGATTCACCATCGTACGTCCATTTTCGCTGATGACGTGGTCACATTCCTCTGACCCACTTGGAAGGAGGTGGTGGGGTGCTCGAGGATCATTACCGATTTCGGTGCAGCTTCAAGGCTGTGTACCAACTTCGCAAAAAGCTCTGCACATCTCATTCGTTGCTCGAATGAGCAACATCAGTTGGTGGAAGGCCTACTACAGTGCGAGGTCAAGGGATTTCCCTGTACTTATCTGGGACTCCCCCTGAGCTTGCGCAAGCAGACGGCGAATCAGCTGAGGCCATTGGTGGATACGGTGGAGGGCTGCCTGGCCTCGTGGAAAGCCCCCCCCCCTCCTCTCCAAGGGTGGCCGGCTTGTTCTCATTAAGTCGACCCTCACAGCCTTGCCGGTCTACTCGATGATGTCCCTTGACTTACCGGACAACATCTTAAAATGAGTGACCAAGATCTGTCGAGGCTTCCTCTGGAGAGGCCAGAAGGAGGCGTGGGGTGGGCACTGCCTTGTGGCATGGGACATGGTCTGCGTTCCCAAACCCTTTGGGGGGCTCGGCATTCCGAACCTACACCTGCTCAACTTGGCCCTCCATGTGCGGTGGAGGTGGCTTGAGCAGGTGGATGGCTCCAAACCTTGGAGGGGATACACTCTTGACATCCCTAAAGAGGTGGATGCCATCTTTGAGGCCGCCACCTCATCTCGGGTGGGCGATAGGAGGCACACTCTCTTTTGGACAGATCGCTGGCTTCGCGGGGTGCGCTTCCGCTACGAATTCCCCGCCTTGACGGCCCGTGTCCGAACTAGAGTTTTGCGTGCACGCACGGTGAGAGAGGCACTGGTTGGCGCGTGGATTGAGGATGTGGGACCTGACCTTGCAGCGGAGGCACTTGGCGAGTTTCTCGTTCTTTGGGATTGACTTCATGGTCTGCAACTGCAGGAGGGAGTGGCCGACACCCTTTCATGGAACTGGTCCACTGATGGTGCTTACTCGGCGAAATCGGCCTACGTTGGCCTCTTCGTTGGTCGCGTGGTTGACCCACTTGCGACGGTGGTGTGGAACTCCCACGCCCCTACGAAGTGCCTCTTCTTTGCTTGGCTAGCGGGGAGGAACCGATGTTGGACGGCGGACCGCTTGGCCAAACGGGGCCTGCCGCACCCCGACAGGTGCCCCTTATGCGATTAGGAGAGTGAGACTATCTGTCATTTGTTGCTGGGTTGTGTGGTGACGCGGCAGGTGTGGGCTACTCTGCTGGAGGCCTAGGGTCAGCGTGAGTGTGTCCCGCCTGCGGGGGCCACCATCCGGGATTGGTGGCCTAACCTTCCGATTCCGCACTCTACTCGGAAGGACTTCAGGACGGCGATCAGCTTGGTCTTCTGGACAGTGTGGTGTCACCGGAACGATGTGGTCTTCAATGGCGCGGCCCCATCGTCTCTGAGGATTCTGGCGGATGTTCGTGATGAATTCTCTAGGTGGGAGCACGCGGGACTTCTTAGGGGTCGAGTGCCCCCACCGGCCTTCGGGGCGAGTCGGTCGCCATCTGTAACGTAGTTTTCTTTCATCTTCCTTGCCACTAGTGGGCGTTGTATTGCCTTACGGCGTTGTACTAGCCTTCTAACTCTTTTTCTTTAATTGATGATGCACCTGTTGAGTTGCATTCTTGAAAAAAAAACCAGTTACGGCAAGTCGGCAATGACTAATATTGCATGCCAATCGTCGCCGGCGGCAGAAGATGAAAGAAAGGAGGGATAAAGAGAACGTATCGTATTCGACTCCTCTGTAACTAAAACTCTGTTTCTTGAGGCAGGGAGGGCAACCGGATGACAGCAGGGCAAGCCACAGGGAGCCACAACCAGAGGCAACACGAAACTAAACCGTGTTTCTTCCTCTCTCGTCTCCGGATGAATCGTGTGTGTCCCCCACCTTTCCCCCCTTTGCACCCACCCACCTTTTCCTTTTTGAGTACACAGCATAGGAATAAAAATATTTTCTCTTTTTTTTTCTCTTAAAAAAAGCAGATGCGACGTTATCGTTATTAGTGTCGATGGGCACACTGCTTGTATCGTTACTATACTGCTAAAACGTGAGCATCTGTGGTAAGTTAAGAATTTCAGTCCAGGTGAATTAATTTCAACAAAAATAACCTAATCAACTGGCTGACGATGCACAGTATCAACAATAATAACTAATATAATTCGAGTGGGGTGGGGCCTTAAGTAATGTGCTATGAATTTGCAAATGGGGCATGTCATCTTTTTTTTTCATTCTTCTTTTTGAAGAATCATTGCGTCGTATGATTATAGTTGAGTTATTGTGGCTGATATATCTGTCAGCCTTTGTGTTTCCTGTATGTACTACTAGTATAGTGGACCATGCAATTGGCCAATTGCATTGCATTGCATTGCAGAGGAAATCAATGTGCGTTTTGTATACCTTTGAAGCAATTCAGATCCATCTCTCACTCAGCTAGTATTGGGTAGGATTTTTTGCATGGGATGTAATCAAAACAGGGACCCACGGCCGCCTCATAAATCCTATCATAAATAAAAGAGAAAAAGAGGCAAAAAGCCAGATATATATATATATTTATAGTGTACTAACTGATATGTCGGACTCGGACACATTATTTACTAATTCAGGAGATGGGCCATGGCAATGCAAAACGGCTATATCCTCTTCGTTCATCAGAAATAAAAATAAAAATAATGGTCTTACTAGCACCCAGACGTTCGGACACTACCCATCCCGCGCTTCCCGCTCGCTCCCGCTCCGCTTTCGGCCTGCTCATGCCGCGGGAGGAGCATAACTTCTTATTATAAAGAGCTATTTGGGCTGGATATTGCTGGTACTAAGGACCTCCTTGCACATGCTACTTCTTATTATAAAGAGCTATTTGGGCCTGCTCCTGGCAATTTGTTTCAAATTTCACCTGATTTGTGGGCTGAACATGAACTTTTAGATAAGGAATATTTAGCTAGAACTTTTCTGATGGAGGAAATTAAAAATGCTCTCTTCTCTATGAAACCTAACAAGGCTCCAGGACCAGATAATATCCCCATTGAGTTCTGTCAAGCCACTTGGGACATCATTCGTCCTGATATTATGTGGATGTTTCAGGAATTTTTTAATGGTTCCCTTGATGTTGAGAGGTTGAACTATGGTATTATCACTTTGCTTCCTAAACTTGCGGGTGCTGATAGAATTCAACAGTTCAGGCCCATTTGTTTGCTAAGATGCCTTTACAAATGAATTACTAAAG
The DNA here is from genome assembly GCF_000005505.3 of Brachypodium distachyon. Lineage (NCBI taxonomy): Eukaryota > Viridiplantae > Streptophyta > Magnoliopsida > Poales > Poaceae > Brachypodium > Brachypodium distachyon. The sequence continues at coordinate 45,093,373 of NC_016134.3, read as the reverse complement.
TAATGGCCCTCAGGCTGGAACCTTATGCCGACAAATTAATTAGTGTTCAACAAACTGCCTTCATTAAGCAGAGGAATATCATGGATGGGGTACTCACTTTGCATGAGATTATGTATTATACACATGTTAAAAAAGAAGCTGGGGTTATCCTTAAACTGGATTTCGAGAAGGCGTACGATAAGGTGAATTGGGAGTTCCTTCTTTCCTGCTTACAGATAAAAGGCTTTAGTGATATATGGTGTCAATGGACTAAAAACATTCTCACTAATGGAACTGTTAGTGTTCAGCTGAATGATGAGGTGGGGCCCTATTTTCAAAGTGCAAAAGGGGTTAGGCATGGTGATCCCCTCTCCCCAATGTTGTTTAATCTTGTTGCTGAGGTTTTGACTAGAATGGTTCTTAAAGGGGCAATCTAATAACTTGTTTGTTGGCGTCGCTTCTGCTCTGGTGGAGAATGGTTTAGCCATTATGCAGCATGCTGATGATACTGTTATTTGTTTACAACATGACTTTGAGAAAGCTGTGAACATGAAATTATTACTTTCTGTTTTTGAGCTCATGTCGGGTCTTAAAATTAATTTCATGAAAGTGAAGTTTTCCTTGTTGGGGGTAACAATAATATGGCTGCTCAATATGCCAATCTTTTTGGTTGTCAAATTGGTTCTTTACCGCTTAAATATCTTGGTGTGTCTGTTAGTATTTCCCATATTAAAAACAAGGACTGGGACTTCCTGGAGGCCAAGTTTATAAAAAGATTGGATGCCTGGAAAGGGTGCTGCCTTTTTAACAAATCTTTTGTTGAAAAACTTGATAAACATCGAAGGAAATTCCTTTGGCAAGGCAATGGGAACAAGAAGAAATATCATTTGGTTAAATGGTCCAGGGTTTGTAAATCTAAAAGTAAAGGAGGCCTTGGTGTTAAAGATCTAAGGAAACAAAACATTAGTCTGCTATGTAAATGGTGGTGGAAGTTGGATACAGGCCAAGGTTTGTGGCAATCCCTGGTTAAAAGGAAATATTTGTTTACTAACACTATTGTGACCGTTAAAATGAGGCAGCACGACTCTCCTTGCTGGAAAGCTTTATTAAGGTTAGAAATTTTTACTTGGCTAGGAGGAAACTAAAGCTTGGTAACGGGAATTTGATGAGGTTATGGAATGATTGCTGGGATAACACTAATATTCCTTTATCTGAACAATATCCTGCCTTATACAATATTTGCCTGAATCCAGATATTTCTGTTAAAAAAATCTTGGATGCTGGTTCAGTTTTGTCGTTTAGACGTCAGCTTAATCCTGCTCTGGCGGGTCAATGGCAAGATATTCAAAATAAAGTGGAGGGGTTATCTCCTTCCTCTGATGAGGACTCTGTGTTATGGGCTCATGAGAATTCTGGTAAATTTACTGTAAAATCTCTATACAGGTGGTTAGAGAGGAATTTACATGGTGCTCATAATAAATGGATTTGGAAAGCAAAAATTCCCTTAAAGATTCAGATCTTTCTATGGCTGTTACTTCAGAATTCTTTGCTTACTAGAGACAATCTTATCAAGAAAAACTGGCAGGGATCGTCGGTCTGTTCCTTTTGTGGTCATCCTGAAAATGTCAAACACTTGTTCTTTACATGTTCTGTGTCTAAGGTGGTTTGGATGGTTTTTGGATCTCCTTTTGACTCTTATGTTGTGCCTACATTTTTGTGGCAATTTTTTGCTTTTCTTCCTGGTGGGGATAGATTCTTTGTTTATGGGCTCGCCGCTGTTACTTGGGCAATATGGAACTGTCGGAATCGTGTAACCTTTGAAAAGTATAAACTTCGGACACCTTTTGAGATTGTCTTTACTACGTGTGCTTTTCTTTTGTCTTGGGCAGGTCTTCACAAAGGAAAGGATGTTGATGCTGTCAAGAGGGTGCCACGAAATTGATCGCCAATGCTCAAATGCTGATGAAGAAACTGAATGAAGGAACTTCTACAACTGTGTTGTTGGATATGCCGCAACTTCCTATTGCTTGATGTTCTATGTTGTTTTGTTGATCTTTTGTTACGTCCTGCTTTTTGAAGTCTGGTCTGTAATATTTGGGTTGATTGTGGATGTTTAACTGTGTTAGGGTTATAGTTAGGACCAGTTTTCGTCTCATAGTCAGCGTTCTGACTGCGGTCCCTGATCAGCGGGTTTCCTGCTCAAAGTAGGTTGCATATCATCTCCCTTTCCTCCTTTAAACTTGTATCTGGTGGTGGCTGTGAGACCTTGTATTTCCGATTTGATTAATGGAAAGGGGAGAGATCCAGGTGTTAAAAAAAAAAAGTGCAGGCAGCGAGACGGCGGGAAATCCCCAGGAATCTTCCGGAGCAAGGAGCGCGGAGGCAAGTTTCCCCATCTTCTCCCGCCCCTCTTCCCCTGCGCCGCCGCCGCCGCCGGGCCGTCCAAGAGCTATTAATCTCCCTTTCCCCTTCCTCCATTCCCCTCCGCCGCTCTCCCCTCCCAAACCCCTCCTCGCACCCAAGTGGGGAGCGCCGCCACCATGTCCGTCAAAGAGGGGAGCGCCGACACGGATCTCCCCACCATTTTTGAGGTGCGGCTGGAGCAGGCGACCCTCTTCAAGAATCTCGTGGAGGCGATCAGCGACCTGTTCAGTGAGGCCTACTTCAACTTCTCCGGCAGGGGCCTCGATGTCCGGGCCGTCGACAGCAGCGGCTTCACGCTCGTCGCGTTCCTCCTCCGCGCCGAGGCCTTCAATTACTACAGCTGCGACCGCGCCCTCTCCGTGGGCCTGAGCCTCGCCGACATGGCCAAGGCCGTCCGCTACGCCAACAATGACGACATCCTCACCATCAAGGCCGTGGAAGAATGGTTCTACGTCGTTACCTTCACGTTCGAGTCGCCCAGTAAGTGCCCGCACGTCTTTTGCGCTCGCTGCTCTTTGCCCTGGCCCTGTGCTGAATTTGGGTTTGTGGAAATGAACGGATGGTGTGATTATGGATTATGATTTCAATTGCGAGGACAATGACGACGGCCCCCTCGAAATCAGTGAATCCCCGGGATCCGATTACCAGGCCATAGTCTGCATGCCCTCTGCCATGTTTATGGGTATCTGCAACAAGCTCAGCAGCTTCGGGGAGAGGGACACTGGTACATAGATTTTACCTGGTGATTTATAAGGCTAACTGTTACTGTTGCGCATTGAGGATTCTAGTTCTGTACCTTGAACCATTTCCATCTCCTGCCGTAGTTGTCATCTCGGTGGATAAGGAGCATGTCAGGTTCTTCACTGGGGGGGAAACTGGGAGCTCATCAATTGTCTGCAGGCAGACCCAAACTGTTGACAAGGTACTTACTGGTTTGATCCTCTTAGCCCCTCAAATTGGAGTGGATCTCATCCTCTGAATATCTGTATGTGACTGTAACATGAAATGCAGTGAACAATCATATCAGTGATGTGTTGTCGATTCTTAATGCCCTAATGTTGTTAGCAAGCGTGCATTCTTGGTTCCTCACCTAGGTTACCTTTTAGCCTGTCTGGTGGATACACACCAGATTATCAGAACATGCATGCATACTGCCTTAGAATTTCGTTGTCTCACTATACCGTGTTGAGTTGCTAATTCACTTTGTTTGCTAATGTTGCTCTTCTGTGTTGGGAGTATTAGTTTAGTCTGTATAACTGGATTTGTTAATTTGTCTACATATTTCATAAAGTGGAACAATGCTCTTCATTTGGTTGATTACATTGGTATTGATAAATAGGATTGAATTAGGCGTTCGTTTTTTTAGTTATTGCCTATTTCCTTCTTAACTGTAAAATCTGGGTGAGGTGGTTCTCTGCAGTGCAGATTACCATCTGTTTATTCTATAAATTTCAATTGGTTCTATCATATGGAGTAACTTCTTTAGTATCCTGTGCCATTCAACTGCTAGAAATACTGTAGAATGGATCCTGTTTATGCGTATCTGCACTAGTTAATGGGTCATGTTTGTATCAATGCAGCCAAAAGAACCTATCGTTATGGAGGTGAAAGAAGAGGTTTCCCTGACCTTTCAACTGAGGCACATGAACTCCTTCTCCAAGGCGTCTACCCTGTCTGATCAAGTGACTATCAGTCTTTCATCCAAGCAATCCGCGGTGTTCGAGTACAAGATCGCAGAGATGGGCTACATCAGATATTACCTGTCGCCAGATGAGATGCGGAATGACGAAGATGACGCTGCAAAGGAAGATAAGATGCAGAATGAGGGAGATGAGATGCAGAACTGATGACTAGCGGGGATACGCATGGTCATGTTGCCTGCTTTGTCTTTCCACCATCAATTGCTTGACTATTGTTTGCAAGCAAAAAAGATGTTATGTCTATCTATTTATTATGTCTCATCTATTTAGGCCAGACAGTTTCAGCTGCTTGTATCAGTATCTGCTGTGAGTCCTTGGAGTCCTTGGATTTACAGTGAATTTAGATGAGTGGATTTGTGCTTTGTGCATTGTTATATGCTGTGCTGTTTGATCCGGTCACACAATTTATTTGTTGGGTGGGCAAAAATGTGCCTTTCGTTTCTTTTACTGCAGTAAATTTGGAGACTGACCTGCTCAAAGGTGCTCCTGAGCGGCAGTCCTGATTTCCGTGCTTCAGGGCGAAAGGATGCGTGGCCAGGACCGAACAGACGGCCTATCCCTCCCTTACACTGAAAAGGTCTCAAAAGTGGCTAATTTGTTGGGCGTTGGTTAATTCATCCCCTAATTTTAATGAAATGAATTAGAAAGGATTTGTCAACATCTAAATTTTGAATATTAGCTACGTATTTTTCAACGTCTATGTTTTAGCCATACGATATATGACACTAGGCAGAGTGACGCGCCGTGCTTGGGGAGGCAGTTTGGGCCAAGTTGGTTTGCAGTTAGCGGCAGGTCACCGGTAGGTTTCGTTTGGGCCGAGGATCGAGAACTTCTGCGATCCTGTCCGGGAGATTGTGGACATCAGCTGAAGTTTTGTGTTCAAATAGTAAGAATATGTTCGTGACAACAGTATGTGTAGTAAGAATCTGTTCGTGACAACAGAATTTTTAAGTGTCTTTCCGTATTTTGAACTATGAGGTTTGTAGCGTGAAAATGAGAACAATGACTTTTTGTTTAAGGTGTAATTTATGAACTTATCAATGGAGCACAATATGTATGTGATGTTACTTTTGGAGAAAAAGCACTGCAAAAAAATTGTTCTGTATAAGCAGTTTTTTCTTTGTATATATGGTATAAATCAATTTTATTAGGAAAGGACATGCACACCAGAATCAAATGTTTCTCACAGCACATACGAAACAGGGTTAAGTAATAGGAGAGTAGCATAAATAGCATTGCTGATCACCCAGGTACAGCCACAATTTCTTAGGAGTATGGTAAACAGAGTGCTGCTGGTCAGCTAGCAGATACACTTTTGCCTAAATAGCACTTCTGATCAGCTCTACAAACACAGAGTTGCAACCACCAAGTATTCAAACGCAGTGATAATGATTTGTCGAGAGTTGTTATGTTTGTTGCTGTCTTCAGTAGAAGAGAAGTTTCTGAGCAGTGACGCACTGAACAGAGCTCGAGAGGTGTCATGCTACCTGCGACGACGCTTGAAGGTGGTTGCTGAGTCTCTGTGTGATAAGCTGATGTAGCTGCCTTCCTAATGAACCATTGTATGGCTCGGTGTTGTGAGTGGCGTCTCGTGTGAGGACACCCAAAATAATATGGCAGGATCTAAGCACAGAGTGTTGAAGAATCGTAGGACCTCTGGAATCCTTTGCTTGAAACACTGTCATGCTATATAAGCAGTAATCAAAAGCATATGCTATAGCAGAGTTAACGGCGCTTGGTTTTCAAGCACACTAGAATTCATCGCTAGGTAGCGAGGTTACCGCCTTCTCTGTGATGTGTAGGTACCATCGGTGGTAGCACAGCACGTGGTATATTATATACAATGGTTGTGACATGCCGTCTCTCCTGCAAGCACAAACATTGTGGTTATTGGTTAGTACAGTTTCAAAATATTTGATGTGTGACTCTGCAGGTGTTTTTTCTTTTAGAATTTGAAAGACTCACAGTAAGAAGAGAGACCGTTCCTAGCCTGATGGACAATGCCATCGGCCAGATGTGCATTAGAGCCAGGACAAGCTGTGAGTTGGATTAGTTTTGTTGCCTTTGAAGATAAATCCACTGTGTTCATGTTCAGTGATAGTGTCATCATGCTCAACAGTACATTAGTGAATTCGACACAGACATTTCTAATTTGATGGAGCATGTTCATGTAGCGGCGGTTCTGAGCATCACGGTCTAGGAGCAGCTTAGTGAAATCAGTGTTGAGTTGATCCTGCCTCTTCCTGATGAAACTCTCACTAAAACTATCCATCTTAACATTCTTGCAGTCAAGGCAGTTCTGAACCGCTATCATATGCGGCATACATTTTCCGGCTTAAGTTTCCGCTTACCATTCGTTTCCGTCTATTTCCAGTCGTATTTACCCGTTTTCGCTTTACCGTTTATCCCGCTACCATTTTCGTTCCCGGCTGTCCGGCTCCCGCTCCCGTTTCCGTCTAAAAATACGAAAACGAAAACGATAGAGCAATTTTCCGTTCGTTTTCGTCCGTTTTCAACTTTACCGGTAGGTTTCGTATCGGCTGAGGATCAAGAACTTTTGGGCGGGCACAGCTGCAATCATGTCCGGGAGATTGTGGACATCAACTGAAAGTTTTGTGTTCAATTAGCCTGGAAGTGTGTGTAGTAAGATTCTGTTCGTGACAACAGAACTTTTAAGTGTCTTTCCGTATTTTGAACTATGATGTTTGTGGCATGAAAATGACTTTTTGTTCAAGCTGTAATGTATGAACTCATGAATGGAGCAAAAATTGTTCTGTACAAGCAGTTTTTTCTTTGTAAGGAGAACGACACATTATCGTCAACTAAGAACAGAAAAGTCATTTCGCGTGCCTCTGTATCCTCCACGGTAAGCAACATGGCCAAGATTCACTTACCATCTCATGTCGCTCGTGGCTTGCTCTTCGCTCTCCGTTGCACCGGTTGAGTTGTCACCATGGTCAGCGCCGCTACGTTTTTGACTGTGGGGGTAAGGACCTGGCTCCCCTACCTCGAGGGTGAGACGAGTGGGGAGGCGAGGCTACCCCCGCAGGTCCCACAGGAATTGAGTGTGAGAGAGGAGGATAGGAGTGGAGGCTTGAGACGAGGGTTGGATCAGAGAACAAACAAGGAACTTTAATAAAGGAATAAATGGCATTGAAATCAGGTGTTCCTCTGTCCTTACACACCGTCCGCACCCAGGTATTTATAGGGAATACCAAGGGTGGGGGGCTGTTTACATTAGGGTTACAAGTACTGTTACAATGACGAGTGGCCCCGCCAGGGTCAAATCTGTACAAGCACAATGTTCCTCCAACTGCCCCCCTAGGGTTCCTTGGCCGCCGCCAGGCCCTTCGGAGGTAGTTACGTCCTCGAGAAGTTGCACCCCGAGGGTCCGTCGGAGGAGCGCTCCACGCGAGGATGGCAATCTTGAACGTACCCTCGTATCGATGGAGTCCTGAAACATCAATTGGACAAAGAACAGGGAAAAGTTATGGTTTACGGGGGGCTGCCTGGGGGTTCATCCTTGGGTCAGCCAATTCTTGCTTGTTTCGTGAGGGTTGCGTTTCCGGTGAACCCTCGCAACAAGTACTCGCGTAAGTGACCTCGCGGTTCTTAGCTAGTGGGTGTCGTGGGGTGTTTTGTTATAGTTAAGGGCCGCGGAGCTGGTCGGGGGTTGGGCAAGGGTGCCTCCCCCCAACAGCAGCCCCTCGAGGGTTTGGCCCAGCGTGGTGGGTCAGAGCAGCGAATATTGTTTTAGGAGGGAAGGGGAGCTTATGTGCTTGCCGGACCTTCGCCAGCGACGCCCGGCCTGCTCGTGGGCCGCGCACGTTTGAGGCCTGGTGGCCTTTTACTGTTTCCTGGGAATACTGTTGCTTGAGTTGATTTGCGGATGTGACCACTGAATACGCGGGGGCCGTTGATCGCCTCGCGGGATTCGCGCCGTTCGTTTCACGTCGGGCCGTCGCCGGTTGCTGCTATAAATAATCGTAGTAGGTGGCTGGGCTGTCCTGTGCTTTCCTTGCTGCTGCCGAACTGCTGCTGTTGAGTTTGTCTTGCGAGGGCTGCATAGCTGGTTTGTTTGGTCGCGAGGGTTGCATTGTCGTGCTGGGTGTGGGGTTGTTTGTTGTGCGTCCTGCATGACGGAAATGTCTCGCGTCAAGAGCACTGCGAGGCCTGCTAGTGCGGGTGCCGGCGAAGGTTCTGAGAAGAGGAAGAAGTTGATCGAGTTCCCGCTGAGTCGTATAGCCGACTCGGATCTGGATAGCTTCGCAAAGAAGCATAATTGGTTCGAGCGCAGCAAGGCTCGGAGAACGGGTGGGGAGACAGTGCCGCGCCCTAAGGATAATGAGGTCGTTGTTTTCATGGAGCATTTTGTTGCGGGGTTCAGGTTTCCGACGACTGGGTGTGCTGCGGAGGTTCAATCTGAGGTTCCACCAGCTCAATCCTTCTTGCTTCACCAAGCTTGCGGTCTATGTGTGGGGCTACAAGTCGCAAGGCGTGGAGCCTGACGTTGAGGGCTTCGTGCACACGCACCGGGTGCACCCGCAGCCTCGGGTGTTGAAGGAAGACGAGGCTTCCGTGGAGATGGCGCAGTATGCGGTGTACACGTTTGTGCATCGCGCGGGGATGGCGTTGCCCGTCCAAGCACAGAGGAACAAGTGGGCGCCTGACTGGTTGGACCACTGGTTTTATTACGAGCTTGAGGAGGCCCCAGAGCTTTGCGGGGGTTTGAAGAAACTTGGTGATGTTACCGCGAAGCCCGTGATGACTGACGCTAGTTGGGCTTGTGTTGATGCGCTGAAGGTCCTGTCTCGGCATCTTTGTGCGAGGGACCTGGTGGAAGAGTTTGTCTATGCATGGGTCTGTGAAGGACGTTGAAGAATACTCCGAAGAAGCTGAGGAAAGTGGCGGATCACAGGGCCAAGCTAGAGCATGTGCTGGAGGAGGTGACGGAGGCTGCGGAGATTTTGGTTGGTAAGTTGGAATCTTCGGAGATAGCGAAGATTAGAAGTACTTTGGGTGACAAGCGAATGTTGAATCGTGTGTTTGATCTTTTTGGAGCGACGTATCCGGATTGGGCCTCCACTGCGGAGGGCAAGTTGGTCGCGTCGGGGAAGAGGAAGCGGGGTTCGTCTGGCCCGGCTGCTGAGTCGTCGGGCCGTCACGGGCGCGGCTCAAAGCGAGTTCGCCGGGCCGGGTCAGTGGCGTCGTCCCGGGGCCGGGGGTCTACGGCCATGGCTCCTATTGTGGTGGAGGACGAGGTACGGGTTGGTTCGATTGAGTTGCTGGCCGGGGGTGGAGACAACGATTATAGTGCGGACGAGGCGGATCGTGATACGAGCCTGGCGGAGTCTGAAGGGTCCTCCAGCGAAGGTGGCGGAGTCTGAAGGGTCCTTCTCGGGGCATCTGTAAAGACCAGACATTTGAGGCAGCAGTGCTGAGTGACACGGCCAGTTACCCATGGCTCCATGCTTAGATCAAGTGCATCCAGAACACAAATCATCAGCACTAAACATTGTAATTCACCAGTGAGAAAGCAAACGTGACTGGTTTCCACAACAAGAGAAAAAAAATCTAACATCGTAAGAGACTGGATAGACTAACAAACTAGTCAACTACCTAGAAGAAATTCTTGATTGATTCCATCTCTAAAATGATGCTAAAAGCAAGACACCACGGATTTAATTACTCTTTAATTATTGACCATGGTAATACTGATTCTTCGGCTACCTTTCTTTCTTCGGTACTACTTCCTCCGTTTCAAAATAAGCGACTTGAATTTGTATAAGAATTTATACAAATCCGGATCACTTATTTTGGTACTGAGTCAGCGGTAACTTCCAAATGCTTTTAACTGTCTATTTGTCGCAAAGGTAGCAGTAACAGGAGCTCTTGAGAATCGACCCGACGCACTTGTGTTCCAAGACCCGGGCATGGAACATCTGCCCTGCGATCCAGCACGTCGCCTTGCACAGAGGAGCCACGCACAGCGGGCTGCCCGACGTGTTCTCGTAGCAGTTCGGCTTCTTTACTGAAACAAAATCATTAAATCAACACACAAATACCAGTGTTAACAACAAAATCAAACCCTCCTTGGTTAAAACATGATATGAAATGAGAAAGAGAACAGCAATTCAGAAAGATTGATTCACGGACCTGCGGAGGCAGGGCTGCCGAGTAGAACAAGTGCCAGTAAGAACAAGAGGATAGCATTCCTACCACCCATGACTAAACGAGTATTGTATATGGTGATTTGTGAAAGGGGATATTTATAGACTTGGGAGTCAAAGGATTCCCCTGAACTTAAGTACTCGTAATAAAGAGAAATTCATAAATGTTTATTAACCTGCTGATAAGTATGCATGCATGTAGTCCGTTGCAACGTTTTAACCGTCCGTTGCAACGTTGGGATCCAAGAAAAGTCTCATGCGACCCTTTCTTTCTCTTAGGTTGTTGCATGCAGCGCCGAACGAGGTGCCAAGGCCTTTGGCGTTTTCTCGAGAGTAATCAGTGTGTTAAGTTTTGAAGGATTTTAAACACACGGCTAGTGCCTTTGTTTTAGGTCAGTTCCAGTGCATTGTACCTTAAGATTATATCTTATCATTAAATGTTTGTTTAAGATACAAACCCTCCAAATAGCTTGCATCTTATTGATGTATCTAGAATAGTTGTCATTTAATAGTTTGGTGGGAGAGTGAAAGGATCCCATTTTAACGAATCACACATAGAGATATTGATAATACACAAAATGTTAATGGTATTTCATAACTAATCGATTGAGCAGCAGCTCATAGACTGCCTGAAAAAGAGGAGTATTTATTATTTGAGCTATATCCTGCCATAAGAAGACCAACAGGAGCAATACTTGAAATGGCAATCCATAAAAAAAAACAAGAAATGACTGCAAAGATTAAAAGTTGCCATTTAAGATTATAATCATAGTCAATAGAGATTATATTAAAAAGTGGCCATGGACAAAAACGAGAAACTTCAGCCACCAAAGTGTCTAGCGAGATTTATAAGGAATCAAACCTAGCTAAGTCACCGCAATAGTAGACTGTCTTGTAAGTGCATAGGCGGGGGCACCGATCCGATCTTGACATAAAGTCATGCCAACATTGCCAAACCAGGACAATGACGATGCTCGCGAACGCGGGAAACAATGGGTTGTTTGAAGAAGACGACATCGTTTCTATCACCCACGGCCACGTCGATAGAGAACGATGAGAACCAAGTAACTCACAAGCTCTTTTGAAATAGAGTTGGAGAAAAATTATTAAAAGCATCACCACGAAAGCGGCCTGTTCATGACAACATTTCTAAAGAACTCTTGTTATACACTGGAGCCAAAGATCCGAGGCTCTTCCACCCTTCGCTATCGCGTGGCTCGAGAGAGAAAGAGGAGCCGTCAAACTCACCGCCGGCGAAAGTACGCTCGAACCCTAACTCTAATAGTCGTAAATGATTCGCATTATGTAAAGACGTGTTTCTCTTTGAGTTTCATGAAATTGAGAACCAACACTGCTCGGAATTAGCTGAAAAAATCATCAGTCTATCGCTTCAAAAAATTCACAACTTTTCACGACTTGCACGAAGATTTCACAATTTTCAAGGGAAAATTGGCAACAGCACACCGTTATTTTTTGGCCTTTGCCGAAACACATTGCTGGATTGTGTCTTTGTTCAGTACCATTACAATTTTGTGGCCATTTGCCAGAACACACCGCCTAGCCCAAAACGGAAAGTTTGACTTTCTTTTTTTTTCTCTGGATGACACTTTTTTGCTTGGGAGGATGATGGTTTTGAACAGTTTTTTTTTCTAATTGAGAACTTGGCCCCAGAAGACAGTGTGTAAGTGTCAAATTTGGACATTATTTGATTTCAAAATTGTTCAGCATTTAGGCTCAAATCGAACCATAATAGTCCACAAAATCATATGTTTAAAATTCAGGTCTGGGGGTATTGTGGAAAAAGTGAAACTTCCGTTTTAGGCTGAGCGATGTGTTGTGATAAATGATCATAAAATTGTAATGGTACTGGACAAAGGCACAATCCAGCAATGTGTTTCGGCAAAGACCAAAAAATAATTTTCAAAGAACCGCAGGAAGGCAGCTAGCACGGGGTACCTGAATCTAAAGCCGTTCTCCTCCCCAAAACCCACCGCGCCGGCAGTCTCTCCTTCCATCGAAGCACGCCTCCCTTCCCTTCCTCCTAGCTTCAGCAGCCCCTCTTCCTCCTCCTCCCAGATTCCTCTCCCTCCTCACCCCACCTCCTGCTCCGACCTACCCGAACTCCAATCCGCCGCGCCCCGCCAACGCCTGACGCCCCCTCGCTGCCGTCCCTGCTACCCCCGCGCCGTCCGCAACCTCCGACACTGGTTTCCGAGGTACGAGCTCTCAGTCGTCCGACGATTACTTAAACCCAGCCCGATTAACCCCTCTCAGTGTTCTAGATCCGCGCCGCGCCCCGTATCATGTCTTCGGAGGAGCTGAGAGCAAGCCTGTCAGATTTGGCGGTGGCTCCGACGGCCGGCGCAATCGATTCTTCTTCTTCTTCGGGTGATCCGTCGGCCGAGGGGGGCGCGCAGGTCAGTTGCTTCACGGAGGACCTGCACGACGTCACGCTCCATTTCCAGATCATAAGGTTGTCTAAACAGGTACTACTACTCTGCAAGGTTTCATCCTAACTTTTTTTTTTCTCAAGGTGCTCACAGTGTTAATTTTCATGACTCTCCAAGCAAACTAATGTTGCATAAAATTCTGAAGCGTGAACCGCGATTGGTGGCTTCTTGTTTCTAAAGTTCTGTTTGGTTGTGCATCAATTAAAAAATCGCATCAACTGTGTTGAACTCGTGAAAATTGGCTAATAGACGAATTGCTTGGTTTTTGTCCTCACTTACTGCCTTTGGCTTCTCGATCAAATTTTGCATCAAAATATCACTGAAGCAAAGACATCTGGAGTAGGATTTTGTACAGGACAAGTCTGACACCAATTAGCTTGTTAATGAGCTTTGTCGTGTGCGAAATTCAAGAAGTTAAGAATGAATCCGCCTGTCGAGGGGCGAAGAAAAAGTGAAAAACATGTCAAAAAACTATGGAAGGATGATGCCCTACTACTACCAGATGGGTAACTCAGTCTGTTGAAGTCAGTAGGTTGCAGAGAAAAAAAACATATCATGAAGCTACCATAGATGTTCTACTAGATGTCTATGTTTAGTTTCATTCAGTAAAGCAAGAATGTTTTAATATGAAGTTCTGAACTTCTTAAGCATTTTATTACATGAAGCATGCTGGTATAAGCATTTATCATTATCCCTGTCCAAGTTAATCTTGCTTCAGATAGTTTTGACTTTTGATGATATATGTTAGGATTACAATAGAGAATACTTATGGCACTTCTTTCATTTCGACAGAAAACTTGGAACATGACACTGTTCCCAGTGTTAGCCATGTTCTGGACAAACATTTTTTTTAATTCACCATATTTATACACAGTACATTATGATCTCCATTTTGCTCTTTGTTAAATGTTTGTTTGTTATCTGTTTTGAGCCATTTTTTGTATGCAGATCTATGCATGGATAGGATGTAATACAGCAAAGTTTGGCCATTTATATGCTGCAGCAACTACTCGGCCGGTAACAAGCAATTATTATATTCTTAAGAACTGGTGTAGTGATGTATATTTATTTATCTACAGGCGATTAATGCCCGATGTTGCATATACATGATCATTGCAGGGCAACGGAGTGAGTGTCACATCTGTACTTGGAGGAACATCTGATAACACTGGATCTAGCATGGCCCGCCGCTTAGGTACTGCTATATCTGCTGGCAATTCGCCTACCTTCCATCATATTGGCATGAGAAACATCACGCTTACATCACCTCATGTTTCAGTGCTGAAGACAGGTCTAAATATAGTTCTAGCATGCAACATCCCAAAAGACAGCCCCATGCTCGAGGTACTAATGGCATCTTGGCTTCAGAACTGGCAGGGTTACTTATGTATATATACCTTATGGCTTGATGGCTTATATTATCATGGTTTTCACTTTTCAGGCCGCTGCAGAGAGGAAGCTGGTGGAGAAACTGAGAAGTTTAGGCTATATCAGACCCAAAGCAGGAGATGCTAGCACTTGCACAACGCACTGATGGACACTTTTGAGCTCTCATGTCACTGGTGCAGGGAGCCATGATGCCTTGTGATCTGCTGGTGCTTGGTTTAATTGAATGGACACTACCGTTTTGCACATGGTGATATCTGAAATTTCGTCGGCATGTTGACAGAAGTATCAAATGTGTCCTGATGTGATTACCTTAGTTGGGGGGTGTAGGCATGATGATATCTGAAATTTTGTGGGCATGTTGACACAAGTATCAAATGTGTCCTGATGTGATACCTGAATGCAGACTGGTATTTCAGTATCTGACCCTGTGGAATCCTGAGAAAGTGGGGTATTTGCTCATAGCAACGATCATGCTGATCTTTGTTAATTCTCATCCAGTATTGTGCTTAAATACTAGTACTCCACTTCCTGTTGTTTGTTTCACTATAACTGTCTGCGATGTCCAGATTCTACTGAAAAAATTATGTCTACCGTATTGTCACCAGGGGATCATCTAACTGGACTGAAATTTGCTTCCAGCGCAACTCCAATTTGTTTCGATGTAGTAACAAAACGAAAGAAAAAAAAAGGAGGGAAGAGAATGATCAGGTATAGTGAGATCAATGTGTGACTGAGTTAAGTGTCGAGGCCTTGGTTGGGCATGGAGCGGCCGGAGACGACGACGCGGAGAAAGGGCAGCATTTTTGTCCGATTTGGTGTGGCAGCAGGCGATTTGAGTCGCGGTGATTTTTCAGAAAAGAGTCGAGACATTCTTGAGAGCCACGGATAGCAGATTGATTGTTCATTGCTTCCTACTTGAAAGCATCAACAGATCAATTGACAAATACTCAAGCAAGTGCATAAAACCAAGCATATCAGACACTGAATGCTGAAACGCTCATCAACAATTTATGGCAGCTGTGACATGTGTCTCATACTGAGAAACAACCCCCAATGCAGATTTCTCACAAGAGAGTTCAACATGTGACTGCATCACCTTTTAATTCACTAATTCTACTGGATTGCACTAGTGTCAGCTGAAACTCTGAACCAACTTCCAGATTTCCACCAAAATGAGATTGAGATAGTTCATCAGCAAACTCCAAAAAAACTAAACTTCCCCAGATTTTCCACAAAGTCAGTCCCCCACAAACTGCCACCATCTGCCACTACTTGATTGTTAGTTTTAAGAAACCTGGACATAAAAGTAGAAAACGTTAACGACATTTTGATATAAAACATACAACAAGGTCCCGACATATAAAGAGAGTGAAGGTTAGAAAAAACATATAAAGATAATGCATGATAGAGCAACAAGAGATAGAAGATTGATGTAAACAGAAATGCTACTATAGTCCATCTATCTCCCTAAACAAGGTGAAATGAATTGTGAATTATCATCTGGATATACATGTCTTGACAGCGGGATTGCAGCAAAAACTTACACCATACATGATCCTTGTTACCCCAGCAAAGCTTCAAGCTCAGCCTTGGTCAGTTGGTGAAACATTAGGGGCTTTTGAATAATAACTATACAAAGAGAGCAAATGATACCAAAAAAAAGGACCAAAAGTAGCTGACTAGCAGAAATGCTAATTTAGTCCATCTATGTCTGTCTATTTTTCATCCATAGACAAGAAGAATGCATCATAGACATCTGAATGGATGTTTGGTTGATAGCAACCAAATATGCATTAATAAAGAAGCATTAGCTAAGAGAAAGTATCCAGAGATTCATTAGCTGGTAAATAGGTACCCTTCATGTCTTCGGCTGTCTGTCTGAACGAACCAGAACATCTGCCAGAGTCTTGTTCTTTTTTACGTCGTTGTTGCCTATAAAAGATTCATTTGATCAGCGTGCAAGATTTCAACCAACAGCCACAGCACTAACAAAAAAGAATTTATAACAGTATAGATTTCTCTGCATTGCATACTAGAGCTAGCAAAGAACAAAAAACTGATACATAGTTCAGGTCCACAAGAATTTAGTAAATTGTGCGCATACGTTATTTTGAACAAAACACTTTAGTGAGTCAAATAAAGTAACTCAGAATATGCATGATGATCATTATGGGATTAACCTGGAGTAATATACAGTGTACCGTGACAGAAAGCATAGCTTACAAAATAGAAGATTTAAAGCTAAATAGCTCATACTAGCGCATAAATGTTTGAAGGTCATTTGTTATGGCCAAGGCAATAAGAAACATGATTGGAAAACCAGCAGGTTGAAATGCCTGAAGAAACATATGGAGAAACTGCAGACATGGTCAAGAACACAACCAATGTGGCACACACGGGGCCAAACACACATGAATTAAACTAGACATGTATGTTGGTCTCATCAATACTCATAACTCATGTCCTTAGATATGATTGGAAATTTGCAACTAACTAAAGCGAAATGTGTCACTTTGATCACCTGGAATGGGGGTCGATCCGAGAAACGACGGGAGCACACATGGCAGATAGGAACTTGCTGCGGACTGAGGAGAAACGCCACCCTGCAGAAATGCAGCACCCACCATCACCTTCTCCTGGCGCAAGTCGACGCTGATGGTAAACTCCTTGACGTTGAGATGCAGCACATCACTGTCGAGTGGGTCGATAGCAGCGATGGAAGGCAGCACCTTCACGTCGGGCCAAAGGCTGGCGACGGACACATCGTGCTCCAGCGTCCAGCTGCCGCTCTCGTCGTCCAGAGCGAAGGACCTGACATGGAACGCATCGGCCTCGGCGTAGACCAGCCTGCCGACGCTGACTCCCATGCGCCGGTGCTTGTCGAGGATCCGCATGTTAGTCTCGTTCCGTGAGACAGAGCCAGCGAGCACGGTGCCCGCGGGAAGCTCGACGGGGCGGAGCTGGGGCTGGTCGCAGAAGGGGTCGAGGCAGACGGCGCCCCAGCTGACGTCCACCCACCAGAGCCGGCCGCCGAAATCAAACACCTCGTGAAGAACCATGTGCATCCGGCGGCCAGGCGGCAGCGGGGACGGCAGCACCAGGTCGTCCTCCCAAACCCCCTTCCGCGAGTCGAACCGGCGCAGCAGGAAGCGGCGTCCGTCGTGGGCCACGCTAAGCTGCGCGGCGGCGTACCTCGCCTCGGGAGCCTGGGTGAGGAGGCCCATGCCCGTGCCGTCCGTGCAGCCTGTGGAGGCCTTGCCCGCCGCGCCGCCGCCGCGGGGGAAGTCCGGGAGGCAGAGCAGCTCGCCGGTGACCGGGTTGCAGACCCGGCGCTCCGACCACCGGCAGACGGGCTCGGAAGGGACGGCCTTGAGGAGCACCGCCTCGACCCGGAGCGCCTCGACCGGGAGGCCGTCCGGGAGCTTGACGCGGGACTTGAGGGTGTCCAGGAGGAGGAAGCCGTCGCTGCTGGCGGCGAGGAGGCGGCAGCGCATCGTGTCCATGTATGCGCGCTTGTCCCCCGGGGGCTCGAGGGCCAAGGACCAGATGGGGATGGTGATGGAGGAGGCGGACGGGGGCGGGCGGAACGAGCACGACACGCCTCCCCGGGATTTCGTCTGCTTTATCTCCCGGTCCATCATCACCCACGGAGGGCGAGTGGCGGCGGTGGAGAGGGGGCGCCGTAGGCGGCCGGAGACGGCGCCACGGACAATGGGCAGCATTTTGGGAGGTCCTGTCTGTACTTGGGAGAAGGAGAGACGCCGGAGTGGGTGCTTCCCTTGTTCCCGCAGCTGTGACAAGTCGGCTTTTTTTTCACGTGCTCGGTGGTACTGTACTACGGTCTACTGCGCATTCCTAGCTTCTTGGTCCATCCTGCTCCCACCGATTCGAGCACAAGCAAGTGATTCTAACTCTTGGTCTTAGTCAAACATTTAAAATTGTGTCCAAATTTTTATAGATTTTGTTTACCAATTTTCGACCGCTCGTCTCCGCCGCCACCCATGCCGCGATCTCCCCGACGGCGGCCTCCGCCTCTCCCGTCTCCATCTCGTCGACGAGAGGAACGAGCGCGTGAAAGCGGCGGGAGCCGAGTGAGCAGCGGCGGAGTGTGTTGACGTCGCCGCTGCACGGCTCTCCGCGTAACATGGGAGTTAATACCATTCCAATTGGGATTACCCAAGTAATTAGTGTTTTTGCTATTAGCTGAATTTTTGGACCAGTAATAGTCCAAAAATACTACTCCCATCGTCCCCAAATAACTGATTACAAATTCACGACACTTATTTCGGGACAGAGAAGTAATAATTATGCGACAAAACCCCTCATTCATGGTCAATGCAAGAGAAGCAAAGCTACTAAACGTGGTAAATAAATCGAAACTAGAATATATATCCCTAGTTCTTCAAGATAAACAAGTCGCATTCTACCACAAGCCGTTTATGCCAAGAAAAATGGTACAGCGCCAATAAATCCATGGGATAATATTTGTAAAATAGCTCCATTTCAATGTTCATTGTGGAACCAATTCCTAATATGAAACCATGCGAGATATGGAGGAATAGTTTTTTTTTTCAATTTCTTTTACCAAGAAAAGCTGAACCAGCATAGATTACTTGGATCACTCCTATTATTCCCAACCAGGGCGAGACCATCTGAAACGGTCAGCTTAGTCCTGCTCATTGTGTACTACGGAGTACTCATGTAAAGAAATCAAGATTCATAATGTCTTGCGAGAATGCATCAGGCATATGCACACCAAATTAACCAGACGCATTTCGACAATCAGACTTAAGAATCCAAACGTGAATCTGCATCCCCCAAACACGCTTCTCAAATCAGTAGGTTCATTAATGCAACCAAATCACCTGAAGCTTAATTTGGCAAATGCTTAAGTACTGTGCAGTAATTCTGACAAAATGTTAAATTAAGACCAGAACAGTACTACTCCATCATCCACCTGAAGTTTAATTTGGCAAATTCTTAAGTACTACTACTGTACATCTGACAAAATGCTAAATTAAGACCAGAAGTCCAGAACACTACTATACTCATAGTAATCCTAGTTAGTTGCACGTGAACCTGAAGAAAACTGGGCATAAACTCGGACAGTGAATAATCAAATTGACAATGAATGAATGAATGAATGTTCTTGCACGCCCTTTGGCAAGAATTTCGATCAGCGTCAGTTGATAATCTGTTAGGAACGATCAGCATCAGGCGCAGGAGAAGAAATCGTTGTAGCCCTCGAGTTGACTGAGGGGGAAGATGATTGGGTGGGGCTTGTTCCTGCACCTGCCGAGGAGTTCTCCTCCATCCTCCGCCGCCATGGAAGAAGAAGAGACCTCGTCGCTCCCCGACGCGGCCAGCCACTGCTTCGGTTCGTCGCCGCCGGCCAACGGCGCCGTCTCAACTTCTTCTGGCCGGCCAAGAAAGCCCTCCAGCGAGGCTGCGTACTCGTCCACGCGCTTGCCGGCTTCCACAGGGGGAGTTTCTTGTGCCGCAAGACCGCCGCCAAGAAGCTCTTCCGGCGAGCAGGTAAAGCGACTGGCACCGGCGGGGACGGGGACGGGGAGGGGAGCAGCGAGTCGTGTCTTCTTGGGGGACGGCACAGGCAGATCGGCGGCGACGGGCGCTGCCCTCTTGGTGTTCGGTGCTGCGTGCGCGCTCACGGGCTCTGCTCGTTCTTGACTTTGACGATGCAGCAGATACGCGGCGGATTCCTGGCGCGCGGCGGCGCTGGCGTTGCGGGAGAGGTGGATCTTGCAGAGGACCATCTCCCCGTCGTCGAAGGCGGCCTGGGGCAGCAAGCAGCGGTACTCCTCCATGACCCAGCCCGAGGTGGCCTCCCCTTTCTTGGAACTGAAGCTGAGGTTCCTGACCTCGCCGACCTTGGCGCCCCCCGCGCCGTCGAGGATCTCCCTGGTCTTCTGGATGACCCAGGTGCCCTCGCCTGCGACGACGCGCGCGCTCTTGTTGCCGCGGCGGCCGGGGATCCGCCTGCACGGGGTGAGGAAGAAGCGGTCGCCGGTGAACCCGGCCTTGGGGGCCGGCGGGAAGGACGCGGCGAGGTCGGCCGGGGAGCGGGCGTAGACGTCGGCGCGGTGGATGAGGCGGTCGATGCCCCGCGGCAGCGGCGGCGGCGGCGGCGGCGAGCCGGGGAGGAGGCGCGGGAGGTAGTAGGTCACGGCCTCGGCTGGCTCCGGGTCGAAGCGACAGAGGTAGAACACCTCCTTCATCTCCTCCCCCGTCTCCATGGATGGATGGTTCGGGAAGAGCAGGAGTCGAAGAAGAGGAGAGAAAGGCGGCAGCGAAATGTGGAGAGGGCCGTGCCGAGGTGTATATCAACTGTTGGCTTCCCTTCCCTTCTTCTTCTTTTTTCCTTTTTGAACCGGGCTTTCCTAGATTTGACAAAGCATTTCCTTTTTTAAAATATCTCGCTGGTCCGTTATTTCCTTATTCCTTCTTCTCAATCTCTACCGATCTATGGCGCCAATTTCCTTGCTTCTTGTGCTGTCGGCTCCGGGGTCACAAGTACCATGACACTGATGGACAGATTTGTCATTTCTTGACCATTCACCAGTTAGCACAAACCTCGGTCACGCTGTTGGAGTTGCCTGCTCTCTGAAGATGGACAAGAAGGAGGCATCAGCAGGCAGCCGGCCATGAATGGCTGGGCAATCAGCAGCCCCACAACCGAACAATTCAGAAGTACTGAAAGTGTCTTACTAGATGACTTCTAATTAGAAGCTGATCAGTCCAAAATTGTGTTAGATCCGACTGCTCTCGCAGGTGATCGAATTGTTAGTTACCCGTGATCGAATGGTCTCGGAAAATGGGTTCTGGGGATTGGCAATGGCTGGTGGTGTGTGTTTCTGAAGAGTCTGAACTCAGGACCAACGTCAGACAAGAGGTAATGTTGGGTTTTATAAGTACTGACCAAGACCATCTTCCACACCCTGACGGAACGTGTGTTCGCTCGTCAGATTAATTTTGGCAGTGGTTGCTAAAATACTGAATTTAAGAAAATAAGAGTGAATTCCATTTTTTACCCCCTCTTTGAAACTTTTTGACACAATTCTGAAAGTTCATAAAAAATACTGCACTTTCACCCCTTCTTTGTAATGTTCACCGAAAATTTCCAAAACTTCACTGGAATTTTTTCAAATTTTCAGTCCTCAGTTTTCTGAAGTTAGCCTTTAGTTTTTTTTCAAAATTTTAAATTCATGCCTTTTCTTTTTGAACGGTTGTGAAGGTGGTGCAGAGAAAGAAGGTACCGATCCGATTGATCATTTTTTTCACTAAAAAAAGCCAAACGTGACGAATGTGATGAACAGTGAGGCCCATCCCGGGGGATTGGGAGGGATTAGTGAGAATTTAGATCAAAACCTTCAATCCTCCTCAATATCCCTGCAGGAATTTATGAGGAAGCTGCATAAAAACCAACTGGACGGCACCAGAAAACACCATTTCTCTGTCACATTATTTTCGACATCTTCCTTGTTTTTCCCTATCCTTTCTCACTCCATCAGTCCATCGTCTGCATCCCAGTACTCCAGTACAGGCCGCACCACGAGCTGAGAGCTTGCCTCGTCACCCGTCTCCCTCTCACTCTCACTCTCAGCTCCATCGCTCTGAGCTGAGCTGGTGACACTTCCTTCCTCCTGTCACCATCCACCAGAGCCGGACACCCATACCCTTGGGGTAGCCCCACGGCTTCCACGTGCAGCCTCATCTCCGTCTCCAGCCCCCCGGCCCCACACGCCAGCCTCCCATCTCCCCGTGTGCCCAGGCCAGTCCAGCAGTGTCTGAGCCGTGCCCGTCTTCTCCAACCTCCAACCTCTCCCCGCTAGCACACACGCGCCACACTTATCTTCCCAACCCACATCTTCGGACCTTCCTCCTCTTTGCTTATATCACTAGCTTTGTTCTTCCTCCACTTCAATCCTGCCTATCAAGAGCTAGCTGATCGAGCTAGCGCGTGGGATATACAGTAGCTAGCTAGCTCGTCGTGGTCTTTCTTGTACGTGTAAGGTAGCACATGGCTGCATGGATGATTGCGCGGCGTGCAGCAAGGAGGCTCGCCGGGGAGCTGAGCAGAGGCGGGCCCAGGACGTGGTCCCAGCTGGCCTCGCCGACGGGGCCAGCTCCGGCGTGGAACCGCCGTGGGTTCTGCTCTGTCCGGCGCTTCGCCGGAGACAGCGCCGCCGCCGCCGCCGATGCCGAGGAGGAAGACGAGCCGGACAACGGCCGGTCCGCCGGTCGCGATCAGGTACGTATATTAGTACTCTACTAGTATTGTAATTATATGTAGATACGAGTGGCAGGTGTTTGTACGCTTTCCTGAACTGGAGTGGCTGTGCTCCATAAATTTATTCAGAACGTCTCTGGGATCATGTGAACTTTCTCTGATTAGGCAGGTTTTTATTTTTTTAATAATGACACATCCTGATTCTGGGAAGATCGAATCGACCATGATTGATATCTAGGCGGATATATATGAATTTATTACATGGTCGTTAAATTTTTTTACTTGTATGCTTCCAAATTACCTGAATCATTCTCCCCAAAACATTTTATAGTACGGCTAGGTGCTTCACTTTTTTGGGGGAAGTTGTATTACTGCAATCGTGCTTGTTTTCTCCCCCGGGAATTATTCACCGATTCGCCACGAACTGCTCCATTGTTTCCTGCGCTGAAAAGAAAAATTCTAGATTGAAGGAAAAGTAGCAACAATACAATTGTGGATAGAATTGACAAGTGGTAAACTAAGCAGATAAGGACCGATGTGTCATTGCGTCAATGGGATGATGTGACTTAACTTTTCGGTTTAGTAATCTCACACGGCTTTGCAAACATGTGTCAAACTTGTGTTTGCAACTGTTAATTTAATACTTTGCTGTGATGCCTGTCACTGTCAGCTGATGAGACAAATGATTAGGAGTCTCTCTTGGTAATTAAGTATGGTGCTGACATTGCCCTGGTCAAAATTATAAATTTACTGTCAACGGTTAACATACTAAAATGGTCCATTACCTCCAAGGTCAATGTAAGACTAATCCAGTTGTGCTTCTCAACGCCAATAGGGTTGCAACGGTTCTCTTTTGCCGCCATTATTGGGGTACATTTCATTTCCTCCGTGTACAATTCACTTGATTTTGATCCACAGGTGGACTTCCCAGGAGGAAAGATTTCATTTGTTGGTGAAATGAATTTTCTACCGGAGTCGCAGAGGGAAAGGATCAATTGTTACCGTGTTCTTGACGATGACGGCGGGACTATATACGGCAGTAGATTCCGAGAGGTGTAGTATCGTTCATCGCTCCACGAGTGAGAAATGATTGGGCAGACATGTTGCTGGAAACAATCATTTTGTTCTGAAGCATGTCTCTCCCTCTTGTCAGGTCAGTAAGGAGTTGGCTCTGAAGATGTACAATGACATGGTCACCCTCCAGATCATGGATACAATCTTCTATGAAGCTCAGAGGCAGGGAAGGATCTCATTCTATCTCACTTCCAACGGTGAAGAGGCAATCAACATAGCTTCTGCTGCCGCGCTTACTGCCGACGACATTGTACTACCTCAGGTAGATATGAATTGCTTCAAACTGGAGTTGTGTAATATAACAATAGTGCAGAAAACTGAATTTACTTACTGTGCTTTTCATGGCTGGAAAACTGTGGAGCCAAATGAAGTACAGGGAGCCTGGTGTTCTTCTATGGCGTGGTTTCACGCTGCAAGAATTTGCAAATCAATGCTTTGGGAATAAGTTGGATTATGGTAAAGGGAGGCAGATGCCGATACATTACGGATCAAATCGTCTGAACTATTTCACAGTTTCATCGCCTATTGCGTAAGTTTGAAATACATCTTCCGGAGTCATCAATGCATGCAAATGAAGGACAGATTTGTCACTCTTGACGATTGATCAGTACGCAGCTCCCTCAGGCTGTTGGAGCTGCCTACTCCCTGAAGATGGACAAGAAGGACGCATGTGCCATCACCTATTTCGGCGACGGTGGCACAAGCGAGGTAGATGAAGAAGCACTGATCACTTAGAAACAAACTTGTGACCAGGTCTTCTACTCTTCTGACAGCTGAAATGTTTAGGGAGACTTCCATGCGGGGCTCAACTTTGCTGCTGTCACGGAAGCACCAGTGATCTTCTTCTGCCGCAATAATGGCTGGGCAATCAGCACCCCAACTACTGAACAATTCAGAAGTATGAAATGTTTCTCCATGCTGAATCATGAATTCTTGACTTCTACAGGTGATCAATGCAATGTTGTGTTACATGCAACTTTTATTTCAGGTGATGGAATTGTTACACGTGGTCAGGCTTATGGAATCCGCAGTACCCGAATAGACGGCAACGATGCTCTTGCTGTGTACAGTGCAGTTCGCACAGCCCGGGAAATGGCTATAACTGAAGGAAGGCCCATCCTAATCGAGGTGCGCAATAGTTCAACAGTATTTTGCAGGATATATGCTTGCTCCTCAGAGTACTGAGTAGAAACTTTCAGGCGATGACTTACCGAGTCGGCCATCACTCGACGTCCGATGATTCAACCAAGTACAGGCCGGCTGATGAGATCGAGCATTGGCGAACAGCGAGGGATCCCATCTCCAGGTACAGAAAATGGGTTCAGGGCAATGGTTGGTGGTGTGACGCTGAAGAATCTGAACTCAGGAACAAAGTGAGACAAGAGGTAATATTTGCAGTTACAGTAAGGTGAATATGTGTGATGCATTTTATTACATGACCGTCTGAAACTGTCAGCTGACCCTTCTGCAGCTTCTGCAAGCCATTCAGGTGGCGGAGAGAATGCCGAAACCCCGGCTCACAGAGCTATTCAGCGATGTTTACGATCAAATTCCTTCCAACCTTCGCGAGCAAGAGCGATCGCTGCTGGATACGATAAACAAACATCCTGCAGATTATCCAGCTGATGTACCTGTCTAGTCCTACTGACCTTAGGTCTGCAATGTTACTGTAAGTAATTATGGATGATGATTTAGGTACATAGAATCATATTGTTATAATTCGGATTATTAAAATAAAAGATAACAAGTGAATTACCGATCCAACAAGCCGTGAAACCAATACATATTGTTGTACTAGTACTCTATTTAGGGCCGGGCCTTCATGTTGAAGCCCAAGCGTGTATCGAGCGGAAGCTGAGGAATCCGAATCGAAGTTAACAAGAAAAAGGGTTCGCTTGTCTCTTCAAACTCCCGTTGATGCAGAGTCTCCCCATGAGTCGTTAAGGTAAAGAATCCCAGCAGATTGCAATTGCCTTGGCTCTAAGAAAAATACTACTTACTCCTATATTAAATCAGATCTCCAATCCATAAATCCTCGCAATCCCCATCACCTTAAGACAATGGCCGTCGACCACCGCGACCTTTCTTCCTCGATCGTAGCTGAAGCCGAGAAGGTATCTCACGTGATCAAGATCGACGGGTACTCCATAACCAAGGGTTTACGCGAGAACGGCAGCTGTGCGACATCTCTCCCGTTCAAGGTTGCAGGCCACAGCTGGGTTGTCAGGTACTACCCCAACGGCTATCGTTCAGAAGACGCCGGATACGTATCTGTCTATCTGTTTCTCCAGCCCCCTTATGCCAGTACTACTACAAAGGTGATCCTTGGGTTTAGCCTGCTCGACAAGGATTTGACACCGGTGCCATCATACAGCCCCAAGGGTCCTGTACCTGCACGTACTTTCTCAAAGCAATCCCCATCTTGGGGCCATGGCAGGTTCATCAGGAAGGAGAATTTGGAGCGATCGGCCCATGTCAGGGGAGATTGCTTCAGCATCAGGTGCGATGTCACTGTTTTGAAGGACATCCGCGTCAGAGAAAACAAGGTTGAGTTCGTGGTGGTTCCTCGGAGCAACCTGGGCCGGCATCTCGCCGGTTTACTGGAGAGCATGGATGGAGCTGATGTGACCTTTCTGGTTGCCGGCCAGAGGTTCTCGGCGCATAGGTGCGTGCTCGCTGCTCGGTCGTCGGTCTTCAAGGCGGAGCTCTTTGGCGCCATGAGGGAGAAAGAGGCGGGTGGCGTCGTCGAGATCGGTGACATGGAAGCTGATGTGTTCGGGTCATTGCTCCACTTCATCTACACCGACTCGCTGCCCGAAGTGACAATTGGCAATGAGGAGTCAGCAGTAGATGACGTGGCCATGGCCCAGCACCTCCTCGTGGCGGCCGACCGGTACGATGTCGAGAGGCTCAAGCTGATGTGCGAGGATAGGTTGTGCAGGAACATTGACTCTACCGTGGTGGCGACCAGTCTGGTTTTGGCCGAGCAGCATGGTTGCCCTGGACTCAAGGAAGCCTGTGTTGAGTTCCTTGATTCTGCTTCCAATTTCGAGGCCATGTTGACAAGCGATGGTTTTAATCACCTGAAAAACAGCTGTCCGTCGCTTCTCAGTGAGCTGATTAGGAGATTCATGCCTGCTGAACTTAATGCGGCTAATAAGGATATTGTCATGGCAATTTAGTGTTGTGGATGTGATCATCAGATGTTCCAATCCTTCCAACCTTTTCGACTTTCGCTAGCAAGAGCAATCGCTGCTGGATAGATAAACACAAGCATCCAGCAGACTACCCAGCTGATGTGCCTGATTAGTCCTATTGACCTTAGATCTGAAATGTTTGGTGATTTTCTAAAAAGACAAATATGAATGGTGATTTAGGATCATAGAATTGATAATTACTTATAATTTGAATCAGACTAAAAAGAAGTGAAATACCGATCCAACAGGCTCTGAAACAATAATATTTATGCACTTTATATTTTTGCTGACATTTATATTGAACCAAACCGTGGTGAGATGTTCAGAACTGTACACTCTAAACCAGAGGACAAATTTCTCTTTATTCAGATTTTCTTTAGAAAAGAAGACATGGCTGCCCTACCGTCCAATCAGATGTAAAAATGTGCTAAGACAAGGAATTATATCTGTTACAACAAAAGCTGGTGTACACACCAACAGTATAAACGGTAATAGCATTGCATCAATCATTTTGGACCAATTCAACTTCTACAAGGGTGAAGGGGCCTGGTTTTTCTCCTTGATGGCCTCTTGGACAGCCTTCAGGAGTGATGGCATCAGTTGCTTATTTGTGGCGACGATGCCTGTGTCAAGATCATCAAGACATCGCCCTTTCGAGAAATCCAGATCTTTTCCTGAGGCGTCTGTTACTATACCTCCAGCTTCTGCAGAACACAAGAAAATTGAATTGTAAGAAAATATTAGTCTCTGGTTGGGTTGCTGTTTCGCTAAAAGAGAAATGTGTACCTGTGACAACAATTGAGCCAGCTGCATGATCCCATATCTTCTCCTTGTAACCCTTGTGTGGAAAACGCAAGTAAATGGCACCATCTCCACGAGCTAGAGCGCCATATTTTGCTTGGCTGTCGATTCTGACTGGAGGAGCTTGGACACCAAGTTTCTGCCAGCACCCCCAAAAAAGGATTAGAATCTCTACCCTAATGGATCTAGACTAAGCAAGAAAGCCCTCAGATCAAACCTCTGCAATGGACCCAGTTACGTCACGCATGTTGTGTGCCCCTTCATAGGATTCAAAGAACGAGGCATTGACTGGATTGTCGATGGAGCAAACACTAATCTATAATGAAAATTAGCCAGAAGCAAATAAAAATAAAGATAATAAATCTCACGCAGGTGGAATTAGAAATAGGATTAACTACATAAAATAAAATAAAAGAGCCAAAAGGTAATAACCTTTTGTGGTGGAGAGCCATCTAAGGACTGTACTTCAGCGCCACAACCAATTGTAGCTGAAAAGAGGACTCCAGTTTGATCACCTGATGAGTTACCATTGAGGTTGCATATTGATGTCAAAGGAAGATTTGGACATCCCAATACACCTAGAACGACTTTGCCCTCATCAAGCAAGGCCAGTGCAATTGCATATTGGCCTCCTCTTACGAAACTGAATCAAGTTTTTTGAAGAAAAGAATGATCAGAAAGTGCATTATTAGGAAGATAGGTAAAGATAGTAGCAACAAGATGTGTTGAATAGATATCATTATTTTTGTCAAATAAAAAGGATGATCAATAACTGAAACACCTTTGTTTACGGCCAATGATACCTATGGTTTATGATGGTCAGTTTAGCACGGTTAGTTAAAATATGGAATGGGGAAGAAGGTATAATTATTTGCTAGGTAGGTAACAATAGTAGCCATCACATGACTTCTTTGAAAACAGAAACGCACATAATTATCAGTTCATGAAATATCCTAAGTAGCATGGGCACTTTGACAGCTTGGCATTTTGTAGGTTACATGGATTTCCAACACTAACATGGCTCTGAGATATATGTCATTTCTACCAAATTTTTTATCTGAAATCATCCAAATGGCATAATAAAATGTCAGTTCGATGTAATATTGCTTGCATGGCTAGGAATTTTACCTACTCTTAATACAACAGGTGTATAAAACACTGAACTTTGTTACCCTTATCTATTTAATATATAGAAGAAAAATGTCATATTAATGCCAAGCGAGGTTAGGATTTTGTTTAGCACCCATATAGACATGCTGCTATATGCCTACATC
The DNA here is from genome assembly GCF_000005505.3 of Brachypodium distachyon. NCBI lineage: Eukaryota > Viridiplantae > Streptophyta > Magnoliopsida > Poales > Poaceae > Brachypodium > Brachypodium distachyon. The sequence goes on along the minus strand of NC_016134.3, from coordinate 45,064,667 downwards.
TAGTTATAGATGGTGTATATTGTCATGTTTGTTCATACCAAACTCCATGTACCAATCTACATGCAACATGGACTAGATCTAAGAAAAGAGATGTAGTATTAAATTATACATCAATGATAAATGACTCCATTCTAGTATGTAGAAACTCGAGGCGTGCTTTAGGAACTCTAGTCTTTTAAAAGAAGAAGACAGTGGTGTCTGCTACCTCATGTAACTAGTAATTAGAAACACAAGCATAGCAAAGCAGCAACACTAGTTCTGGTGAGCGAGAAGACATTTGAAGAAAAACCACAATAGATGGTGCAGTTAACAGTGGAAAGAAAGTGGTATTTCATGATTTCATCGCATCAACAGAATGTGAAAACTGCAGGTCTAAGTTGTCATAACTCACCCTTTAGTCCCGTCGATTGGATCTAGAACCCAATGTCGCCCAGATGGACCTCCCTCAGACTTCCCGCTATCAATTGCAGAGAGGATACCTTCCTGAGATAATGAAATGTTGAAGGAACCGTCCTCTGCAAGAGTTTCATTTACAAGATCGGTAATGTGTTCCAAAATTTCTTCCGCACCCTCTTTCCTCAGGTCTTCAGAGTCCTGTGGAAGTACAGACCTTCAATTAACTACAAATAATTATGTATTGTACATCAGAACAAGTGAGCAGAAGAAGTTATTACCTCCTCCGCCACCATAGAAAAGGAACCAGAGGTTACTTCCATATTCAACACGAGACTTACCAATATTTGAGATCCTACATGCGTAAAAACAGAAATAGCAAGTAAATGGGGGGCCTAAAGAGAAAGAGTAAGTTTCGTGTATTAATAACAGCTGCTGAAGATCATATTATACTGATTGTTATTTACAACCCCCAAGCTACTCCAAATGAAGATCATAACATCTACAGCTAAGCTAACCAAAGAAACAGAAAACATAAGCTACTAAAAAAAATCTGGTTTGGGAATGAGCATAAGTAACTTATCATTAAACAGGAATTTGGTGCTAAAACAATCGAAGACCAGAACGTACCATAATCAGCTACTGTGACAGGAGTCTTATCCGCCTTGGACTGAACATCCGATTGCACAAGTTCCTGTTGCACCGTCTGAAGAAGAAAGACACGGAACAGAAGCATCACATTCTAGCTACAGCATCAAGCATCCAAACAGCCACGCAACCATGCATTTATCCTGTCAAAAGGTTTTCTACCTTGAGGGGGAGTGCTAGCTGCTAAGACGATAGTCATAACTACCGGTACCCACACTGTCCCATACCAGCATTCAAACTTGAGGATAAGGGTATGTTTGGTTTTAGCCTAACCTTGCCCCACCAAAAAAAAAAATTAGCCATCGTTTTGCTTGTCCATGTGTTGGTAGCCATCCAAACAAAGGCCAGCCAGGTATTTGGTCATGACCAAAAATTTGGCATGGTCTATATTGGCAACAAATCCAGACATACCCTAAAACGCATGATTGCAATGGGAACAGCTGCTACACTTGCATACATACACATCATAGGGACTGCCTTATCCCCCGGGTCTGGTTCCGTTTACAGTGTGCAATTTAATTTAAAGCGGTGGATTATACTCGGCGCTGGTCCATGTTAATTATACCAAATCAGCAACACTTGCGCAAAGCCAAGACAAGGACGAGCACCTGGCAGAGGCGGGCGGCGAGGGCGACGGCCTTCTTTGCGGCGGCGAGCTCGGCGGCGTAGGGGCTCCCGGCGGCCTCCGGTGGCTGTGACATAGCGCGGGCGGCAAAGGGGCGGCGGCGGCGGAGGCTGGGGAGGGCTGAGGCGGAGGCGGAGACGGATCGGCGGTAGGTGGGGAGGGGGAGGAGAGTGGGATAAGGGAGGAGGCGAGCACGAGGTGGAGGGTTTCGGGCGAGGGAGGAGGACGCGAGGAGCGCGTGCGAGAGGCCCACGCGCGCAGCCATACTCTACCCAGGCAGGCCGGATGAGCAACTTCAAGGTGGGAGACTCGGAGTACGATGAATTGGCCCATTGCTTCATGAAAAAAAGAAATGTAAAGAGTGAAATAGACCAAAACTCAATTTATGAAAATCGAAACTTATGTCCCACTACGGTCACTATGCCTATATTTATACTGTATTTGTGCATTGCCTTGACGGCTTAGTGTGGGACTTTTGCGCTTTGACCCTTATGGTATCGTATTCAAAGATTTTTCTCATCAGGCTCGCAGACCCAAGATCCGACTCCCTAGTGGCTCATGTTTGACCGGAACGTCGACCTCACCTACTACTTCAAATCCATGGGAAGGAACATCTACTTGGACAAGGCAAGCATGAATGTCTGGCCCACCCACGTGCTGCCTCGCCACCGACCCCCCCCCCTCCCTCCACCCCTCGCGAGTGGACCTGGGCAACCGCCAGCAGAGGAAGACATAGGCGACCGCGGCCGACGCCACTGAGTTCGGTCTCTGAAGCAACCTGGTGCTTGCAACAGAACTCGCGGTGAGGTCCCAGCTAGTCCACCCGCGTGGTGAGGAGAGACATCCTGCATGATCCAACGGTCCGTCCATGGCGACCCTAACGGCAACAATCCTAGCCAATGTGAGGCATATGGCAATGGCCGTGAGAACCACGCACGGTCAGGATGCACATGGCTGCGGCGGCGGAGCCCAGCGGGATTTCTCAAATGCCAAAAAGGCAAATGCTCCACCGAGTTGACAAAGGAAACGGTACAAAAAATACGGGACCGGCGATCGTAGGTGAGACTTTTGTCAAATTTAAGTAAAATAAGTCTTGATTTTCATAATACAGTGACTAATTTGATTTTCGGGATAAGTTTAGTGTTTGTTAGTGCATTTTATGCTTTGTTCCCGGATCAGGCGTACTGTTCGTCTAGTACTTCACCTTTTCCAACTCCTGCTAAATATCCGAACTTCCATTCTCCAAGGCTGCAAGCAATGGAAATGTGGCCGGATCGGGGAGAAAACTGGATGTGTTTACTGGCCCGGCCGGTGTACGTGTAAAATGCTCGGGACGGCGGGGCCCCAGTTTATCTCCATGTAATCATGCACGGCACTTGAAGTAGAATAGCAGTTCTCATGCATACAGCGATTATATCCCTGTCCCTTCAGTCCGATCCGGCCAAAGACGTCTCCAGGACCACGAGCAGCACTGCACTGCAATGATAGAGGCCGGCAGGGGAGGAGCTCGTCAGCGCGGCGCCGGATCAATTACTAATCGGGTGGAGCAGCTAATCCGGGCGGCATTAATTAATTAAGTTGGTTTTTTTTAATCCTTCGCTTGGGTCGCTCGTGTGTGGCGCAGAGGCTGTACTAGTACCGATGGAGATGTGGAAAGCGAAGGAGCTGGCGCCGTTGCGCAGGTAGACGTGGCGGGACGAGGACGCGCGCGCGCGGTCCCACCTGCCAGGCGTCGTGGACGCGCCCCGGTCCACATATCCCGGAGCAGCCGTCCCCACACAGGTGTGCCCGAGAAAAGATCTTGCCCCCCGATTCCCTCCGGGTTTGTGGTGGTGCCGGTCGCTTTGCGTGCTGGACTACTGCTGTCCGTATTCCCTGCGTGCACCCACCGACTGACCGAACTGCTCCGCCACGTAGTACGTAACTGCAACAACCCATGCATGCATGCATGCACGAATACTTGCAACCGAGACCGAGCATGCATGCACGTACACGTAAAACGTACGTACCCGATGCAATGTTCAAATCGGTTTTTTTCTGGCTGATCTCTCCTCCTCCTGCGTACGTTCCCGAATCCTCGGAGGCCGGCGGAGTTTATCTACACACGATGATTGATTGATTGTACTCCAGCATGCAGCAGCAGCAGCAGCAGACGAATTAATAATCGGTGAAAAAAGCGATCGCGTGTATACATGGAGAGTACATGCGCGTACGTGCAGCGCTGCCGTTGGTCGGCGCCACCCACAGCACGTGGGAAACACGCATGGACTCCACCGGGATCCTCTCAATCAGACTAGTCGTGGCTTCATACGCCATCGATATCCGGCCGGGGGGAACCCGATACACCTTTGCCTGCGCGAACCGCGACATGGCGATCCCCCATTGGCCGAGGTCGCTGTGGATCCACCCCCGGGACGCCACGACGTGTCCGCCTCTGGTTCAGCGCTCTGCAACGGACGCGCGGACCCCCGGGTCGCCCGGCAGGGACACCACCACGTGGCGCCCATCCGCCGGTCCTCGCCCGCCACGTGTCCGCCAGCCCGCCCGTCCCGTTGCGACACGGTGTTTCGCCCACAGGTATATAAACCCCCGGCCACGGCCCTCCCGGCTCTCTCGTCCACAGCGAATCAAGAAATCCAGCCGGGCGAGAAATCAGTCTCAAGAAAGGAGAGCTAGCTAGCAGTGGGATATATACGTACGTCTACGCACGTACTGCCAAAGCGTATCCAATATTTCGGGTGTATACGTACGTATATACATCGTATATTGCATAAGGTATATATAGGGGAGAGATCGATATGGGGATGGTGGTGCAGCAGGTCGGGGTGGCGGCGGCGGGGAGGATGCCGTCCATGGAGGCGGAGCCCAAGACGCTCACGCTCGAGCAGCTCAAATACGCAAGGGTATGTGCCATGCAAAGCGTATATATATACATGTAGATCTATTGGTAAATGTCCTATGTGCACACTTGCATATATGTGAATCTGTTTGTAATTAATCAGCTGTTTTCTTGTTTACCGTCTGAAATCCGACCCTTCGTGTTTCGTTACCTTCTCACAAGCCAACTAGTAGCTCTACTCAGTACATATTAGCCCGCAAAATTAATACAAGTTCATGTGCAAATCTTACATTTTCCTACAGAGCACCATTTGTTTTTGGAACCCGCAAGAAATTAAGAAAGGTGGTTGAAATTAGGTAACGCACTCTTGATTTACTTAACTATCAAATAAAATATACTCAAATACGGGAAATGGTGCGTTTCCCTATTTAATCTCATTTTTGGACCAGTGTACTCAAATAATGTAATTTAAAGTACTTTTTTAGTGATGTGTATATAGACTCAAATATCCAAACATCATTAATGATTTAAAATACATATATACACAAATACCATAATTTTTAATATGGAAAGGGGGTAATTTAGAAGTATTGAAAATTACAAGGTTTTTTCTTAGAGAGAATTTTTTTTGAAAAATACAAGGAGTTTAAAACGCGTGTCTCTCTAATTCATTTTACAGCTGAAAGGCTGAAACTATTCAATTTGGACATCTTTTATACGTGTAACACTATCCGTAGTGAGAAGTGGCCTACCTGCAAACTGCAAAGTCAAGTTTTAACTCCTCTTCTGAGTCTTCTCCACGTACGCGACACTGCACCATACTTAAATAAAACTTTTCCACGAGCAGCCGGTCGATTCCTTTCTGGTTAAAAACTGGTACAGCTACATAGTATAAAACTTTGTATGAACAGACGGCAGTCGCAGAGTCAATCAAACAATGCAGAAAGGTACACACCTGAAATAAAATAAAAAAACTGAAAGAAAAATCAACTGCTCGTGCATGAATTAATAAGGTGCTTTTGCAGGGATTTTTTTTATAAGGTGCTTATTTTACACGTACGCAACGAGTGCAATAGCTGCTGGCTCGATGCATGCGCTGTCCACCCCGGTCTCTGTCAGTGGCGTACGAGTACTCGCATGGTCGCATGAAACGTGTGTGCCTCAGGTGTTCTCTTGCTGCTCGCCACACACATAGAATTTGAACAGTCGATCGTGACAGGGACGTTGCATATACATACATGGCACTTGTTACGAACCACACCATTTCATTTAGTTTCAGTCCGGGAGTTACGTCGTTAGTAAAAATCTTACTTACGTACACATCACGTATGTATAACGTAACCCGTACGTACGTGCGTATGGCGCCACGTATACGTACGGCGGCACGTCCAATATACTATGTGAAAAGAAAGAATATGGAGTAGTTTTCGTTCACGGCTTCATTCGTTTGATTTGTGTTAATTAATTGTGTATCGGACGTTTGGAATTAATTTGTGTATACTGCAGGAGGCGGCGCTGTACGTGGTGAGCACCAAGACGACGGAGGAGGCCATCCGGATCTTCACCGAGGGCCTCAAGCCCGTGCGGGGCGTCAGGAAAACAATGAGCTCGTCCACGGACTCCTCTTCGGACGACGACGTCGACCTCTACTCGTCACAGGACTCCACCCCGACCGGCGCCCGCGGCGGCACCGGCTGCCGCCGGCACGGGCACTCCGTGAAGAAAGACATCGCCACCGCGCCCTTCTAGACTTCTAGTTAGCTAGCCACTACATGCTTTTGGGCTTTTGGGCCTGATTTTTGCTTCAGCTTTAGTACGTTCTGCTTTAATTAAGGCGCGGCAAATTTTGGGGGTGTAGCACGCGTCCTGGCCCGGAGAGGATGCAAAGAGACGTCGCTGCAGGTGTGTGTGCTGCGTACGCGTGTACATATCATAAGCTAGCACTGTAAATTATGAGAGCTTTGCTTCCAAGTTTCCTTTTGTGTTCTCCTCCCTGCAACGGGGAATCTAAAATTCCTTTTTTTTATCTTCCGAAATATAGTATTTTTCCGTTCAACAAAGAATGTCTCAACTTTAATTAAATTTAATGCATCTATACACTAAGTCATGTCTAGATACATCTAGATTTTGATAAACTTGAGACGGAGGAAGTATAAATTAAGAGCGAAGAGTTCATCTTTTCGTCTTATAAAGCGAATGTTTTGACGACCGTCTGATCGAGAAGAGTAGACTATACCGTTTGTTCGATGTTCCGCGGGCAACTTTAACTTTTAATTTCATGGATGTCAATTTTTGCCATTCGCACGACAAATTAAGGAGCAGGTAGGTTCCCTTTGTCTTTTACTCTTCTCTTCGATCACTAGCTGGTGGTTGTGAGTTCCTGAGGTTGTAAGTTTGTGTTAAATCTGCAACATTTATTATGAATCGGAAGGAGAACTACTGTCATATTCAGGTTATATTGTGTACTGCAAATTACTATAATTTTATAAAATAATATGAGGCACGCATGCATCTCTAAATTCTCAATTTGATTAATTAAATATGTATATTTTTTTTAAAAAAAACTTTCTAATGATATAATCTTTTAATTATTTAATTTATATTTAGTTAACTAAATTGACAATTTAGAAATGCATGCGTGGCTCGTATTATGGGACGGAGGGAGTAATTACCTAGGGAAGGCAGTCGTTCGTTCATTCAAAAAACCCTCTAGCAAACTGTGGACTTTTTTAAACTATGGTCCGGAGGGAGTAATTACCTACGGAGCTTTGAGTTGCGTCACGTGCATGCTTGAAACATGCGGCAGAACAAGTATGAAAGTGTGGAACTTGATTTACAGCATGATAGTGGGGACAAAATTGAAATGTCAGAAGTCTTCATTTACGCTTGGCCATTTGCGGAGTAGCATAATTTACTACTCAACGATTTAAAAGCTGCTCTTTCTACGGTTGAAAGTCCCCTTCGGTACAAAGTTGTTATGGGGCCTCATATCAGTACGTTCGCAGGGTCATGTGACACGCGCGCTGCCTTAGCATACAGCGCTGCACCTGCACCCACCAAAAAGGATCAAACGACAGAAAGAAAATGGTCGTCGTCATTAAAACGATTAAACAAGGACAACCAGGGCACCTATTGCGATGGGTCGATCGGGCGAGGACGTCCAGGATTCGGGAGACTTTCAGTCTTTTGTGCACGTTCAATCGATCCTGAGTCATCGCACGAGAGAAAGCGATGTACAAGGTCCCAGAAAGAAGGTCTGAATGAAATGAATCAACGCTGGCCTAGAACTCGGGTCAGTGCATCCGGCCGTGCTCCCCGGAAAACATACAGGGTTCGAGAACGATACCCAACATCCAAGCAACGGTCCAGAACTCCAGATCGATTCGGATGCTTTGCTTTTGGACGTACGTACAGGGCAGCAACTTCAGTTTCCTGTTTGCTTTTTTTTTAGCGAGATTGTTATTAGTTGCTTTTTTTTAAAACATCTCCAACAGCGTACCCATATTTTGGATACCCAAATCCATTATAGTAGAGAAGACAGAAAATATGAGTATCCAAAATATGTCCAACTATCCCGACATACATAAAACTAGATACCAAAAAACCCAAACGAGAGTATTCTCAATTTATACTCTCTTCCTCTTTTTATCATTTTTGTTCTTCCATTCAATCCCGTCTCCTCCCCTCCTTTCTCCCCTGCCAATCTCCAATCCCCATCGGCCCTCCTCGATCCCCATCGGCGGCGGTGTAAGAGGTGACGCCAAGGGAGGGCGATGATGATCTCGTGTGGCGGCGCTCGGCGGCAACGAGGGAGGGGGCGCACAGGAGGGTCGCGGCGGCGCTCGGCAGCAACGAGGGACCGTGGGGAGGGCATGCCGGCGTGGGACTGTGGGAAGGGCGCGGGCGGCGACTGGGGCTGGGCAAAGACGGCGGGGAGCGTGGGGAGGCCGCGTCGGCGACTGGGGCAGGACAAGGACGACGGGGACCGGGGGGATTGGCGCGGCGAAGCGGGACCGTGGGGAGGACGAAGGCCGGCAGGAGGGCGCGGCCGACGGGGGAGGCAGAGGCCGTCGCATGCGCGGACGAGGGCCGCGGGGCGCCGGCCGGGGCCTGCAACGCCCGAGCCGCCGCAGCTCCTTGGGCTTAAGGGCGGCGGACGAGGTGGGGGCGGGTGGGGTGGCGGAGCGGCCGGCGAAGGCGACGAGGGGGCAGCGGAGGGGTCCAGCGCGGTAGGGAGGTCGCCGTCCGGGCTCCAGTGCGCCGGCGACGACGCGATTTCCGGCGGAGGGCGACGGTGCACAGGCTCGCGGAGAGAGGCAATGGTGAAATTTCAGGCGGCTGGATTCGCGGGTTAGTTTTGTGTCGTTTGGGTATCGTAAGACAGAATACCCGTATTTGGTTATCAATGGACAAAACATGGGTAGCTACCAATTTTTTTTTATTCAATAAATATAAATATGGGTACGCCGTTGGATCTGATTTTTTGACAAAATACCCATATTAACAGTTTGGGTATTCACCCTAAATATGGACATGTACAATGTAAGGTGTTAAGACAGGTGCTTACGAAAAAAAAGTAAAACCTGAGATGAAATAGCATCACACCAGCCACGTTCGTAGAACAAAAAGAAAAAACCAGGCGGACGATGCATTTGAGCTTCCACGTTAGCCTTGAATGAAAAAAAAAATCAAGAGAGAGAGTCTTGTGTCGCATCGCTATTTTCGGGAGTTGATCGATCAGTGCGGGATGGAGGGCAGGGCAGCAAGAGGAGGAGACGAGTACGCAGGAATGCAAGCAGCATCATGTCTCCTTTCCAAGTCAACTGCGAACTCTATAGTCTATACGTATTGTAATTTCTCACTTGCATCCCTGCGCGGAAGGCTGATCCACAGCGTCATACGTATTATATTGATCGAGGAGATCCGTCAGTACCGCAGAGTCACACAAGTCTAGAAGATTGTTTTTCGAAACTAATAGCAACAAACTCAACGGACTCTTCTTACTGCAAAGTCGTCCCTTCCATCCATGATGCATCCCCACCCTTTGGGCTCATATTATCGAACTCCAAATCCACTTGAGCAGCTCCTATAGCATCCCGCCGGAGTCGGATCAGATGCAGCAGCAGCACCTGTCCGTTGGGAATTTGACGCGCGAGGCGACGGCATTGGCAGCAAGCCCAGTGGGCCGCCTAGCCCGCATCGAGCTCCTGGTGACCATCAGCTGCGCCTTGCTCACGGTGCTTGTCCTCCTGGGCTCCGGCCGCCGCGCCACCCAAAGCTCCGCCCTGCGCTTCGCCGTCTGGGCCGCCCTGATGCTGAGCTACCCGGCCGTGTCCTACACGATCGGGCTGATGCAGTCGGCCTCCTTCCGCAACGAGCTCGTCGTCACCTGGGGCTGCTTCCTGCTCCTCCTCCTCGGCACCGCCGACGGCATCGCCGCCTACAGCCTCAACGACTCTGACCAGCAAGCCCGGACCATCCTCAACCAGGCGCTGCAGGTCATCTACGTCTTCCTCCTCCTGCTCTCCTACCTCGGCTCCCTCCCGCTCCACCTCAAGGCCTTCCTCTCGCTGCTCCTCTTGCTGAGCGTCGCCAAGCTCGGGATGCGCGTGACCTGCTTCCTCCGCGACGGCCGGGACCGCGTGCTCACCGTGGACAACAAGCTCGTCTCCGACTACATGGCGCGCGAGCACGGGTACAGCGGCGCCGACTACGACGCCGGGAGCATGAAGGGGTACAAGTACGTGGTGGCCGGCGAGGCCGCGGAGCTCCACGACGGGGAGAGGGACTACTGGGCGATCGACCCGGAGACCAACCCTGACCTTGTCACCGTGGACAGGGTGTGGGAGTGCCAGGGGAGGCTGCTGAGATCTGGACCCGATGCGGATCAGGACGACGACGACGACGCGGCCATGGCAGCGCTCGAGCTCAAGGACCTGTGCCTCTCCTTCGCGCTGTTCAAGCTGCTCCGGCGCCGGCTGGGAAGGTACCCGCTGCACGAGTCGGGCCTCAACAAGACACGGGACCTGGTCAAGGTGGGCCTCCTCGCCGGCGAAGACCACGAGAGGATGTACCGTGTCGTGGAGGTGGAGCTGGGCTTCCTCTTCGATTTCTACTACGCCAGGTACAGATCCCCCAAGGAGACGCTCATGCCGGACACTGCTCTGTTCGCCGCAGTCGTCGCCACCAGCCTCTGCACGCTGTTCGCGACGGCGCCCGACTACTACCGCCGGTCTCCGGCTCCTCCTCAAGGCTACCCCAACAACATTATTGTCACCACCATGTTCGACATCTGGCTGACTCGTGTGATCATACTTCTGTTCCTGGTCCTAGAGTCGTTCCAGTACTTGGCGCTCGTCTTCTCCGACTGGCACAAGGTGAAGACGCTGTGCCGTTACGTGCTGAACGAGGCGTGGCACAACAGCCCCTTGCTGGAACGAACTCTGAGGCTCATCTGCAGAGTCAAGCTGACAAGGTACTGGAACGGCTCCCTGGGGCAGCACTCGCTCCTGCACGCCTGCCTAGTGCGCCACGACAAGCCGCCGCGGGTCCTGCGTTTCCTGACCAGCGGCAGGAGGACGGCTACTGCGGATCGGCGGAAGCTGCCGGGGTCGGTGAAGCGCGCCATCTACGGGTTCCTGAGGACCGGGCTGACCCGGATCCAGAACGGGGAGCACACGCTGGAGAAGAACGGCATGCTGGACAACTTCTACTGGGCCATCGCGCAGGAGAGCGCCGTGCAGACCATGATGATCTGGCACGTCGCCACCGCCATCTGCGACTCCAGGATGCGGCTCAGCTGCCGCGCCGACGCCGCCACCAAGGAGAACCACGAGGTGGCCACCACGCTGTCGGCCTACTGCGCCTACCTCATGGCGTCGGCGCCGGAGCTGCTCCCGGACCACAGCTACGACACGCAGCTGCTCTTCCAGGGCGTGCGTCGCAAGGCCAAGAAGCTCCTCCGAGGGTGCCGGCTCAAGGAGGACATGCACGGCAAGCTGCCGGACTCCGAGTGCAACGACGGCTACGAGGGTGTCCTGGCTGACGGCAAGAAGCTCAGCGATGAGATCGTGCACAAGATGCCGGACACGGCGATGCGGTGGAGAGTCCTGGCCGAGCTGTGGGTGGAGATGCTGCTGTCTGTCGCGCCTTCCGATAACGCCACCGGGCACATACAGAAGCTGGCCACCGGCGGCGAGCTCATCACGCACTTGTGGGCGTTGTTGACGCACGCCGGAATCCTCGAAAAGCCTATCAGCCGCTACCAGCGGAAGGGGCCGTGAACAGTTTGCAACATCCAGTTTGCACTAGGTGCCTAGCTCAGACTTTTGCATGTTCTCAGGACGAAAATAGTTTGTTGTCAGATTTTCTATTTTGATTCAGACTTGAGAACTGAAGCTGCACGGAATCAGTGTCCCCCCTTCAATGATGTATGCATTTGACTGACGCAAAGGCCGGAGATACATTTTCTTTTTCTCCGAGCAGTGCTACAATCCGACGATTTTCCATCCGATACACTTACTGACACCAACTAATCACCGTAGATCAAATTCTAGGTAACACCAACAAAACAATATCATTAGCTTTTCTTCTCTCTCCCGTTCTTTCTCTTTCGACTAAGCAAAAATATAACGGTTTTGCTATTAAGAAGTCATTCTTTTTTAGTTAAAGAATAGTCGGCGTGTTTGGTCGTTGGATCATAGTCCAATAATATATAGCATGTAATAGAGAGGAGAGCGGGGATGAGACTCAAATCATAATCCTACGACTCTTATATGTCAACTGAGATTTAATGCATTTTTGTTAAAACTCGGTAACTGAAAAACAGCCACACCATAATAATACTCCAACTCTTGTACATCACCTTATTATATTGAGTAAATTTCACAGAACCACATGGTTTGGGTCAGTCTTCTCAACGAGCTCTCACTTTTGCTAATTTGTCGCAAAACCACACGGTTTAAGCGGAAATATACCGTTAAATGCGCTTAAACAGTTGTTTTGGGTGATGTGAGACAATTGGACACAAAACATGTGTTTTTGGACAAATTAGCAAAAATGAAAACTCGTTTAAAAAACTGCTTCAAAACTTATAGTTCTGTGAAATTTGCTTTATTATATTCGCTATTATTGAGAGAGTGCGAGCGGCGAGACGGAGGGATGCATAGTTAACGACGGAGCTGCTACCTAGAGCGTGGACTTCCCCTCTCTCGATCTTGCCCCCGTACGTTGAACTTGAGAGCCAACTTGAGGAGTCCACTTGAGAAACAAACACTTTCTACTGGTCTCTCTCTCCCCCTCCGGGTCTCGCCCCGGATCGGGCGTTGAACACTTGAACTTGCAAACAATCTCTGGAGGTGACCGAGATATCAACTTCGGCCTAGAGTTCTATGCATTCTACAGTACTTCTCAAAGCTAGTGAGCTCCAAAAGCTTGCAAGGTACGTAAGGACACCACGGCACCACCCCCTTTTTTTCCACTTTTCTTTTCGCTGTTTGTTGAAGCTCCTTCTACTCGTCATTTTTCTGGACATCTCTGACCTTGTAATAGAGCCTGATAAGAGTGTATTTCGTAAACATCTGAGAAACACACGGATTTTTTGCACATCATGCCCAGCTAACTAGCTAATGGGGGGCCGGGAATCCAAGCTTTGCTTGGGGGCACATAACACAAGGAGAAAGCACTAACTAAATTGGTTTACTTCACATAGTTCGTCACTTACAGTACAATACAAGAACAGCTAATGAACTAACTGCATACAGAACCTGCTAGATTGGAAGAAACTGCGCGGCTGTGCCTTGCTCAGTTTCTTGTCCATGCAGGAGATTCGATCCGATCGAATAGAGCTAACCTGGCAGGCTCAACGGAGCCCGCGTTCCAAAATTAGCTTTTGCTGATCCAGATTAATTATTCAACTATACAGATCTCGTTTAAAAACCCATGCCGACAGTTGAAAAGGTCAACTACTTACAGTTGGCAGCTTGTATCAGACTGATCTGTCACGTCAGCCTAGGCGTTCGGTCTAATCGAACCGATCTCAGTTTGGTTTCTCAGTTTTTTCAATTGCTATAAGTTCGGTTTTCTAAAATTATTGCTAGCTGATCGTTTGTCTCAAAACTCACTAGCCGAGTATTTGGTCCACCTATTTTGTCGGTCTAAAAGTGCACCATGGTGACCCTCGGGATGCCATTTGACTCTTCTTGGTTCAAACAAATGAACTAGTTTTTCAAAAACTTGTGTCATTTTAAAATTTTAGTTCATTTGGTTGAATTAAGGGTCACAATTTTGCAGCTCTATGTCGGTCCAGTTTTGGTTCTCATTGGCGCGGAGCCTGGGGTGCTTTTCTAGGTTGGAACTCCCGATCGATCGATAGGTGGCCTTTGTACCATGTTGCGTGGAGGCTGGGTGCTCGGCACTATGTGGATGCCGGGGCAGCGGCCCCGGATTGATCTTAGAAGTCGAGGCGATGGCATCAGAGAGCTTCGCGATGGTGGTTTTAGGAGGTGTGGTGGTCGAGCTATGCCGTGTGGGTAGCGAGTTTGGTCGGCCTGGCTGAGTCAACCCATATGGGTTTTGTCGAGCTGGCATGTCGAGGCGGTGGCCCAGATCTTGGCGCAACGATCATGGTGTGCGTGCGTGCGGTCTTTTTGTGTAGCTAGGGTGCGAGGTGTTCGGGTCCTATGGTGTTGTGGCTCCCGTGCGAGTGGTGGATGTTGGGACAGCGGTCATGGATCTTAGTGTGTTGTGTTGCGACTTCGATCTCTTGTCGTGTGGTGACGAAGCTTTATGCTCGGCTTGATTTTTCTTAGAAACGACGTCATTTTTTTTAATGAAATGCATAAGCACGCCGCGCTCTTTTTTTTACGAGGTTCCGTCGAAAAAGATATGGTCATCGGTAACGCAAATCGTTTTTTTGGATGAGAGGACAAATCGGTTTGTTGCGTGCACGATCTTTGAAGGCCCAGCCCACCCAAGGCCCAAGCACCGTACCAAATCCAAACCTCTGCCTATCCACCATCAGTTGTCGTGCTCTGTCCTCCGCGGCCTCTGCTCTGCCTCCTCTGCCTGACTGCCTCTGCCTCTTCTTTCTCGGCCACTGTCCTAAGCCATCTCGCCGCCGCTAATTCCTCATGCCGTCGTACGCCCACTGTCTCCTTGTGCCACCTCTCCATCACCTCCTTACCCTCCACACGCGAAACCAAACCTCAAGCAATCAACGACGAGGAAGAGGAAGGAGCTGGAGTCGTCGGCGCTGTGGCGAACGAGGGAAGCGGCGAACGGTGACAAGTCTGTGAGCCGCGACAGCAAGTTCAGCGTGACTAGCTACCTAGCTAGCGGTACACACAATTTGCAGACTCCTTGCAAGCGATAGACCGAACGGGTAGGTATACACCATTCCTCTTGCTGTTGGGCAATGCACTCTAGGTGTTCGATGATTTGTTGACTTGCCAAAGCTTCAATTCTAACGTTTTTTTTGGTCAATCCGCTAATATACAGTTATACTAGAGTGTATTGAAAATAATGTACTCCCTCCGCTAATAGATTTGTATAAGAATTTATACAAATCCAAGTCACTTATTTGCAGATGGAAGGAGTATGTTCTTTGGGTAGATCCAGTGCAAATATATGAACATTCTTGGCCGAAAACACAAGGCTGTACTTAACTATTACCCTCATTCTTCTAACGATAATTCTTCTACCATGACCTTTTTCTTCCACTAGCATTCCGTCAGTAATGTGTGTTGCAGATGTATAGTGCAACTTAATCATTTGGTGCTGTTCATGTGTCCCAATCACTCTATTTTGATATTTCCCATGACTTGAACTATTTTTTTTTAACCATTTAAGCGCAAGCTCTCTAACATTTCATTTCCAGTTGAGTTATGTCTTCTTTCGGTAGGGCCTGCAAGAGTTAGCTGGTACATGTAGGTTGTGGGTCAAGAGCCCATCCACTATCTTTGCCTCTGTATTTACTGCAATACAGTACACACTGTTACTTTATATGGATAAGCAGAGTGCATGGCGTTGATAGTTTAGTACAACAAGATATTGTCTTCAATTGTGATGCTATATAGCTTCACAACACAAATGTAATTTACCTGGAGCTAGATAGCTTCTTATGGATCATCCATTTAGCATTTGTTCTTTTAACGTTAATATGCCCATGCAAATGTAATTATGACAATGTACCAACAGGAGCAGTCCTCATTTTATATTTGAAAGTTTCTGTATCTTTTTCTTCCAAGGTTATAATGCTCTTTTATTTGCATTCGCTAAAGCTTGGTTTGTGAATGATGCTATATCCTGGAGAAGAATATAGATAGAATATACATCCTTCTTTTCTGACTGGCAATATCCATCCTTCTTAATTTTCTTGCTAATAGATAGAATACCTCTTAATTTTCTGACTGGAAATACCTCTATGAAAGCACTTCTTTTCTGCTAATAGATAGAATATCCATCCTTCTTTTTTTTTATCCATCTTGCTTTTTATGACTGGCAACTCTAGGCAACTTAGGAACGTTTTGTGACTCCAGTACAAAAACAATCTGAATTTTCAGTAAATACAGACTATATTCTCTATATTTGCTAATGCCTGGCAATAGTTCCTTTAACCACCATTTCTGTAGTGAGGCTGTCTGTTTTTATCAACTTATATGATGCATCTAGCTTTCATGTGCTAAGTAATCCTAACCACTCAGATTTCAGAGGCTGCTTTTTATTTATTTTATTTTCACAAATACTCCAGTCGTATGTGACAAAAATATATGTTCTTTACACAAGTGGAAATAAATTATGTACTTCGAAGTCCCAAGTAGTCCCTACCAAATTACCTGTTCGGTTTTAGTTACACCTTTACTTGACCCAAATATATAACTTGTTAAAAGGAACACCTGGTGTGATGTTTTTTTATAGCTTGGTCCGTGTCTTGATGCCACAATCGTTTTTCTTACCTTATGGTGCAGGGAATAACCAGGTTCTCCTTGAAGAAAATATGGTGAGCTATACACTGGTTGTTGATGTTGTAAGTGCTAATGGTCTTTCAGGCAGTCATGATTCTCTGAATCTCTGTGTTGAGCTTCGGTTTGCTGGGCAAAGAGCCACGACGTCAGTCAAGAACAAAGATTGCCGTCCTGTATGGAATGAGACGTTCCGATTCTCTGCACTGGACAAAGATAAGGTTGGTTATGGCACTCTTGAAGCTTATGTGTATAATATTGTCACTGCTGGCCGCAAGTCTTTACTGGGCAGGGTCCGGCTATCTGGGTCTGTGGTTCCGGACTCCTCCGCTGATGTTGCTGCTGGCCCCTATCCATTGAGGGGTGGGATATTCCCACGATCGAAAGGAACATTGCATCTCAAAGTTGTACTTGAGAACGAAACCCCCATTGCAACCTCCGATCCTCTCTTAGCAGTTATTCCTTCCAGTTTTTTCACAATAGGAAACCGGGAGTGTGCGACGCCTGTGGATGCTGCTGTCAAGGAAATCACGCCAAGCTTTCAACACGGGATGATTGTTGAGCTTATGCCCTATGTTTTTGTGCATGTGGTGAAGGCTCGACACTTGGCAGGTGCCGATGCCAGAGGAAGACTTGACCGCTATGTTGAAGTAAAGGTTGGCGATTACGGAGGCACCACCGAGTACATGGACATGGAGCAGAATGCTGAGTGGAACGCAACTTTTGCATTCTCAAAACTAGAGATGGACCAGAACCAGCTGGCAATGGTCTATGTTATCGTAAAGAATACGGACATGGCAAGGGATGACTCTGTAGGAATGGTGTGGTTTGACGTAAACAACATTCCTAGGCGTACCCCCCAATCTCATGAACCATTACTACCAGAGTGGTATCCTCTTCGTGATGAAAGCGGGACTAGTACTGAAGGTGAGTTGCTGCTTAAAGTTTGGAGAGGATCCCAGGCTGATGAAGCATTTCCTGACGCTTTCAAGACGGATTCTCGCATTGGGCCCCAAGTGTATCATTTGCCACGCCTCTGGTACCTGAGGATCCAGATAATTGAGTTTAAATGTGTTGCAGTAGCAGGTAGGGCAAAGGTTGTGGAGTTGGATGTCACGATAGCGCATGGTGTTCAGCATCGGATTACGAAAAAAGTAAAGAAGCCGCTAGGCCACCATGTCTGGAACCAGGAATTTATGTTAGTAGTTGCGGAGCCATTTGAGGATGGCGTTCAAATTTCTGTCCGAGCACATGTTGGGCCTCGTAGCAGGCACGTGATTATGGGCGAAGTCACTATACCCCTTGAAACATGTCAGAGGCAAGTCGAGGGCCGTCATATCAAATCTCAGTGGTTTGATCTTCAAATGCCAAGACAAGCACATGATGTTCATGGTGGTAGGTCCAGGGATGATGAATTTGCTGCCTCATCATGCCACATTCGTCTCACCAGCTGCCTGGAGGGTGGATACCATGTCCTATATGATAGTACGTACTTTGTTGATGATTACAGGCCTTCAGCTATGGAAATCCCGGATCCTCCTACCGTTGGCTTGCTTGAGATTGGAATCCTCGGAGCGAAGGGCCTCCATCCCAGGAAAAGGATAAATGGATCCTCGACACTACACCCATATTGTGTTGCAAAATATGGCAGGAGGTGGATACGAACTCGTACCATCAACAACAGTTGCAATCCTGTATTCAATGAGCAGTACAACTGGGATGTCTATGACACATCAGCCGTCTTGACCATCGGTGTTTTCGATAATGCCCAACTCCAGGGGTATAGCTCAGAAGAAGACAAGTCTGTCAAGATAGGGAAAGTAAGAATTCGCCTCTCCGATCTCCAACCTGGTCGAACATATGCTCACTCATACCCTCTACTTGTTCTACGTCCTAAGGGGCTCAAGAACATGGGCGAACTGCACCTGGCAGTAAGATTTTCAGGAGAGTCAATACTGAAAATGGTGCGCATGTACTCTAATCCCAAGCTGCCAGAGATGCATTACAAGCACCCAATTTCAGTAATGCAGCTAGATTATTTGCGGCACCACGCTCTCGGGATTGTGGCTGCTAGATTCAGCCGGATGGAGCCACCTCTATGGAAGGAAGCTGTGGAGTACATGTGTGATGTGAGCGGACACATGTGGAGCTTGCGCAAGAGCAAGGCTAACTTCTATAGGATAATGGGCGCCTTCTCATTCTTTTTTAGGTTTATCAAATGGTTTCACGGTGTATGCTTATGGAAGAACCCTGCCACAACTCTGCTTGTCCACGCCATCTTTGCGATGCTTGTTTTGTATCCACAGCTCATACTCCCAGCGGTGCTCCTATATGTCTTCTTCATTACCGTGCGGAACTACCGGCATCGCCCTACTTATCCTCCACATGTTGATACGAAGTTATCTTATTCAGAGGGAGCACATCCAGACGAGCTTGATGAGGAATTTGATACATTCCCAACCTCGCGGAGTCTGGATTTAGTAAGGATGAGGTATGACAGACTAAGGAGTATTGCCGGCAGGGTACAGACAGTCATAGGAGATGTAGCAACGCAGATTGAGAGGATACAAGCATTGGCAAGCTGGAGGGATACTACAGCGACGGCAATATTTGGTCTCTTCACTCTTGTGGCTGCTATTGTCATATTTTTTACACCATGGAGAGTTCTCGTTGCAATAGCCGGATTGTACACCATGAGGCCCCCCATGCTTCGGCGCTACAGTGTGATGCCGTCATTTTTCGCGAACTTCTTCCTGCGTTTGCCGCAGAAGACAGACAGCCTGCAGTAAATAAAGTACCGTGGTTGGGAGTCTTCATCGTTTGCTTAATTACCAAGCGAAGGCAATGAAAATCTGCTGGGGTATTGGCGACTGCTGTGGCGAATCACGGCTGAGGTCTTCAATCGATCGCAAGGCTGGGCTCCTACTGTTCATCGTCTGCGGGTGATCTGGTGGCAGTGTAGTATTCATCTGGCCATCTTGGGCAAAGTTCACTTTCTGTAAGACACTTGTGCTATTCTTGATATTTTGTTTGCTGTACCTGTAATAGTGCTTGATATTTTGTTTGCTGTACCTGTAATAATGCTGGAGCTTTGTGCCTGCTGGTGTGAATTCTTCTGCCCAGGACTTAGGGGATAGATAGGCCCTGTGCGGCTGTGCCTATCTGGTGGCGTGGTGGGTAGTTGTGTGTTTCTTTTCCTGATTGTGTTATCCATGGCTTATGTAGTGTCTGGTTTGTGGTTTCCTTAATCAAATTGGAGGTAGACTCCCTCTTATGTGAGAAAGAAGAAGAGAAATGGATGTCCTGCAGCTATGATGAATGTGTGGATTGTAGACAATGTATCATTTATTCTCTCTTGATCCACAAAAAGAGGTAAATTTTTGAAGGAAAATGTGTGGAAGAAGCAATATTTGTACGAAAATTGCATGCATTTGATACTTAAGTTTAGCTTTTAGCCGCGCGGTGTCTGCCGCAAAATGGGAACGGCACCAACCTGGAGCCGTGTAGATTGGTTTTAGAGTAAAATACACCACTAGTCCATGAACTCGGCAAAAATGAACACTTTAGTCCATGAACTCGGAAAACGCACACTTTAGTCCATGAACTGGGCTTGATGTGTCACTTTAGTCCAAAAACGGTTCGGCGGGGCTTAAAGACGCCACGTCGGATTGGGCCTGGACCGAGCGCTGATACTCCGTTTTCTCAGGGGCTTATTTGCAAAAATGCGCAGCGGGATAAATCCGCCAGAGCTCTCCCAAATCGGCGGCAAATCCCTAATCCTAGTTCCTCTCGGCGGCAATCCGTAGTCTAGTTCCTCTCTTCTGCGCAGCCCGTGCCCTCCCCTCTCTCTCCCTCGGTCGCCGCAGCTCTCCTTGTCATGCCAGGCGGCTCATCGAGGTCTTCACCAGCGCCTAGGACGAAGCCCCATCTCCCTCTTGTGAAATGCGGAAGTTGCAGATGGAGGAGGGTGAAGGTGTACACCTCCACGACGCTGGACATCCAAATTGGGATTTTTACAAGTGTAGCAATCATCAGGTGCTTCTTCTTTTGGTTTGGTTTTTTCTGTGTGACTTTTCATCAAAGCGGATTTGCTCTTGTTGTTCTTCTGTAGGTTGGGGATACTCCGTGTGATTTATGGAAGTGGGAGGCAGAGTACATGGCGTATTTGAAGAGTATTGGAGTTCAAATTCGTTTTTTGAAACCTGGAGATGAGGTTTCATGGGAACACCTGAAGTGGAGAAGAAGAGCAATGTGTATGTTCAGAAAGAGAAGAAGCAGCAAAGCCAACCTGAAGATGTTAGGCTGCTGGCAAAACTAGATGCTTTATGTGATGTACTTAAGGACATCAGGTTGTTAGTTGTGTTGATCCTTCTTCTAGAGATCATTAAGCTCATTAAGTGGTAGTTTAGTCTGTTTGTAATGGATGGATGGATGTTGAAACTTTGTTGAATAAATGTGTGAAATTTGAAATTTGAGACAATGTCAGAACTGAATGATAGAAATGGCAGAATTGAACCATCAATTAACCATATTGCATCCAGAACTGAATGACAGAAATGGCAGAATTGAATGACAGGATGTATGTTGAAACTTTGTTCAATAAATGCTTTATGTGATGCAACAGTTAGCATCCAGAACTGAATGACAGAAATGGCAGAATTGAACCATTAACCATATGGCATTCACACCAGAGAAAAATGACACAATCTGAACAAACTTAACCATATAGCATCACAGCTAATGTATCACAAAATAAAGTATCCACAGTTGGTGCCACAAAATATAGCATCAAGTGGTCCATCTAAAATCAACACATAACACATGGTATCAGAAAATACACCATCTTACATATTAATCACAGAACATCATCATCATCATCATCATTTGCAGTGGCACTGTTCCGTGTAGATGGTCCTGCTTCATCATATCCAAACATAAGCCTATAAAGCCTGCCCTTGTAAGTTTGTTTTCTTTTCCTGCCTCTTGACGAAGCAAGAGCCGCAGCTGTTTTGCCTCTTGTTGGAGCAGGAGCAGCAGCTATTCTGCCTCTTGTTGGAGTAGGAGCAGCAGCTCTTCCTCTTCCTCTTGATGGAGCATCAGCAACAAATATGCCATCTTGAACTGGAGCAGCATCTCTTCCTCTTCCTCTTGATGGAGCATCAACAGGTACATCTGGAGCTCTCCCTCCTCTGCCTCTTCCTCCTCTGCCTCTTGCTGTAGCCATGCCTTCCCTTGTGGCTGTTGTAACTCTTCCAGTAGGAATAGTGTTTATATGATCTTGCACAGACACATTCTCTGGCAGTGGACCATGAGCATGGTAGGACTGGGAGTTGTCAAGTTGTTTTATCTATGGAGGCACAAAAATAAAGCATTAATTTAACAGTATGAAGATATGCATAAATATGAGCAATGAAAACTAACCCCTTCCAAAATCATTTCATCCACCAATGTGGTACTACACTGTGTTGGGTTAATATGTGGCTCATCCATGTGTGGCTGCAACATGATAGATTAAAATTAGTTTTAGGATTGTACTTAAAAAAGAGCAAAACATATTCTAGTTATCAGACTTACTTGTGCTGCCCCTTGTTGATCTTCCATTTCATAATAAGCTTCATGTTGCTCATTATCTGCCTCATGCTATTCCTGAGGACTATGTTGCATTTCTGGCTCCTCTACATTTTGCAGCAAAGGACATTTGAGCTCTCTAGCCTGTAGGATGTACTTGTTGAACACTTCACAGTTATTGTTCAGAAGGATGTCACTTTTAGAGAAATCATTAAAATAAGCCCTTGACCATGATCTTGGATCCATCTTTTCTAGCCATGCATGAGCTTCCTCACTTAGCAACTTCATCCTATCCATGTTTCTGTTGTATGCTGGCACATGAGTTGATCTTGCATAAGCCCACAGCTGGTCCTTTAAGACATCCCCCTTGTGAATCTGATTGAAATTCTGTAACAAGTGTCTAACACAGAACCTATGCTCTAAATCTGGGAATTCTTCTCCCACTGCCAGAATGAGGCCTTTCTGTTTGTCTGACATTATGGTATATGCTGCTGTGTTAGTTATCCCCAGATCCTGCTTCTGAGTGTTGAAAAACCATTTCCATGTAGCCTTATTCTCTACCTCAACTACAACCATTGCCACAGGAAATATGCAATCATTAGGATCAATACCTATGGCAGTCAACAAAATTCCTCCAAACTTTGTCTTGATGTGACATCCATCAAAGCACAGTACAAGTCTACAGCCCTCCAAAAATCCCCTCTCGCAAGCATCAAGGGAGAAGTACATAGTGCTGAAAGCTCCATTAACTAGGTGTAAGAACATGCTGCTGCCTGGGTTGCATCTTCTCAGCTCCCTTGCATAGTCCCATAACATGTTATACTGCTTGAGCTCATCCCCATATACTACCTTAAGTGCTGCCCTCTTTGCTCTAACTAATTTTGTCCTATTAGGTGCCAGATTATAGTCCTTTTGCACTTTAGATGAAAATGCTTTCATGTCCATCTTCTCATCATCTCTAAATGACTCCAGATATCTATTGGCAAGATATGGAGCAGTGGAAGCTTTGATCACCCATTCTTTGATGTATGCATGTTCATTGATGTACTTCTTTACTAGTAAATTCTGGGATCTTGTGTCATATGTGGCATATAGATACCATGGACAGCCCTCAGCACATTTTGCCTCCACCCTCTTCTTTTCATTCCTAACCTTCTTGATGGCAACTCTGTTTTTTATGCTATACTCTGATATTGCCTCCCTTAGTTGCTTCACTGTGGAGAATATTTGTCCAACATGGAACTCTGGTTCTTCCATGTCCACTCCAGCAAATGATTTGAACATGAACTTCATGTTGTCTTCCTCATCCTCAGACTCAGGCAACTCCAACTCTTCAGGTTCATCCTCTAGCATTGGCTTCTTTCCCTTGACATCTTTCTCTTTTCCCTTTCCTTTTTCCACAGGTTTGCTTGCCACTTCTTTCACTGCATTTGGAACAAGGACATCATCCACATCCGTATCAACAAATGTTGCATACAAATCATCATCTCCCTTGAGAGGATCATTTTCAGAGTCATAAAAATCTGCATCTGAATCTAGGTTGTCATCACTATCTGAAAGTTGAGCCACAACTTGTTGATTTCTGCTTCTATAACATTTATGAGGGCTTATAGGCAGGCTCTGGTAGAACTTAGGGAGAACTGCTGAATTTTCTTTCCTTTTGACTGGACTTATCATCACCTTTGGCAATGGAGTGCTTGATCCTTCAATAAGAACATCATCCCACTCTTTACTTGCTAACATGCTGACATGATCGATGTATATCACAGTTGGAATGTTCAGATTATGCAAAGCACTTTCTGTCATCTTGATTATGTCACCATCACACCACACATAATATAATCCTGTTCTAATAGTCTCCCCAGGCAAGCACCAATAAATCTTCGTCAGATTAACATCAGCATACCCTAGCTGCTCTTGCAAGATGTCCAAAACCATAAAATTGACCAACTATCGAAATCACAGTAGTCAAAAACATCAATCTTTTCCTCTAAGTACGATCTGTTTTCGTCAATCCCACAGAAAAATCCACCGTGATGTATCTCAACAGAAAACTGGCCATCGACTTTATCGACAATATTTCATATGAACGAACAAAATTCAGTTGCAGCAATGCACGGATTGAACCAAATCAAAACCTAATTTCGAAGGAAAGGGGGAAGATTCTGTTCGGTCATAATCTATTCAAGCATACACCGCATCTAATATCCCACATAATTGAACCAAAAACACTTCGTATATGCACAGATTCTTCAAATCGAAAACCCTACAAAACCCCAACCCCATACCCCAATGCGAGAGGAGAATGCCAAGGTACTTACCGTATATAGGAGGTGGGTCGCTAGGTTTTCACCGGCGCGGCGCCATCGCCGCCTTCGCACAAGGTTGACTCGCCGGCGGTCGATGAAAATCGCCTATCTTGATCGCCTGTCTTGATCGCCTCTCAACGCCGTCGATGGTGAGAAAGGGCGGACTGGAAGTGTGAAGGACGACGAAGCCGAACGGTTCGTCTCCCGTGAGGTATGACCCACCCGCTGTGCATTTTTGCAAATAAGCTCCTGAGAAAACGGAGTATCAGTGCTCGGTCCAGGCCCAATCCGACGTGGTGGCCACGTGGCATCTTTAAGCCCCGCCGAACCGTTTTTGGACTAAAGTAGCACATCAAGCCCAGTTCATGGACTAAAATGTGCGTTTTCCGAATTCATGGACTAAAGTGTTCATTTTTGCCGAGTTCATAAACTAGTGGTGTATTTTACTATTGGTTTTATAGGTCGAGGTGTGCTCCGCTCGGTATCTTCTACTGTAGCTCCTCATTAAAATGGGAACGGCATTAGGATGCTTAGTATATGTGGAAAGGTTTCGCGTTTCATCCGATGAGAACTCCTTCTGCCGTGATGGATCCTAGGAGTCGGTCCAAAAAAACTGTTTGTTTGGGCTTCAGATTCAACAGGAGGCCCAAACAAACACATCCTACATGCAGTAGATGTAGGAAAGGCCAGGCAGACTGAAACGAAGCACGACATGCAAGAAATGTGAAAAAGACTTCCGAAGCAAGCCCACCACACCACTGCACGGCCCGCTCGCACGTTACAACTAACCACGTGCCATGGGAGGCGCACGAACTCCACGTCTGGATCTCAATGGCTGACATCACCGACCGATAAATTATTTCAGCTCAAAGCGTCACAGATCGGTGGGCCGTGGAGTGGCGGTACACGGCAGCAGGCCTATGTAACTATACGGTCCTAATCAAGCCCAGACAAACTTAGGGAAAGCGTGCCCCTCCTATATCTATATGTACATGCATGGCTAACATAAACCGACAAGCCATGGATCATGCTTGGCCCATTCGAAGCCGTGCTAGCGAAGTTTCTCTCTGTCACTCACTCCTCACTCCACTCTATGATCTCGCCCACCGCAGCAGGATAACAAAATGCCGGAATCATCCGAAAATCCCGGTACAACGTACTATGCTCAACCGATGGATGCTAGCCTAGCTAGTACCATGGACCATGCATATGGTTGCCAGTTGCCACGCCCCTACTACTAGAACACTCTGCAAGCTAGCGAGCGGCAGGAGGAGTGCCCTGATTAATCATGCTCTCAAGCATCAGCCAGTGATCAATCCGTTATACGAAAGCGTGTTGCTAATAATTAGCATGCGGTTCACATTACTACAAACATTTTATTTTTCTTCGACAGCCACCGTTACTGGTACAAATTAGTACTCGGTCTGATTCTAAATTCTTAACTCAAATTTGTCCAAATATAAATGTATCTATTCTTAAAAAGCGTCTAGATACATGCATGTAATATTTCGACGACAATTTAAAATCGGAAGGATTGGTGCAGAAAACGCGTGGCACACAGAAAGAAGATTCGATGGATAAATAAATTAAACCAGATATCAATCAAACCAAATATATAGGAGTACTATACTACTACTGCCAATGAATAATGTACTGAAAAGAGTACAGCCTACAGGTGGTGGTTGTCAAAAACCAGCTATATCTACGGAGCATTCGTACATGCCCGAGCCAATTAACCAAATGGAGCTTATTAGGCGCTGCTGCTAGCGGCTAACCACTGTTTGGTGGTCAGAACGCATTATACACACATGGTGGCCGCTAATTAAGACAGCATTTTTAATTAACAACCGGATCAACAGATGGGCGCGTACAGGTGTTGGGACTGATGGATCACGACGTTATTAACTTATTATTATAATCGTGTTTGGATGTTTGGGATTAATTAGATGAAATAGAGTACACAACAATTAAACGTCCATTCGGTACTGCAGGCAGGAGGGGACGTACGCGTCCACGGCTAGCTAGCTAATGCAATCGGGACGTACGATCTGATGGTCGGAATGTTTAAATGATTAACAGTGGATCATTAATCATGTGTAGACTAGTCCAGGGCCATCGAGATCGGTTTGTGTTAATAATTAAGGATGTGACATTATTATTGCTGGTACATACTGTAGTA
Organism: Brachypodium distachyon; assembly: GCF_000005505.3. NCBI lineage: Eukaryota > Viridiplantae > Streptophyta > Magnoliopsida > Poales > Poaceae > Brachypodium > Brachypodium distachyon. The sequence goes on along the minus strand of NC_016134.3, from coordinate 45,038,146 downwards.
CTAACTCCGTTTTTTAATATAAGACGTATAAAATTCTCTACCAATTTCCGAATTATAAGGCGTAAAACAGTTGCAGCAGAAAATCGGCAACATCCGTGGATTGCTGCGCACGCGGGAGTAGCAGTTTGCTTCTCGTGGGCAGATAACAGGGCAGTTGATTGTCGTGCATGCAGTTGTAGCAGGGAGGAGAAAAATTAGCAGAGCAGGCAGTTGCTCACGTGATGGAGGGCTGCATTAATATCCGTGTCAGAAAATATACGCCCTATAATAAAAAACGGAGGAGTAGAATTTAGAATTGATGTAGAAAAATGGAAGAAACATGTTTTTTCTTCCTTTAGCTAACAGCTAGACGGTCCTTAATTTCCAAACGTCTAGAGGAAGAAAGTCTCCATCGCATATATTTTTTCCGAATGAGCATTCACTCTGTAAATGTCAACACGGGACGACCTACCGCACATATAATGGAATGGAGCACTATATTTCTGTTGACTTATCTTTATCCAGAGACCAATGACTTAATTGGATGGTGCACGAAAGAAGGAGTGTCGTGAAAATTGTACATTTGCCTTATGACTATGTCTGATCTCTTTTGATTTTTCCCACGTTTTTTATGAGTGTTTTTTAATATTGGTTTTGTCCACTGGTGCACCTTATGTGTGCACTCAACATGCCTCAAGAATCCAGTATATGTCATCATATCATATCTTGAAAGGTCATCACAGCGAACACTCATCGAACTATCGAAGTAGCCACACGAAACATTGTTAAGCTAGCTTAGCTAGAAGTAATTAAACTTCATTTACACACAACAAAGCTCTAGCTAGTTTCTTGCCTGTTTCGTTCGCAACGGTAACAAAATCATTGAAGTAGCTTGGCAACGAGAGAAAAGATTTAGCATAGCATCACAGGAAAGCTTTTGCCGGTTAAGGTAGCTAAACGAAAGAAATTAAAAAGGCGATGGAGCAATGATGGGAGGGGCCGGAGGGACGCCGTTTGCCCACAAAAGCTGCAACGGGCAGCTTTGCTTCCCGCTTTTTCTGTGTACACCCTTTGATTAGCACGCCACCAAAGCGTATCGCTCGGTGCACGCACACGCCTACTTACCCCCGACGTTTAGCTGTAATTTAAAATAATGTGTCTTGGTTAACTAGTGAATTTTACAATAACGATGTAAGATTACACCTATGCGTGTGCGTAATTTTCCTCAGTATTGGTTCAACATTGATCTTGTTTTGGAGATATCACCTTTCTTGGGAGTATCAACGTTTCTTGCTCTGTTGCTCATAAATATCATCTCACAATGTGTGGAAAGATATGTTTATCTAGCTATAGCTCACCAAATTAAGACAAATTAACAAGCATTTTGCATGACCATGAAAAACATTATTTATATGTATATATATACACGCATAATAGAAGGAAGGATGGATGGCGTGCTTAACACCAACCAAACAATGGCATCAAATAACAATCCGATAAACAAATGATCATTCCAACAAACGAAAGTGCAGCACAATTTAATCATGAAGGAAGCATGATGATAGTACTACGAAATTCACATTTCACACACCTTAAATGTGCAACCTTGGGGGTACACTTTAGTGATGCGACCTAGCAAATATGGCCACATAAACTCCTCGCACCTACATAACGCCTCCAAGACGCCAACCCACAGCCTAGAGCCAGAGCCAGCCAGCCAGCCCAGCCACCGCGCCCCACATGCCGACGACGAGCGCGTCGCCGGCGGCGGCGGCGCACCACCGTCGCCGGAGCCGCCGCCGCCCGCCTCCTCCCCCGCGCCAGCCCTGGTGCTGCTCCTTCGGCCTCGATCCCCTCTCCGCCACCGGCCGGACCCCCGTCCCCGCGCCGCGCCCGCGAGCCGCCCCCACCAAGCCGCCGCCGCCAACGGCTCCGCTCTCCCGCCGCATAATACGGTCCCCCGGACGCGTCTCCCCCATCGACGACCTCTCCACATGCGCCGCCTCGGCGTGCCCTTCCGCGCGGCTCTCCTCCGTCAGCGAGTGCCCGCCGCCGGCTCCTCCCCTGCCCGCGCCGCCGCCGCCGCTCCCGGCTGTGGAGAAGACAAGGGGCGCTCTGCGGATCAGGCTCGTGGCCAAGGGTTTGATCTTGGCGGTCGATGAGGTGGAGAGGGTGTGTCGGGAGAGCAGAGTGATCGACAAAGCTCTTCGGGCCGGCGGCGGCGAGGTGGCCGTGGAAGGGAAGGTGGAGGTGTGGGCGGTCAGGGAGGTCGTGGAGATGATGCTGGAAGAAGACGACGAGGATAAAGCGATGAGGAGGCTCGGCCGTGGTGGCGTGGAGCGCGCCATTAGTTTGCTCGAGGTGAGCTCCCCAATACCATGAATCCATGATGCATCTGTTGGTTGATTGTTTGTTATATTCTTGTTCATGAACTGATCAAGCTTAATTAGGTAAGGTTTCAAGCCATGTTAGTTTATTACTGTGCAGATTTTATACCGTTTTTGTTGACTATGACTGCAGTTATATTTTGTTCATGAATTTGCCCAAGCTTAGCATATTCCGCAAGCATAAGAACGATAACAACCAAAATATGGCAGGAGAGAAATTGGTTCCTGACTCTTGAATGTGCTCGAAAGAAAGTTCACTATCAAATTCAGTTTTTGAGCTTTATACTTGCATAAATTCAGGATTGATTGTCGTGTATTTCTGCGCGTCTCATAGTCTTTAGTTGAATATTCTTGGTTCATCGAGTTTCAGGAACTATACTGGATTTCTTGCACATCAGTGAATGATAAACACCCCTAACATGACACACTCTTTGGTACTCCCTCCGATCCATAATAAGTGTCTCAGATTTTGTACTAGTAACCTGAGACACTTATTATGGATCGGAGGGAGTAAATGGCAAGAAAAATAGAAATAGAGGGCTGAGCTATGTACCGTATACAGAATTGCACTGAAAGATTAGCTCCTGCACTTTTTATGGTATGAACAAAGGGTGAAAGTGATATCTCCTGTTGCTCATAGTCATGGATGTGGCTTGCAGCAAAAATCATGCTGCTCATAGACTCAAATCCATACTGTAAGGTTAGCTTTGTACAGAGAAGTCCATGCCATTATTTATTAGCTTTACTACTTCTGTATGCCTTAATAGTGCTTGCCTAGATAAATTTCTTATTTATCTTTCTCTCAACATGTTTTTTTATTAACGCCTGAACATATTTCTCAGGTATCATTCACACTTATGTTTGACAGAGGAGTTGCCAGCTGTCTAAAATATCTTGAGGCTGTCCCATGGAATGAACCAGAAGAGGAGAAAATTAAGAGCTTGCTTTCTCAGTATTCTTCTAAGAACTCAGCTTCACAAGATTTGCTAGCAAGGTTGCAGCCACAAAACTCCAGCTCATCTTCAGAGCTCGTATCTGAACTCATACAGTCCATCACAAAGGGAACCAACAATAATGCTCGGAAGGAGCTGCGAACTTTAGTTGATGGTATCTTATCCAAGACCCCGATCTACATAAAGGGTGATAAAGAGCTGGACAAGATGAACATTTACCGTACCTGTCATTCTTGCCTGAACTGTCTGGTGGAATTATTTGAAGAAGCCTCTGATCTGGGCCCTGCTGACCAAACAGCCATTTCAGTTGGAAAAGGGCCACTTGAGAGAATATACAAGCAAGTTGAGGACCTCAACTGGCTGTTGCAGATTCTAATAGAAAGGCAGATGGGAGAGGACTTTGTCGATCTATGGGCCAGCCAGAAGATCCTTGCTAGTATGCACGGACGGGTGTCACCGATGGTGCGCTACGAGCTCAGCCGGATCTCGGCCACAATTTTTATCGCCGTGGGCAGTGGGAAGCTCCACTGTACTGGGGAGAAAAGGTTCAGCATCTTCCATACCTGGTTCAGGCCAATGCTGGCAGATTTTGGCTGGCTCAGGAGGTGTCCGAAGGGTCTCAACATGACGACGCTGGAGGAAGGAATCGGGCAGGCGCTGTTAACACTCTCACTGATGCAGCAGCAGGCATTGTTCATGGAGTGGTTTGAGGCTTTTGGTCAGCAAGGCCGGGAATGCCCAAACCTGATGAGGGCCTTCCAGATCTGGTGGCGACGATCATTCATAAGACCGATCGTTAGTGGCTGAGCATGATTACTTGATTCTTGCGATCCATCACCTTGGAAGTAATGCTTCCGATATCTAAAAATATCGGCTAAGTTGCGCGTGTGTATGACTGTATTCTATGTGTTCGATGTTTGATAATGATGATAGAAGTATATGTATAGCTCATGTGTGGGATCCCTAACGAAGCCTCTGCCTCTGACTGTATCTGCAATTCTTTCTCTACCGGGATGTAACAGGAACACATTCTTTAGTTGTTTCATATTGAACACAAGGCATTTGCTGCGGGTGGTTGAGAAGTTGCTCCATGTTTATTCTCCACTGGACGTGTGATGTTCGTACTACAAGTCCATTAATAATCTTAACTGTGATTAAAAGCCTGTGGTCCAATGGTTGTGAGAATTCTCTTCTGCCTGCAGATGTCTTGATGCGCTCTGCATTGTACTAGAGCTGAAATGTCTGTACTTATCACAACGTACATTGTTAAAGTTCTTTGTATCTGCTTGGCTGTTGTTTTCTGGACCATCATTAGGGTGTCCTGGCCAACATGTACCTAATCTTTTGTGCTCTGCTTTCATCTTCTGAAGAAAGTGGCTTGAACACAGCATCCGAGACAGGGTGTAAGTTGGACAATACGTACTCGAGTGCCAGAGAAGAGTGGTTTGCACAATCTGAAAAACTTGCAGACACGTCCCTAATGCTGTATAGTTGTAATCTTAAGACCATTAAACTAATTTTATCATCTGGCAAGGCACATGTTCATAGGTCAGCTTTTGTGTGTGGGTGATAATTTGTATTTGATGACAGAACTTATGAGGGTTTAATAGTAGTTTAATTCCCCCAGCCTGGTTGTCTGACGTCTTTGTTCACACAGCAGCCAGCAGGTGCTTAATTACACATAATGGAGTTAATTGGATGGCATAAAAGCGTTTCATAAAAAGAGAATTGTTGAAGGCTGGCCAGAGGTAGCTGCCACAAGAGGCTATTCAGTTCCGGTGGGTGAGATTGTCAGTACTCAGTAGTTAGTTAGTTTAGTTATAGAGCATATCTGCTAGAATGTCATGGTCATAAGGAAGAAACCAAGTGTGCCCAACCACTCGTGACTTGTCTCTTGGCGGCATTTGCTGCTAGGGTTGTGGCCACCGAGCTGAGTTCTTAACAGGGGCACTCTGAATCTGTGGAATCTAGGCTCAGAGTTGATCTTGGGCACTCTGAATTTGTGGAATCTAGGCTCAGAGTTGATCTTGTGAAGAAAAAATTATATGCTCCCTCCGATCCTACATTCTTGTCGTTGTTTTAGTGCAAAAAACAACGACAAGAATTTGGGATCGGAGGAATACCTGTGAAGATACCTGATGGTGCAGATGTCTCTGTATGTTTAAGATCCGATTTTAGCGAAACTAAAATTTGCACCATGGCAAGGTATAAGTGGTGTGAGACTCATTTGTGCGTGTGTGGCGAAAGTACAACTGATGCTTCTCTGAATCTCGGGCAAACCCTGTTATTTTTGGCAAAGTACAGCAAATGTTTGAGTCCTTTTCCTGTGAATACAGTGTTTCCCAAAGAAGGGAAGATGGCAATCTCAAAAGAAAGAAGTCTATATTTCACGCTTAAATGTCTTGTGCCGGAGGCATACCTCTCTGTAGTCCAAAATCGGTTATTTTGATCCCCGAATTCCCTAATACCATTTAAATCGCCCCACAAAGCGGTTTTAGAGTCTACGTGTCACATTTAGGGCGGTTTAGAAGCTGACTAGTCAATTTGACTTTTCTTTGACTCGATGACGTGGCTGTTAATCCCCATCTTGCTCCTGTGCGCGTCCATCGGCCGTCCCCTCCCCTGCCGATGGCCATGCCGCCGTCCGCACACGCCTCGCCACTGCTCCGCCACATCGTCCCCGTCTTCGTGCTTATCCTCTCCCGCCTGCCCCCTCCTCCTTATCTCCCCAAGCCCAGCGCCTCCCTCTCCATTTCTTTCTCTCCCGAAGCCCTCTGCTCTCTGTTGGAATTTTGGGTTAGGCCCAAGGCCCAGTCTGAAATTAATTCCTAAAAAATCTCAAAAGCCCATTCATGTAGTGGGATGAGGAAGTGAGAATAATCCCACCTTGTTAGTTTAGGGGGTGTTGGACCAATATATAAGGTATGTTGGTTCTCACCTCTTGAACAAGTGAGCAAGGAAAATCCCCACGCGCGCTCCTCCTCCTCCTCCTCCGCTCGCCTCATCACGACGCGCGCGCGCTGCGTTTCATGGATCGAGTTCGAGTTCGAGCCGTGCCGGGTCGTGCTTATCTTTTTGGCAGTCGAAATCCGTTGCGGACGCGTAACAAATCCTAATAATTGCGGAGTCGGTTTTGGTTGCCTAAACCGAACCGAAGTCCGCCTGCGTGCCTATATAATAAGATGACCGCGGCCTCCGGACAAAACAGACCACAACCCTAGCCGTCACGCCCACGATCCAATCTCGTCGACTGCGTGCACAGATCGCCAGGAGAGCAGGCCTCCGGAACCCTGACCTTCAAGATCCTGCCCGGGAGACGGTCGATAAGGTTTTTGGGGAGCGTTCTCACGCGACTGCTCGCTTCTTCACGTCCCTGTTTCGTCGGCATCTTCATCACCAATGACCGACGACTTCGGAGATCCCGCGGCTCAGGCTGCCGCTCTAACTCAGCAGCAGCAGGCTGCACAACTCCAAGCACAGCAGCAGGCTGTCCAACTCCAAGCCCAGGCAACTGCTGCGAGCGGCAGCGGCGCGCAGCAGCGAGGAGCGGCGGCAGCCACGTCGTCGAGTCAAAAAAAAGTCAAATCGGCTCATCAGCCTCTAAACCGACCTAAATGTCACACGTTGGCTCTGAAACCATTTAAGGATGATTTAAATGGTATTAAAAATTTTGTTGTCTAAATAATCGGTTTCGAGTTCAGGGAGTTACTTAGATGACATTTGAGAATGAAATATGGACTTGTTTCATTGAAAAAAAGATGGCAACATGAGATGACTCAGCCCACAACAGAAGGCCCGCCTACGAAGCTTGCACTCCCCCGTTCCCTCCACAAAAAGCCCATTCTGCTCCTCCTCCGAGAAGAGACGGCCCATAAGGCCTATTATCATACGGGCAAACCCTGTTATAATTTGCATCTGGGTTCAGAAGGACCTCCGGAGTTTCCGACATTGGTGACACTGATACTGTTCTGATGAATCCAGCTACAATTACTGGCTTATGTATACCACAATTTGCACATACATATCGAAACAGAGCAGAGTTACAGCTGCAAATAAACCAGTAAACACTATTCGTTCGCATCTGAATTAACAGTGTAGCGGTAATTAACTCTGACCACAACTGACCGGTTGATCAATCAATCATCATCCTCTGTATACATGCATAGATACTAAGATACATACATATATGTTTGCCTGATGAACAGAACAGAGCAGAAGAGAAGAGAAGAGGACAGAAATGGCGTGCGTGCGTGCGTGCGTCCGCCCCCTAGCTGGATTGACTGATTATTAATTTAAAATCAGGCGGCGACGTACTTGTCGATGATGCCGCTGAGCGTGGTCTTGGGGACGGCGCCGATGACGCTCTCCTTCTTCTCGCCGTCCTTGAACATGAGCACGGTGGGGATGCTCCGGATGCCGTAGGTGGAGGCGATGTTTGGGCAGTCGTCCGTGTTCACCTTGCAGCACTTGATCTTCCCCACGTAGTCTTTGGCCAGCTCGTCGATCACGGGGGCGATCATCCTGCACGGCCCGCACCACGGCGCCCAGAACTCCACCAGCACCGGCGCCTCGCTCGCGATCACCATGCTCTCCCAGTTCTTCTCGTCCGCCACCACCACTACATCCGCCATTAACACCCCACCACTCAGGACTCAAGCGATTACAGATTGATTTCACCTCGGGAGATGGATTGTACCTTCGTCGACGGCGTTCTTGCAGTGGCAGACGAAGCGGGACGGCGGCCGCCGGGGGGCCAGCTGCTGCAGGGCGGAAGGAGACGGCGAGACGACGGCGGCGGCGGCGGTGGTTCTGGGCCTGGACGGGGCGTAGCTGCTGCTGCTGATGCCGCTAGGCCTGTCCCTGACGCCGCCGGCCTGGGGCGCGTGCAGAGCCCAGGCTCTGAAGCAGGTCTCCAACGCCATTGCTTTGCTGGTCACGCCCCGGAGCAAGAAAGAAAGAGAGGGAAGGAGATGTGAATGGTATAGCGGGGGAGGGAGAGATGGATTGGAGGAGGATAGGATTTGTTTTCTGCCTCTGCCATTGGATAACTGGGGAGAGGTTTTTGGGGGCCAGTGTGAGGTGCTCAGGGGCTCCTGCTCTGCTTGTGGATGAGGTGCTCTTGCTCTCTTCTGATCTTTTTTTTCTCTTCTCTGGGTTAATTCCTGTGTCCCGGGGAATACTTGAATTTGAACATGGTTTTACATGCCATGGACTGAGCTCATTAAGTGATTTTTTTGAACAAGGTTTTACATTGCGATGGAGTGTGCAAATTAAGTGAATTTCAATTTATGCAAGGCAAGGTGACTGTGTCGTTGCGGCACTTTTTACATGATTTAAAAGTTTGTGTCGGGTTTTATTCGATCTACTATATATTGTGCTTTTCCATGTTAATAGACTTTTGCACTCATCACTCTTAAGGCCGTATCACATATCTTATGTCAAATCCTCCTTGGCATCTTGTATTTCATGACTCATTGAATTGTGTCGATTATATCCACGAGTTAGGTTCCAATCGAGTTTCTCTATGCAACTTTTCATGTTGTTAGTTTTTATAGGATTTTGTCTTTATAACTCGAGTTATAGGTTGCAACGTCCATCCCACCTTCGGTATGTTATTTCAAAAGAAAGATAAACCTCGGCCTATGTATCGGTTGATGCACATAACCATAAACAAACCAATGCCGTTTTAAAAAAAACAATGTAATTTTTTTTATTTTTTTTATCTTTTTACTCCCTTCAATCCTAAATTCTTATCATTGGGCATCGGAGGGGAGTATTTATTGTCTCGGGCCTCTAAAAAATGCATCGTACTTTTCAGAAAAAAAAATTGCTTAGTTGTTTTATTTTATTATTTTTAGGGAACACACAAATCGTTCTTTTCTCATCTCAAATTGCTCCTTCATCCATGTGGCAAAGTCCAAATAGAACTAGGCCCAGGATACTATTTTGCTCACAGGATACTCAAATAGCTCAGACAGGGATACTCAAATGGTCTACTTACAGAAAAGCCCCTGGGGTAGTAGCACTAGTGCCACAACTACAATAGCTCGAAAAAAGGCCGCACCGTTGGTACGTTGGGCGAGACCTAAGCTATTGAGAGGGCCTCCCTGCATAAGCCCTTCAGCAGAGCGCCAAAGCCCTAGAAGGAGCGGCATCACCTCTCCGGCGGCGCCCACCATGTCGACGCCCTCCGGCTCCGGCGAGCCCGACGGAACCGCCCCCGCCCCGGCCCCCGCCGCCTCCACCTACTACGACGTGTATGGCCCCGACGTACGTGCTTTCTCCCCTTCTTTTTTTCTTATTTTGCGGGGTAAAATAGGGTTTCAGAGTGGTAGAACTGGCCGAGTATTCGATCATCTAGAACTTTGTTAGTCTACTGCTAGGAAAGAATATTTGTTTTGGACTTGCTTTTGGCCCATTGTTGGAAAAGATTGCAGTTTCTTACTGGGGAATCGGAGCCTACTGGTGTTTTGGAGTTTTAGTTCATTATTTTGAGTGTAAGTTCTGCTAGGATCGTAATCGAGGGGCATGGAATTGCAAAATTAGATCGTAATGTGATCCCCTGTGCATATAATTTTATTGTGATTCATTGTGAAGATGGCAATTTTCGTCTGAGGTGTTGGTAATGGAGCTGGACTCCCTACTGTTATGTGTGTGTATGGAGATTCTAGTGATGTTTTGGGAGTACCTACTGATCGGGTTATGGTACAAGTACAGCACATATCTATTCGACCGTGCCATTGACCTGCCTTCAGCTTGGAACCAAACTTTGTCGAGGAAATAAACTGGACTGATGGCATTGTTAGTAGATTAGTGGGGTTCCTCTGCAAATTAACAATCAAAGCACTCCACTTGGAACTGAGGAATACTATTTTAACTTTTTTTTATCTGAGTTTGCTATTAATACTAGAAACCATCTATGTTAGCTTTGTGATCAACCTTTTACATCATATAGATGGACTCTTTCGTGAAGAAGTGATGTAACTTTGTTCTATGTAATGATTTATCGCACATATTTACTAGTTGGATAGCTGGCTATTTGTTCAGTTATTGGTCAAGAGTAATCTTTGTGCTGCCGACTTTGCTGATTAACATAACGAACCCATCCTTTGTTTCTTACACTGAACTAATTCTCTGACTGTTCTTTTACATTCTATCCAGGCCAAACCTGATGTTGTTTTTAAGGAGGCCAGTTCAGATTCTACATTAAATTTACAGGTTCTTTCATAACCAATACATAGCGAGCGCAAATTAACCTCTGAATTTTTGTTGTAATACGCCATTTATTTGTAACACAGGATGTTCAGGGGCTGGTCACTTGGGTTATTGGTGAAGGCATGCTGCCTTCTTGGGTGTTTGTGAAAGTAAATTCTTTTTCCTTCTTACTTTGTGTTCATTGTGCAGAACCTGATATTTTTTCCTTACTTTCCACTGTATTAGTCATATTGTTAGTGAAGAACAGTTCAGGTTTTTTGGGTTCATATCTTTCATAACTGCACTTTGTACTGAGAACAACCTATAATCCATCTTGGAAACATGAGCCACATTTTGTTAACCACATGAAACCATAAAAGAAACTAATTACCGGTACTTCATATACTTGCGATGACAATAAGTGAATTATATAAGATGTTGGTTTGCAGTAAACATTAATACTTGGTTTGCATATCTAATGTTGGCTTTGATAATTCTCTTGTGTCTTTTGATAATTCATAAAATCGACCTCTTCTTAGAACTAAAAATATGCTTGTCTTTGGTGTGCAGAACAAGCCTCTTATACCGAAAGTTGTCCTTCTCTATGTTCCTGGACTCGATGCAGCTTTATATATGTCGCAGTCCCGCCTCCTTTCTTCTTTGAAAGAGTTGTGTGGCAATCCGAAACCTGTTCTAGCTTCAAGGTTTGTGCATTCAACAGAAAACTAAGAATTCTTTATATTCTGGTCTGTCAATTCAAATCGTGATTCTGGTGCATTAAACAGAAAACAGAAATCTAATAGTGGCACCATTTGTGTATAAATTCAGTATGCTTTATATGGATAACATATCTTTTTCTGGGCAGCTGTGTACCAGATGAAAGGCATACCATTGACGCACTCCTGACATGCAGAGTAAAGCGAAAGCGTCAGTCAAAACCATCAAACCAATCATATGAATCTGATGGAGGTATGAGGCCATGGCCTCTGAGCTTTGTGTTTATATTTCTTGGAGTTGTACTTTAATCTGTTTTGTTGGGTCCATACAATGTGCTTTTTTCTGCTATTATGGTAGTATCCACTGGAAATATCTGAGGTTCACTACCACGTTAGTTTGGAAGATCACGTTGTCCGTTCAATTAATTCCACCATTTCTGGTGTAATTTACTTCCTACAAGATTGTAATTTTTACTTGTAGTAAGAGCAGATAGTACTTTTTCATATGGTCGTTTTACTGTTATGTACCTGCGCATTTCATATTTATGTCCCATTTTAAAATTTAAATGTCACATCCCATCTAGCATTTAAAAGTAATGATCACAGCGGAAGTTCCTCATCAGCTCAGTGTTGGGAGTATAGTCAATTAACTAGTATATTTTCTACTGATTATCTATCATTTCTTCTTCTTCTGTAAGCTCTCTAAGCTCAAGATATCTTCTCTAAGTTCTCTAAGCCCAAGACATGTTCTCAAATCTCTATAGCCAATTATTCCTTTGTCTACTTAATATTGGTTCTTCTGTTTATTTGGTGTCTATGCACAGTTAGTAAAATTAGAGTAGTTTAAATTCCTTTTTCTATGAGAAAGTGGGCACTGCTGAACCTAATTTGGGCAATTGGTTATTAACCTTTTCTTTGTTTCAGGTAAATTATCAAGGCTAGATGACCTAAAAGATATACCATTTCCTGTTAAATATTACACACTTTCTGCGAAAGAGTTAGACGAGAATGGCTACTCTTTCAGTTTACCAGGTTGGCTTCTGTTTTCTCTCTCTGCCTTCCACTTCTATGCTTGGACCTCTGGTGTTAAAATGACAGTTTATTTTTGCCAAAATTTCCAGGTTTTGTCCCTACCGTTTCAGCTCCTTCAGGCGCTTCTCCATATGACATTCTTGCACTTGATTGTGAGATGGTAATATGATTTTCTCTTTCTTGATTGTTTATTGGTGTACATTTCGAGGCCCTCGTTTGATTTGTTCATCCAAGATAAATTAGACATATTAGATGTGTCTACTTCATAGCCCATGGCACCACTTATTCTAATATTGAAATATTCTTTATAAATCTATTTAATGTTAGTTTGCAAACTTTCACTTTTTCAGTGTGTGACAGAAGCTGGATTTGAACTTACAAGGGTGACATTGGTCGATATTAAAGGAGAGGTATGTAATTCGCTTTCGTAGCTTGGTTAGAGCATCACGCACATTGCTTTTTTCCAAAGTTCCTTTGAGCAGTTGTCCCTATTGCAGTGACTTGGATTTGTCACCTTTTAATCAAAGTGATCTAAATTTAATAAAGTATTTTTTCTTCTTGTGCCCATTATTTTCTTCGCTGTCTAATTTTTCGCAATCTTCAGGTGGTACTAGATAAACTAGTTAAGCCTGCCAATCCAATCACCGATTACAATACAAGGTATATGATGCATTTACTTTCCTTTCTAGTAGGGCTAGCATGAGCTATGTTGTGTTTCTCAGTCAAGTTTTCCTCCATGTAGTTAACTTAGACATAAAAAGCATATGATATTTGAAGATGCTAGGATTACCTGTCTTTGAAGAACATGTATTGTATTATTCATATCAAATGCTTATGCTTATGTATCAATTGAAATTCCACTGTCCTAATTTATGCCTTTATGTTCCTATACATGATATCTTGAATAATGTTTCCAGTAAGCTCTGAATTCGTAGGTTTGACCGTTTGAGTATATTCTTATTAGTGCAGGTTCAGTGGAATCACTGCTGAGATGCTATCTGATGTGACCACAACCCTCCAGGAGATTCAGGTCAGCTTTTTATAATTTGTTATTATGATCATTGGTATGCGTATATGCAAACTATATAAGTGTCATGATTTTATGTTACTTTGCCTGCTCTTTACACTTTTTTGTTCCTCTTTCCAGGAAGAGTTTGTTAGACTTGTGTACAAAGAAACCATTCTTGTTGGACACTCTTTGGAAAATGACCTCATGGCATTACGGATCTCTCATGATTTCATCATTGATACTGCTGTTTTGTACAAATATAATCGTGGCCCTCGCTGTAAAATTGCTTTACGTGTCCTTACAAACAAATATCTTAGCCGGGAAATCCAGAACACAGGGTCTGGCCATGACAGCGTGGAAGATGCAAGAGCTGCTCTAGATCTTGCCATTTTGAAAATCAAACATGGTAACACAATTCTTAAGTATTGTTTTTATTGTTTTTCCGACTGTTATTTCCATGAATTGCTTATCCGGCATGGAGAGAGCGTGACAAGCATGTGTTTGTTCTTTCATTTGTCCAGTCTGTTTCCTTTTCAGTGGTAGCGTGTATCATCTAATATCTAGTTCACCAGGTCCTGATTTTGGTTCTCCACCATCGTTTTCACGGCGGAAGTTGTCTTCCATCCTCCATGAAAGTGGAAAAAAATGTTCCCTCATTGATGATGTGTATGTTCTTGATCGATATTCAGATGCTTCTAGCAATTCAATTGCGGTTTTCTCAGATGATGATGCCCTCTCCAGATCAATGAAAGAGGTTAGCTCTATAGATTTTTACTGACGGTATGGCTTCTGTAATATTTTATGAGGTTTCATTAGTTGTTGAAAATTTTCTACTGCAGGTAAAAAATGACAAAATCAGCTTTGTCTGGACTCAGTTTTCAGGATTGATCTCTTATCTACGTACAAGAGCTGAAGATCCTGATAAATTGAAATCCTGTGTTGCAGAGACTATTGCATTGAAAACCTGTGATACAAAAACTGCTCGAAAAAGAGCCAAAGAACAAACTTGTCCAGAGTTGAAGGAAATCTTGAGTGGACTGGACAAGAAAATTAGAAATTTATACAGTGCACTGCCTGAAAATGCTATGTTTATTATATGCACTGGTCATGGGGATACTCCTCTGGTACAAAGGTAAAAACATTTTCAAGCTTTGGAAGATGTTTCTAATAGGTGGCACTTCCTGAATGGTGAAACCATTGTGTTGTATTAGCTACTTACTTTAATAACTGTCGTGCTACCTGCAGATTAAAGAAAATGCTTAACCACGGAGAAGAAACAATTGAAAGCCGGGAAAATATTGTTCAAGCTTTGGAAGATCTACAAGCCCAAGCAGAAGTTGCTCTATGCTTCTGTTGTGTCAAGCATTAGCTGTAAGCAACTTCTTGTCTATTTTCCCTGATGATCCAGAAGAGGGACACAATACACCATGCTGAATTTGCGTTGTTGACTAGTATTTTTGAAAATTAATGTACTTATACTACACATCCGGTAGTTGTAGGAAGGATGGAGTCAGGCATGTATCCTGACCGTTGGAAATGGATTAGCATTTTTGAAGATTGATATACTCAGAAATGGCTTCATAATTTCAGGGAGGACAGAATCATGCATGGATCCTAACTGACTGACATGGAACCTTGCGCTAACATGGATTTGTGGATTCAGTTTTGGAAGACGGCTTCAAAGTTCAAAGTCCGAATGTTCCTGTTCTCTTTTTATTTTTGCTGCCTTAGGATGAGAAGCTGTAAATTTGCATACGAGTGTTCCAGGTTTCAGGCATAGTATGTATCATTTGGAGCAAGATGTATCAGTACGTAGCTATAGAGCATGTAGTAGCATCCTATAACATTCATTTTCTCTCGTATAGGGATAAAATTTGTTGACGCAAGCATGGTTATAGGCTTAAATCGAATGGCATGCTCCCTAATGCCGTTCCACCAGATGTTTGGCCTACTTTTGTTAAACTTGCAAGACTGATATGTTGGTAATATAATTCAGCAGCCTGGCTGCTCTTCAAAAAAGAAATCGTTCCGTTTCAAAAAAAATATATTTGTTAGCGTAAATCTACAAATATTTGCTCCTTGGAGGGTTTAAGTCATATTTTTAGTATCTTACCCACTGTAATTTAAGCACGAGACTGTTACTGTGGGGCAATAAAAAACAGTTTGGCAAAAATAAATAAATAAATAAAAGAAATTAAGCAGGAGATTATTACCGTCAAGAAATAAAAAAAAAACAGGTTGGCAAAGACCCCCCCTCCCCCTGAGTTATTGGGTTTAGGGCCCACACGACCAGATCGGGCCAATCAGTGCCATGACTTGTGACTACCCCACGCAGTTATTGGTAAAAGAGTTATTCTAAAAAAAAGGTTATTGGTAAAGAGTCCACACGACCAGACCCAGTAGCCAGTATTCCCGTTAGCCCCCTTCAACATCAAGGGTTATCTAAATCCCGCCTGGAGCCCGGCCTGAACCACCCGGCGGCGTCGCCCGTTGGGATTGGGATGGGGACGGTGTCCGGAGCTCCGTCGCAGTTAGGTTTTCCTCCGGGGCGTTCGGCTTGATGCCGGGGAGTGGCATTATGCCGTTAGGAGGAAGTCTGTGCCGCCGTGGGCGAGTAGCGGTCAACAGCGTTTGACGGTAGGGGTTCCTATGGTGGCCGGAGGACGGCTGCTGTGGAGAGACGGCCGCCGATAACCTTCCGAATAAACTCGCTGTCCTTTCTTTGCAGGGAGTCCTTGATTCCTCTTCTTGCGGTTGGAGTCATCATGGTGGTGGCTCTCCGATGAGACTATGAAAGTGGGCTGAAGATTTCCTCTTGTGGTCCAGCTCATCAGCAGTGGTCATCGTGGAGGAGCTATGGTGCCGGCAATCGACCGCCGGCTCCCGTCATACCTCTGTGTCTTTTGGTCGAAGCGCGACCAAATCTTTTCCTCCTGACCAGAGTGCCGATTTGGAGACAGTTCATCCCCCGGTTGGTGGTCGCAGCAGTCAGCAGCAATGACTTTGTCGTCCCAAGTGGTATAGTCCCCGACGACGGCGAGTAGAGCGCCGATTGGGAGTTGAGGACATTTCTTCTTCCCCTTCAAGAATCCTTTCTGCAAAGTCCAAGGACCTGTTCGTATTTCGGAGTCTTCAGTGGCTGTGTTTGCTCACTGCTAATGGATAAATTCGGCGTATTTCTGGATCCTACATTTAAAAATAAAAAAAAACATCTAGGGTTATGAACACGCGCGATCGTGTCCGGCGACATAAATCACCGCTAGCCGTGTGGGACTATTTACGAGCCCGAGACCTCCTGTGGCAACTCGCAACCGGGGCTCTTCTGCGAAAAAACCCAGGAACGAAGCGCAGCACCAAGATCATGCCTCGCGCTCGCGGTCCTCGCCTCCCTACCACCACGCAGATGTTCCCCATCCGCCTCCGCAGCCGCCATTGCTCCTCCTCCTTCTCCACCACCACTACATCGCCTCCCTCGCGCCCATGGAGACCCCATGTAGCCTTCGCGGCCGCCACGCAGCGTGCGCGCTTCCGGACGCTCACCGCGAAGGACGCACACCACTTGTTCGACAAATTGATGCGGCAGGCCACTCCGGTGGACGAGCGCCCCCCTGAACAACCTTCTTGTCTCCATCGCCCGCGCGCGGCCGTCCGACGCCTGCATCTCCCAAGGCGTCGGCCCACGGGTGGCGCCGGCCACAGCCTGCACCTATGGCATCCTCATGGACTGCTGCTGCCGCGCGCGCCGCCCGGACCTGTCGCTCGCCTTCTTTACCCGTTACCTCAGGTCGGGCCTGGGGGCGAGCAGGATCGTCTTCAGCGCCCTCCAAAAGTGACTTTGCCACGCGAATCGGGCAGATGAGGCTTTGTGCGTGCTGCCTCGCTGGATGCCCGAGCTGTGATGCACCCCCGACGTGGTGCCGTATAACAAAGTCATCAAAGGCTTCTTTAAGGAAGGACAAGTAAGCAAGGCATGCAATCTGTTCCATGAGATGGTGCGACAAGGGGTTGCGCCTGATGTGGTGACATATAACTTGGTTATCGATGCGGTGTACAAGGCCGGAGCCATCGACAAGGCAGAGTTGGTCCTTCGTCAAATGGTTGATGATGGTGTTGTGCCCAAGACTTGCACATATAATAGCATCATCCATGGTTATTCCTCTCAGGGCCATTGGAAGGAAGCGGTTCGGGTGTTCAAAGAGATGGCAAGTCAGAGTGTTACACCGGATGAACTACTTATAGATTTCTTATGTCCTACCTTTGCAAACATGGAAGAAGCGAAGAAGCCGCAAAGATATTTTATTCCATGGCTAAGAAGGGCCTGAAACCCGGTATGGGCTCGTAGAATATTCTGCTCCTTGGGTATGCCACTGAAGGATGCTTAGTGGATTTGATAAATCACATTGACTGCATGGCAAGAGACGGTGCTCTACTTAGCTGTTGTGTTTTCAACAGACTGATTCATGCATATACTAAATCTGGAAAGATGGATGAAACTATACTTCTGTTTGAAGAAATGCGCAAACACGGAGTGAGTCCAGATGTATTCACCTACTCAATCGTAATAAATGGGTTTTGCAAAATGGGTAGGATGGATATTTCTGTAGATAAATTTATTCAGATGATTGGTATAGGAGTACGACCGAATGCGGCAGTTTATAATACCCTAATTCAGGGTTTTTGTACACATGGTGATTTGGTGAAAGTGAAGGAATTGGTTGCTGAAATGATGAATAAAGGTATGCGTCCTCCTGATGTTGTGTTCTTCAATTCAATAATGCACAACCTATGCGCAGAAGGAAGGGTAAAAGAGGCACAGGATATCCTTGACTTGATGGTACACATAGGTGAGAAGCCTACTGTTGTCACATTTAGTATTCCATCTCCTTCCTTCCATTTGTATCTGTGCTTCTACAATTGCATTACGCATTTAGTTTTCTTCATTGATTTAATTTAATTTCTAGGGTGTCTTGTACACTGTTAGCTAGCTAGAATCCTAGACGGAAGCTTCAGTCTATTACCAGCTTGAACGCTGCCTGTCTAGCTCATAATGAATGAACTCTTTACTAACTTGTCCCTTTGTCTGAATAAAGGAGCGCTTCGATTCTTCTCACACTAACTGCTTGCTTCATAGCAGCTTTCATTCTCCTATTACTTTCATCATTTCATCAATTGTTCCTTGTCCACTGTATATACTAATTCTAGTTCTTTCGGAGCAAAAAAGATAATAGTTCTTTCGGAGTATTATTCAAGGCGAGCAGAATAGTTTATTTCAGGTAAGCAAGGTCTTTACTCATTCATGGAGTTCACTGAACCAAGTAAATGTGGCGTCCCACTGGTAAAGTACAGCAGAACCACGTTTAGCTAAATTATTAACTACGAGCATTCATGAATCCAACTTGCAGTTAATTTCTTTCTTGATCATGTTGTTCAGGAACTAATTTCTTTGGACCCTGTAGATTTTTCAGTCATTTCAATATCTTAGGCCAGTTTAGTACTACAAGTTTTTGTCTGTATCGAGAAGGAATCTCTCATTATTTTCAATTCATGCTTGCGAGCTCCCATATCTTAGAACAACTCCAGGATGTCAGGGAGTGAGGGAATGACCGTCAACCTCAGCCGCTGAAGAACCCGAGCAGCAACTGGAGCTCCCTATTTACTGGCATCGATGCGAGTTTGAGTTGAGTTAATCATAAGATGGTACTAGAGCAGTTTTGTTGACTGTTGAGGTTGCTCTTGATGGTTAGATGCTCTGTGAAGAGGCAGCATACAGATGTCTGAATCTCCTAAGCTTTGGTAGTTACATTTTGCAGCTGCTAGTCTTTTTGCCACATATGGGTTGTATGCATCAGTTGTCAGAGTCTGTATGTTAGTCTTTTGCATATGTTGGCATCAATTATAAGGTGTACAGGTTTTGTTTAGAGACGGGCTCCATATTTTCTTCGTTTAGATCGATGCAGCACCGTGTTGAGTTTGACAGCTTAATTTAGATCATGGCGCTGCTATCATCAGGAATTGTAACATTGTCTGCTTCAGAGTTCTTTTTTGACGCTGAATTAAGCACACCCTACTGTTGCATAGACTGAAGCAGATCAATGTTCAGAATTAATATGGTTCTTCTGGTTGTTTCATGCATGCTGAACCGAGCCATTTTGGTACTCTCTCCTTTCCATAATTCTTGTCAAAATATAAAATGTATATAGACGTTTTTTAACAATCGATACATCTATTTTTGGGCAAATTTGAGATAAGAATATTCGTATGGGCCAGAGAGAGTACTGTACACTGTTATTTTCATCGATCTAAGTGTGGAATTTATCTCCACCTCAAGATCAGAATGGCCAGGGGGATACCGCCACGTGTCACATGGGACCCAAGCCCATTTGGATAAACGGGAGCCACGGTGGCGCCAATGCCAGCCAATGGGATGGAAGCAAGCCTCACCCTATCCACACGCCCACCACAGAGCCCCAAGTTTCCCTCCACAGATCAAAAACAAAACCATCACCAGACACCCCCTTCTCCTGTTGCCAACCAAACACAACACACACACACAAAACTAATCAAGAAAACTCAAGAGTATAATCATGGCCGGCGTGAACTCCAGCGTGGTCGGTCTCAAGCCCGCCGCGGCGGTGCCGCAAACCGCCGCCGCCTTCTCGGCGAAGCGCGTGCAGGTCAAGGACCGGCGGTCGGCGCTCCTCGGCCTGGCGGCCGTTATCGCCGTTACTGCCGGCGCCTCCGGGTCCGCCAGGGCCAGCGTCTTCGACGAGTACCTCGAGAAGAGCAAGCTCAACAAGGTACGCATATACCTGTGTGTTTTTTCTGGGAATTGAAGGTGTTGGAGTGAAGTGAATTGGTGATCATTTTGGGTGTTTTCTGCGTGTGATTTATGATGATCAGGAGCTGAACGACAAGAAGAGGGCGGCAACCAGCGGCGCCAACTTCGCCCGGGCATACACCGTGCAGTTCGGCAGCTGCAAGTTCCCCTACAACTTCACCGGCTGCCAGGACCTTGCCAAGCAGAAGGTAAATTCTAATCTGATCACACGATTAATTAACCTGGAACTGTAAGCATATAATGTGCAGTTTTGCTTGGAATCCCGGCCCGGATGGATTCTGATCTCTGATCATGTTCTTTATGTGTGGTTTACAGAAAGTGCCGTTCATCAGTGACGACCTGGAGATCGAGTGCGAGGGCAAGGAGAAGTACAAGTGCGGATCCAACGTCTTCTGGAAATGGTGAAGATGATACGAATATGCCGGCCGGGTGCTGATATTGTGATGCGTGTGTATGTGGCATGCCAGCGTTTGTACCTAGAAGATGTGAAAAACTGCAGAAATGTTTTGGATGTTAACTTGTCGTCCGTCCGCCTTGTATTCTTATCATCAAGTGGAAATCCTATTTTCACCTGGGTACTTACGTGCCTGTATCTTGTATTCTCGTCCCGTCCTCCTCCAGAACGCAAGCATCCGTCAGATCATCTCCTGCCAAGAAATACTAGAGACACGTTTCACCGAATTCTGCTGGAAATATATAATAGGCAATATTTGAATTCCGAGATTTATTAAGTGACAGAAGTTACAAAAAAAAACTAATGATGCAAATATAAGACAAACTTCTTACCATGCCAGTACAAGCTATAGGTAATCAAGTTCTCTCGTGGAACTTACAGAAGGTTTCGTCGATGTTATCGAACCGTGGCAGGTGACTTGATGCAGTATACACTTTATAAGTTCTATATTTATTTCCACTCCAGGGAAATGACCAGACATCCTTCTCATCAGAGGTAATAGCATTAATAATGTCATATACCTCTTGATACTGATCAGCAGCAATCATCGAGAGAGGATTGTGGAATAGATCATAATTATCATTCTCCATATGCTGCTTAGCTTGCATAATAGAGATGCCAGGCTTCTTACAGAAAGAAAATAGCTGTGGAAATTTTGCCTGAGTGGCTTCATATTCCATTTACCATGCCATAGCTGAATGGTGTCACCTCTGTTAGCTGCTCCATATTCCATTGATTCTAATTTGGAAGGCTACTTAGGGGCAAAAGCTGATTGAACAAATAAGATTATCATAGTTTACCACAATACCAGGCATGCTTTAGGGGCGTAATAGGCGTGATGCAGCGGCTTAGATCACACAGAGAAGGGCACCACACAGTCTAAGGAGAGGAGAGAACTCGCTATGAAACTCTGATAGCACGTACGTCGCTCTGAAACTCTTGATGACACATGATCAGTTTGGGAAATTGGCCAGAAATTTCAATGTGCTGATAATTGTTTTGTGGCCTACTAGTAATTCCAGGGCCCAACTTCTTGTGATATTTTGGCCACCATATACTCATTTTTATGTACTCCCTCCGTCCCAAAATAAGTGACTTGGATTTGTATATATTCATATACAAATCCACGTTACTTATTTTGGGACCGAGGGAGTAATTCTTTCCTTTGGATAGGTGGCCGGCGACGGCCTACATCTGCCTCAATGTAGCTCTGTCCTGCTCAAAAGAATTCTGCATCCAGATGTTTTATGAACTATACTAATTAAGAGGAATATATGTGAAACTATCAACCATACACTGCATACATAATTGGTACATTTCCATACATTTCATGCGTACTGTATATACAATGTCTTTTCAGGGGGATCCTTGGACAACAGACCAAAACAACTGCAGAGCAGCGCCCGCAGTAATCTCCACAACGGCGCTCTGCTCCTTTGTCCCACTCCGATCAAATTCCAGCGCAGGCGAGAAGTTTCTTGCTTGTTTCTTGTAAACACGAAAAGATTTCTTTGGATTCTCTG
Source organism: Brachypodium distachyon (assembly GCF_000005505.3). NCBI lineage: Eukaryota > Viridiplantae > Streptophyta > Magnoliopsida > Poales > Poaceae > Brachypodium > Brachypodium distachyon. The sequence continues at coordinate 45,016,061 of NC_016134.3, read as the reverse complement.
GGTCCTCTACGGCTACTACGATTGCGTGGCTTATATGGCCTAGTGTTCTATTGTCTCAAAAATGGTTCACGTTTCCTCGCCTTTTCCGTGGATGTCTAGTCATCTTAGAAAAGTGCATAAAGCAAGATAAGTGAAGTAACAACAGTTGGCTGTGTGCATCCATTGATGCAGAGACCGGAGGATGCCCTCCTTTAAAAAAAAAGTGAAGTAACAGCTAGCACTTGAAGAAGCATGAGATTAAGGAAAAATTGGTCACATGGAAACTGATGATGTTTCTTATATTATGCATCACACCAATATACTTTTCAGAAACAAATTAGTACGACAAAATGTAGGATACATTGTCAGAGATAGTCATGTACTTTTCGACAAAGCTTGTAGAATTTGGAAGAGATATCTTATAGAAGTAAAGTGTATTAAATCCACCCAAAACCTATATTCCTTCACTTGTGACTATACCTTGTTGAATTCGAAAAGTGAAGAAAAGCATGAACACTTTGTTGAGTGTAGTAACCATGAATTAGAAACTGCCAAAGTTTGTTAGATATGCACCCAATATACTTTGCTGAAAGAGATTGGTAAGGCAAATGCACCTAGACAACACCTAAAGGAGAATGAGATTAAGGAAAAGGTGGTAACATAGAAACGGATGATGTTTCTTATACGTCACAACAATATACTTTCCCGAGATAAAGTAGTACAACAAATGTAGGATACATCCAGAAAGCCCAAGTGCTTTTCGAAAAAGCTTATGAAAATTGAAAGAGGTTTCTTAGAAGTAAAGCATATTACATCCATCCAAAACATCATCAGTTTCCAATCCAAAAAGGCACTTTGTTGAGTGTAGTAAACCATTAATAAGAAACTGATGATGTTTGTTATGTATGCAGCCAATATACTTTGCTGAAAGAGATTGGCAAGGAAAATACACCTAGATAGCACCGGATACATCCAGAAAACTAAATGCTTTGAAGAAGCCTATACGATTCATAAGAGGTTTCTTGATAAAGGAAAGAAGATTAATCCAACCTAAATATACAGGCCTTTAGATGAGGCGATACAGACAACCATGACATATGGTTTACCACTTGAAATATTTACATGTGGTCTAACAAGCGGAATCAACACAACAAGGATGCAATGATAAGGATAAATACCACAATAAAATCACACTTCCATAGTACTTATTTGAAGATACCATTATTACAAAAGAAAGACTGATCAACACCAAACAAAACAACTTCTTGCTTAGGACAATCAGGGGGGAATGATCTATAAGCATTTTGGAGAAGCTAATTAAAGGACATCATTTCTATGGTGTCATGGATGTCATTAGCAACCATATTGGCATCTTTTGCAACACCAGCCAATCCCCTCCTTCCAAGCCCAACGCAGTAGAGTCCTTTTGCACCTTTCCAATGGTTGGGGAAGTCATTTTTGGGCATGCCATCGTTATTTAGCATACCCATATCATTCTGCATTTTTTCAATAACATAATTCTTAGAATAATTCCAAAAAATATAGGGACATGGTAAAATGTTTCTAGTAAGACTTGAAGAATATGTGTAACTATATATAACCCCATAAGCTCACGTCCTTTTGAAGCTAGACAACCTAACTTAACTATGCATAATTCTTGGATATTTTATATTTCAAACGCTTAATAATAGGGAAGTAATGATGCAGTTCTAAGTAAATCGTAACTAATGGTTATATACCTTGAGCCACATATTGACATTACTTTTGTATCCTGTCGCGAACACAATGGTGTCATAGCATCTTTCATTTGCATCCTCAAACTCTACGAGATCACCTCGAATGTGAGATATTGGACCAACCACCTGCCATATAATGATTACCGGATCTTATCACTTTTGCCATGTAGTACGTATGTGTATATTAGTAGTTTATGATACCAGTGTGCTCTCACCTTTATATCTCCCTTTTTAATTAGCTCGGTGGTGCCAACATCTATAACGGCAGAGCGACCAGTTTTTGCTTTTAGAAGGAGTGGCCCCATACGAGGCCTCACAATTCCATACTTAGATAGATCACCAAACAATAAATAGGCAAGGACCATGAGAATGAAATCTACAAATTTCAGTGGAATGTGCCACTTTGCTAGTACCATCCCCAAGTGGATCAACTCCTTTCTCATAACATGCATCTTCATAATAACACATGTAAGAACAAGTTAAGAAAAATATAATGAGTTTATACCAAGTAGTAACAAAAATATCGCTATGGACTTGTCGATACATACCGGGCTCCGAATGGTGATGGAAGTTTTGGCTCCATGGACCGCAAGGTCATAAGCAATCTCAAATCCAGAGTTTCCAGATCCAACAACAAGCACACTTTTCCCAACATAATCATTTCCTGACTTGTAACTTGAAGAGTGGATAGTTTCACCAGGGAAGCTTTGTAGACCAATGATCTCTGGAATGTTACTCACACTATTTTCTCCTGTTGCAACAACCAAGAACCTAGATGCATAATCTAGAATCGTGCCGTTCACTTTGTCACGTGCCAAGATAACCCAACGTTTTCTTGCCTCATCATATATGCACGACTCAACAGAAGTGTTAAACTTCGGGATGATATTAAAGTGCTCAACATAGTCGTCCACATACCTCAGAAAATCTTTTTTGGGAATGTAAGTCGGTGCATCTGTCGGGTATGACATGTGTGGTAGTTCGCAAAACTCTTTTGCGATGTGGAGCTTGAGGAAATCATATGTGTGTTTGTGCCACAACGATGCAATACAATCTTCACGCTCGACAATGACATATGGTATGGAGAATTTGCTGAGGCATGCTGCTGTGGAGAGACCAGATGGACCTGCTCCAACAATCAAGACTTCCACCATATCCATGGAAATTTTTGAAGATATGGGAAATGTGGGAATCAATATACTGATGTTACTATGCTCAATGTTTTCCTCCTATTGCTATGTTTTTGTGCAACATCTATGACTATTTATATCTATAGTCTTAGCTGTTACTACATTATCTTCAGTTTTTTTCCGTCTTGATATGGATGACATTGTTGTACACATATGGCCGAATTATACAATTTTTATAGACAGGAGTGGTATAATTTTATATAAGAAATTGGGAAGGATATATACGGTGGTGGATATGAGCAAAGCACAAACTTCCGATTTAAGAAGTTTGTTTCAAACAAATGCGTAGATATAATAAGATCGTGAAAACAACCACCTTCATAATAATTCTTGGTTTAATTGGTAGCGGTAAAATATCCAAAACATTAAACAAGCTCCCATAAAAATAAATGGGAAACATATCTATAACAGCTATTTTTTACCTTAATAACCAAGGTTAGCTGCACTCTTTTCCTTCAATAATGAACGGCGAAGCTCCTGCCATCTTTCCTTATAGAAATAGCTAGCCTTTACGAACTGATGCTAATCTAGAAACTCCTTGCTTTCTGATATGTGTAACACCTCGTTTTGCGTCTTTCACACAGCTTGGAAAGTATGTTGCTTTAGAAACAACTACTTTTGTATATGTTACTCATCATAGTTTGTAAAAGGGAGCACACTTTGTGAAGAGAGTGTGTTCCTTGCAAGTTAAATTGACCACTTTATGTAAAGTGTTTGTTTCTTAGTATAACTAAATGGACCATAAAGCATGTAAAGCACATAAATAAAATATGTAAAGTATACTTACTTTACATAAAGTATTCATACTTGAGTATGAATACTTTATGTACCTACTTTACGCACTTTATGTAAAATAGGTGATTTACGTACTTTATGTACCTACTTTACGCACTTTATGTAAAGTAGGTGCTTTACGTACTTTATGTACCTACTTTACGCACTTTATGTAAATTATGTATTTTACATTCTTTGTTTATGTACTTTACGTAAAGTATGTACTTTACATGCTTCATGGTCCATTTAGCTTACAAGGAACACACACTTTACATAAAGTGATCCATTTAATTTGCAAGGAACAGACTCTCTTCATAAAGTGATCATTTTTTGTAACAAACTATATATCTTCATAAAGCAGTCCCTTTAACAAACCGTAGTGAGTATCTTCCTTGCAAGTTAAATGGACCACTCTATGAAGATTGTGCATGTTCTTTGAAAGTTAAATAAAGCTAAAGTTTTAGATTTAGATGTCAATAGGACCTATTACATATGCATACAAATCTAATCGCTACTATGGTAGTGTGTTTATTTCTTATAAAAAGATGCAGTGATCACTTGCATGTGTTTATTCTTATAAAAAGAAAGTGAATACACTTTTACTCATGTTTATCTGAGTGCATGTATTAAATACTGTGTGTGCATTCATTTGAAACCATATATATCTGTAGTATCCATCCCAATATCTTGGCAATTGAATATGCATGGTGTGGTGCGTACTATAGTGATATGACACCATATATACATATATTAAGTAGTGATGTATTAACGTCTATGTATACTTTTGGTTACAGGGAGATGTCACTAGAGTATACACCACGCCCTATTCAATGCTTAGAATATTGAAATGGATACGTATAAATGGTGTCATATGAACGTACACACAATAATGATTTAATACGTGCATTCAAATAAATAGGGATAAAAATGTCATGCAAGTCATCACTATAGATTTGTAATGGAAGTGTGAAAATTGTTAATTAAGTGTAATATATACATGGTCTGGTAATATTGAAGAATTGAGATACACGTACAATTTACATCTTCTAGTTTGGATTAACTTGATTTATTTAATAAAATCTAACCCAAAGCTCAAATTTAGGTAAATATGTGTAACAACAAGAGGTTTAGGAGCGTACCTCTTTCCTTTGCATTCCACGCAACCTAGAAAGTATGTCAAAATGGTTGCTTTTGTTGTATGTTGCTAATACACTTCTGTAAAAGAGATCATTATGTGTTGCTTGCAAGTAATTAAAAAAAACTACTGGTATAGATTATAACAATAGCTACTTTATATATGCATATACAATTTAATTCGTTAATATATTGATGGTACTATGTTTAGGCCATGTATTAATACATTTTTTGAATGTAGAATATTTCTATGGAGATATGTGGTGCCATACTGCCATATGAAATGCACACACACTAATGATCTAATGTGTGCACTTTCCAATAAATAGAAATAAATACCAACTTAATAGGCAGGGGTGCATGACACACACAAAAAATACCTACTATAATTGACTAAAAGTATTATGAATACCGTGCCTAAGACGTGGAGATGAAAACATGTGAATTTGTGTTGAAATGATCATCGAAAGATTGCATGAACTGGACCTGTAAATAAAGGCTATGAACTAAAGAAGAATATGAACACACATGTGTTGACGAGCTCGGCTTGTTGTGGTTCGATCGGAATCGACGTCGACACATGTAAGCGGAGGTGGAAGACCAAGGCGACGGCGGTCCGCGCAAGAAGGGGGAGAAGAAACCCTAACCTAGGGTTTCCTAGTTCGGCAAAGGAGAGGAGAGGCCGAGGGGCTCCTTAAATAGGCCTCAGGAGGAGTTTCCTAGCCGTCCCATCAGTCGAACAACCGACGTGGCTAGCTCTGATGCGCTGCCGTACGGGAAGAAGAAAAAACAAAGGAGGAAGAGAGAGAGGTGGGCCAGCTCGGGCCAAAGGAGTAAGATTTTGGTTGTTTTCTTTTTTATTTTCAGTTTTCTTTCCTTTTCCAATTTTTTTGTTTAACCTTTCCTTTCTTGATTTAATTTCAAATACCATTTTAAAAATAGGAAATGAGAAGAATTTGAAAATAAGAAACTCCTTTTGAATTCTTCAAATGGGTAAAGAACTAACTTCAGAATCCATTTGAAACTTGTTTGAAAATCTATGAAAGGGATTTAATTTAAATAAATTGGAGTTTGAACTCAAGAGAAGGAGATGATTCTATTATGAATCTTTAGGAGCTATTGTAAACCAAAGTTGATGATGGCACCACAACAATATTATAGTTGATACTTTAGGTTGACCATCCAAACAAAATGTTGGATAAAACAATAATCAACATAAACAAAAGCAGGTTTAGTATGAAAACTGAGTTGAACATGATGGCATGGATGATGATGATGTCAATATGACAATGTGTCATAAGTGTAAAACAAGCAATAAAAGCAAATGGCACTGCTTGGGGATTTTACATAAGGTTACTACTTCAGGGTGAGTAGCTACTCGCATCGGAGGTAAATCCCGAGCAAGAGCAGCATGACCGGATATATTTTCTTGTCGAAGGTTCTCATGTTCAATGAAATTTTGGTCACTTGGATGCAACTGAGTTGAACAGCAGGTCCAATTTCTGTCAGTGACATATGAATACAAGATAAATTCAAATTTTGCTGGATTTCATTTGAATTTGGCAGGAGCAGCAGGTCCAAAGATATTTCTTAAGGTTTAAATGTTAGATAGAATATTGTATGAAATTTGGTCACATATTATTATATGAACTACGTTATGCTCATTTGCTTTTGCTAAATTGTCTGGTCAAATTCCAGCGCGAACAAGTTTTTGGACCGATAGAGACTCCATTGGAGGCTACCCTCTAGTGGCGGATTCTTCTTTGGCCACCAAAAAAGCACCATGGGATTAATACAAGTTATTTTTGAAGAGTAAGAAACGGCGCAAAAATCAATATAATGAAGGGGTGCATGGATGGCAATGAAGCAGTTTGGCCCAGGCCCAGCAAAGTAGCCACAGCAAAAATATACCAAGTGCATAAAAAACAGCCTAACTGAGCCTAAGGAAAAAGGCCCATCACAAATTTCTTGTCCCTTGGGTTGGCAATTGACAACCGATTACTGATCACCTCTGCAGTACGCACACACACCTAGTATCAATCGCTTCTTTTATTGACGGTGGCTGCGCTTCTTCGGGTGATCCTGTCGTTAGATGTTGCTGCGGCTTTCTAATATCTAGCTGCTGGAAAAATTTCAGTTTTGCCGGCGGAGCCGGTTAGTACTATATCTTTCTATCTATCTTTGTAATTTGTCTATACTTTCTATCGTATAATATTTACTAGGCGAAGTATCCGGTGAAAAACATTTCTACGGTGCAAACTGTGAAAACTCTATCGAAAAAAGTTCAAAAAATTCTCAAAAAAATCACATGTGTTAGAAAAGTGATGTTTTATATATGTGTAAAATTTCAAGTTCAAACTCAATTTCGTTTGGTAGCAGCGAAAAAAACAAATTCTGCATGAATAGCAGTCTTTCAGTGTTTGAAACTATTCATTGTAAATTTTTCTTTTTAATTCCTTCCAAATGCTTTTGATTTTGAACTTGAAATTTTGCATGCTTGTATAACATCAACTCTCAACATATGATTTTTTTTAGATTTTTTTTGAAATTTTTAAACATGATTATCGAGTGTTAGATACTTGCCTATTTACGGTGTTCTATCTCTTCAGTCGAAACGGGTTCTCTTCTGCTCCCTGTAATGGTTCTCTTCTACACACGCACATTTTGTGTGTCCTCTAAAACCTTATCCCCATTCCCTCTACTCTTCAACTTCTCTGCGGCTCCGCGAGAAACGAAACGCAGCGAGCATGTGAGCCGCGAACCCCCTCCCGCCCCCCAAAATAATGCCGCCGCCCTTGACCTCCGTCTCCGCCGGAACGACGACCCCGCTCCCACGGCCACCCGCCGCCGTCTCATCCGCCGCATCACCATCGAGAAGGCAACTACTGCTGCTATCCACCTTCCCCCTGCTCCTCATCCCGCCCACCACCTCCACCGCCGCCGCATCAGCACCCGCCGCCGCCTACGACCCAACAACCGAATCGGAGCGCGCGGCGAGCGCAGCCCTGTCCCTCCGCGTCGGGGAAGCCGTGCGGCTCCTCGACCTGGGCCGGGACCTGCAGGCCCGGGGCGACTTCCCGTCGGCGCTGGCGTCCTTCACGGCGGTGGTGCGCGGGTACAAGGACCTGGCCCTCTCCGAGTACGCGCGCGTGGGGCGGGCGCTGGTGCTGTACGAGATCGGCGACCGCGACGAGTCCATCGCGGAGATGGAGGACGTCTCCGTCGCGCTCAAGGGCTACCCGGAGATCCACGCGGCCCTGGCGGCCGCGCTCTACGCCGACAAGCACGCGCCGCTGCTCGCCGAGAACCAGTTCGCCATCGCCACCCTGCTCGACCCGCACTACACCGACCTGGCATACGTCAGGGACACCAAGCACTGGCCGCCCAGCCTCGTCAGCTCCCTCAGGAACTTCATCACCCTCTCCTAGTCCTAGTTCCTCATCAATCCCTGATACTAGTAGCAGTGGTTTGGTTTCTCTTGCTGGTCTGCTGTACAATCGAATTCCTCGCATATACACAGAAGAAGAAAGTCTAATGATCCTATATGTCTGGAAACATACAGAAGATCGAATTACGCTTGTAATTTTGGTCGTTGCCTGACAAGATCAGTATACTATACAGAAGAGTGTGCAACGTACACTTGTCCTTCAGTAGTCAGTGATCAAGTAATTCAGTACACTTGCTAGAGGTCTAGAAGCTCTTGCTCACAACATTTTTAAGTAGCACCATTAATTCGATGGTTCTATCAGAGTTTCAAATCACCAGCAGGCAGCTTGTTCCAACTTCCAACTAGCTCATTTCTGCAGATTGTGCCCATGTCCAAACCATCGTCTATTTATGAACAGAGGTAGTAGCAAAGTAAAATGTCTAGCTAGATGATCTGGTTATAATATAGAGTTGTCGTGTTCATTCTCAGGGACCAAAGTACCAGCAGAGTTTAGTTTCGAACAGCTCAGCCAAATCAAAATTTGGTTTCTGAATTCTCAATGATGTGAACAATAACTGAAATGAAAGGGAAACTGAAATAAACAAGATTTTGACAAGGAAATCTTAAATGATTCAAACACTATGAATTAAGCAACCACACACACAGGAACACGCTAACTACTAAATTTACTCAGTTCCAACAATAATCAAACAGGGGAAGCAAGAATAAGAGCAGGACATATATGGAAAATAAATCAAGAAATAAAAGCTGTGCTATGTTTTTGTTATTTTCGTAGGGAATTTATACACTGAAACACACACTACTGGAGTACACTGAAATTAACACAATCATAGCTGATCTGAAGTGATAAGATGAAGGTGCAAAACAACAAAGTTCTGAACTTAAAAACTTCACAAGCACAAGCACCAGGAAATACTAAGATGCTACTAACAGAGGTGTTCTTGATTACAGGCACAACGAGATCAGCAAAACAACTAAAGATTGGAAGTGTGTTCTGGACTTTTCACCAAGATTTCATCGAAGAGGTGTTGCTGCAGGCGTTGCTCAATGTAGTGGAAGCAGGAGAAAGCAGAGGGAGGAGACCGGGGCAGACTAGAGCTGCAATTTCTTCGGTAGCTTGACGATGGCGATGTGTTGGAGTTCTTCTCTTCTTCCCAGTCGATCCAGATCTGCCCCTAGGAACGCCCTCGACCTTGCTTTCCCCTTTCTCTCCCCTTTTCTTGGATCCAAAGCCAGAACGAAGCATCTAATGGAGAGGTGCTGCTTTTTGTGGGACGATGGAGAGGAGTCGGTGGCCACGTGACTGTCTTTTTTACTGTTCGGTCCTTCTCTTATTCTCTCTTTTCTTCTTCTTTCTTCAATCTGAGTACTTTTGGTGCAAAGTCGATGCCAACAAGGTCCTTGCAAAGCTAATGTACTTGTTTGATTCCTCACGCAAACCCCAGGAATTGAAGAATAAGTGCCTTGTCGCATTGAAATGCAAAAAGATAGCATCTGCTGTAAAGTACTTCTTTTGCCGGTTTAGTATTTTTAATCAATGCAAATGTACACCAAATTGGATGAATTCAATATCAAACAATGCAAATAAGCATGGAAAAACACTTCAAATAAGATGCCGATCACTAGATGGAAATAAGTCCGGCGAGAGTTTATCGACTATGGAAGCTCTGTTGTCATGTAATTTTTCCTTCTTTACTACGTCTTATAAGCAATGTTGTGATGAATCTCTAGATTTTACCTGTACATAATTTCTTGCCAATATGCTAGCAGAAACCATTTAACGCAACTACCAATGTTGAAATCATGACATGTGATTTAACAAGCACAGTCAGCATGACAAGGATGTAATGACAGTGATAAATATCATAACAGAAGCCCGACAAAATAGTACTTCAAAACATATCATTATTCTTCTTACAAAACAAACATATCATTATTACATCAACCTTTTAGAAAACTCCAACACATCAAACGAACACTGACAAATTCAATGAAAGAAACTTGTCGTATTTCCATACAACATTATTTAGAGGAAAAAATGGTATAAGAAAGAGCGATGAACTCATCTGAGAGAAACTAGCTAATTAAAGGGCACCATATCCAGGGACTGATCTAAGGAGGGGCACTCGCCCCTCCCAACCAATTCCACGTCCCTTAGGAAATTAGCTAAATCCACATAGAATTCATCAAATTTAGTTATTTTGTAAGAGGTTTGCCGCCTCCATGATCAAATTCTTCTATATTATAGTTGAATCTTGACTTCATCCCTGACCATTTCTATGACATCATGGATGTCATTAGCAACAACACCGGCATCGTTTGCAATACCAGCCAGTCCCCTCCTTGCTAACCCGACGCAGTAGAGTCCATTTGCACCTTTCCAATGGTTTGGAAAGTCATTTTTGGGCATGCCATCACTATTTATCATGCTTACATCGCTCTGCATTATATTTATCAATAAAAAATTTAGAATAATTCCACAGAAACAGGAATATGATACAATGTTTGAAGTAAGATTTGGAGATTTTTTTTTTAGTTATGACTTGAATCGCGCTTCCTTTTAAAGCTAGCTAGCCCAGATTAATTTTGCTCCATTATTAGATTTGTTATACTTCAAAATCCTCTTAAAAATAAAAATAATTGTTTCAATTCTAATTAAATTGAAGAGAGGGTTATATACCTTGAGCCACATATTTACGGTACTTTTGTATCCTGTGGCGAACACAATGGTATCATAGTATCTTTTCTTCCCATCCTTGAACTCTATGAGCTTTCCTCGGATGCGAGAAATTGAGTCAAGTACCTGCCATATTATGATTAATCAATCTTATCACTTTCAACATGTGGTATGCATATATAGTAGTTTGTGTCATGACTGTTCTCTGACCTTTATATCCCCTTTCTTAATTAGCTCAGTGGTGCCAACATCTATAACAGCAGAACGACCGGTTTTTGCTTTTAGAAGGAGTGGTCCCAGAAAAGGCCTCACAATCCCATACTTTGATAGATCACCGAACAAGAAATACGCAAGGACGATAAGAACGAAATCTACAAATTTTAGCGGAATGTGCCACTTTGCTAGTACCATCCCTAAGTGGATCATCTCCTTTTTCATCACATGCATCTTCATTATTACCCAGGTAAGAACAAGTTAACAAAAATATATCATGAGCTTTCTCCCAAGTAGCAAAAATAAACAAAAAATATATAATAGTTATGGCGTTGTAGAAGTACATACTGGATTACGGATGATGATGGAGGTTTTAGCTCCATGGACCGCAAGGTCATAAGCAATCTCAAATCCAGAGTTTCCAGATCCAACAACAAGCACACTTTTCCCAGCATAATCATTTCCTGATTTATAACTCGATGAGTGCATAGTTTCACCAGGGAAGCTTGGTAGCCCAATGATCTCCGGAATATTACTCGCACTATTTTCTCCTGTTGCTACAACTAAGAACTTAGCTGCATACTCAAGCATCTTGTTGTTCACTTTGTCATGTGCTGAGATAGCCCAATATTTCTTTTCCTCGTCATACATGCATGACTCAGTAGAAGCGTTGAACGTTGGGACAATATTAAAGTGCTCAACATAGTCATCCACATATCTCATAAACTGGTCTTTGGGAATGTAGGTTGGTGCATCGTCTGGATATGACATGTGCGGTAGTTCACAGAACTCTTTTGCGATGTGGAGCTTGAGCCGGTCATATGTATGTTTGTGCCACAACGATGCAATACAATCTTCACGCTCGACAATGACATATGGTATGGAGAATTTGTTGAGGCATGCTGCCGTGGCTAGGCCAGAGGGACCTGCTCCAACAATGAAGACTTCCACCACCTCCATGGAAATTTTGGAAGATAGGAAATGTTGGAAATCAATATAATGATGTTGTTATGTTCGAGCTAAATTAATGTTTTCCTTTTGATGTTATGAATTTGTGAAACATCTATGGCTATTTATATATAGTCTTAGCCGTCCTGGCATTTTAATTACCTTTCAATGGATTTTCTGTCTTTTTATATATATGGAATTGTTCTACACATGTGACCAAGTTTCACACTTTTAATAGGCATGCACATGGGTTTTAATTTAGTATAGAAATTTGGGAATTAGGATATATGGTGTGAATATGAGCATAAACACAAAACTACCAATTTAAGAAGTTCTTTCAACTAAAGAGGAAGTATTTGCACATGTGAGATCATTCATCTACTTAAACTATGTTTGAACCTAAATATAGTGATGGAGATATGTGGTGTCGTATGAAACGCACGGACTAACGTGAAGAGAAATAAATACGTGTTTATAATGATGAGATCAATCATCAACTTAATTGGCAGGAGTCCATGAACCAAAAATTCTCTATCTTCTATTACTGACTAAAAGTTTATTATGAATATTGTACCTAAGACGTGAATATGAAAGCATGTTTGTGTTTGTATGATCATCTAAAGCAACTCCTTTGATGAACTCAGGTTATAACAATATGTATGAAATCGGACTATCAAAGAAGTATATGAACATATATGTATGTGATGTGTCATGTGTTGTACATACCTACAGTATAGTCTGCGAATATAGTTTTGAGAAGTTTTATATTAGTATGCACACTTTTCACAGATGTATGGTTGTTCAAAGAAACTTCATACGCTTCAGTAAGTCACCAGATACTAATATTTTGCAACTTCGAAAAAGAATACCACTAAGGTTTTGATATTCACCTCAACATCCACCACACGATTCATGCTCCGTCCATCATCATCGTTGTAGTCCGGTGAGGTTCCGGCTTGCATTTTCGAGCTAGGTTCAGGGTTCGCTAGCTAGGACACCGACCTTAGACTTTGGATGACTAGCGGCCAGCAATGGGCCTTAGCCTTCAAGAATGAAGTCCGGTATTACGAGCAGTAGTCGGGGTTTGGGTTGATGGCATGTGGGTATGGAGGAAGCGACTTCAACTATGAGTATGAGGACTGAGGAGGGAGTGTGGGAAGAAATGTGTTATATAGTGAGCTCGTGCTTGAACCAAACTTTTCTGGCGGCAGCAAAAATAAGCATGTACTCCACAGTGAGATAGAATTTATTGTTGCCAATACATAGAATTTATTTGTTAACTAACATGTGAAATAGTGCAGATCAGTGCTTGTTCTTTGTCGACTCAAATCTCTTAATCTTTGTTGCAAATATATGCGTAATTTGGCTATTCTTTTTCACGTGGGCCAGATCACTATAAATTGATACCATTGGGTTTGTGTTCAATATAACTCTCTGCCAACTATGTCAAGGGAGATGAGAAACACTTTTTAATCTTTTACTCCCTCCATTTCACAAAGGTTGGCGTATTTTGTTTCGTTAAGACAAGTCTTTGATCAAGAATTACTCTATTACTTCCTCGGATCCTAAATTCTTGACTCAAATTTGTCCAAATATGGATGTATCTATTCTTAAAAAGCGTCTAAATACATGTAATATATTTCGACAACAATTTAGGATCGGAGGGAGTAGTATGTAAGCTATATGATACGATCATTAGCAAGAACTTTAAAGACGAATCCATTGATATAACTTTCATGTATGAAAGAACACATAGCAATAGAGTTTTCGTCGGTTAAAGCCTTGTCTTAACGTAACAAAATACGCCATCCTTTGTGAAAAGAAGGAAGTATTCGTTTACAATGTTCGTGACCGAGTAAACTCTTTCGGTTGATATTGTCGCGGCACATACCTGGCATGAATCCAAATCGGAAGGGATGAAAATAAAAATGTCTAGATGATTGTAACTTCACATGAAGACCTCCGAAATTGTCACGAGTGGTAATTAATTAATCATGATTTCCTTTCATGATATCAACATGTATTTGAGGTGCCGACTATCAACAGAGGTAACTATCCTATGGATTCAGGATTAGTGATTCGAGGTGTACATTTGCTGAAAAGATCAATAGATACATTTTTCATGCAAGCGTTCACAGTAAAAGGGCTAGAGATTTGACCTTTTGAGGCTTTGAAAAGCATGGAGGATTAGTTTTTCTTCTTCTTCCTCTTTGGGCTGTGGAAAGCATGAGTGGTCATGGCAAGCTATTTCTTCGGCCATTCACAATGGTGACCGCGAGCTTCTCACCAAACTGTGTACAGAAGAGCTTGGGGTTCAGTAAGCCCCAATCAAGTAATCAGCCACCCTAATATCTGACAAAACTAACACAAGTCTGAAATATCTGAAACCATGAAGCTGATGGAGTCCATTTGAAAATTGGGGAGCATCTCTCAGACTCTGAAATTAACCGAGTTATTCAAGATTCTCAACCTTTCAAACCACAAGTCCTCCCTGTTCAGCAGCATTTAGTCCCAAGGATTTCGGTCAGGATGGAGTCAGATAAGCAAGTACTAACAATGTTCATCATATTATTTCAGTGCTACATAACAGACACAAGTACACATAGTTCTCTGCTAAATATCTGCAGAGTACTGAATACCAGTCTTCCATGGGAGATTGGGAGAGAAACAGAGCAAGTAGCAATGCGCAATACAGCAAGCAGTTCGATCACATGGATCTTTTATTTAAAGACCAGCAACCATGACTACGGCCAAGATAGATAGGCCACCAGGGACCGACTGTGATAGACGAGAACATAGATGAAGGCAACACGGATGAAGACAGGCTCATCGCCTCACTGGAGGACGAGGCAGCCCTCTGTGACAGCTTGAGGGGCGACGGTCACAGGCGTGTAGATGGCATCGTCAGCTTCACCTGTTTCCTCCTCCGCCAGGGACTGGACCAGACCAGCGGCATCGAAGATGTAGGCCTTCACTTCCTCGAAGCGTGACTCCGATAGAGAGACCTCGGCAAGGAGCCGCCATGCCGAAGCTTCTGATGCCTCCTCATAATCGTCCCTCCGTTTCAGTACAATGTGGCCGCTGATCTCCCAAACGGCAGGGTTCACCTGTGTGTCCAGCAGTTCCTGGCTCACTTCGCCCAGAGCCTGCTTCTCAGCGTAACACTGCATTTTGGAAATTGAATTGGTTTGTTAAGCATCAGAAAGAAATTTCGCAGTACCGCCAAATAATTTACTGCATTGTACATATCATGTCTACTGTATATGACACCAGAATCACTTCTCTGAAGGAACTAACTAGCAAAGGTTCACCAGAATCACTTGAAGCATTACAAATTAACTATTCCACATCAATATTGCAGGATAGAACTACCTTTTGATTATTTGCTAGAGCTAAACTCCAGTTAAATATATGAGCCGTAACAATTCAGTCAGGAATGAGAAAAGTATGCAATCATGTATATTTTACCTGGGGGAAGAGGAAGACCTTCCTGCCACAGTCAGAAATGAGCACATTGTAAGGCACATTGTTTTCCTGCAGCCAAATGCAAGCACCCGAAACCACATCGGCCAGATCATTCAGGGTGTTGCCTCCCTCAAAAACCAGTCCTCTCACAGGGTAGTTCATCAGCTTGGAAACCTTCACTCCACTCTTCATCCCGTCATCAGCAAGGGGAATCCTCTGTGTAGCTGCCTTCTCGACAGGGAAAGGCACAGTCAAGTAGTACGCCTGCGGAGAGAAGAATCGACATGTGCATTAGTATGCCTTCTCAGCTAATTTGTTCAGACCAAATACATATGTGTGGTAACGATAATTTTCATCTCAAGAAATTACAACTCCAACGTATAGTGTATTGTAACCATATTCCTCAAGCAAGGAAACTAAAATTTGCATATGATCTTTCTTTTTGCTCCCCAAATCCACAAAGTTCGATGTCGCTATGACAATTACAAAATTGATGTCTCCCAAAACTTCAAATTGTGCATGCTGGATGATTTGTGATTTATCTCAAGAGTACAAGTGAATAGAGTAAGGCCATACTATTGTCCAGAAAGTTCAGGATACTGCTATTCAATTGGATATATTTGTGAAAAGTAAACTAAGATGCAATCTGAAGTACAATATACCTGGAAATGGAGGTGGTTGATGGTTGCGAAGGCACCCAAACTATTGTAACCAAGCCTGAAATATGGGCTAGCAGCCTCAGCCGCCATGTGCAGTGCAAGCAAGAGGCTCTCTTGGTCAATCCTCTGAGGCAGGCGGTCCAGAACACGTGGAATGAGAAGAACATGGCCGTATTCAATTGGGCTCACCTGCAAATCGTTCAAAAGAGGTGTTAGAATCAAGAATACAGAAGTTGGGAATTACATAGATTGGCAGAGTGACTGGGATGTACATTTATTGCAACAACGTTGGGAGCACGATCAGCAACAGTGGTCGGGGCGCTCTTCAGGAAGTAGCTGTCATCACCACCACCATTCTCAAATTGGAAGAGCACCTCCTCCTGGCCCACTTTGGTGAAATTGAACTTGGCAGCATCAAACGGTTGAAGCACACGATCCACACGGAACTCTGTAGGGCGCTTCTTGAGGTGGCGCCCTTCATTTAGTTGAGCAACAAACCCAAGGTTGCCAGGGATCACCTTGGTCTCGCATGCAGTGACGTCATAACGGAATAAGCCTTGGGTCATCCTGTCCTCCCACTGCAACATACGAAACAAAATATTAAATTTACTAAGATTGCAGTGCACTAGCAAAACTCAAATTGGCATTTAGGAGTGTGGAAAGAGAAGAAGATTACAGAAATTGGATGTTTTTAGGGAACAAGCCTGAACCCCTAGAAAGCAAAAACAGACTACGCCCCAAACAAGGGTAGCACTGAACCCACGTAGACCCCGCTGCCTGATGTCCTCAAAGGCCACCTCAAGAAGCGCCAGAAAAGATGTGGCGGTTCCACTCCTTCCAGACATTCCACAACATGTGTAATAGACAGATGCTCCTACAAACACCTAAGGTCCTTTGCTGCGGGGTGGTAAGCAAGACCATCCCACCAATCAGACACCTTCTGGAAGGAGGCTGGCGAACTCGCGAAAGCTAAATCTGCTTATTGGCTTACTACTTTTGGATTTTTAGTTATGGTTATAAGTTACTTGCTTACGTAATATCTCACCATAGATGATATTTGGCAGATATCTGCCAGCTAGATAAACAGTAGCATCTTCATTACAGGAGTAATAACTCATAAATATATGACTTTTTTTTCAAAACCGACAAAAGCTTCCGCGCAAATATTAATAAAGAAGTTGAGACAAAAATACAGATATGTGACTTTGAAGAATGGTCTAACAGCATGGAAACAAATGTAACAAGTGAATATACGGTTACGCATGCATGTTGGATGTTCACAGTTAAATAATTTTGTTTTTTGACAAAACAGTTACAACAAGCTGCTTATAGAACAATATTACTCTTCAGTGTAACAACTCATATGCAGCTTACTAGTCATATGTAAGCAGTTGTTACTGCTCGAGCATAGTTTAGGTGTATCCAGAACTTAGCCAATCAATCTTACTACACATGGCAGATACCTTCACTAACTATCTCAGCACCTCTCCTAACCAAACGATTTATTTACTCTTCAAACTTCTCTTGTCATGAGCAAGATTACTAATGATAAGCTTGTATTTACCTGGCCAAGGAGGAGATCGATGAAGACATTACTGGGAACAGCATGCTCCTGTGAAGCAGGCAGCTTTGTTGGATTTGCCTTGAAAGCATAGACCGGAAGCTCGGAAACTGCTCAGAAAATGCAACCAAATGTTAATCTTTACCAATAAAAAATCAACTTTGATTCTGCAGCTGACAAATAATAGAAGTTCAATATAATACCCCCCCCCCCACCACCACCACCACCCTGCACAATCCCCTAAAATCCGCAAACATGCAAGCGGAACCTGCAGCTCCTATTTTTATCTACCGAGCTCGAGAAAACAAACTACATCTGGTCAAACAGAAAACCACCCAGGGTGACAGTTCTATAACCGGAGTAAAATAGTGAAATTCTTTTAAGAAGAATATCCTTACTACAAGTGGCTAAAGCAATTGTTTAGATGTAAAGATCCCATCCCAGCTTCCTTGGAAAACGAAGAGATTTCATTTTCCCACAAAATCACCATGAAACAAAGCTTCACATACATAAATTGGCACCAAATTTGCGTATTCCGTAAGCATCTACTAAAAGAGCAGAGAAAATTCGCAGGGGACAAAATAAACATAATCTATGACCATGAACGGAGGAATCTGATTCGCATCTGGGAAGGAAAAGAAAGGAGGGGTCACCAGGCAAGCAGCAATCCCCGAGGCAGTTCTTCCCGCAGCCTCCGCGGGGCCGCTCGGCGGCGGCCTCCTCCTGGTAGTTGGACACGATGGTGGGCACCCTCTTGATCGTGAGCTTCATCTCCATCGACGACGGAAGGCTTCTCGTCGGACTCCCTCTGTTTCTCTCTCTCTGTATCTCGGGTTGGGGATTATTCAGTCAGCTAATGAATCAGCAGATCAGTCAGCGGATGAGACGGTGGATGTTGATGTGTTAGGGCGGGGGATTAGGTTAGCGGGCGTGCTCAGAGGCGACCTCCGCCGGCGAGGAAGAGGAGGTCGGAGGGGCTGCCGCCGGCGGACGGGAGGGCCCCGCGGCCGCCGTGCGGGGAGGGGCTGGAGGAAGCGATGGTGGCGGTGGTCTCCACCTGCGCAGCAGCGTGGCCGCGCCGGAGGGCTGCAACGATAGCCGTGATGACTTTCAACTCCGACGGCCCCCAAAAGGGTTTGGGAGGACGGAAAAGGCTCCGGCTTGGGACTTCCGCTAACGGATCCGACGGCCCTCTCTCTCACACACACTCTCTTCTCCGGCGAGTCGGCGGCGGCGGGCGATGCGTGAGGGTTGGGCCGGTGTTGGGACGCGAGCCGAGGGTAGGAGGAAGAAGGAGGGGTAGATGGCGTTAAATAGGGGGGAGGGAGGGAGAGGCCTCGGATGCGCGTTTGTGCGGTGGTGTTGTCTTCGTCTTCGGATTGTGGTTGTGTAGCGGGAGCGGAGCGTGGTGTTGCCTCAGTGTGTGGAGGATGAGGAAGAGAGAAGATTCGCTGCTGATACTTCTTGCGAATTTTGTATTTCTACACACGTTTCACATCTCCAGGAACATGTGTGCCTTCTGGCTTCCTGGCTGCTACTATAGTTGTTGCGAAACAAAAACTAAACATATAGTACAGCTGAGTGTATGTATTTTACTAGCCACTAGGGGGCATATATAATCATCGATATTAGCCGCCAGTCACATGTACTACAATGGCCAACGAGAGCATCTTTGATCATGAGAAAAGACAAGAAAATATGTTGCACATTACGGAGTAGGTTATCTCTTGCTCGCTCCGTTTCATAATTCTTATCTCAAATTTGCCTAAAAATGGATGTGTCTATTCCTGAAAAATGTCTAGATAATGTAATGTTTCGACAAGAATTAGAGGACGGAGGGAGTAGTATTTTGTTTTATAATTAATGTTTAATTAAATAAAATTAACTAAAAAAATTGAAATCTAGTACAATTGGGAAAAATTGCTTTATTGTTTTTGTGAACATATCATCTCTTGGTTTAAGAGAAGACTCATGTCTTTTTTTTTACATTTTTATATCTTTTACATCAACAATTATTCTACGTGGCATTGTTACGCGAAGACTAACATCGCCCCGTTGTAAATGTCTTAAGCCACATCTAAGGTGAGACATTCAAACTCTAGTATTCTGGCCAAACAAACGCTCCCGCGCTCTTTTTCTCCTCGCCTTTATTCCGTCCTTCCTACTGGATCTCGCCCGGGGTCCTCTAGTGTGTTGTCTCCTGACTGACAGGCTAGATGACGTGGTCCCGGTAGATTTAATGATTGCTGGTTGAAGTTGTCTAGTCAGTTATTTCCTCAAGCTGACAGGCTAGACCCACCTGACGTGGTTACTGATTGAGCGGACAACTTTAACCATCAATCATTAAATCTATCAAGTGGCGAAAGCAAATCAGACATAAATAGACGGATTCTAACATAATTTGATAGAACTTAACACGGTTTGATAATTGTACATTGTCCCAATGATTATTTATTTATTTAGCCCAGGGCAAAGAAATAATGTCTATGAAAATTTGGAAGAGTATAACCCATTTGAACAAAAGAGGCACCAGGGAGTGATTGCCCTGCATTTACCATTTTGATCTTATATATTGCATGCTAGAAAGAAAAAAGAAAAAACCATCAATCGATCGATTACAAAATGACTGATCCCTGAAAACCTGTGGTTTTAGGCAGCTTAATTTATTTCAAGAAAAATAATAGCTCATCAAAACTGGAGTGAACAAAGAAGTAGCTAGGTCCCAAAGCCTGTTTGAACTCTTATCCTCTCCAGAACACACATAATGCAGAGACATCAAAGTGGTCGATATCAACATGTGTACGCAGCGCCGATGGAGCAGTAGCAGCCACGTGAAACGAAAGCTCGCAGCGCATCAAACGTGGTGACCTCTTCAGCCGTGCTTCTCTCCAGCGGTCTCCGTTTTCCCTAGCTATATACAGGAGTACACAGGACACACACATATATACCATTTGTTGCAACCTTTTGCTTTCTGTTTTTTCTGTAGTTGATCTGTTGATGTGATCTACACAGGACACACCTAGCAACCCACGCATTTCGACAAGATCGATTGCTTCTCCGATGCCATTGACCGTCTAGATGAATATGCTTTGCTCCCATGTTTCATGTTCATGATGACTAGCTAGTCCATAGGGTCTTAATTAATCTATCGCTTTGCGTATGGTATAACAACCGCTCACTATCAAGATGCTTAAAATACAAGCACTAATATTCATGGCGAAATATCCGGGAAAAACCATCTCTACGGTGCAAATTATAAAAACTTCATCGAAAAAAGTTCAAAACATTCTTAAAAAAATTACATGTGTTAGAAAAGTGATGTTTTATATATGTGTAAAATTTCAAGTTTGATAGCAGCGTAAAAACAAATTCTGCATGAATAGTGATCTTTCAGTGTTTGACACTATTTATTGTAAAATTCTCTTTTTAATTCCTTCCAAATGCTTTTGATTTTGAACTTGAAATTTTGTAGGTTTGTAGAATATCACACTCTCAACATATGGTATTTTTAAAAAAAATTTAAAACTTTTAAACATGATTTTTATGAAGTTTGCACCGAGTGAGAGTTTTTACCGGATACGCCGCCAATATTCATATATAGTTTCCCTGAGGCCATGAAAAGTTCAAAGTACAGGGTACTCTAAAACGAGACAGACAGTCAAGAGTAATTGACAGTTACAACACATTGCAATTTCAGCTTTGCGTACTTGCATCGATCGATCTGAGCCACAGCTACACCATATGTATGCTAGCTCGATCTGGTCCCCGTTAAGCGGCACACAGGACATGTGGACTGTGGAGTGGAGGGGCCCGAAGAGATCACCAGGATCCTGTGGACACCACTAGCTAGCAGCCACTAGCTCAGCTAGGACAATCAGTCGTGTTGCACGGTGCTTCCTGTGGTTATCACGTGTTCGGCCGTACAATTATGGCTGATAGACAGCTCGGATTATCAGCTCGGTGGTTAGATCTGATGCCTTTCCTATCTATAAACACTAAACAACAACCAACCCGCCGAATTAACATGCTGTGCTGAGATTCGAGATCTGGTAATACTGCTAATTAACTTTGTGTTAAGCTGTTTAGCCCTAGCTTGTTATCAGATCCATTTTACGAACCAGTACAAAAGAATACATACGCTCACATGCATACTCATCACTCCGTACGTCCACAAAAATAGTTCTTAATAGAATTCTGCAAAATTATGGTTGAGCAAAGTTTGATAGAGTTCATGTGACGGGCGCACGAATCACTCTATCAGTATTTGCAAGCCCCCTCTTAATAGAATTATGCAATGATTCGAAAGAAGTTCTGCAATAACTCAAAAGAATTCTATGGAAAAACGATATAGATTAAAGCTCTAGAAAATACTCTGCATTTTTTTTAAAGGAATCATTTAACACAGAGGGGACCTAAGCTGAGAAAAAAAATGCAAATAATGGAACGGCCTCTTGCCAAACAATATTCTTGAAAAGGAATCCCTTGTCTCGACAGTTGAGCCAGCGATATGAGATGCGCAAACAATAAGAAAAGTTTCAATAAAACAAATGCACGCAACAATAGCATTGACAATATAAAACGCACATGCAGTACCAAGTGGCACATGATGGCGATCAGGTTTTGATAGAGTGGTTCGTGCGCCCGTCAGAAGAGAAAAAAAAGATCCATCAGATTCGGATAGAACAAAGGTTATTTGAAGATGACACAGAGAATCTTGATCCAAAACTTTTCTAATTATCTCCAACCTTTCCTTCTAGTAGTACGCTAGCTTCCTCCATCTCCATGGATGGCCGATGCCTCTGATAGTCCTGTGGAATCTTTCTAGGAGTCAACCATGGGAAGATGGGAACAAATGACCAAGGCTAGCGCTAGTCGCTAGAGCATCTACCTCTTTAAATACCTGATCTGCTGGATCATCTTATTAGAATAAATTAATTTTATTAGAAACAAGAGCTTATTTTGTGTATCAATATCCTGGAGAATTATGTATAGCCGTTGCCTTCCAATATATATCACCAATAACAGAAATGTAACATATATATACTACAATAAATACGTGCATAAAAATAATATTCTATTTTCTCAGTTTCTAAATATAAGACGTCATAGCTTGGTAGTAAGTCAAATTTCGAATTTCTTAAAGGTTGACCAAACTTTTTTTTTTTACCAATGCTGACAACTCTAAATAAAATTTATTAAATCAGCCAAGATATATCTTCATAGTATACTTATTTGATATTGTAAATATAAGAGTGGATGAAACATTTTTTATCTCCTAGTTTGATTTTTATGACACAAATTACCTCGTTTAATAGAATTTCTCTTCTTTTACCTCATTTAGTGAAACTTGTGTCAGCGTTTATCCCATCTAAGCTTTTTTCTCTTTCCCGCGATAATGAGCACCGTCGCCACCTTCCCATTGTCTCCGGCAGCCACCGCGTGTGGCTGTGGCGAGCCTTCTCCGTCTATTTGTTGTCCCGACCAGCGTGACCTTTCGCGAGGTTGTCACGACCATCATCAGATGATGGCCACCGCATCAGTGGCGGGAGCGGCGACAGTTGCACACTGTGCCCCGACCCTGCGGATCTGAATCTTGAACAACACGGAGGTGCATGGAAGCATGCCTTTCGATTAGCCGTCCCGCACAATTTATGTACCGCTTCCTCCGTTCCCAATTAATTTGCGCCGGCCATTTTGCAGAAAAATACCTATTAATTTACGAAATCAACCTACAGTACACATCTTCAATTGAATGTGGACTGCGTGTTGATTTTAAAAAACTACAAGGGTTTTTTGCAAAAGTTCTGGTAGAACGTTGACTACAAGTCGATTTCGAAAAATAGCAAGATTTTTTTTGCGAAATTTCTAGAAGAGAGGGAGTACTAAATTAAGCTAGCTGTGCAGGATCGTCCACCTCTCTAGCATCATTAGCACTAGGACCCAAGGTCAGCTAACAATCAATCGTGTTGCTTGCTGTGGTTATTATATATTGATAGACAGCTCGGATTATCAGCTCAGTGGTTAGATCTGATGCCTTTCCTATCTATGAATAATAACCAACATGACGAATTAGCATGCTCTGCTGAGATTCGAGATCTGGTAATACTGCTAATTAACTCTGTGTTAAACTGTCTAGCGCGCTAGTAAAAAAGAACACATCGTGTCACGCTCACATACATACATGTATGCACGGAAATATAAAATAAACGCAAGTATTTCCTTGTATTAGGCATATCTCAAGAATCGTACATTTTTAGTTCGTAAACCCGGGTTTGAAAATAAGCAAAATTGAATACATCTACACGAAAATACTAATTTCCGTGTAATTTTGGTTTTCAATGTAGAACCAAACAATGCATAAAGGAGGGAGGTAGCAATGCATGCCATCTACATTAGTACTTAGTCTAGCACTCTAGTTTATTTCTTGGTTATTTTTTTTAGATAAGCCTAACAAACAAAAAAGGAGTGAATATAAATGCCTTCACATATCGAATTTAATTTTTAGAAAATAAAAACACACATGGATTTGGTAATCTAGTGCGGTACTTTGCTCAACAATATTTTTTACAGAAATTTTGAAAGAGAGGGCTCATATTTGCAAGCCCCCTGTTAATAGAATTCTGCAATGATTCAGAAGAAGTTCTGCAAAAATTCAAAAGAATTATATAGAAAAACGATAAAGATTGAAGCTCTAGAAAATACTCAATGAATCATTCTACATTTTTTTAAGGAATCATTTGACCCAGACGGGACCTAAGCTGAGAATTTTTTTTGCAAATAATGGAATGACCTCTTGCCAAACAATATTCTTGAAAAAAATTCCCTTGT
Organism: Brachypodium distachyon; assembly: GCF_000005505.3. NCBI lineage: Eukaryota > Viridiplantae > Streptophyta > Magnoliopsida > Poales > Poaceae > Brachypodium > Brachypodium distachyon. The sequence continues at coordinate 44,991,449 of NC_016134.3, read as the reverse complement.
CTCGATAGTGGTTGAGCCAATGATATGGGATGCGCAAAACAATAAGATAAAAGTTTTAATAAAACAAAGGCCCGCAACAATAGCACTGACAATATAAAAGGCACACATGAAGTACCAAGTGGCTCGTGACATGGGTGGACCCACGTTAGGGGTTGTGGGCAGCTACCCCCATTCAAATTCTGATAGTCTTGTATTTTCTTATGATATATTGAGATTGCCCCCACTTATGCTTAATATTTGCCCCCATTCTTCTAATTTTGATGCATATTTTTCAAATGCTTACATACTTTATAGGAAGAGGAAAAAAGATCCATCAGATTCAGGCAGAACAAAGGTTATTTGAAGATGACACCTAATCTTTTTTTTTTTTGCGGGCAGACACAGAGAATCTTGATCCAAAACTTTTCTAATCTTCAACCTTTCCCCTCTCTTTCCAGCAAAAAAAAAACCTTTCCTTCTGTGCTACGCTAGCTTCCTCCATCTCCATGGATGGCTGATGCCGCGGATAGTCCTGTGGAATCTTTCTAGGAGTATTTTTGCCAACCATAGTTGGGAACAAATGACCAAGACTACGTATCTACCTCTCTAAATAACTGTTCTGCTGGATCATTTGTTAGAATGAAATAATTTCATATGACAAAACAAGCTTATTTGTGTCTCAATATCCTGGAGAATTATGTATAGCCGTTGCCTTCCAATATATATCACCGAAATGTACCGTACTGCGATACATATGTGCATAAAAATAATATTCTACTTCTTCAATTTTTAAATATAAGATGTTCTACCTTTGTCATAAGTCAAATTTCTTAAAGTTTGATCAAATTTATAGAAAACTGTAACATAGTATATTTATTTGATATTCTAAACATTATTTTATAAATTTGTCAGAATTTAAGAGTTAGAACGTTTTATATCTAGGAACCTGGATAGTATTGAACATGCTTCAACCCGCTTTCACAATTGTGTGAATTCTGTTTCGGTTTCTATTAAAAAAAAAGGACAGACGGTCGCCGCTGCGTATAGGAACAGACAGTTATGGCCAAAAGAAAAGATACTGACATTGGATAAAATCTCAAAAGAATCAATTACGTATATGGCTTTGCAATACTAGAAAAACATCATAAAAAGGATTTGCATATGTCCAGTTGTTGGGCCAAGAGTGTGGGCACATTTGTCTGATTGTCTCTGTCCAAAATTTCCTGTATTTGTTCGCCCCCACATGATGGGATGGTTTGTGGATCAGATTAATCGGTTTGACATGAACATGGCCGTAATCCCACGAGAAATTCATCACCTATAATGTGGCCCAATTCTGTCTCTCAGAACTCATGGCTGCTATAATTTGCTTTTGCTTACAATAAAGTCAAGTCTTGCCCGGCTTTATAAAGAAAGCAAAGGCAACAGTACTGCATGGCTGCTAGAATATCTTATTGCTCAATTATTTGCAAGTTTTAGTGAGGGATATCAGGTGATGCGAACACTTGATACCTGACAAAAAAATAAACGAAAAAAGGGTAAATTATTTTACATGGATACAAAAAGAGTATGTCGTCAGGTCTTTTTCAGCGATGTAAGCATGCAAATGATTTACAACCACCTTTTTGGCTCACATCATTTTCTTTTCTTTTGGCTCACATCATTTTCAGGGAGCCAAAGAAAAAAACGAATTAAATAAGAATATTCCTTGAGAATACTAGGTGTGGCAATCGGCATGCGTCGGAGCCGAGGAAACGAGCGAGTGGCAACCCTGGCGTAGGCGGTGGCGTCACCTGCTCACCTAGGATCTCGTTGTATTGCAATACACTCAACTACCTGACGAGAATGGTAAAGTAAAGCAGCCTGCGTTATTTTTTTAGACTAGCCCTACTCAATCATGAATATATAAGGAAAAGATATATACTTACACTATGAATGTTTTTTCATAACACACTATACGATGGACAGCTTACTTGCCACGACCGAGAATTTTGCACCTATAACATCGGCTATGACGTTGGTCCGTGATTTCTCCCGCCTATCGACGATAAATCGGTTATTATCGGATAAAGGGAACTGGTGGAGATCAAAACACCCCCCGCTTGTCCGATATTTTCTTTTCTTGTTTTAGTAAATATCATGTTCTTTTTTGAGAAAAAAAAATAATTCCTCCGTCTCAGTATAAGTTTTCTTGAAGGTAAATACTCCGTATATTAAACAACCACGACAATTTGGCGTGGCCCGGCCCAACTAATTGTGGCTGACGAGTGACGACGCGATGTCTATGAATTTCCGGCCCACCCAACCAACGCGAGCGCTGCCACCACCCCGATCTCAAGCAACGCAATCCAGACAGACCCATCTAAAAGAAAATTCTTAATGACGCAGCCCGAATAAGCCGAAGACAAAACACATCGGCCCAGCAGAAGCCCGGAAGCTTCCTTCTCTCTCTCTCTAAAAAAAAAAGCTGAAGCCCGGAAGCCAATGCTCCCATACCTCCCGTGTGTGTGTCTGGGCGCTCTCTCTCTCTTCCCCCGCTCCCGGCTCCCGGCCAATAGCGAACCGCCGAGGTGCGCCCCTGCCCACGCTCCGGCTCCGGCGGCTCGCCCGGCCGCCGATCTCGCGCTGCGCGTGCCTCCTCGTCACCTCCACGGCGGCCTTCCTCGTCCTCTCACTCCACCAGATCGGCCGCGTCGACCTCCCCAGCCCGGACCCGCCACTCCAGGCCTGTTTCTCGATGCCTTCCCCTTTACTTCCGTTCCTTGTCGCTCTGTACTTCTTCGCTACGTTTCCCCGCCCAAATCCGTGCGTAAGCCTTCCGTTCCTGTTGCAATGCAGTTGCTGTTTGCGCAAATTTCTCTGTTTGCTGTGTGTGTGTGTACTTCCATCCTGTTGTTTGGGTACTGCCTTTGCCAGAAGTGGCTGTGGCCCGTGGGCTGGTTGTGCTGGGGGAGTTTCTCTAGCCGAAGTTCCTGTGTTGTAGAGGGCTGTTTGGCAACCTGGGTTTTAGTTGGGCTGTTAGCTGTGGATGTGATTGCAAATGTCTGAATTTCACATGTTGTTCCGAGAGCTTGTTTATGTGTTAGTTAGTGTTAATCACCTCTTTCCTGCCGATTAGCTATAAATGACTGGTATTGGAGCTGAATTAGGAAACACTACTACCCATCTTTGATTAAGAGATCTCTTTGATTAACACTCCCTCGATCCATAATAAGTGTTTCAGTGTTGTGCTAAATCTGAGACACTTGTTGTGGATCGGAGAGAGTAGTTCAAAATGTTACTACTACATAGTTTTCATATACTGAAAGAATGAAAGCACAATAAATTATCTATCCTCTTTCATGCTCACTGAAATTTGTAGCAGCAGGTGAACAATAGCAGAGAAAAAGTTCTCCACTTCTCCTCTATTTTCTCAAATTCTGATGTTAGTCATAGAATAGCGACCGCAATCTGATACTGTCCTGTTTCTCGCACTCTGAATTGATTTGGTTTTGTACTTCTGCGCACAGTAATCAGTCACCGAGTCTCACCTGATCTCTAAGACTATAACGGAACAATCAATACTGGACATCATTGGACCCTCCTGAAGCAAATTTAGCTTTGACATTTACTTAAGCAATTGACCTATAAAGATTCACGCCTTACAGAACTTTAGCGCTGGATATAAGCATGGTCAGATCTTTGTTCCCAGTTTATCAGTGAGCAACTCAGTTGAAGGATCACACCAATAAGGAATACTGCCTTTGGGTTTGTGTGGGTTATATGACACAACAACGATATCAGCGGATTTGTATTCAAAAGCGTTTCTATGTGATATCACTTTGTGTCAGTAACTCACATTTATCAGTCTAATTGTTTGCAAACTTAAATTTCGGAATGTTGCGTGCCTTACATTTTGTAACTGAGTTTTAGTTTTGCACATACTACAACTATAAATCCATATCTAGATACCACTGCTACTAATCCATGAACTAGTTCAGAACACTAGGAAATAAGCCGGGCACAAGACTAGGACATCTGTTTGACCTGCTAATCACTGAACCTCAGTTCATCTGTGGGCACCTTTGATTAAGAATCACATTAGTAGAGCTAGCCTAGCTCATAGCAAACTCTCACAATAGTAAGCCCATAACTCTCTGTTGGGGGAGGGTTGGAGTTGCACGTCAGATTTTTAAGTTCCTTTTATTTTTCATGGGAAGCCATCTAAGATGAGTTGTTCAACTGCTATTCGAGTACTGATAATTGACAAAGATGTCGACAGGATGGCTTGCAGTGTGCTTTTTATTGGATTTATACTAGTCAAGACGGGCATCGGACATGCAAGATTACTATAGTAGCTTGTTTAGAGTTGGAAAATGCGTGTTGACATGAAGATTGAGCGATAGCTGGTTTATGGCTGAAAAACGTTTTGACAATGCATCCATTATCAGTACTTTCCGTAGCAAACTGCTAGAAATAAAAATCCAGATACAACTGGCCAGGCAGGCGCGATTATTTGGCCTAGTTTTTTCTCGGAAATTGCACTTGCATCAGTTGCATGTCGCTAGCAAAGGCTCGAGCGTTTACTCTGTTTCGACCACATAAACATTAAAATGCATGAATGTACACTGACGACTGGTAGATACTCCACTACCGTATGTCTCATGTGGAGCACAACACACACTGTGTCAGGTCAAACATGCACGGCGGACTTGGACTTGGCCTTGGCCACTTGGGATGCATCTCGATCGTACGTACGTTGATTTCGTCAAACGCCCGCGGCGGCGGCGCCATGCATTCGTGGCTCATCTCCGTGTGGCCGAGCTGGGTCCTGTACAACTAACTGTACATTATTAGTGCTGTCTGTGTCTATATGCGCGTACGATGACTTGACTTTGCTTAATTGCTTGCATCAGCACAACCACGAGACTGCACCGGAGCAGGCGCAGGCTATTATAAATCACCAGTACCGGCACCGGCAGTCCAGCACCCACCAAGGCAAAAACAGCTTGCAAAAGGATACATAGAAAAGAGAGCAGAGAGATATTCTAGAAAGAGGGATGGAGGCGGTGGCGGTGACGATTGCGGTGAACGCGGCCAAGACAGTCCTGGAGCGCTTGCTGGGCATGGCGGAGAACGCGGTGACCAAGGAGAGGGCTCTCCTGCGGGGCGTGGAGGGGAACGTGAGGTTCATCCGCGACGAGCTGGAGATGATGCGCTCCTTCCTGAAGTCCTCCACCGCCGCCTGCCCGTACGCCGCGGCCGGCGGCTGGTGCGACGGCTGCGGCAACTGCCGCAGGAGCGCGGTGAGGAACACGTGGGCGCGGCTGCTCCGCGGCCTCGCCTACGACATCGAGGACTGCCTCCTCGACGCCGATCTGGTCCTCGAGGGCGGCAACCTTGCCGACCGCCACCGCCTCGCCAAGCGGATCCTGGGCCTCAGGGACAGGGTCGAGGCGCACAAGGAGCGCAGCCAGATGTACGGAGTCTTCCTCGACGGCGCCCACCGGCCCACACCCACTGAGCAGCAGCACCTGCAGCATGATGACGATGACACTCGCCCGCTGCTCTCCTGCGAACATAATCCGCACACCGACGACGAAGATGACGACGGTAATGATTGGTGGGAAGTCGTTATCGGCCGGGACGACGACAAGAAAGCCCTGATCAAGCGGGTGAAGAAGAAGAACGCGGGTAATAATAAGGTGGTGTCGGTGCGGGGCATGCCCGGGGTGGGGAAGACGTCCCTGGCCAGAATGATGTACAACGACGCCAAGTTCATCCGGCGTTTCGATTGCCGCGCCTGGGTCACCGTGCCGCACCACCACACCCCGCCGATCGGCTACTTCGAGCGGCGGCTCCGGGAGCAGCTCGGCGTGGACGACGGTCGTGACGTCTCGGCATGGCTCAGGGAGAAGAAATGCCTGGTCGTGGTGGATGACGTGTCTTCACCTGAGGAGTGGCAACACATATGGCAGTGCCTCGCTGCCATCGGTGAAGACGGCCGGATCGTCGTGACCACACGGCAAAAGGACTTGGTCCGGCGGTGCGGGTGCGAATACGAGCTGAAGCCTCTCGCACGCAAGGAGAGCCTCAAACTGCTGTTTCACAAGGTAATTAACACCTGCCGGTGTCAATTATTTCAACTTGAGCTGCTATTTCTGAATTTCTCTACTGACCACTGTTGCTTTTAATCCTAAAAGTGCAACTATAAATATACCCCCTCCGCGCCTATCGTTTTGTATAAATTAAGTTGGAACCGCTGAATTAGCTTTTAGATATATATGAAGAATCACCATCCGAGATTATCCATTTAGAAAACAATAATTTCTAGCTGATTGAGAAATGGACATTCCCTTGTTAATTCTTTAATTTCTCTCCACGTAAACGTCTATTGTTTATAGGGACAGTCTATATCAAATTCAAAATTCGTAAATGTTTATTGTTTATAGGGATGGTCTAGATCTAATTCAAAATTCTTATTATTTCTATGTCACTGATCATAAACATTGAGATGGCATGAATGGCATGAAAAAACTAGTTAGAACTATGCCGTGTTTTGCGAAATAGATTGCAGGGAAAACTTGAGTACATATGGACATGTATATTAGTATATATGCATTGTGTCAACCAGCAAAATGAATTGTGACGACTTCAACATGTAGACCTTAGAGTGATGACAGGGAGTTATTCTTCTCCTTTTTTTAGCTTGTCATGATTTTAGTTTCTTATTTTGTGTTCTTTGTTCATTTCAAGGTGTACAAGAATGAGTTACCTAATAACACGAAGGGGCAAGCAAATCATATCTTAAGGCGATTGGGCCTTCCACTAGGTGAGTATAAGTTGCCTAGTGGCATGAAGGAGCAAGCAAATCATATCTTAAAGCGGTCGGGGCCTTCCACTTGCAATAGTCACCACTGGAGGTGAACTTATTAGTTCCAAAACAAGCAAGGAATGGATGAATCTGGTAAACCATCTAGGGTCAGAGTTAAATAGCGACCGTGATATCATTAGAGCTATCTCCTCAGGCTACGACGGGCTACCATATCATCTCAAGTCTTGCTTCCTATACATGAGTATCTTCCCCAAGAACCATGTGATAAGGTGTACTCGCTTACTGCGGCGGTGGATTGCAGAAGGCTACATTGCAAAGCATGACATGGCCATTGAGAAAGTCGGACGGATGTACTACAATGAGCTCATCAACAGATGCATGATACAACCTTCCAAGAAAGCAAGATCTAGCATGGCAGTTGAACATTGTCGTGTTCATGGCCTCGTACTCCACAAAGTAATTTTGCCAATGTCTATTGTGGAGAACCAGCTCTTCATCATGGATAATCATTGCAGAGATCCACAGGATGATATCCGCCACTTGGTTGTGACAAGATGGAAGAGGCATGGACATAATATTAGGAAGATAGATCTTACTTTGGTACGATCATTGACAGTCTTTGGAGAGTGCCCTTTGTCCCTCATCACCCCTAAATTGCGGCTGTTGAGAGTTCTTGACTTGGAGGATACAATTGATCTAGAGAATGATGATCTCAAGGACATTGGGGAACTACCCCATTTAAGGTATCTTGGTCTGCGAGGAACAAATATTTCAAAACTTCCCTCTTTGAAGAAACTCAAGTGCCTAGAGATATTAGATGTTCAAAACACAAAGTTGACCCAATTGCCAGACGGTATCACCAGTCTGGAGAAGCTATGTGGACTTACTGTTGGCGTCAACTTTGTGCAAGACTTAGTAGACAATATGGCAGAAAATAATAATGCAGAAAAATGTAGCGGCAACTTCTTGGAAACCTTGACAGATGATCGATTGCCGAGCCTACAAGTTCTAGGGGTTGTCTACATTGCAGATGGCAAAGTGGCAAGGAAGATAGGGCAGCTGACGAGCTTGCGCAAATTAGGGGTGGATTTAGCTACAAGCAAGGGCATAGGGATGGAATTATGCCACTCAATAGAAAGGCTTGTTCAGCTGGAACGACTCGAAGTGCGCTCCAAGTCGCTTGAGTTTCTCAAGGGCATAGACAGACCACCACCAAAGCTTGTGTCATTAAGGTTGTGTGGCAATTTAGGAAAACTCCCCAGATGGATGAGTCCACTCAATGATCTAGCAAAGGTAAAGCTGCTTCGGACACAGTTGGAGCAGTATGACATTGACGTGCTTGGGAACTTACCCAACCTAAAACTTCTTGGGCTTTGGGAGGAGTCCTTCAGAGATGAATCTATGTGTTTCAGGGGAGGAAATTTCCAAAAGCTCAAAGTACTTTACATTGAAGGCCTGGAGAAAATCGAAACCATAAGAATCGAGGATGGCACATTGCCTATGCTTGAGAAACTTTGGGTGAAGAAATGTCTTGCATTGTCTGACAGTAAGGAAGGCTTGCGTGGTGTGCAGTTCCTACCGAGCCTAAATGAAACTGTGGTAACAAGTTGTGGTGAAAAACCGCACCTGGTGGTGGCACTTCGACGGAAGATTAGCTCGTTTGCGATCCGACCCAAGTTTATAACCGGCAAATCCATAGCAACGTGGAAACAAAGGATGCGTAATAGTTTCTCAAGATTCATCACATGGAATAATACCACTACATTTTTCATGTAAATTATTTTGACAATATATCAGTTGTCATAATTTTGTATTTTTATTAACATATTCATATGAACAACAGTCGTCAATTAAACCGGCATATGTTGGTTGTGTCCATGTCCAAAGTGACATGTATTGCGGACAGAGGGAATAGTTTCTATTTATTTTCTGTAAAAGTTTTGTACTCTACTATTTCTCGTTTAGGTCCTTTACATTGATAAGGTAAGGGATAGAAGAAATTGCTACTTCCTCCGATCCATATTAATTGTCGAAATATTATCTAGACGTTTTTTAGACATAGATACATTCATATTTGGACAAATTTGAGACAATTAATATGAATCGGAGGGAGTATTTTAAATTAGATTTCCTAGGAGGGATTCAGCTACCCATTCCTACTAGCTTGATTTTACATCATCAAGCACACGCTATCATGTTCTCTAATTTTGCGAATGAATGGTCAGTATGAGCTTAGACGCCTATTCAAAGTTTCAAATTCATATCACATCACACCCACGCTACAACGACTGCTTTTTTTTGTTTTGAGCGGATGCTACAACGACTGCTGATTTATACGCTTCTCCCTGGTGTTTTTTTTTGCCTCTACTTGTTCCCACACCGGCAAAGCCTTTTAGCCCGCACATCGGCCCAGCAGAAGCCCGGAAGCCCATGCTTCCATACCTGGGAGTTGAACCAGAGGCCTCTCGTGGGCGTGGCCTGTCTAGGGTCTCTCACTCTCTCTCTCCATGGCGAACCGCCGAGGAGCGCCTCTGCCCACGCTCCGGCTCCGGCGGCTCGCCCGGCCTCCGATCTCGCGCTGCGCGTGCCTGCTCGTCACATCCACGGCGGCCCTCCTCGTCCTCTCCCTCCACCAGATCGCCCGCGTCGACCTCCCCAGCCCGTACCCGCCCCTCCAGGCCCGTTTCTCGACGCCTTCCCCTTTACTTCCGTTCCTGGTCGCTCTGTACTTCTTTGCTACAGTTTCCCCGCCCAAATCCTTGCGTTAGCCTTCCGTAGCTGTTGCAATGCAGTCGCTATTTGCGCAAATTTCTCTAGGTCTAGGTCTGTGTGCCCCCCGCGGACAATTTCTGCTGTATTTTATGGCCCCCTGTGCTGAGCGTTCGGCATGGTACTTGTGGTAGAGAAGGATGAAGCATTCAATTATTCATAGCGTTCTCGAAACTAAAGGTTGAAATGTTGTGGCTAAGAGAAAGCTAAATGCTGTGGCTAGAGAAACCATCTATGCATCCCGGGAGTGTTGAGCCAACGAATCTTGTGCATCATTTGATTGCCATGAGTTAGATGGTTGTTCTTATTTCACTTCCCCTTTTCAGCGAAAAAGTTGAATACAGGGTGAGACAAGTGTTTTGACTGACGATTCTGCATATGTTTTCAAGAAATATAGCGCTTCTGCAATGCTAAATATTCCATGTAAATTGCTAGTTATTGGATGTTTATTATCTATTTTCTAGATGATCTTGGATGGTTCTTTATACCAAATTACCTTACATATACAGATGGCATATTATCAGACATAGCTTCTTAGACATCCAAAATTGCTACATGTACTGGCCAGACATTATCTGCAAATTAAACTAATATTGTGTTTGTGTAGTCATGGTTTGTTGTTTATCAATTGAATGATTGTTAAACGGAAGTGATAATTGATGTTCAGGTGTCAAATGATCAGCTGTGGGGTTCTAATGGCTACGGTTATCATGCTTGTGTCACACCAACCTATAAATATATTGGTAATTTTCTTTCCTTGCAGCTGTTTTAGGGTTGAAACTCCCTATCCATGTATTTTTTATTACTCTGCTCTAGAAGCATTGCGATGCAAATTTAGTGCGCATACATCAATACATGTGTTCTGGTAAGGCTTTCCTCAGTTTTATTCTGTTGAAGAGTTTAGTAACACCATCTTTTGAATTATCAGCTCCAAAAGAGTCGGACCGCTATATGACTGTTAGAAGTAATGGAGGACTCAACCAAATGCGAACTGGAGTGAGTTCATGGCACCCAAACTTAGCTTTTAGTTCGTGTTTTATCAGACATAATTTACACACTTTTGAATTGGTAATTATGTAGCTGCTCCGGTAATAATTTCATGTACTTATGCCTTTTTCTTAATATTCAGTGATTTAATAAATCTTATGTTATCTGCATTATCATCATCATCATTATATCCATCATTTTTCATGAGATTTGATCAACTGATAGTCGTCAATCTTTAATCCGAGCTTGTTATCCCCCCTCTGTAGATCTGTGATATGATTGCAGTGGCCCGCTTGGTGAATGCAACACTTGTTATTCCTCAGTTAGATAAGCGATCTTTTTGGCAAGATACCAGGTCTTGACTGTTAAGATATAATTGGTTCATTGTCATATGTTGTTCCTTCTTTATGTTTACAAAATTTAAACCACTACATGCAGTACATTTAAAGACATCTTCAACGAGCCTGGTTTTATTAAAGCTCTGGAAGGAGATGTCCATATCGTCAGTGACTTGCCTGAAAGTTTGCAATCTGCCCCAAGAGCTCGGAAGCACTTTACTTCATGGTCTGGTGCAAGTTATTATGAGGACGCGAAAGAACTTTGGAAGGATCACAAGGTAGTACTTCAGTTCACTTTCTCTCATCGACACACCAGATTTGTGCCTGCTAATTTAGAAGTTTGTATAATAATTTAGAAGTATTACTTTTACCTGGATCTGAAGTCTCTCATTTATTTGAGTTCACCTGATCACCTCAAATTTTCTACAGGTGGTCCACATCCCGAAATCTGATTCACGGCTTGCTAACAATGGTCTTCCGATTGATATCCAGAGACTGAGATGCCGCTGTCTTTACCAAGCATTGTGTTTTTCAGATCCAATCGAGGACCTTGGAAAGGCATGAACATTCTCTTAATAACCTGCATCATTCTTTTACTATGATTTGTGTTAGTCTTCAATTTGCACTTGGAGATTTATGGCACTCTCTAAACTAGGTTCTGAGCCAACGTACTTACACAACAGAAGCTTGTGGAGCGTCTAAAATCACGTGGGAAGTTTATTGCTCTTCATCTGCGATATGAAAAAGATATGCTAGCATTCACGGGCTGCACTTATGGTCTGAGTGAATCAGAAGCAGAGGAGTTGAGAATCATGAGGTAAGAACAATCAAGCAAATCAGTACAGTTTATTTGTACATGCAAGTTATGAATGGCTCTGTATTGCAACAGAGAGAGAACAAGCCACTGGAAAGTGAAGGACATAAACTCAACTGAACAGAGATCTGGAGGTAATTGTCCACTGACTCCCAAGGAGGTGGGGATGTTTCTACGCGCGATGGGCTATACCAAGTCCACGTGGATCTACCTTGCAGCTGGTGAAATTTATGGCGGTGATAAGTATATGTCAAAATTGAAATCGTACTTTCCAAACTTGGTTAGCAAGGTCAGCAGTGTTACTTCTTTTACTGATTCTGTCCATTGCCTGCACTCTGGAGCTATTCTTCGAACATAAATATACTTCTGCAGGAAGTGCTAGCGACGAAAGAAGAGCTTGAGAAGTTTAAGAATCATGCTTCTCAAGTTGCAGCCCTTGACTACAAAATTTCAGTGGAAAGTGATGTGTTTATTCCATCACACTCTGGTAATATGGCAAGAGCTGTTGAGGGCCATCGTCGATTCCTGGGTCATCGTAAGACCGTGAATCCTGATAGGTAAAGTAGAGATATTCTCATCAGAACCTATTTTCTTTATCTGATCTTGCTTTTCTTCCTTAATTTTCTATAGTTTTCAGTAGAAATGTTTTTGCTCCAAAAAAAGACTTTCATGTAATAGTGCATATTTATTAATTTTGTTGCAATCAGCTCGAAAATATTTTGTAGGTTCTGTAAGTCATTTAGTAGTACTTATTTTAGAAATTAGAATACTTGACAGGATGCTTTTCACATGCACGTGCATGCCTGTGTGTTTGTGTCTGCATGAAGGGGTGCTTAACAGAACTTTCTCTGTTTACTTACAAGTTCGTTTTAACCATCTGGACTAACAGTGGCGGATCCAGGTTTTCAATATTGGGAGTGAAAAAAAAATATATTTTCAATATTGGTTGGGGCAAATACATTGCAATCCTATTTTTTCCTAATATTTTTATAGTTTTTACTTATGATATAAAAGGAATTTCAAATTTATTGGGTGGGGCGGACCCCACCCAATCACCCGGCTGGGTCCGCCCCTGGACTAAACTCTTGTTCCATTTAAACTTCAGGAGAGGATTGGTGGAACTCTTTGGTTTACTTGAAAAGGGGGAACTTATGGAAGGCCCCAAGCTGTCTTCACTTGTTACTGAAATGCATAAATACAGGTAATTTGATTTGTTAAATCTACGACAATATCACATGCACACTACTTCTCTGCCACAGTTTATGCATTGTACTGACATTGCACATCTTTTTTCAGGCAAGGGGCTCCAAGAAAGAGATATTCTTCCTTGCCAGGGAGCAAGGGCAGAGCACGTGCTAGGACAGAGGAATCATTTTATGAGAACCCATTTCCTGAGTGCATCTGCTTGACTGGGAAGCACTGAAGCGATGATGTATAGGTATGCCACTGGCCTCTTGTGCTATGATACTAGACTAGTTAGTTTGCCTGTACATTCTGTTGTATCCTGTAAATCTGTCATTTTGTTATGGATCATTTCTCTTAATCATTGCTCTGGCAAACTACAGCAAAAGTAGGTGATGCATGTAATCATCGTGTAGCTGAAGGCTGTAGAGTCTTATTATTTAAATCAAATTTAAACTAAATACCAGAGCCCCTAAAGAGGTAACCCTCGTCCAAACATGCCTTGAGAGCAAAATTTTAAGATATTGGAAGGGGAGGCCCCTACTTACCATAGAGTGAGCTTATTTGGTCCAGCTTGCCTTTGGACCTTATTGATTTAACCTTGCTTTCAGCAACTGTAGCATAGTGCTGGTATTTCTGTATTATGTCATTGAGAGTATCGTCTTATGAGGTTGTTTTGTATAAACATCATATTGTTTGTTTGTGTTGTAGTTAGTGCCCATGTCATCTATTTGCTGTATTTTTTCAAATCTTAGCATATATTTGAACCATTTAAATGAACTGCCACCTGTTTCTTAATGCAGCCTTGTTTCGTGACATAAACTCACCAGCTCAACCTGCATTAGTGATTCTATTCGGCCATTTGAGCTCTAGTGATGCCTTGAAAGGTTAAACCAGACTGATACTTGGCAGGGTGATCACACAAGTCAAGGGCTTTCTTTCAGCGATCTATGTCCAAGAACCCTATATGTCCGGATGGAGGGCTGACAAGTATAGTGAGGCAACTGTAGGCTGGCAAGTATATTTCTAGTCAGAGATTTGACATGTAGGCTGTGATTGCTGTACCCATGGAAATTTCGATGAATGCCTGTGATTTATGCCGCTGAAATTGCGTGCTTTAGGTCCTTTTTTTTTGGTAACTAGGAGTTCACATACAATGCTCAACTGGTTCAGCTCTGAGAAATCATCATAAGAAATGATGTGTACTTGTCCTCACTCTACATATAGCATCACTCATTTTGCCTAATTATACAAAAATAGTATGTGATGATTGAATCCATGGAACCTTAAACTACACGGAATGATTCTGCTATTTGCTTCAGATCCTTGTAATGCCTCTTCCATTGCAAACCTGCAAAAGGTCCATTTCTCCTGTTCAATATCAAAAGTTTCCATGGAAATCCATACAAATTTTGTGATAAAAGGACAGTGGTTTCACCGTTTGCAGTTACACTGAATAGGTAGAGCCTGTTCCCAGCAGCAGTAGCTGTGATGAAGATGTGCGGTGGTTCCAGCTCAAACTGGTAGTAAGTTCTTCCTGAATATTCCGATGTTGCCGTGGACAAGACCTTCCCTTCCACATTTTCGCCTATGACCTCTGGTCCAAAGGCGTTGATCACCTTTGCTGGCGAGCCAATCTTTTCGATTGTGGCATCGTCAAGGTTATCTTGGCAGTTTCAGAATGGAAACTCATGATAGTCAGTATTGTGAGATAGTTACCATTCAAGGAAATATATCAGGAAACAACATTTTCATCACAGGGATGTGCCTCAACCTGCAAACCTGGCAGTGGGTGCCACAATGACAGACAATCGGCCCTCCTTAGGGTTCCCGAACCGCAGGTCGATCTCTGTGCCGCCAAGATCAGCAATCGACACCGGTGTCTGAATTGGAGCAATGGGAATTTGGCACAAACACAATTTGCATCAGAAAGTATGAACTCTGTTTTCTAAACTGAATTTCTGCCAGTAGCTTCAGTTCTCACCTCTTCCCAACCACCAGGAACTTTGAAGCTGTAGGGGATGATGGGGCTCCAACCGACACCGTGGCCGCCGGACTTCTCATCTGGCCGACGGTATGTTCTCCAACCTATCTGAACAAATTATATCCTTATGACATGCATCTTAAAGTTGAATTGGGAACAAAACAAACCGGCACATATTCAGACAGTTCTAAAGCATAAACTGCTCTGAATTGAACCTAAGCTCTTGCAAGCTGAATCCTCGAGGAGAAAACAAACATCTTAAATCACAATGAATGAGAGATCAAGATAGCAGCAAGAACCAACCATTTTCATCAGGTTCAGACAGCCCAGGGATCCTCCCAGCCAGCAGGCCCTGCTTGACCACTGCTAGGCCATCACCTGCAAAGCCAAGCACTGAAACTCCACAAGCTGCTGCTGTAGAAGCTAATGCATGCCTCCTCCCTACCAAGGCCACCCTCTCACTCTCCTCCTCATGTGTCCCTGACAGGGTGGGCCCGCTGCTGCACCTCACAGCTGCAGCTGCCCTTCCCTTGGCAGCGGGGATCTGCTTTGTGAGGAACAGAGAGGAGGAGGAGCTTGGGAAGGAGAGCAGTGCGCTGCTCATCCTTGCCAGAAGGGTGTAGATCGAGTGTATGTGAGCTGGGAGTAGCTAGTTTCTTGAATGCCTCTGCTTCTGCTTCTGGTTTCTGGAAAGCTTCTGCTTCTGGTTTCTTGAATGCTGCTGCTTCCGGTTTCCTGAATCCTTTGCCTTTTTCCTTGTTGTTTTGCCAAGTGAGATTTTATCTTTTGTTATTTTCATAGTTCATGGTGATGCTTTCCGTAGGATTAGCTGTTCTGGACCACACAAGATGAGTGGATACGGGGGCTTGAGAATTGAGATCAAACATCCCCAACCTTACCCAGATTCTTCTTTGCTCCGGTTTTGCACATCTGTAAAAATCTGATGTGAAAAGTAATTTTTTTTTTAAAAAGGCTGTCGTTTCTTCAGGTAAATTCTTCATCGCCAGTGGTAATGAACTAATACGGCATACCCAAGTTTTTCTTCTTCCATTCTAACAAGTCGAGAAAATTAAAATGTACGAACCACATGCCAACAAAAAGAAAATTCTTGTAGCTGCAGGCACATGCCACCCGTAGGCACGACGATCACAAGCAAGGGAAATACTAATTAATTTCTCCCTATAAATAAACTTTGCAACGTAATCCGCATGCCATTTTCTTGCTGACGTGGCTATATCCTAATCTACGCGTTCTAGACTTCTAGTCGGAGAAGTTTACGCGTGCTTTCCTGATGCACGTAAGACCATATATATACGCGCCAGCTGGATTTGGAATTCTTTGTTTTGCAAATTAAGACCTGTTTACAAGTCTGTTTTAGGCAATTGTTTAGTTGTGCCATCCTATATTAGTCATGTCGTTAAGTTCTTTTTTTTAATGTACAGATCGAAGCAGTATTCAGTTCTGACTTCTCCATGATCTTAGTATATGTATGTGTGTGATTATGCATCAAAGCGTGTATTAGTTGGTGCCCCCTGAATCAGCATGCATGTCATATTTTGTTTCCTCGTTGCACATATTTCTATTTTAGTACTAGACCATGATTAGACGAATTGAAGTTGACATGTAATAAACGAAATCATATAAATTAGAGAATGTGCGAGTTACTGCAAAACAATTGTTGATACTACTGCACTTTGCCTCGTCTGTGAATATTATTGCATCATCTAACTCGTTTAATCCCCGCAATCTCTAATTTCTTCCTCTCTATGTTTTTTTGTTTCTAAACATGCATTGATATTTTCAAGTATTCATGTCTCATTTTCTGAAGTTTCTATAATTGTTTTGCTAAAGAACTTGCTCCGTCATGTTGCTCCTTTCTGCATTTTCGTCAATATTTTTAAAATTTAATATACTTTTCTGAATTTCTATTTTTTTGCTAAATACTCCTACTCTCCTAGATCTGATACTACGTCATCATGTATGTCTTAACCAACGGAAAGGAAAAAAAAAAAGATTATGACATCAAGGATGATGCTGGAGGATAGACGTCGACTCGGGTCGGCTGTTGCCGTGTTGGGCTATGATCGATGATGGGCTGGAGAAGATACGAAAGGAGAAGGATTAATTGGAACAGTAGTTCATGGGAAGGCTAGGCTGGCGTCAAAGTCCACTAGGAATACCAGAGTTTCCACGTGTTTCTGAAGGATGATGATAGTCTCGCTTAATTGCACCGATATGTTCCACTAGGTAAACAGATTTCGCCAGCGCAGAAACAGTTAATTTGCTTCCTGCCGTGTTGAATAAATAATTTCACACCTTCGAATTACCCTCTCGTGCTGTGTGTGTATAGATAGCACTGCAAATAACAAGTTTGAGTTTGAGCTAAGCTTGGCTCGCAGATGGTATCGAAAAAAACGAACGAGCTTAATTACTTTGACTTGATTCAATCTCGAGCCAGATAAACCATTAGAAATGTAAACACTTGTTATCCAAAGTAAAATTTCCCGTTAGACTCGAGAATCTCACGCATAGGGCTAGCTGCTAGAGAAGGTACGAGTACTACTAGCGGATTATTGCATTAATTCTACTACTCCGTAGAAGAAGTCAGGAACTATTCAATTTTCGCTCCATGCATTTGAACCTTGCCGCAGATTTTCGGTGAAGTGATCCCAAAAATCCCCTGCCGCGAACAAGCATGTATGCTAGTGGTTAGAGACTCTATTAGCAACCCTTTGGTTTTAGGTTCGAATCTCCGGGGGACGAATTTTTTTCTGAGGGGATTAATTAGCGGTATTGCCTTTCCTGCAAGGAACGTAACTTATGGCACTGCATACGGTCTACGTGCCACTCACAACATTGACAGAAATTTTTGAACGTTTCCTAAAAAAAAAAAGAAATTTTCGAACGTTTCAGCAATTTAATTCAACGATGACCCATTAATTTCACTAGGTTGGTGGAAAAAAACGTAAAAGTACATGGACTAGGTGAAAACCAACACGCACGGTGAACCGAAATGGACTTGTTCCGTCCTCCGTAGAAACAATGGTAAAGTTCAATGGTGTAAGAAATCCAGATTTTTTTTTTGTCCGAGGTAAGAAATCCAGATAATTTGGGTGAACGTACGTCGATGGATAACTCCTTTTTCTTCTTGAAAACACTTGCTGTTGAGCTATTCTGAATCGTACGAAAAACCTGTTATTTTCACGTAGCTGTGCCCCGTGAGTGTGAACCAGTAGTCCACGTTTCTGCCGGCAACGTACGTACCAAGGACCATGCTTAGCTCATGTGCCAGCCATTAAAACAAGACAAAGAAACTTCTTGGTTTGCCACCAGCGGCAACAAATATTTTAGAATCACATATGACGTTTGGATATATTGACTCATATATAATTCTCTGACCGCCACGTATGTTTGTCATGTACCGTTTGCAAAATATACTACGTGCGTATTTTGATTTGTTGAGACGAATTTAACGACACCGATAGAAAATCACAGGATTTGCAAAAAAAAAGTGACACGGAATCACAATCATAAGAAGAATAATCGTCTAATGAAATAGTTCTGGTCAAAGGATTATTTTAACGTATCAAAAATATATCCTGGAGTACATTTTAAAAGGATGTACGTAAGTTGAGCGTACCAAAAGAAGACTAGAGCTTAATTAGACTTCCGAATATGTGCCGTAGCCGTGTAGGTGATCGATACGGTATGAAAGCTAGTTTCCTAGCAATAAAAATGAAAATGAAAATAAATAAATGAAACTTATGAAATCCAAGATTGCCACAATCGAATTTACGTCGACCTGGCTGTCGCTGGTACATGTGTGACTATGTACAGTGAGAAGAAAGGGAAAGCATGACAAACCAAGAAGTAAAAGGAAATTCACTAGCTAGAACGAATTGCTGCGTGTGTGCTAGTGGCATGCATTTTCTAAAACTCACTACCTAGAATGAATTGGAGAGAATGTTTTTCCCTGGTGTAGAGTGCAAAAAAGTTGAGAACCAATTAGCCTTGCCTGGATAATGTCTTTCTGCTAGCAATTTTAGAGAACGAGAAAGTTGTGAACCAAGCCTTGCCTTGATTGGATATATAGTTAGTGACCGATCAATGAACCTACCTCATGTCTACTAGCTAGGGACGAAATATCAATAAAATATCTCCAAAAAGAGGGCATGCCCTTGCATGGATCGATACACACGGTTTTTAATAATCCCATGAGGTGACTTATTTCGGTATTTGTCGAGCATGAGATAATTTTTTCATCGACGCGAGATGTTTATGGTGACATCGTTTATCTTCCATATTCCGACTGCGGTCTTCGGTAAACATTATGTGAATGCATGCGTGCGGTGCGGTACAGTGCGTTTGTGTGTGTCTACTGTTATGTTTTATTTGGTACATTTTACTTACTTCAAAACAAAAGGATTTCATGGAATTGGAAGTCTTGTGATCGAGCCAGACGCAGTACTTTCTCCGTCCAATAAAAAATGTCTCAAATTTGTCAAAAATTGAATGGATCTAAACATGACTTAGTATATAGATGTATTCAAATTTAGTTAAAGTTGAGACATCCTTTATTGGACGGAGGAATAATAAACAATCAACAGCATAACACGAGGGTATTAATTTGTTCACCACAGCAAGCAATTGTGTTGACCAGGCATCCGATCAAACCAAGTATACTAGCTACTCCCTCTCCTATTTGGTCTTCTTTTCTTCGTTCCCGCCAATTCAACTCATACATGACACATGTGCACAGTGCACCTACAGTTGCATGCCACGTGAAGCCAGTGATGGCCTGATAGCTATATATACACTACATACGTGCCCTTCCAAGCTACTAACATCCTTCATTAAGCTCCCATCACAGATACTAGACAAAAGGTGCAAGCTAATATCCTTCAAGCCCCCATCAAAGACATTAGACAGAAGGTGCAAGCTAATATCCTTCAAGCTCGCACCACAGCTATATCAGATATCATAGAAGCCATTTAATTGCCACTATTTGTGCTAATCGCCATTAATTTGCCATTTGTCACGACAGATATACTGCCTGCATACGTACTCTCACTCTCCAAGTCTCCATATATTACTTCCTTAAGAGAATCATATATACACCAATGCCTTCTCTCCCAGATGCTGCGCCTGCGCCATCCGTGACGCCGGCGGATCCCACGGCGGACGCCATGAGCGCCGCCACCCTACTCCACCTAATCGGCGCCACAGAAGCTACCTCATCAGACTCCAAGATCTCATGGCTCCGTTCCCAGCTAATCGGCAAGGACGCCGAGTTCTACACCCCCTTCGGCCGGCGCCTCCTAACATACGCCGACCAGACGGCCTCAGGCCGCAGCCTCCATTACATCGAGGACTACATCCTCAACGAAGTGCTCCCGTTCTACGGGAACACGCACACGGAGGACAGCCACGTGGGGGGCAAGACGACGCGCCTGGTCCACAAGGCAGCCCGCTACGTCAAGCGCTGCACGGGCGCGGGGCCCGGGGACGCGCTCATCTTCTCCGGCGCCGGCGCCACCGCGGCCATCAAGCGCCTCCAGGAGCTCATCGGCGTGTCCCCGCCCTGCGGCGCCGGGACGCGCGAGAGGGTTAAGGCCGGGATGCGGGAAGAAGAGCGGTGGGTGGTCTTTGTTGGGCCCTATGAGCACCACTCGAATTTGCTGTCGTGGCGGCAGAGCCTGGCGGAGGTTGTGGAGATCGGCGTCGATGAAGATGGGCTCGTCGATGTCGGCGCGCTCAGGCGGGCCTTGGGCTCGCCGGAGTATGCCAACCGGCCCATGCTTGGGTCTTTCTCGGCGTGTAGTAATGTTACTGGGATCTTGACGGACACCCGGGAGCTTGCCCGGGTTTTGCATCAGCATGGCGCGTTTGCCTGCTTCGACTTCGCTGCCAGGTGAGTTAGCCAGTCCACATGCATGGATTTGACATTCTGGATTCAGTTCTCTGTTGTGTGTACTAAACGTTCTAAGCTAATTGACGACCTAGTGTAATTGACGACCTAGTGCAGAGTAATTAAAAGCAAGCATGCATGCATGACTCTTGCAGAAAAAAACAAGAGAGAATTATAGATGACTTTGGTAATTCCACACCAAATGTTCTGTTCTTCTCTGCTCCTAATGTGATAATGTAAATAGGACATATAATATTCATGCATTCCAAGCGAGACCTTTATTAAAGATCGGCCTTGAAATCAACTTTTCTTTCGAAAGAGACTATGCCACCGTCGTTTATTTTTTTAACAGCGTTGTAGTTGTTGATAGTCGTTATATTATTTGAGAAGGAAACAACTGACGTAATGATCAACGAAAAATTAAACAAAATTTATTAAATATAATTGTCAACACAATTGTTGCCTCGCCAGCAGCTAGGCTAATTTTTTCTACTCTTTTGCACTAAACAATAAGACATGCCAAGACACACGTCGACACCTGCATGCATGCAGACCTCATCGGAATAACAGTTCAAACACGATCTTTTTTTAATTGATGCAGAATTCAAACATGATATCACGTTGACTTATGTGTACGTACAGACCGAGTTCTATATATGCTGACTCGTGGATCTTGCATTTGTTCGCGTACGTGTTGAAGTAAGCCACAGGCACATTTTTCTAATACCAAAGGAAGGAAATTAATACGCCAAAGAGTCCAAGCGAATTAGCACACTGTGACAACGAAATATACTCTGACTTTACGGGAAGCCAAAACATTTTTAAGAACATTTCAAAATTTCCACCATCTTACTCCGAATTTTCTCTAACACTTTCCAGAACAGGCCAACTGGTATATCTCGTATGGGCACATCTAGCTAGAAACATTCTACTACAGAAACTGAATTAATTAAACGAGTGCCATTTATGCAGCGGTCCGTACGTGAAGATCGACATGAAATCCGGCGAAATCGACGGCTACGACGCCGTCTTCTTGAGCCCTCACAAGTTCGTCGGCGGCCCAGGCACGCCAGGCATCCTCCTGATGAACAAATCTCTCTACAGACTCAATGCTCAGCCCCCCTCCACCTGCGGAGGCGGCACCGTGGCCTATGTCAATGGCTTCAACGAGGAGGTGATACATCATATATGGTGCAACTTTTTTTCGAAAAGGAGAAAATACCCCCGGCCTTATATCGCGCACCTAATGAAAAGCAAGCATGATGATATGTCTTAAAATTAAATCTGATGAAAATTCTGTGTGTGCAGGACACATTGTACTACGAGGACATCGAGGAGCGGGAGGATGCCGGCACACCGCCAATAATCCAAAAAATCCGTGCATCTCTTGCATTTTGGGTCAAGGAGTACATTGGTTATGACACGATGGGGCTCCGGGAGCGAGTCTACTCTGAAATGGCGATGAAAAGGCTTCTCCAGAACCCAAATGTCAAGGTGCTGGGGAACACAAGCGTTCACCGTCTGCCAATCTTCTCATTCCTGATCTACCCATCACTGACGGATAAACTATCTGGTCAGCCCGTTTCTGATACGCTGTTGGAGAATGCCAGGCGCAAGCAATTGCCTCTCCATGGCCGTTTTGTGACCAGGCTTCTGAACGATCTTTTCGGCATCCAAGCCAGGGGAGGCTGTGCTTGCGCAGGGCCATATGGCCATATCCTGCTCAATGTCGACAACGAGCTCTCCCTTCATATTCGATCCGCTATTCTTAAGGTATGGATGAGAGATCTTAGAATGATCATCAGAGTACATATATGTGCAGTATATACCTTAACTAATATTTGGTCAATTTGAAAATTTTCAGGGGTATAGTGGGCTGAAGCCAGGATGGACCAGGCTGAGCTTCTCTTACTACCTCTCAAAGGAGGAGTTCAGGTTCATCCTCTCTGCCATCGAGTTCGTAGCGGCCTATGGCCATCGATTCCTCCCATTGTACAGGTTCGACTGGATCAGCGGCAGCTGGACCTTCAGGAAGCAGGCAGTCAAGTACCACATCATGATGGAGGAACTGTCCCTTGGCACAGAGGTATCCAAGCTTCAGAATGACCAGCAGGCCAAGGTTGCAGATAAGCTGGACATGAAGACCGAGGCTGGTCATAGCAAGTTTGAGAGATACTTGGAGAGTGCCAAGAAAATAGCACTCTCCTTGCCGGATGTTAGTAATCAGATCGTCAGCATTCCAAAAGGAGTTGACCCTGACTTGGTTCTTTTCCATGTGTAGAAATTTAATTAGATAAGTACATATATATACTCTGTGACTACAGCTTGGTAGAGCAGCTTGCCAATTGCAATCGTAGGTAGGTATTGTAACAGCTAGAATGTTACTCCAATTTTTTGAAATTCAATCCCTCTGTAAAGAAAATTGATGTTAATTCTCTAGTTTCCATACCAGCTAGCACAGTTTTCTGTACTCCGATCCATTTATTGCTCACAGAATGTTTTAGGACAACAAGTAGACTTGCGTGTACTGATGCATTAACTTCTCACAGTAACACGAGAAAAAAGTGCCTAAAATTTGTCATTTTAGAGTAGGCAAGAGTCAACTTGAAATTTTGACCAGTAATATGTGTACAGATATTTAGATTGGACACTCATAATTAATCATACGTGTGAATTGGACTTCACAAATATACTTTCCAAATATATGATTCTTTTTGGATTTTATAAATGTAAAATGGTCAAAGTTGTATTCATGAGCGTGTCTATCTCTAAATCGATAACTTCTAGAGGACCAAATCAACTATTATTAGTTAGAAATTGGTAAGGCAAACAGAATTTTCATGTCGGCTAACTGCACATTTATTGCAAATAGTAAGCAATGTCCTCAGTTCTCTCTTTGTACCTGCTGATTTAACTGTGTCTGGCCTGCTTACTCTGAATCAAGGACAGTTTTGCCGGATGGCAAGTCAATTACGAGCACAAGATGATTGTGACGTCTCAGATTTATACGCAGTCCATATTTAAAAGGCGATGGAAATCCGTTTTTACATATTTATCTGAATGAGAGTGACACTGCCACACGGCCCTGGATTAATGGTGTAGTTCAAACACTCAAATGAGTATTTTGTTTCACAAAATAAATATTAATGGTCTATAATCCAGAGTTATCCGGAGAGTGTACCAAGGACAATTCGCGACGTTTCCTTAATTCGCTGGACAGAATTAATAGAACCCCTGAAAATGTTTACATCTTCATGTCTATACACTAGAATCATTTTGGGCACAGTGAAAGGGATGTAGGTCAGTACGTATCGTAGGTGATCTGGAGCAAAGTTGTCACACAATTTATGTCGGAATGTAACATTCCTCCTTTGCCGGACAAATGCAATATGGATGGATAAGTGTGTGCGTACACGGAATGTAAAATTTTCCAGGAAATGATCAAGATATGCGATTGCGATACCGTGTGGTACAACTACAACGATGTCCCCGTTTTTCTCCCATGTCCTTGCAGATTTCGGTGTCGAGCTTGCTTCCTGAATCTGATCCTGGTCGAGAACAGCTAGCTGTGAGAGGTTTGGAGTGATCGCGACAGCAAATTAATTGGTATTCGTCGGTCAGCATTTGAAGCTAGGAAGAGATTTTCGGACAAGGAACTCGAGACCAATTTTGGAACATTTAATTAGCTGCATACATGCATAGACTGTCCATCAATTTGATTGTCGAAACGACCAAGCTAGTCAAATACAGTAAACTAGTTCAGAAAACACAACTAACTGTTTTTTTTTCCTTCTTTCCAGCACTTCCTGTATTACTCCTGACAGACTACTGAAGATCGATTTATGCACGTACCCAGATTATTCAGCACATATCATGGCATTTCATTAATGCTTAATAGGAAGCAATGAAGCATGGTTTAGAAAACTTGGACAGGACCCGTCGGTCTTGCCTGAAAAATCCGGAACTGACGCATGGTCCGGCCTGGTTCAGCTGAAAGACTGGTTGATTCGTCAGATTTGCCGGAGTATTTCTCTGGCAGCTTGGAATGCAACGTGTGCGCCAATTGACAAGGATCGAAGTACTGGTTCATGTAAACATCAGTTCCCTTGGCTGATCTTTTTTCAGGAAAAAAAATGTTCTCTTGGCTAGTTGGCTGATCTTAGCAAAATAATTATGTTCGACGACCGGGTGCGCACAGAGACAAACATGCGCAAAGTCATTTGCTAAAGTATGTCTACAGAACTAGTGGGCACGTACTGCACGATCTATACGCAATTCGTCGATCCTGAAGCTGTGAATTATCATTGAACGTACACGGCGGAAGCAAGTTGGAACGCATGCAAGCGACTAATTAACCTTCGGAAACACGTGTAATAAAGCCTCTAGTCTTTATTCCTATACCCTACTGTGTAGCAGAGTACTTGACGACGACCCAATTAGCACAGCCTTCCCGTATAAACCACTAGCTAGTACTGCTTCTAATGTCCATCGATGCATGGATGCATGGTATTGGTAGCCATCACCAATATTGTTTAGCCGGGATCAGGACACATCGTTAGTTCGTTACTAATCTTCCATACGTTGTTTGCACGAAACCTAATTAATGACGAAGAATGTGCTAGCTAGTACTACAATCCATAGTACTTTCCCCGTAAAACAAAAGTTGTCTCGACTAAATTTGAATTAATGCATCTATACAACTAAGTCATGTCTAGATACATCCAAATTTTGATAAACTTGAAACATCTTTTGTTGGATGGAGGGAGTAGTTATTTCTATGGACCGATGGATCAGTTGGTCAGTAGAATAAGAATATATACACGATAGGGGTTTCCTTACAGTTTTCTATCAAAAATAATATTCCCTCCGTTTCATAATTCTTGTCGAAATATTACATGTATCTAGACGTTTTTTAAGAACAGATACATTTATTTTTGGCAAATTTGAGAAAGAATTATGAAAAGGAGGGAGCAGATATGTAGACCAAGAAATCACGATAATAATTTAGCCGGGTGCGCTAGAGAGCATTAAGCTGCAAGTGTTCACAGTTCACGAATGCGGTCACGTACTCCCACGTGCGTACTTGTACTGGTGTACACCAGTTTTTTTTTTTGAAAAATGGTTACGTGTTACTTAACAAAATTGTTTGGATTACAATCAAGCATAACTTGACGCATCACGCAGGATGGCACAGAATCATGCAAAACGCCACCACTCGACACACTAATAGACCAACGAGCCAAACCATTAGCAACTTCATTACTCTGGCAGTCGATCTTGCGAAAACGGATGCCAGGATCAAACACCATGAGATTCTGAATGTGTACAATGATGCCACAGATAGAATAGGACCCCGACGTCTTACTATTGATGGCTTGAATCACTTCGGCACAGTCACTTTCTACAACACCAGTTAGGGGGGCAGTGTACATTTTTTGAGACTGCGGGTTTGGGGTACTTGCTTAACATGGTAGCTCAACCATGGCTAATTAGTCAACGTTGACCATGATCTAGCCAGTCAATGCAAGCTAGCCAAGAAATTTTTCGGGGTTGTTTTTTTCGTTGATCATGATTAACAGAAATTAATGATTCTATCTTTCCACGAAGCTCTCGATCACATGGAAGTACTGGCCACCCGTCTGCTAATGATGATATTGTTATGGCTAGGAACAATGGATCCATGCAATTATCTGCATTTTGATCCGATCCATCATCCATGTTTGGGCGTGCGGAGAATTTAGTGCTAGATTCTTCAGTTTTGACTTTTGACCTTTTTGTAGTTTGGATTTTCCACGGTTTATTATTGGCACTGCAGGCGCACGGACAACCACTAGTTCGGTATAAACCGCTAGTACTAGCTAGCTAGCTATGGCGGTTTTGCTAGCTAAATTAGGGAAGTCGCTCGGTCGGAGTCTCGGGACCGATCGACTAGGACGGGAATTGACTCAATTGAGTCTATTGACGAAAGCTGGTCCGTTTTAGCATTAGCAGGTCAAGAAGCAGCCGGGCCTCTTTTGCAAGCATTCATGATACAAACAGAGCACCGTCGATCCCGCACTTAATTACTCCCTCTGTTCAATAATTTTTGTCAAAATATTACATGTATTTAGACACTTTTTAAGAATAAATATATCCAGTTTTGGACAAATTTGAGACATGAATTATGCAACGGAAGGAATACCATTTTGTGTAGTCTTCCAGCAATGCTTCATGCTTGCATCGCGATCAGCACAGGTTCGCATTTCTCAAAGCGCATCAAGACGAATCAATCAACGTTCGATCGTTGTCCATTCATATTTATTATCACAGATTGTTAATTGAGTTTAGAGAAATATTGAAGATCATTTTGAAAAGCCTTCGGTAGTATTGCGTACGCATTTCCAAAATTGAAGATCATTTTGAAAAGCCTTCGGTAGTACTGTGTACGCATTTCCAGAATTTTATCCTACGGAGACCATTTGTTGAATTTTCGAGTAAAGGGCTATTACGAGAAACCTCTTTGGTGGGTGAATGTCTCGGGTGGTTCCTCCTCCTCCCATGCCACGCAGATCGAGGCGTCGCCGCCAGTGGCTGTGGATCTGGTAGCCATCGTCAGGGGCCGCTGCCATGAGAGATGTGTATCTATACATAACCTAGGCATTTTTCAGTCCGGGCCGGGTTTTGCACCGGGCTATGTGTAAATGGTGAATCAGCGAGGTTTTGAGAGGATAAATGTTTAGAACGTTCCGCGTTATGTTCCATGTACCCCCGGCTATTTATAACATCATTCAAAATAAGTACGCATGACACGGTAGCCTTCATAAAAACTGCAGTCATACATTTGCAAGGACAGGCATGTCTTTTGCTCCTCCTCGAGCAAAAGAAGAAGAAAAAAACAGCAATGAAGGAATAATCTCGCTTAGACGGAAAACCCATTGTAATAACTTTGTGTCGGACTGCATTGTAATAACTTAGCATCCATGTTATTTACATATATTTATTCTCTAAAACAGTAAGCACATCAACAATAGGTTCCGATGAGATGATATATGCGTAGCCACATACACCATTATGCAGATATATATAGGTGAAATTCAGAAATGGAAAAGAACCAAATCAGGGTCTACTCCTTTGGGGACGCTGACAATCTGCTGCTTGATGTCTGGCAAGGAGAGTGCAATTTTCTTTGCAATTTCCAAGTAGCTCCCAAACCTTTTATGATTGCCCTCAAACTTCTCAAATTTATCTGCGACCTTTGCCAGGCCATCCTGACGCTTCAGTGGTTCCGCGCCAAGAGATAGCTCCTCCTTCATGATATGGTACTTAATCGCCTGTTTACGGAAGGTCCAGTCACCAGTGATCCAGTCAAATCTGTACAATGGCAGGAACCGGTGGCCGTACGCCGCTATGAACTCGATGGCGGAGAGGATAAACTTGAACTCGTCCTTGGAGAGGTAGTAAGAAAAGCTCAGCCTTGTCCATCCTGGCTTCAGTCCCCTATACCCCTGAAAAAATTGCAATGTCCAACAGTAAATTCAGTACTTGTACTGACAACAGAAGGTTTATCAACTTGTACAATTTGGTCAGTATACATACCTGGAGAATAGCAGACCGGAGACGGAGGGAGAGCTCTTTGCTGACATCAAGCAAAAGATGACCATAGGGCCCTGCGCAAGCACAGCCGCCCCTGGCTTGGATGCCGAAAAGATCGTTCAGAAGCCTGGTGACAAAACGGCCATGGAGGGGCAGCTGCTGCTTGCGCCTGGCATTCTCCAGCAGTTCATCATAACCACAAGACTCATGATCAAAGCCATGGAACAGCGAATCCGGCACCGCGGGGTAGATGAGGAACGAGAAGATGGGTAAGCGTTCGACGCTCGTGTTTCCCAGCACCCTGACATTTGGGTTCTGGAGAAGCCTTTTCATGGCCATTTCAGAGTAGACCCGCTCCCGGAGCCCCATGGTGTCGTACCCGACGTGCTCCTTGACCCAGAACGCGAGGGACGCCCGGATCTTTTGGACGATCGGCGGCGTGCCGGCGTCCTCCCGCTCCTCGATGTCGTCGTAGTACAACGTATCCTGTACCACAAGCCATCATAATTTGATCAGATTTCCAGACATCACAATGAACTTGGTATAGAATGAATAATTGACTTTGTTTTTTGGTTCTCACGTACATCCTCGTTGAAGCCGTTGACATAGGACACGGTGCCTCCCCCGCATGTCGATGGCGGCTGGGAGCTGAGCTTGTACAGCGATTTGTTCATCAGGAGGATGCCTGGAGTGCTCGGCCCACCAACGAACTTGTGTGGGCTCAAGAAGACGGCGTCATAGCCTTCGATTTCGCCGGACTTCATGTCAATCTTGACATATGGACCACTGCACAGAAAGCACTAGTTAATTCAATGCCAAAAGTTTTTCTCTGCTCGTCTGAAGCAACAGAAGGTCATAATATACGACGGAATTTCAAAATGTCAAACCATGCATAAAACCAGAAAAAGCAAGTACCATAAAACCAAAAGCATGCCGGTTTCCAATTTAGGACTTATTTTTCCCCAATCCATCTGGTCTGAGTCTGACTGTCTCACCTGGCAGCGAAGTCGAAGCAAGCAAACGCCCCATGCCGATGCAGAACCCGGGCGAGCTCCCGGGTGTCCGTCAAAATCCCGGTAACATTACTACACGCCGAGAAAGACCCCAGCATGGGCCGGTTCGCATACTCCTGCGAGCCCAAGGCCCGCCGCAGCGCGCCGACATCGACGAGCCCATCCTTATCAACGCCGATCTCCACAACCTGGGCCAGGCTCTGCCGCCACGACAGCAAGTTCGAGTGGTGCTCATACGGCCCAACAAAGACCACCCACCTCTCTTCTTCCCGCATCCCGGCCCTGACCCTCTCGCGCATCTCGACGGAGGGCAGGGCGACGCCGATGATCTCCTGGAGGCGCTTGATGGCGGCGGTGGAGCCGGCGCCGGAGAAGATGAGCGCGTCCCCGGGCCCCGCGCCCGTGCAGCGCTTGACGTAGCGGGCGGCCTTGCTGACCAGGCGCGTCGTCTTGCTCCCCACGTGGCTGTCCTCCGTGTGCGTGTTCCCGTAGAACGGGAGCACTTCGTTTATGAGGTAGTCCTCGATGTAATGGAGGCTGCGGCCTGAGGCCGTCTGGTCGGCGTAGGTTAGGAGACGCCGGCCGAAGGGGGTGGTGAACTCGGCGTCCTTGCCGATCAGCTGGGAACGGAGCCATGAGATTTTGGAGTCGTCGTCGTTGTCATCGTCGTCGTAGGCAGCGGGTGCTGAGTGTTTATCGGATGCTGTCGACATGCCGCCGAAGAGGCTCAGCAGGGTGGCGCTCATGGCGCCCTTGCCGGAGGACTCCATGGCGTGTTCCATGGCCAGTGAAGCTTCTAGCAGCGATGGCATCCTCTCTAGCTCTTTCTGTTGATCAGTTTAGTTTTGGGATGTTGGCAATGGCAATGAACACAGTCTTTCTAGGCAGTGCACGTACACAAATGGCATGCAATGGCTTTGTGCGTACGTGTATGTGTAGAGTTAGTGTGTGTGAGAATATGGTTTGCAGTGGCACCACGTATATATAGCCACTTCGAGCGACGATGCAATACATGCAAGTGCCACTTGGCCGGTTAACGCCAAAAGGACAATTGGAGGAATGTGAGAGGAAGGAGAGTGTTACATGTTTGTAAGATAATCATAGTGCATACATGCCCGGTCAACAAAGACTTACTAAATTCAAATGCAGCTGTATCGGGGGAAAAAGGTCAATCGCCTCGTTACGGAAAATAATCCTAATAAGAGACATGATCTTTCCTCCGGACTGAAAAACCAAGTCCATAGTGTGACATGTGGAAAATTCACTGTATTATAATCATGATTTTTTTTCTCACTTGTAGTACTTTTTGATTAGTTTTAAAGACTAATCTATCCACGTGTGCCATATCATGCACATGGTCTCTGAAAAGACCTGGTCTCTTAGGATTATTTTTGCCTCGTTGCCACAAGTTAACCACAAGTTAACAAGGTTGCTCCACTAAAACGAGCAAATTTTCTAGCAAAAAGCTTGGGTTAATAGAATGTCCTAATAGAATATAGTAAGTACATGATTTATTTGCAGAGACACGTAAGGCTAAAGAGTAAAGACAAACTCTATAAGTGAGTGAACGTCCACTCTCCAGCCCTAAGGAGCGAACACTCCGTGTCCTAGGACCCTACCAAGACTGCGCTCTCTGTCCTTTACCGATTGCGCACCTAGATCCTCTGTTCTTCCTCTTCTCCACTAAAACAACCAGTTTCTCTCAGACCTAATGCCATTGCCACCTAGCTTGGATTTATGCAAGAGGTAGAACGGAAGAGAAGATCACAGCGAGAAACAGAGGGAGCCCGCGGGTGTGGTACGGGCCATACGGCGTGCAACTTGTTGGTGGCTTGGTGCATCATTTTTTATAGAGTTAAATATATGTTGGCACGGAGAAAATCCAAGTGAAAGAGAAATTATGGTTTTGGTTACTGGGATGCATTTTTCGCAATTTTCTGGTAACCACATTTCTCAATCCCTGGAAAAAGAGTTTATTGGATACCAATTTCTGTTTTTTTAATATTAAACTTTAGCCATGAATGAACCTATATGACCCTTGAATTATGAGTGCATTTGGAGAATTACATACATGCAATACCTAATCATCTTTTTTGAAAAACTTCGAAGTGCTTACGACAAATCCTGGCTGATTTGTGTAACTTGTTCACGCGAAACACTTCTCTACGGAGGCTGGTATATACCGGATCGCGCGGCCACACAGTTCTCGCCAGGATTCGCGCGCCCTCCTCGCTGGGAATTGTGCACACGCAAAACGTCAAAAGTGTGTGTAGGTGTGTGTGGGTTGGGGGTATCTCGGCGGTGCAAACGGACGGCGGAAGATGTGCCGGTACATACCGCGGAGCCGCTAGATTCGACGCTCTCGTTTGACACGGTGTAAGTACGGATCCGAGAACTAGCACATATGTACTCACTACGTTCCATAATTTTGATCCAAATATTACATGTATCTAGATAACTTTTAGAAATATATGCATTCATATTCAGACAAATTTGAGAAAAGAGTTATGAAACGGAGGTAATACTTTTTTTTCTAGACGCGGTGCGTGTGAGCTAGATGTGCCCGTGTTTATACAGCTACGGTACAGCGGATCCAGATTAACCTGTGCCTGTCAGGAAACAAATACTACGTACGACCAGCTATAACGCTCTGACATGCAAGAGAAGCACCATGAATGTTAAAAAAATCATCGTGCATGCATGTGTACGTACTTTAATTGTAGACCGGTTTCATTGGCAGTACGTACGCTGATGGACGGACCGCCGGACTCTCTCTGTTTTCAACGGAACACGGGT
The DNA here is from genome assembly GCF_000005505.3 of Brachypodium distachyon. NCBI lineage: Eukaryota > Viridiplantae > Streptophyta > Magnoliopsida > Poales > Poaceae > Brachypodium > Brachypodium distachyon. The sequence goes on along the minus strand of NC_016134.3, from coordinate 44,959,293 downwards.
CCGTGCACCTGGGTTTTACCGTCGCGTTTCACTCCGTGTCTCCGTCTCTACCCACCGGAAGCTAAGCTGCTCTTGTTTGGGTGCTAAAGTCCGATCGATCGGGTCGTGTTGAAGCTTGAAAATGGATTAGTCAAACGTACGACTTCCGATTCATGCTTCATGCGTTTCAAAAAAATTTGGTCTAGAGGGAGAACAACGAACTAAAAACGGCGGGCTGCAAGTTTAGTGGTACGCATAGGACCTATCAGTAACGCACTCCTATTTTCCTCAGCAAGCAATTATTTTTCTTTCTACCTAGCTAGAAAGATGGAACCTTCTTTGCCGTTCTGTATACTCTAGCATTTTTCGGCACGCAAAGAATTCCAGGGCCCAAGCACACGAAGTTGAAATTCACCGTGCTTAATCAAGAAACTGCAAATTCTCCTAACGCAACCCGCTCGATCGTCAGTACCGTCGTCGAGGAGATATATATGAAACCGTAAACTTTAACCTCTCTAATTACGCTCTATGTAATCGGCTCTTGAGAACCGATCGGAGGCCGGGGAATCCTTATTTCGTTACCGTGTGGTTTTTCTGTAGTGTGCCGCAAGAAGTATAGTTTTGTGAAATAATAGAGCCATCTGATCGGTAAATCGAAGCTGCACTAGCTTGGAGCACGTGCTTCCGTGTCAATTTTTTTTGCAAATGTGGAAAAAGTGAAACTTAATTTTTACACATGTTCGCTTGCGTGTTTGAAAATTAATCTCAGCCTTTACACACGTGTACGAGTCTTTCTACACTTTTATTTATTTATTTATTTTGAGAAAACAAAACTCTTGCACACACAAATCAGCCTTCAAAGTTTCATTTGTACCCTCTATGAGGCTATATATGAGACGATTTTATTTTACCACAGCAGCCTCTAGAACTTGTTGCAATGCCACATCTAACTGCAGATCCATATATATATATATATATATATATATATATATGGATCAACGATTAGAGACCAGGACTAGCTAGCAATAATCTTTTTATACAAATGTCGCTGATTACCTAGCTTGGATCAACGATTAGAGACCAGGACTAGCTAGCAATAATCTTTTTATACAAATGTCGCTGATTACCTAGCTTGGATCAACGATTAGAGACCAGGACTAGCTAGCAATAATCTTTTTATACAAATGTCGCTGATTACCTAGCTTGGATCAACGATTAGAGACCAGGACTAGCTAGCAATAATCTTTTTATACAAATGTCGCTGATTACACGACCAGGACCGCTTAATTAATCTCCATAGTGAACTCACTAAGTCACTATGCTATTAGTATTTGTCAATTGCCCCTTTGGTTAATTAATTTCTTAATTACTTCTTTCCCTCCGTCTTTCGAATTTTTCTAAATACGACATGTAATAGAAAATCGATGGAGAGAATATATTAATATGTTCGCATCACGCGGGGCGATGCAAACACGAAACGACAATTGTCTGCATGTGCATGAGTGCAGTACTAGCTAGTACCTGCACACGCAGCAAGGATTCACAGATGGCGATGGTCTGGAGATCTGGGCAAGATTGGAGAACAGGATGGCGAGGTGTTAATTAATTAATACAGTACCGTATTCTGCGGGACGGAGAAAAACTAATTACTGTGATGTCGATCGATCGTGATCTCCTCTCGATGGATATTGATCCAGGCAGGCCAATTGAAGCAAGCAATTACTGATGACAGGATCGATCGATAGATCGAAATGACCGACCGATTCCATTTTCAAACGAAGCTCGTGATCGCATATATGTATACAAATGGCTCATGCATCACCTGTCTGCCATTTTTTTTTGCGAGAAAACTTGGCTCGGGTAAATTTACAGTGGGCACGCGCACATGCATGCACTTGTCGTTCAGTTCGATCCGACGAACAAGTCAGTTCGTTTCATCTCTCGCCGCCCGGGTGATCTTAATAAATAAGAGAGTGATGATGTACGAAGTAGGTTAATTAGATCTTCGATCATAGTATTACTCTGTTGCATATCCTAGCTCAGATGGCTGACTCACATACACGCCGGCCGTACGTAAACTAGTTAGGAAAAAGTACGCCAGCAACGATGATTATATTTACGGGAGGTTTGTGTGGGCACATGCGTCAGCGTTGACCGCTACCTAGCCTAAATCCTAGCCTTAGCTTCCTGACCAAGCCATTGTCGCACGCACGCATGCATGCACCGCGTAGTCATGTATCGATGATCCATCCGGCCGTTGGTCAAGTCCATAGACCTGGAAATGCTTATCGATCGTACTACGAGTGCATGCATGCATCCATCGTACAGAACTTACATCGTACGTATGCTCAGTGCATGCCCATGCATATGCAAATGGAAATTCGTGTCGCGTTCCAGATAACACAGACGAGTTAAACAGTCAAAAGCTTTTGAAAGGAGAAATAAGGAAACACAAGCCAGGGAAAAAAAATTCATCCGTTATTCGTGTGTGTGTTTTGCTGACCGGATGTTAAGATTCCATCCGGTTTAACGTGTGTCGTTTCACTCTGATCAGTCCGTCCCAGTTTCACAAACCTGAAACTTAATATCTTTGTTCTGGGACGTAAGTCGTGTTGAAAACTAAACTGAGAAACGAACGACCTGCCCGTAAATTCGCGAGCATGTGCAGCGTGCGTGGTCAAGTCAACGTTCACGTACCTTCTTCGTTTTCCGCGACTATATTTTCGCCATGAACAACAGATATTGTGTCAGGTCAGGTTCCATTGTCGGTGACTCTTGATGTGTGGGACTTTGAATTCTGCGGTTTTAGTGTTAGTGAAAAACGTATGTGTTAAGACTAATTAAAAAACTTTTCGCAAATTAAAAAACTAGTACAAACGAAATTTTTATGTGTTAAGAATTCGCAAGTGCTATGGATTCTTACTCAACTTAATTTGCAATCAATTTGTACGCTACTCGTATCAAGTTATCTCTACAAAATTCAACTTAAGTTAAGTTATCTCTACTTGATCTTAGCTAGATTTCTATCAGCTGTTAAATGCCCTAGTTAACTGGAGTATCAGTGTTGAATCTGGCTATCTTAATTAATTAAGCTAATCGTAAGCAGACACGAACGACGTACTCGCCTGCGTACGTACGTACTGTACGTTTAATTCATTCGGTATAATTCTGACAGGCCGGCCGGCTGCATCGAAATTCTGAATTAGTTTGCATTGCGGCCAGATCACGTAATTAAGTCTTCGATCGATCGAGCGTGCATGGGTTACAGACCGGAACCGGCCAGTTAATTAATTGTCAATCCTATACAAAGATCTCTCTGATACATATGTTACTGTAGATCTCTCTGGATGCATCCAGTACGTACGGGTTAATTTATCTCAGTCGACTTTGTCGTAGGAGACTGTAAAATTATAAAGAGCGCTCTCACAACGATCAGCAGGCTGGAATTTGCAGGTTCTTACTCTAGCTAGCTAGTTTTATTTTCCAAAATTTGAGGCCAACATATCCAGCAAGATATGCCAACGTACGGTAACGATTCGATCGAGTGAGCTTTGCATTATTCATGATGCCCAGGTATTATAACGTGACGTATATATGTACGTACGGCACCCTACGATAGGACGAATGGAACTGAGATTAGCCGTTTAGCAGGCAGGCACGCATGATGACCGCGTCCACTGCATGCATCCATGCGTATGCAGCATTCCTGCCAAACGAAAAACGATCCAGACCTACTACGTACACACGGAAAACGGAAATAACTCGGGAGTACATTCTCGCTCCAATCACCTATGGGCTTTTCTAAATCGACCCGTGGCTTAACTTTGTTTCACAGCTTGATCAGAGGATATGCGAGCGTGCAGCCACGGTGTTGGATTCGGTCGGAGCGCCGATTTTGCCGGCGTACCGGATGCTGCTCGGGTAGGGGATACGGCCCGGAAAATGTAAAAGACGCGCCGAACCTGGCAAGTCGATCGATCCAAACCCAAAGCGGGTCTGGCCCACCGATCAAAACGGAGGCAGTCTGCTCGTTTAACTGGGCCTCACACAACCCAATTCTTCCGTTGGAGATTGGATAATAATAACCATTGCCGGTCCGTGTCGGCCCCTGATTTGAAATTTCTGGACAGCGACAACCATATCTCATGGCGGCGCCGCCATATACCAGATAGAGTACATAAGATACCACTATGCATGCATCAGCTGAAGACGAGGCGTAAACGTGCTTGTCGAGGACGGACGAGACAGAGCATCCGTGATGCCGGCCGTGTCGCTTTTCGCTGCAAAACGAGCCCCCGTGAGCGCACAGCTTGCACCGGAGCGTGTCGTCGCCCAGCGCACGTGCATGCATGCACCGGCCAGCTGAGATCTTTGATCATATCTATCACTATCGGTGTGCGCGCGAGATGAATCGACGTACGTGCTGCAGGCCACGCCCACGTGTGACGCTTTTTGTTTTGCACTAATATAATCAGGGAAAATGCAAACACAGTGTTTACGGCTTAATTTGCTGGATATCATCCGGCCCATGACGTACTCAACATATGGTACGACTAGTGTTTACCCTCGGTCCCTCGCTAAATTAGCCAAGATATGGCTTACAGCTCTATTCTGGTTTCTGCTGATCTTAGTAGCTAATATTCAAGGTTGCGAGAGAGACAACGCCACCATCGGTCTTCGGATTTCTCGAACTCTAAATTAAGGCATTCAGTCATGCAGAGAACGATCGCTTCTCAGAGTTATCACTTGTCAGTTTCCAAGACAATAGGAATATATCACAATGGCGGATGTCAATTAATTGGATAATCCGCCCTCACACGAGCAAGTTCATCTCTGGAGGGCTAGTAGCTAGCTGGACAGTGAAAGACCGCAGGCAGAAAAAAATGACGGCACCAGTATATATGGAACATGAACAAAATGGTAGTACTGTGGTACGTACGTCTCGTTAAGTTAAACGGAAACTTGTAATTGGAAAGGGTGCCAGAGCAGCAGCATGCATGCATGTAGATCATACGATCGTACGTATCGGGTGTACAGGAATGAACGGACTGCACATGGTTGCTACACTGTTGGCCAATGATCGCGCCGCCTTCTGGGGAGCACGTACGCACGGATGACGAGCTTTCATCCGTACGTACTAAAGTGTAGTATGGCTCTGGTAAGAAAGGCAAGAAAGTGTGTGTTCGGTAGTTGCAAAACCGAATTAAAGTGTACAAGCCAGAATAATGGACAACGTTTTGGACAACACGTACTACAGGACTACATTCTTGAATGGACCACTGCTTAAACGATGACCCTTCAGGGGCGTGTACAACGGGATCACGTCAGCCTTTTTTTAGCGATGCCACATAGAATAAAATCTGATATGAAAGAGAGAGAAACGAACAATCACTTCACAAGAATGATAAGGCAAATTTACCATTGTACTAGATTTCACTTTTTTCTTAGCGTTTATTTAGTTAATTTTATTCATCTACACATTAGAATAGAAAACTAAGAAATAACCCATTGTACAACATGTTTTGTTGTCTTTTCTAATTGACGTGGAATGACTTTAACACATTGTACAACCATTGTACATGCGCGAACTTAGTCACCGCCGTTTGCTATTTATTCCTTCCACTATTCCTGAAATGATTTTTGTACTACCGCGTGTTACGCACGTACGTAAGGGGTAAACACACAGCTGTACGTAGCTAGATCTATTGATCAATACTCCCTCTCGAGTACGCTTCGTAGCAGCTCAACAACCAGATTAACTTACCTGCTCACACACATTTTCCTCCGCAAACATTGATCGTTCAGCACCGCACTGAGCCAGCTCCCGAAAAGAGGAATGGAAAAAGAAGAAGAAAAATATATGTCCACGTTTTCCCAAGAAATGTACAGCGATTTTCCGCATGCATCTAACAATGTCATTCAGCACGTGTATAACAAGCAACGTATACGTTCGATCTCTCTCTCTCTATCACATCGACCTCACAATCTCACATTAATTCTCAGTTGGTGTTGAACGCTGAGCAGACGTCCCTGATCTCCCCATTACCCCCAGTAATCACCCCAATAGTACCCATCTTCACCATAGCTCCCACAAAATCCCTCCTAAACCTCGGGGAACCGATGTACGCGCCAACAAGCGCGGCGGTGGCATTATCGGCGACAAGAGCGGCGTCAGAAGCAATGGGGACGAGCCCGGCCTGAATGTTCCTCAGGATCGACCCATCGAACCGGGCCTCGCTGCCCCTGTCGAGCGGCACCCGCGTGTTGAAGTCCCCCGGCGCGCACCGTGCCTTGAGCTCCGCCAGGTACCCCGCCGGGATCCCCGGGTCGGAGCCCGACGCGCCGTAGAGCCGGTCCTTGACGAAGAAGCACGCCGTGGTGCCGATGGTGTGCGCCGCGGTGAGCAGCACCAGGTCCCGGTCGTCGAGCCCGGCCGTGGCGAACTTGGACCGGAGGGTCTGGATGTTGTCGCTGGCGTCCGGGAGCACGTCCGCGTCGCGGACGTTGGAGGCCAGCCCGTCCCGGCGCCCCGTCGGCACGTCGAAGGAAGGCCCGTTGGTCATGCCGATGGCGTCGCGGGCGGCCAGGGCGAGGACGTCGGCGCAGGAGACGACCCCTGGGCACTGCTCCTCCAGCAACGCCTTGGCCGCGTCCACCACGTCCAGGCCCCGGAGGCCCTGGTGCTTGCTGTTCTTGACTTCAGCGCCCGCGATCAGCACCGACCCGTCGCACCCCTGCAGCGCCATTGCCATGCCGCCATGGACATCAGCATATGACATTCGACACGGCCAAGTTTAACTAGTATATAAGGAGGGGATTATTAGCTCACGTACTCTGACGAAGCAGTCGTGGAACTGGAGGCGGACGAGGGCGGGGAGGAGAGTGGGGTCGGATGCGGCGGCGTCCTGGACCGCCGAGGACACGATGTCTTCGGCGTCCGGGCAGGACTCCGAGTAGAACCCCACCTGGAGCTGCCCCTGAGACAGGCCCGTCATCGCTGCTAGTTCCAGCAGCACCAGTAGCAGCAACAGCGCCATTGTTGCCGTTGCCGGTCTTCTTGACGCGTTGGCCATTCAGAGGGAGACACACGCGCGCAGACAGGCAGAGCCTAGAGGCAGCTAAGCCAGCACAGTGGCATGAGAATGGAAATGGGGATGATTGGTTGTTCTTCAGCTAAGTGATGATGGAGAGTTGCGTAAATGGTGGCGGGTTATTGTAGTAGTGCTAGCTTGATTTGGCAAGTGGATGACGGATGGCACTCTGGGCCTCTGGCAGTAGCAGCAGGATGGATGGGGGATTTGTCTCATCCAGCGCTGTGTGAGTGTGATGCTTTAACGGGCGGATACAGAGGAGATCATTAGATCACTTAATTAAGGGTGTTGTTTCGGCTGGATGCGTCAATCTACACGGAGTGAAGTAGTGATCTGCAGGGTTAATTTGACCGTTTGGGCCAGGAGCAGCCGGTAAATTTCGGTGCACTGTACGAGTAGTGTACTATCAGAAGAAGAAAAAACATATTGAGTTTCAGCAAATTTCATCTGAATTTCTCCAATTAAGCAGGTGGTACTTCAGAGTTGTGATTCGGCAAGTTTGGTATAATAAAGTTGATTCAAATTGTACCAGGGGCCATGATACATGTTCCCTGGAGACTGAAATCTGCATTATACATGATAAAAGAAACTATACACATCGCAAAGTACACTTATAGGGAAGATGATGCATATATGCAACAAAAAGTCATCCACCTCAGTACTGGCTGCTCTTCTCTTCCCATGCATTTGTGTGGTAGAGCAGCTACACGCTGTTAGATTTGGAGCCATATTAATGCAAGCAACAGGACTCAACTTTGAGAGCGGAAATCAATGGGGATCCCTTTTGTCCTCCTCAAAAAGGTTGCAGGCCAGCAATGCCTAGTACTACGTACAGACGGAGCTGGATTAATAGACCGTACTTGCTTCCATTTTTTCCTCTTTGCAGTAGTACCGCCATTGTGACTCGGTAGCAATCTTAACACCTTAAATCTTGTCCTTATTGAAAGACACCTTTTGTACTAGAGAGCAGGTGCTGATTTCAGGTTCTCTAATGACATCTCTTCTCATGTCATATCTGAAGTTTGTTTCCTGCTGAAAGCAGTTTTCAGGGTTTAATGTCTCAGCTGTCAAGATTTAGCTCTTTATGGAGGATCCTTTCATCATGCAAGCCCAAAAATTAAGTTCACATGGTTGGGCACCATTTCTAGAGTGTTCTTGCAAGAACTGAGACGACGTTAATGCACTTATCTCATATCTATCTCCTAACGAACTCTCAATGTGAGCATCTCAAGACGTGGTCGCAGCACCAACAGAGGAGAGTCTTGGACCATGCTCAACTATGCCTTTGAATGCCCACATGCATCATAATGAATTTCAATCCCATGCAACATGGAGCTCCACTTTCCATCATAAATTCAGAAGGAACTTAATTCAGTGCCTATAGAGTAGCAAATATCTTGAGCAATCATGTCATTTCCTTTTTTCCATACATCCGAAAAACAACCGGGTTCCATTATCGGATGAACAGAACGAACACGAAATAAGCAATCTTGTCATGAATGTGCCTTAACAGAAGAACCAGGCCAACAAACACCTGTTTGCATCATACCCAAGGCAACCTGATATGAATCTTAAACTTGCAAGTACACATTTTTTTTTAGCGGTATTGCAAGTACAGATAACGTGCTGGTTGCATTTTTTTTAGAGGAACGTGCTGATTGCATATCTGCATCATTTGTATGCGGTATGCTATTACCAGCCCAGCTCCACTAGTCAGAAGGATTTTAGCCCATTTATTCAGCCCATCAACTTGCAAGTCGTAACAGCCCACTAGTCAGAAGGCAACACCAGAAGAGATTTTTTTTTTTTTTTTGACAATTCTGAAACTCCCTCGTCTCTCTGTCTCTCGTCGCTCGGCAGCCGGCAGCGGCAAGCCGGCAACTGCAGAACAGATTTCAAAATCCAGCCATCCAGGTATGATCACACATTTTTGTATAGATCAAAAGTATGATCACACATCAATGGTAGAGTCATGGAAGCTGGAGTAGTAGTAATAAGAGCCATGGATCCTAACTTCGTAACGATCAGATATAACCCCAAAGCACCCATCCAATAAGCGTTCTTCACACGATGATCATGACGACTTGATTTGTTGCACAAACTCTCCCTGAAGCCTTGTATATATATGATGCTGGGATGCTTGAATAGCAGAGCATGAGTCTAGCAAGCAGATATCATGAATCGCTTTTTGGAAAAGATTCTAGTTTTTTTTTCTGAGATATTAGAGAAAACCAAAACAAATGTCATGATGCATAAATCGAGGTGTGGTTATTTATAGATTTGATGATTTCTGGTGCTCCCGTGGTCTCTTCTTGAACAAGATTTGTTCATGTTCGAATTCTGCAGGACCCTTGTTTGTATTGTAGAAGGCACGGTTAATCACTCACACGGCTAAGATCTAATACTCTTGTGGTGGTGCCAAGGTGATATCTGAGAAGTGATTGTATCTAGGGTAATACATATGAATCACCTGCATTCAAGCCAAATTTCGTAAGTTTGATTGTTCATGAGTATGACATAAAGCTGAAATTTGTATTAATCAATGGAGTTGAAGTAGTTGCATTCAATAAATTCTTTTTTGTATTGCTGGCATTGAAGAGTCCAAATTTGTATCAGTGAGCTTTTTCCCCATATAAAATTCAATGTTTATTTCTGACATGGACTTATACAAATCAATAATGCCACTCACATGCCCAACTTTTATTGGGGAATTGAAGCATTTGAACTTTTGAAGGAACATATGAAATGAAAGGAGCATAGCAAATTTTACAATGAGCTAATATTTTTGTTGCGGGGAAGCATGATATAAATATTATATAAACAGCTCATTGATATAAGCATCACATAAATATGAAAATGATTCTCTTTGTTAGTTGGTGCCTCTGCTATTTCCATGCCTATCTGCACTTTAACGACTTATTTATGGCACGGAAGTTAACCTTAGCTAAATGAACAAAATCTAAGAATGTTGAATATCTCAAGTCTATTAATTGCATGCTCTTAACGATTTACTTCAACAAGTGCCCATAAGGCAAGTAAATTTGTTCCGAACACAACAAAGAATGAGTAGAAAATAGTACATGCATGCCATAATCATGGGAGAAAGAGCGCAAAGAGTAATGAGTGTGTGTGTGTCAGTGTGTGAGAAAGAGCAAAGATTAATGTGGTGAAAAATAAGTTAGAGTTCGTTTCTCCATGCCAACAACTATCATGAATGACGACTTGATTTTCTGCACAAACTCTCCCTGAAGCCTTTGCATATATATATGTATACATGATGCCGCGATGCCTGAGTAACAGACCATGAGTCTAGCAAGAAGATATCATGAATTGCCTTTTGGAAAAATTCTAGTTTTTTTATTTTCTTTTTGAGATGTTAGAGAAAACCAAAAGAAATGTCATGATGTGTGAATCGAGGTATGGTGGTTTATGCACTTAACGGTGTTTAGTACTCGTGTGGTCTCTTCTTGAACAATAGTTGTTCATGTTCTACATCTTTAGGAACCGTGTTTGTATCATAGAAGACATGGTTAATCGCTCACACGGGTTAGACCTGGTGGTTATGTGGTGGTGCAAAGGTGATATCTGAGAAGTGATTGGATCTAGGGTAATACATATCAACAAGAAACATGGAAGCAACAAAAAAAAATTGGTTGTTAATGAGGATGACACTAATCTGAAATTTGTATTAATGAATGGATTTGAAGCACCTGCATTCAAGAATTTCATTGTTGTCTTACTTGCAGCAACCAGTTGAAGTTTGTAATCATGGTTCCCCCCCCCCCCCCCCCCCCCTCTAAACTTCAATGCCCATTTAAAAGGGAGTTAATGGGTAATGCCCATTCAAGATATTTTTCTTCAAATATCGGATATCTCAAGTTTATGCAGAATTACCCATTAATAGAAATTAACGGGTACAAGTAGAGTTAACTTCCAAGAGTTGGTGGGTATGGGTACGATCTCAACGATTTACTTCCAACAAGCGCACGATCTGAACGATTTACTTCCAACAAGTGCCCATAAGGCAAGAAATGTGCTTCGAGCATAGAAACAGAGGAAGAGTAGAAAACGGTACATGCCAAAATCAAAATATCAAAATGATTCTCGTTGTTAGTTGGTGCTTCTGCTATCTCCATGACTATTTGGGCTTTACCGACTTATTTATGGTACGGAAGTTAAGTTTAGCTAAATGAACACATTCTACAAATATAGAATATCTCGAGTCTGTTAAATGCATGCTCTTAACGATTTACTTCCAAGTTCCAACAAGTGCCCATAAGGCAAGCAAATTTGCTTCGAACACAACAGAGTAAGAATAGAAAGTAGTACATGCCATAATCATTGGAGATAGAGTGCAAAGTTTAGTGAGGTGTATGTGTGTGAGAGAGCAAAGGTTAATGTGATGAAAAATGTGTTAGAGTTTGTTTATCCATGCCAACAACTATCTTTGACCGAGTCACAAATGACAAGGCTGGAGAAGCTTCATGGGATTTTGTGCGGTGACATGCTCTTAGAGTTCATGCTCATGCTTTGTATCCCTGCGTGGCATGATTCATGAAGATCAGACCTTACAATCCAAAGCCTACCCAATAAGCATTGGGTTGCTCATGGGGTTGTGATGATGACTTGCTTACTATCGCAGAACTGCACTGCTTCTGTGTGGGTATATATATTAAGTTTCACAAAAGCTCAAGTAGTACATTACGCGTCTCATCAGTAGTGGACAGTATGATGCTAGGAGCTGTCCATTTGGTTTTCTCAGTTTTATTTGCTGAGATATTAGAGAAAAACAAACCATATGGCACAATGCCCATTCCCATGCACAGTGTTTTATGTATTCAAAGCTCGCTGGTGGATTGTCATAAGTCATTTCTGCTTTGGGATATTTTTCCTTCAATTCAGATCAGGTGTGGCACGCTTTGGAATTGACATGCTCCTAGAGTTCGTGCTCATGATTCGTATCCCTACTTGACATGATTCATGAAAGCATCATCCAATAATCATTGGGTTTCATAACTCTCTATTGGTAATCAACGCGTCCTAGTGTACCGGCACAAGGTACATAGATTTCACCAAGAAGAAGACTCCGTTGTTTTTTCGAAGCGGAGGCAAAAGTTTTGATTAAGAAGTAGTTTCCCGGTTAATTAAGAAAACGTCTCTTTGATCAAGGTTCAAATGGAATTCATCCACGAATTTCAAGCGAAGATAACGTGGACCAAGTTTAAATATGTAGCAACTGCAAAACATGGTTTTAGCTATTATATCTGGTGGAAAACATGAATTAATTCAAATTATAATCTAGCTAGCAGCTGGAAGTGTCAACATCTGCAACCGTTGGAAATGATTCATGTTCAGTTGAATGAGTTTCACTAGGCTGCTTGTGCTTTGAGATTCTTGCCTATTATAGTCTCTATTGCCAAAGAATGGTCGAACCGAATTCGACCGCGGAAGAAGTGGCCCGTTTATAAGCAAACTGGGCCGAAAAACCGAACAAAAAAAAAACACAAAAAACATGAATTTTCCTTGATAGAGGAGGTGACAAGTAAACAAAGCTGTTCAAACTGAGATTACTTGTCTATCATACCGCTACACGGGTATCCTGCTGTGACACTGAACAAGTTTCCACACACCTAGCTCGACTGTTTCAGAACAGGCTCTAAACACCAGAATGTTAAATTCACACAAAATGATTCAGCACAACACGCGCTCTGGATGATAAACAGAAGGCTGATTGAATGAACATATCAGTGACCAAGATAGTTTCTAAAACTGTACTGAAAGTAAAACGGGCGTGCTGAAAAACAACACTGATGAGAATATCAGCCACATCCATTCTGGCATTCTGTGACAGGGTGTGTTGAGTACATAGATACAGCAAGCACTGTGCGTGTACTACCATCGACAATCAACATGCTTGTAGGTCTTAACATTTTATTTAACGTCTATAAAGAAGCCAAATCATGTGTGATTATCGTGTGGTCTATTCATCTCTCTTGCACATGACTCACCTCACCAAGACCAAAACCTTCGTCAGAGTATCTGCTTATGATGATGTTGTTTTCTTTCTTGGCTGCCGGATTGTTCCGGGTGAAGCAGCAGTTTTCTATCATGATCTTTGCTCTTCAAAGTGAAGATTGGTGAAGTTGTGTAGTACTAGCAGAGCTTCCGTTGGAGATAGTATCACGAAAATGTAAAAGCAAGTTAATATGGTCGGATGTTTTCTCTGGGGCCTGAACCGAAGAGGATGGATGGACATCATCAGAAGAAAGAGTAAATACAAAACCAGAAACGCCGACCGTGGGGATCGAACCCACGGCCACGTGGTTAAAAGCCACGCGCTCTACCACTGAGCTAGGTCGGCTAGCTTGCTTTCTTTTCTATCTATATTAATTACTACTTTAGTTACCGAAATCTCTCTCTTAAGAGAAATGGCAATAATGACTTTGTGCTTGTATGATTGGAAGAAGTGCTTCTTGAGTATATGCTTTTCCAAAAATAAAAATGTTACGACACAAAGCCAATGGATCCCGCGAATATGTGTTTTCATGTTTGGCTACCTCCTTATGCCCTTTTTTGGATCATAGGATTTTGCGAACTCAGGAATATGAAATATATAGATGGAGATGCCATGGCGTGTTCAATCCTATGAAATGCAAAGCCTCATGATTTGAGAGTAAAGTACTAAAGTCCCTTTGGTTGCAGCATAGGAATTTGATAGGAATTCAGAGGACTAAAATAACTTTTTTTTGTTAGTCTCTTTCAAACTAGCTGTTAGCGTCAGCTGTATAAATTACTCGCTTCACTCTTCTGTGTGCAACAATACATTCATTCAGATTCGTTCCCTTCACTTAAGAGACCAGCAAGGTTAGTAGTGCTTGATTGGCCCAAATACACGAAGCGGTGCCTCTGTTTTTGCTGCGAGCGCGCCAATTTTTGCGTCAGGAAAATTTCTAAGAGGTCAGAGCTAATGCCAAATTTTCTCTAGAATCGGACTCATAGGGGAAAAAATCCTCAGGAATTGGATGCCCTCATGCCCGTGATCCGGAAAAGCACCACAGGAAAGAATCCTTAGGATTAGAATCCTATGAAAATCCTATAAAAACCCTCCAATCCAAAGAGGGCTTTAAAAATCTGGAACACAAGATAGGAAAGCAGAGGAATAGAAAAATTGCAAGAATTGAATGTCATGTTCTGTGGATTCCTACAGGAATCTGAAACATAGAAATTGTACAATAAGCTGTTGCATTGGAGTTTTTAAAGGAAATGAAAACATGAGATTTGAGCAAATGTTTCGCATCCTCCAAAACATGAAGGAAAGGAAGCATTCTTATAGGAATTCTAAGTATAGGAATTCTAAGTACCAATTCTACAATCCAAATGACATCATAGAAAAATTTCCTTCCGAATTTTTTTTCTGTGAAATTCATATGAAAAACCTTTGTTCCAAATGGAGCCTTAGTCTTTTCAGAGCTCTGAACCCGAATCTAACGAACAAGTTTTCAAGTATCAAGATATCTATACAGATTACGAATGAAAAAACAGCAGTAAGCAGCAAAATAGTACTCCTCCGATCGAACTGAGCAGTGCAAGTTCCTTTATTTATCTTCCATTGACCGAACGGAAGAAGTCAAGTTTCAATTGATTTCTCAATCTTTTCTTCTTTCATTTGGAGATAGAACATCAGCGCAATACAAGCAAAATGCATATCTCAAAAAGTGAAAAAAGATTAGCCAATGCAAGCAGACAGGAGAAAAAAAAATAACCATGAGCAAACAACAACCCAACTTCTTATTAAAAAAACTACTCTCTAAATTTTGACAAACTTAACACATTGGACGGAAAAAGTACCTCAAAATCAAATTAAGGAACAAAAAAGGATGAAAACCACAGGTTTAAATAAAATAAAACCGAAATAGAAAAGTTGAACCAAGAATTAAAAAGCGAAAGAGACAAAAAGTTCAAAAAGCCAAGAAAAGAAAATCTGAAAATTTGGAGTTTCGGGATCAGATGGTGAGTCACGGGGATGCCCCAGTGTCGTAACAGGCTTGGTTGGGGCGGGCACCCCTCTCGCATTTTGAAATTTGCGAGCCTGTACCACTCCTCATTTCCCTTTGCTGCCTGAAGGATCATGCTTTTCTCAGGAACACCGCAGCTTCTTTTGTAGACCTCGGCTCTGCGGTGCTGCCTCTCTCGCGTCGAGGTGGGACTAAAATCTTGTATCTTGCACGCACACCTTCGTCTGGCATCCCGCGAGGGGGCTAGCGAACGCGGAACATGCCACAAAGGCTTCAGGCCCGTATAGACAGCCGGAGGCCCAGCTAAGTTGCTCCAAGATTGTACCTAATGGATCTTTAAACTAATAATATATCAGTTCGAAGGCCAACAATTGGGGATGTAGCTCAAATGGTAGAGCGCCCGCTTTGCATGCGGGAGGCACGGGGTTCGATCCCCCGCATCTCCACGTTCTGTTTTTCTCCTGTTATACCGTTTTATCAAAAAGAAAAATTGGCTACATATTTCTTCATATTTACACCCAAACTGCCCAAACCGTTATCATTTACACACTACGTATTTTCCTTTTTCCATAGTCTCTATGTTGCAAAAAAAAGAGTTGTCCTTTAGTCAGCGAACTGTTTTTCCAAAATACTGTCTCCATATGATTTAGTTGTTTCTTTGTTACTATTTCATTATTGTCTCTTAGTGCTAGCAAATTAAGTCTTTTTTCTTACTACCTAACATTCTAGTCACGCTCTTCTACGCCTCCGATATTGTATCCAAGTCACCGTATGCTGAATACGCCCGACTCTTCCTAAGCTATTAATCTTACTCCAGACTTTTTCCATCTTGTCTCCCCCAATCCAAGCTCACCACCAAAGCGTTTCCTGTGGCCACTCCCTCTCGAACGTCATATCAAGTGGCTTTCCTCGTGAGATTAGGCATCAAATCAAAACCCGTTTTGCTGTGAATAACTCAAACCGTACTCTAGATATGTCTTCTTTATTGGACTGGCATCGTCGCCACTTCATCACCAATGGCCTCACGACTCTAACAGCTTCGACGACCACTGCTCCCATGTTGTTGCCACTCTCATGTGGCCAATGATTCTAACTATGCCAGCAAACTCAACGGCAACCGAACGGTTGCACGAACAAATCAATAAACGTGTGCTACAATATCCGTTTTGATCATGTGCGATTGAGATTGAAATGCCACTATCACAAATTTTTGGCACCATGGCAATGTATTAACAGACAAAACGAAACATTCTCCCACACGGTGTCAAATAAGGATGCAATCAGGATCTTGCTTATGTCCCGCTTCTAGAAAGTTAGGAACCAACTAGTTCATTGATCTGGAAGCGAAACATATGCAGACTGGATACCTTGTGCCGCAATCTTTACCTCTCCAAGTCACAAACAAACCAAGCAAACAAGAGCGAGAGAGCCAAAACCCAAAATACGCCCTACATAGGCAAATCCAGCAAGCCAGACACGCCGGCGCCGGCGAGATTCACATTATTACTACCGCCCCCACGTCGCGCGAGCGCGAGAGCTACGACGACGGCTGCCACGGCGAGGGCGACGAGCAGCACCGCCGCGATCCCGCCCGCCAGCCACACCTTCCTCCTCCTCGCGTCTCCTCGCAGCCGCCGGGCCTCCCGCAGCTCCGCCTCCGCGGCGCCCGCGTCCTGCGTCGCCGCCGCGACGTGCCGCTCGATGTCCCCCAGCCGCGGGCCCTGGGATTCTACCAGCGCGGCCATGTCGAGGAACAGCTGCTGCAGCTCCAGGAGCCCGCCTTCCACCTGCTCCGCCTCCGCCGACTCCGAGGACACCATGGCGGCCCGCATCGCCTCGTCGGTGGCTGTGACTCCGCCGCCGGCGCCGGAGACGAGGAGGAGCCGGTCCAGCTGGTCCTCGGTGGGGGCCTCGCCGGCGACGGCGAGGTAGCGGCGGGCGGCGTCGGCGCGGCGGGCGGCGGAGACCTGGCGGCGGAGGGCCTGGACGCCCGCGGTGAGGTCCCGGAGGCGGTCGCGGAGCCCCGCGGGGGCGTGCGCCGCGGGGGCCGGCGCGCGGCGGTCCATGGAGGCCAGGCGCGCGCGGAGGCGGCGGGCGGAGCCCAGGAGGCGGACGAGCGCGGCCTGCGTGGCGGCGGCGAGGGCGGGGCCGCGGAGGGACTGGGACGCCTCGTAGTGCGCCGACTGCAGCCGGGAGAGCTCCTCGCGCAGCGCGACCATGTCAGTCTTGGCCGCCTCCGCCTCCGCCAAGAAGGCCTGCAGCTTCTCGTTCTCGACACTGGAGGCGGCGGCCGGCCCGCCGCCGTCCTGCTGCGCCTGCGCCTGCGCAGCGGCGCCGACGAAGGAGTCGGTCAGGAGATCGTTCATCTTTGGCTGAATCTGGAGATGGTTGTGGTGGTCGCTGTAGTCAAATCCCGCTATACTGCATTTCTAAAAAGCAAGATGTTATTGCGAGATCTTTCCTCCTTTTAATTAAGGTGAGGTGAAGGAGACAAGCAGATGGAGTAGCTGGGGGCACGTCTGTTAACTCAAGCGTTAATGGGGCATTTACTTTGACAATGACACAGGCCAGCAAACACTCCCTAGGACAGACTTTACAGTACGCCAGAAGCAAAAATAGCTTGACGAATGACGATACTCCAAACTACACAGTACATCATAATATGTATCAAAATGATGCACGAAAAAAAGGCTCCCTTGCACCAAACACTGGGTTCTGAATTTTGATGAATTGTTACGACCCAGCTCGTCTGGGCTGCAACCAAATTATTGAATCAGGGAGACCCTCTTTATTTTGTTTCTTGTTCGCGGAGAGAAAAGAAAGCAAGCTCTAGGATCTAAAACAAGCAAATGCATCCGTCAAGATAGATCTGAGACCTCTTGTTTCTGTCATGACACATTCACGGTCGAACAGCGCAGAGACCACGGCGACGCCTTTGAGATTCAGGAGGCCAAGCTCCATCACAGAACCTGCATTTGTCGCGTTGATGCCACCAATGGCCACCACAGGCAACTTTGAAGCCAAGCAGACCGCCTTCAGCCCTTCAAATCCCAAGGTGGGGTTGTTCGCCTTTGTGGTGGTCGGGAAGACACCACCGCAGCCGATGTAGTCCGCCCCGTCGTTCCAGGCCTGCTCGGCTTGAGCAGGAGTCTTGCAGGAGACGCCGATGATTTTTCCTGGTCCCAGGAGCTCCCGCACCTCCCGTGCTGAAATGTCTGATTGACCAACATGGACGCCATCTGCATTGCATGCCAGGGCAATGTCTACCCGGTCATTGATCAGCAGGGGCACTCCCCTGGACTTGCAGATCTCCACACAAGCATTGGCAGCCTCCAAGAACTCTCGTGATTCGGCATCTTTTTCTCTGAATATTACAAACGCGAAATACATCAGGGAGATATACAGAGTTTTCATCACAAGCAAAAACATGATTATTTCAAGAAAGGGACCTCAATTGGACAATGGTAGCACCTCCTTCAATGGCAGCTTTCACGGCATCTTCAATTGAACGATCCCACCTTTTGTTCATCCTAGAATCTGTCACTGCATACAGGAAGAGGCTGTCTGGGTTGAACATTTGCTGTGAGCCAATGTTGTATGGAGGACACTTGAGCCTAAAAAGGTGGTCGAAAGGGCCTTGAGGTCCATTTCCAATAACAAGGTCTTTACTGTGATGAAGAGCCGACTCCACAAAGTTTTTTGCTACCTGCACCGTACACATATACGACAGAGAAACAAACATAAGATTGTACTGTTTTCGACAGCACACCTCAAAAAATAAACATAATGCCAGTCAAGGTTCAGAAAACCACCAGGGGGATTTAGCAACATAATTTGATAAAGTGGGCAAATATTAAACTCCAACTAACAAACTTTTGACCGAAAAAATGTTCTTAGAACTTAAATTTTTCGCCAATTTCTTTTTTCTTAGAACTTAGTTCTATGAACAAACTGTGCATTACTGTTCTGATGGTACTTGCATTAGACAGGTAGCAAATTCTGAAATAAGCCAATACAGACAAGTCATGGTCTACAGTCTACAGATGACACACCTAGTTTCTTTAGATAATGGTAGTAACCCCAGATATTTGTTGGTAAAAAGTATGATAAGACTAACCCGCACAGCATGAAGCATTGTCGAACCTTTTGCTAACTCTGCCGCTATAGATGAAGCTAAAGTGCAACCGGTTCCATGTGTGTTACGGGTCTTTATACGATGGCCATGAAGCTCAACGAACTCCTTACCTGATTTAGTAACCAGATATTATATGAGGCAACTAAAAGAGACGGAAGAAGACATGATAATGGACCAATTATAGAACACATACCGTCGAAAAATATATCAATAGCTTCTGATGAATCTGGCATATCCCCTCCTTTCACAAGTACATATCTGCGAATTACATACCGTGGACTATGTGAATGAAATTTTGGAACTATCATGGATCTAATTAACAATAGGATGCAGTGATTACATTTCTTAAATCGGCCATTTCTTGATGCTATAAGCAGTGCCATGAATATATAACTTTCAACTAGCATGGCCCATGGTAACGCACAAGGTTTGGCATTTTTTTTTGACAAGAAAAGGTTTGGCATTCATCCAAGATATGCTTCAGAATCTGGAGTACATCCCTCCGTCTTTGGGGGTGCAGAATGTAGGAACAGCAGATATCACCACATGCTGGAACTAGCATACATTGTTTGTGACCAGACAAGAAAAATCAACAAGAGTAAATGGCAATAAATTTTGTGATAACCATATTAACCAGTTTGTTTGAACAGATATACTAGACACTGGAAACATTGGAAGACTTTGCTGAATTTTAGACATGCAAGTGTAACATCTGGATGTATAAAAAAAAGAAGCACAGGATAGGCATAGTGAACATCTAAGCTAAGACAACAAATAAGGTAAGATGCACTTGAACAACGAAATAATCTCACGAGAACACAAATACAAACCTTGGACCAAATTTGTGAATGGATGCTGCTGCATCACGCATGTCGGAAACAGTTAACAATGGTATGCCCCCAAGTAATTTTGAAGCTTCTTTCACGTTTGGGGTCACTATATCAGCCATAGAAAATAGTTCATCCCTGATCAAAAAAATTGAAACAGTATCCAGCAAGTGATATTAATAAGAGACTGGGAACGAAATGCCAAAATTAATCCATGACAGTCGGGTACCTATAGTTAGTGAGAGTAGATGGATCTGAAAGAGCATCACCACTTGTTGACACCATAACTGGATCCACCACTAAAGCTGCCTTCAGAAGCGTAAGTCATGAGTAAGTAAATGTGCTGACATAGATATGTTTTAACCAAACTCTTGCGATTGTATCCCATACCTTTGACTGGAAACTTCCTGAGACTCTCACACAGAATTTGAACTATTCCAGCTGAAGGAAGCATCCCTGTCTTCACCTGGTCAAATAAAAAAAGAAGCAATGAACATTGCTTAGAGAAGCTCGAACAAAATGAGGGTACATCAAATTGTCTTGCATTACTTCAAACTCCAGAACCAGAGAATCACATGACGGCGATAGCCTCTAATAATAGTGTAATTACTTAATGCACAATCAGCAAGATTTGGATAAATATATCTGTGACTCTGTGTCAGTCAAAAGTCAAGCACTTGCCACAAAAAAGTCTTGCAAACATAGCTTAGGCATACTACTACACACATACAAAAAAATCAACCTGCCCTCTGCAGCTACACAAACCTAACCAGCCAATGAACTCTAGAATGGCAAGTAACATAAATCAGTGCCAAATGTACATTCCAAGAGTCCAATGTGGTGTCAGGGTTTGCGATTGCTAACACAGGTACACTCAGCTTGGAATTCGCAACATGAGTAGCGCAAGTGGCAAGTCGCAAATGAACTCTGAGATCGTCCAATAACTATCACCAGCTAAGATTGGAGTAGTACCTAACTAAATTATTCGAAATTGGTTGGCATGGCAACTGAAAAAGGAACAGATAGGGCTCACCACATCCACCGACATGTCGGAGAGAACCGAGTTGAGCTGCTGCCGGATGAACTCCTCCGGCACAAGATGGACCCCCTGCAGCACCACCACCCCAACCAAAAATCATTTCCTTCTCCTGACCAGACTGGCGCGGAGACAGCGAACTAAAGGAAGAGAGGAGTAAGTAAATCACCAATCAGGCACAGGCAAGCCTACGGACCTGGACGCCGGCGGTGTTCTGGGCGGTGACGGCGGTGATGACGGAGGAGCAGTACGCCCCCAGGGCGGCGCAGGCCTTGATGTCGGCCTGGATGCCGGCGCCGCCCCCGGAGTCGGAGCCGGCCACCGTCAGCACGTGCGGCCACGGCATCTCGCGGGCCGCGGAGAGCCTGCGCGGGCGGGTTCGGGGGGAAGGGTGCGTCCGCCGGGGGCAGGAGAAGGAGGAGGCAGGGAAGCGCGGGTGGAGGACTGGCGGCGGTGCTGGTGCGGACGGCATCGCGGAGGTTTATGCGATTGGGAATGGTGGCAGGTCAACTCTCAAGCTGCTGCTCGGATCGGAGAAGATTTGGCTGGTCGGAGACGTGACACGGATGCGACGGAGTACGACCAAACAGGCAGGGCATATTCTCCGTTTGACAGAGGTTGAGAAAATGTCACGTAGTTCGATGGGAAGCCGTCACTTATTTTTCTCATCAGTCTTTAATACGTGGACAAGTTTTTGACAAATTTTACATAACTGGGAACTCCCTCTTATATCTCCCAATTTGGGAAAAGAAACGTAGACGTGGACACGTTTTGAAAAACTGAGGGTCATCGGGTGCATTTTTTTCATAAACCCAAAATAAACAAATGAGGAGAATATTGGAGGTGCTCTTGGGGGCATCTCCAAGGATAAGCCCAAGCTGTCCTCCTCATCCTCGTTTTTCATTTGGGATGTCTGACAAATAAGGATGTACAAAATGGCATGTTCTCCAATGAAAGCCTCCATTTTGCCATTTTGCCCTCACAACGCACTAGCAGATCAAACTTCACCTTAATGCCACACGGAGTAGCTCTAGGAAGTGGTACAGGTAGGCAGAGGTTAGGACGAGGGTGGCAAGCGCGTCATGCGCAACCAGCACCAGGGCCACCATGCAGAGTAGCAGCTTGCTAGGCGACTCGTCGGAAGTGCGTAATGCGCAAGCGGCACCAGCATCGCCACGCAGAGCAGCAGCCGCGGCCGCCATTGATTTGGTATCCATATGGATGAGGCGTTGCCGCGCTAAGATGCGAGGGCAAGGCGAGGAATCTGAGCCCGTGGCCGGTTTGGAGCAATGCTGGCGCATGGCAGGATCCGCGACGGAAGGAAGGAGAGGAGACAGATGGAGGGGCGGAGCCGCGGAGGGTAGCGCAGCGGCAGGGCACACGCTGGCGGTGGTGAGCAGAGGAGGAATTGGGAGAGGGGATGACTTTTTTGCTCTAGTGGCGGGTCCAACGGATAAATGGAAGCCCCTATTCTCTCCCCCAATTTGGTGAAGAAATGGGGGATCGAGGTGGATAGATTTTGGACAAATGTAGGTTATTATTGGGTTTTCATTTTGTCCATGGACCCCCAAATAGACATATTGGGAAGGTTTCCTGGAGATGCCTAACTAGTTTGCCACTCTCACGGGACCCACTATCTCCAACGGGTTGTACGTACGTCCGTAGTTAATCGGTAAGTTATTCCATATTAAACAAATCTGTTTAGAAAAATATCATTCGTCAAACAATTCTACCGTTTTTTGACAGCATAAGCGCCCAATTTATTCATCATTGGAAAGCAACATTACATCATTAAACAGAAGGAGAATTGTACAAGGGGAGAACAGTTCGACCAAGAGAAGGTCGCCTCCGATCCAGCCTCCTCCATGGGCAATGCCACTTGCCTCATGCGCAAAGTTAGGGCTACATGTGTGCAACAATAAAATGGAAGATTCTTTCGGTAAATGACTAGCCTACCCCTAACTTGTTTACTTGTTGCTAATCTAACTCGGTGCGGGTCCCATGGTTGGACACCTCCTCACATGACTTTGTCGGTGACGTATCTAGTGAAAACCTGAAAACTTCTGCCAGAAGTCGTTGGATCAAGATCGTATGGCTTACATCAAAAGTAGGATTCCCACAAGCCACTTAAACATGTTTTACAAAAAAAAACTTGCCTTCTCTTCCACTTCACGTAACCAGTCAACCTGGCAAACGCTTTGTTCAGATTAGAAAGTCGCACAGAAACAGATCGACACCATGGAGCCTCGTTGACCTCTGCGCGTCAGTGACGGCCCTTCACCGGCTGTCTTCCCTCTACGACGGCCCTCGGAGTTGCGCCTTCAACCATGCCCTCCATCTGCTCGGTCTGGCATCTTGCGCCCTCCGCTCGTTATTCCCCGCCCGATGCAGGCCACCAACGGGAGCGCTCTCGTCGAACGGCAGCCATGATATCCCGTCGTCCTCTGGTCCCGTTCGGGGGCACAATCCCTCTACTGGCCATGTTCTGGCTTCGGCCTTGAGTACTTGTGTGTGCTTACCTTCAGCCAGCTGCACCCATGCCGTTGTTTGTGGTATGAGTCATGTTTATACAGATTCTACAATCTGGATAAATGGATTCTGCTATTTCTCTGGACAACCTTTTTTTTCCTAGGATTGCACTTATGATAACCACTGAATATGTTAGCCACTTCGATATAAAGAATCACTCACTGTAGTATGCTTCAACCAAGATCGATGGATACGTTCAGCACAATCCAGAGAGTTTTGCAAACAAACTGTTTCAATATTTACAACAATATTATGATATGGAACGGCAAAGATTTGCTTGTACATTTACATATATTCAAGTATTTCAATTTGAAGAGCAAGCAATGCAAACACAGGGAATATCCGGGAGGTAAGGGAAGGAGAGAGGAGAGGTTGATGGCGCCAGCGGGAGTCTGCCGAGCCATTCTCACGACAAAGTCGCCAGCCGACGAAGAGGCGAGGCCATGGAGGGTGGGCATAGTTTTTTTCTAGCGGTATGAGCATAGGTGGAGATTTTGCGGAAAAGTGTGTTTAAGTGGCCGGTTCCAATACCACTTTCAATCTGGACCGTGTATTCTGGATCCAACATGCCACGACGGAAGTTCTCAGGTTTTCAATAAAAGTACATTTTCACCGGATACGTTGCAGGATATATAGTTTTCTACATCAGCATATCATGATATATAGTTTTTTTCACTTCGCGAGAATGGATTCCTCGTCAAGTCGGGGGGGGGGGGGGGTGTGCACACACTTGCGAATTCGGGCAACGGCTACAAGGGTGGTCATCATGGGTAAGGATTCTCATTCCAGCATTCCTGGGTCTGGTTTTGTTTGGACTTGGGCTTAGATGTAGTGGGTTCTTGGGCCACTGCTTTACCTTTATCAACCTTAGAAGGAGCATTAGTCCATCAATCAACCCGGGTAGTAGCATGGGATTTGGACACATCAGCCTCCCTATTAGACAATAGTACGTGCATAGTACTTAATTTGAGATGACTGGAGTAGTCATAAGACCAGGATCTCATGCCTTTGCTAAAAAAGAATAAGAGAAATGTATCTCTGTTTTTTTATAACTGCTACGATTTCCCGCATTTGTGCTTTTGTTGGGGCACAAGAGGGCTAAAAAAAGATTCGTTTAGAAATAAACTCCTGATGTCACGCTTTATTTTACCACGCCCTCCCAGTTCCCAAAAATTGCTCTTTTTGGTTAGTTTTTTGGCCTCAGCGTGTAATTGTGAGAATTTTCATGGTGTTTTATTTTGTTAGCCCTCTAAAAACCATGACAGACTCGGCTGAGGTCACGTTTTCTTACATTTTATTTTTTACCATGGCAGCACGTGCCGTGCAACAAGAAACAACTCTTCGACTACCACCGCTCCTACGACGACATTGAGCTGATCACTCACGAAGGGGACATGTACAAAATGATTGTTAAGCGGATGGCAGAGACGACATACATTACAGGGTTAGGGTTGACGGACATGATTGAAGAATACGCGATGTGGGAAGGGCGGTCCGTGGTGTTCACGTTTAGCGATGGCGCACACCACATCAGGGTGTCTCTTTATGATTACGATGGTGTCACCTAATTTATTTTTCTAGTTAAATTATATATTTTTATTTTATACTATAGGTCGGTTAAAAAATGTGAACAATATTATATTCTTACATTGTTTTTCAGTTTCTCTACATATTTGGTACAAAAGAACTCATGTGTCGCCGTCTGACCTTCGAAACCAAAAAACCTAAATGACATAATTGGTTTCATATGAACATAACTAGCCTTGAAATAACCAACAAATGTGAAGTGTCAAATATTCGACAACAACACCCATCACACCTAGGGATACATATATTCATATGTAATATTTCCTCCGTCCAACAAAGGATGTCTCGACTTTTGTATGCATCTATACACTAAGTCACATCTAGATACATTCAAATTTTGACAAACTTGAGACATATTTTGTTGGACGGAGGAAGATATTTATTTTCACATAAGATTTAGAAAATCATGCCACCTAGAAATCTCGTTCGAGATATTTCTTAGAAATATCGCTTTAGGACCCTACCTCTCCGCGGGTTTGTACATTGGTCTAGAAAATCTCCAAAATTTCTTAGTACTACTAAATGTCAAGTTAATCACATACTCCGTATTGTTCACGTGTGTACCGAGATAGTTAGAACATCTTATATTTAAGAAAAGTTACCGTGACAACTGATCTAGGGTCTAGTAACGTTGGATCAAATGGAATTTGGAAAACAAATTCGAAACTCGTATATCATGGATCAACCGTACTTGGTACACGCGTACGCAGTCCTCGCATCGACGATTTGAAAATCCGAAATGTTTGCGCCATAAACTTGCCCACGAACGTAGCCAGCCGTAAATACGCTACGGCCCGCTTTCACTGCGCGTACGGCTCGCGCGTTTGAAATTTCCCATCATCATCTTCTTCTTTCCCAAATCCCCAGCAGTCAGCACAGCAGAGGAGGGAGCTCAGCTCAGGATCGAGCGGAGCAGAGGTAGCCAGGAGGTCGACCGGCAGCGGCAGGCCGGCGAGATGCACGTGTGCTTCCGCGGCGGCGCCGGCGACAGCAGCAGGGTCGCCAGGCCCATCAGCGCCATCAGGGGCTTCACCAAGAGCGTACGTAATTCAGCGCCATTGATTATTTAGATGTTCTGCTTCCAATTTCTTCTCCATCCCCATCGAATCGATCCTATCCTTTAGCGGTGTTGTCGGTTCCTGAATCCTGATGTGTGCGTGCAGATGAAGGCCATGTCCCTCAAGGCGAAGCCGGGAGGCAGGAGCCGGAGGCGGCGGCCGGAGGATGTTAATCCAGGAGCGGCGTCCGCCAAGATCGCGCCGGCGCAGCTTCAGGACGAAGCCGACGACGATCCACTTGAAGATCATCAGCAGCGGAAGAAGAAGCCGGAGTTCTGCGACAAGTGCTGCTCCCCATTGCCGCCGGAGGACGAGGACGAAAGGGAAGAGGAGGAGGAGAGCGGCGGCGGGGGTCGGGAGTGGGTGGCGGAGCCGGAGCCCGGGGTGTCGATGACGCTGGCGGCGCGGCGGGACGGCACGAACCGGCTCCGCAGGGTGCGCTTCAGGGCGGAGCTCTTCGACGCCTGGGCCGCGCGGGCCTGGTGGGCCGACAACTGCGACCGCATCTTCGAGCTCTACACCGTCGCCCGCTCCGACTCCGACGAAGACTCCGACTCCGCCGCCGACGCCATGCCTGGCACCCCATGCCAGTCCGAGGACGACGAAGAGCCGCACACGCCGGTACGTACGCACGGGATCGCACTGCACTTAGATGCCATGGCATGAATATGCTTTGATTCGATTTGGTTTTCAAAATTTCTCAATGTTGGTTAATTTGGTCGGCAAATTCAGGATCATGAGACGGTGACACCCGAGCCAGGCGCGGAGGAGTCGGGGTCGTCGTTCTCCGGCGACCCGTCCAGCGGCAGCGGCAGCGGCAGCGGGTCGGCCGTTACGGTGGGGTCGCCGGTACTGGGCCTCGTCGTCACCGAACCCAACAACACCTTCGAAACGCCACGAACGCCGACGACAACTACAGAGAGCGCCCAGGACGACGATGACGAGGAAGACGAGTGGGTGGAGGAGTACGAGCCCGGGGTGTTCCTCACCGTCCGGGCCTGCCCCGACCAATCCCTCCAGCTCCGGCACGTCGAGCTCAGGTAGGTACCCCGATCGATTTCCTCTTTCCAAGACCGGAAGATTCAGGTTGCAACTATGAGTCAGTAGCCATTGATGTTTACATACATTTTGCAGCCGTGAGAGGTTCGGGGAGGTGAAGGCGAGGGTGTGGTGGCAGGAGAACAAGGACAGGCTGCGCACCTTCTACTCCTTCTGAACTCTCAACCATCTTGCTGCCACCATCCTGCCTGCTTCCATGTCTGTTTACCGTGGCGATCATTCATCCTTGTGTCTTCCGTTGAAACAGAGAATATATATATAGCTGCTAATTGATCAGCATTACAATGAGAGCAAAAGGGGCATGCGTGGAGTTGCAGCATGAAAGATAGTGACAGAGTATTTTTTTTACAGCATAGTGACAGAGTATATTATACTGTACTTGTTCTTGGAAATTTTCCTGTGGTTTTGTCCTTTTTTCCCCATGGGAATATGGGATTCATGTAAATCGGGCAACGTCCCCCGTTTTACCACTGATAACAAATCACAATTACTCCTTCCGTTTCAAAAAGATTGGCACAGTTTGAAACTAGACCTAGTTCAAAGCCGTGCCAATCTTTTTGGGATTACGACAGTTTCCATGGGCTATAGACCATGTTTTAATTGGGTTTTCGACTGATTTTGCGATATCGGGATCCGAATATATGTTTTCGAGCCGTTCTTTATTGATCGAAAAATCACTGTTCTGACCGTTTTATTGCAAAAGTTACCCATATGTACTTGAAGCAACAAGCGTAACACGTTTTTTTTTTCAATTTACATACCTAATATATTTGGAATATTTAGGACCAACATATACATGGTTTTACGAATTGTCGAATTCGCAGGAATTCCCAAGCACTGCAGTGACATATATCAAATTAATCCATCAATATAGCCAGGAAACATATTATTCATCAAACTATATATTAATATTTCAACATATTTACATAGTACTTATGACTTTTACATAGTGTATATACAACATATTTAGCATAATTACAGACACATACATGGGTATGAGCACACTACACCAGAACAAGAGTTGTGAGATTATTCAATCGCGTGTAGGTGTGTAAATATGTGGCATCTGATATTCTATGCGGTAGGGTAGGAGGGCTCCATCGCAAGGCCACACATGCCCTTCTTGTCGGCAATGTCCTTCTCCATTCTTAAGAATCCATTCTCTCCCCATGATGTGCCCCAAGAGTTCTTCATCAACCAATATTTTGTGCCATCACTTGTCACTCCATAACCGATGGCTGCGATACCATGATCAAGGTCGGTGCCACAGGAGCCGGTCATCACACCACCAGAGTAGAATTGGAATGTCATGTCACCTCCGTCAACAGCAACTGACACGGGTTGGTTCGCCACGGCCTTCATGAGGGCGCCTTCGTTATTGGCAGGCACATCCTCGTAACTCTTGATTGTTCCGGCACTTTTAGATCCACTCTTGCACTTGCCATCTTCTGCGTCATATGGGTAGCTGGACTCCTGAGTGAGGCCACCGTTTGTGATGATGAACTTGAATGCATCATCCATGAGCCCGCCTTCACAACCCTGGTCCTCGCCGTGGACATCACAATCCACTAGTTCTTGCTCTGACAATGAGACAAGCTTGCCGGTGCTCAGCTTGACAATGCCCTCTGTTGCCGCAACTGCGGAAAATGCCCAACAACAACCTGCAAATAATGGTGTTGTAATAGATGAAATTCCACATTTCCACACCATTCGCGCGTAAATGGTACATATATATGTAGCACATGTTTATCCTAAATATGCTTACCACATTGGCCTTGGTCCTTGACCGGAGTGACCGCGCCCTTAGTCCTCCAGTCAATTGTCGCCGGCAGTGCATCAATGCTGACATTCTCATAACTGAATCCTGTGGATGCCCTCACCTTGTTTGAAATAAACCCCTTGTTAGTCTTGGTTACCTTGAACTCTTCGTTGGTAATGTCAGCGAACTGGTTGATGCCAAGCCAGAACTTGTGGTTCTTGGCGTTGAACGAGTCGATGAACGCAGCATTCGCCTTGAACACCTCAAACTTGCGGTCCTTCTCGGCAGCGTCCTTGTAACTGCGGCCATACTGCGACATCCAACTCTCGTGCCTCGCCACCATGGACAAGTCATCGTTCAGCTCGCGAGCTGCGAGGCCAGAAGCAAAGAAGCAGAGGCAGCCGAGGATAGCAAGGAGGGAAGCATTGGGGATGGCCATGTTTGGTTGTTCAAGTTTTCTGTAGGTGCTATTGTAGCTTGGTCTGCTGAACTTAAGGGAATTCCCTCATATATGTATAGAACTTACATGTACATATTTAAGTACAGGATAAACGGTGCGTGTACGAAGTTTTGTGTGTGTGGAAAGTCTTGGCCTCGTACGTGCCGTGAAGAAGTGTGGTACAGAATAGAATTATAGTGCATCAGACGTACGCTTGCTGTAGGTGTGATAAGGACGTCTGTTTATGCAGGAGTTCAATCACATATTAATTAGTAGAAGGAACGTACTGCAGCTCGTTTTAACTGAGCTTCCTAAGAAAATAAAGCAACTTGTTTGGAATTGGCACAAAATTTTCAGTCGTCTAGTGATACCAGATAGAAAATGTAGGAAGGGATCAAGTGTGAAAGACCAACACCGGCCGGCTTGCCCAGGTACCTGAATATTCTGGTATTGGACGCCACTAGATGCAAAATTACATGGAATCACTCTATAAACATCTGAAGCAAATATTGACTGATGGAGCCCACATTAAAACAACAGTAAATAGCAATATGCTGTCGGAAGAGTCTGAACTGTATAAACATATTTTTGATAAGAGATCTCTTTCGAGAATGGTTATTATTTTGTTACTTTACCCGGACTTTGCCATAGTGCGATGCCTGCGCGGGCTTTGCCCCGAGATGGGTGATGGAATCCTCTGGCGGTGTCGAGGAGATGGAACGGAGAGGAGGAGTTTTTTTTTCGAAAAGGGGTGGAAGCCCCGACCTCTGCATTGAAACGATGCACACACGGAAAGGAGTTACCACCCTCAGGCCGCCGCAAGGGGTCAGGTCCAAAGCTCTCATAATTTTGGAGAGAAAAATCTACTTCTGCTATCGTATGCAATTGTACAAACATATGTTGCAGCACAAGAATGGCGCATTAACAACACATAATATCTATACCAACACGATCTAGTCCAAAACTTGATCATATATAATCGTTCATTTCTGGGGGTGTACGGGCCTGGTTCCTTTCATCATCTTGATAATCAAGTCCTAGCAAACATGGCTTGCTCTTTTCTTTTGACCAGGGCGTTTGTGTGTCTCACCAAGTTATTTCTTGTTGCTGCGACCTTGTGCTTCGTCCGTCCCAAAATAAGTGACGTGGATTTGTTTATACAAATCAACGTCACTTTATTTATACAAATCCACGTCACTTATTTTGGAACGGAGGAAATATGTTTTTTCTTGTTTTGAAGAATGAATATTGACACTTCACTGTAAAGAAACCATGTGGTAGCTAGGGTGCACACAACTAGCTAGTAGGATGGCCAATGAAAGATGAGTAGGAAAGATCAAATAGTGTGGAAGGTTTTGATATCTTGGGAAGAGCGTCGGATCCAGTTATGGAATTGGACATATGGTGCCTACGCCGCCAAGGTATACATATATAAGATTAATTAACTGACATGCTACTCACCACAAAATCAATAATAGATCAGAGCATAATATAATCGATAACCTTCAATACTGATTACAGAATGCCACCTTTTTTACTTGTTTCCGAAAATACCGAGACTTGACAATTACAATTTGGTACATAGAACAATGTCGCACTTTACCATTTAGCACCACCGACTATATCCATGAATTAATAGTTATCAACAAGCTATTGTCTATCATTTCCGAGTGTTGGCAATATGCTTCTTAATATTACTTCTGAAAATACATATTGTTGGGGAATAAAATCCATCATGCTTGAAGCCAAATGATGTAACACAGATATATTTTACAATTTACATCCAACGAGACCAAATATCTTCGGGATACTTATGCGCCAGTGAACATAGGCAGGACACAAATTCTTCTGGAAACTTTTTTTTATCTATTTCAACATATTTACATAGCCCTCATGAGCTTTATTTGTACGTACTACACAGAAACAAGAGACGTGAAATTATTCAATCATGAGTATGTGTGTGAATATGTGGCCTTTGATGTTCTACGCAGTGGGATAGGAGGGTTCCATGGCAAGGCCACACATGCCTTTCTTGTCAGCAATATCTTTCTCCATTCTCAAGAATCCATTTTCGCCCCATGTTGTGCCCCAAGAATTCTTCATTAACCAAAATTTAGTGCCGTCACTTGTCACTCCATAACCAATTGCTGCGATCCCATGATCCAGGTCTGTGCCACAAGATCCGGTCATCACACCGCCGGAGTAGAATTGAAATGTCATGTCACCTCCGTCCACAGCAACTGACACGGGTTGGTTTGCCACGGCCTTCATGAGGGCACCTTCATTATTGGCGGGCACATCCTCGTAACTCTTGATTGTCCCGGCACTTTTTGATCCACTCTTGCACTTGCCATCTTCGGCGTCATATGGGTAGCTAGACTCCTGAGTGAGGCCACCGTTCGTGATGATAAACTTGAACGCATCATCCATGAGCCCACCTTCACAACCCTGGTCCTCTCCATGGACATCGCAATCCACTAGTTCTTGCTCTGACAGTGAGACAAGCTTGCCGGTGCTCAACTTGACAATTCCCTCTGTTGCCGCAACAGCAGAAAACGCCCAACAACAACCTGCAAATGTAGTGTTTTAATATATGCAATCACACACCATTATCATGCGAGCAATTCATACATATGTAACATTCTTGTCCCTAAATGTGCTTACCGCATTGGCCTTGGTCCTTGACGGGAGTGACCGCGCCCTTTGTCCTCCAGTCTATTGATGTCGGAAGAGCTTCAATCTTCAAGTTTTCATACTTGAATCCCGTAGAAACTCTTGCCTTGTTTGAAATAAACCCCTTGTTAGTCTTGGTTGCCTTGAACTCTTCGTTGGTAAGGTCAGCGAACTGGTTGATGCCGAGCCAGAACTTATGGTTCTCGGCATTGAACGAGTCGATGAACCGAGCATTAGCCTTGAACACCTCAAACTTCTGCGCCTTCTCAGCAGCGTCCTTGTACACGCGGCCATACTGTGCCATCCATGTCTCGTGCCTCGCTGCCATGGACAAGTCGTCGTTCAGCTCGCGAGCTGCGAGGACAGAGCTGCAGAAACAGAGGCAGCCAAGGATAGCAAGGATCGAAGCCTTGGGGATTGCCATGTTTGATGAGGCCCCTCTGTATGTACTATGGCTTTGGTTTGGTCTGTTCAATTAACGGAACTTCTTGACATTTATAGTACTTACAGGTAAGTATAGTTAAGTATATGAGATACGGTGCGTGTATGGAGTTGTGTTGTGGAGAGGCTGCTGGTGCTATTGCGTAGCCGTGACGAAGTGTAGCACAGGATAGAATAGAATATTGGTGCACGAGACGTACGCTTGCTGTTCGTGTGAGAAGGACCTCTGTTTATATATGCAGTAATTCACATGTGAATTGACGTGTTTCCACAAGATGTTCAGTCCTTTAGTAATATACAAAGATAAAAATTGCTCAGGTAACTGAATATAGGAGGAAATTAGATCGATGCACATATTACATGGAATTACTCTATAAACATCTGAAGCAAATGGTGACTGTTCAATGACACATGAAACAACAGTAAATAGCAATGGCGTGTCAGAACAGTCCGTCATTCTCGCTCGTCGCCTTCTCCCTCGCCGCAGCCGGTGGCCTGGGCGATTGACGGCATCGGTGGTGCCTATTCTCCGCACACAAGGTTCACGTCTTATTATCAATACAATTTTTATAAATAGATATCTTTATTCTTTCATTCACTTATCCACTTATAGTCTTCAACACTAATCACATAAAACTAGATTTTTATTTATTTTTGGGGTTCAGATTGTATAACCATGTCCCACTCTACCGTTTTATTCATTCATGTATAGGAAAAAAAATCACTTGAGAAAGCACCATGGGTTAAATAACAGGGGAAGCTACTTCGCGGTCCTATTCCGTTAGTATATATTACTCCCTCCGTCGCATATTAAGTGACTCAAGTTTGTTTAAATATGGATGTTTCTATATCCAAAATTGTCTACACATGTAGTATTTCGTCACTTAATATGGGACGGAGGGAGTACTAAAGAAGGAAGGGCTGAGCATTTTGTGCAAATTCTAAACAAGTTGCTTGGTTTCTTTTGGAAGCTCTCTTAAAAGTTAAAACCCTGCAGGCTGCAGTAGAGTCTCTTCTCGTACTAAACTACTAATTAACATCTAAAATACAGCATAAACAGAGGTCCTTCTCACCCCTAGAGCGACGGTACGTCTCAGTGCACAATATTCTACTCCCTCCGTCCAACAAAAGATGTCTCAAGTTTGTTAAAATTTGAATGTATCTGGACATGACTTAGTGTATAAATGCATTTAAATTTGATCAAAGTTGAGACAAATGTACGGAGGCAGTATTATTTACCACACTTCTTGACGGCTACGCAGGAGGGCCAGCCTCTCCACACAAACACACAACGTACACGCACCTTATATATCTCCTGTACTTAAATATGTAACTGTAAGTACTATATATACCACCTAGTTCCAATGGAACAGACCAGACCAAAGCAACAACGTACATACAGAACAGAACAGAGGGCC
This sequence comes from Brachypodium distachyon, assembly GCF_000005505.3. Taxonomy (NCBI): domain Eukaryota; kingdom Viridiplantae; phylum Streptophyta; class Magnoliopsida; order Poales; family Poaceae; genus Brachypodium; species Brachypodium distachyon. The sequence goes on along the minus strand of NC_016134.3, from coordinate 44,925,247 downwards.
TGATCAAACATGGCGATCCCCAAGGCTTCGCTCCTTGCTATCCTTGGCTGCCTCTGTCTCTGTGGTTCTGTCCTCGCAGCTCGTGAGCTGAACGATGATTTGTCCATGGTGGCAAGGCACGAGAATTGGATGCTGCAGTACGGCCGCGTGTACAAGGACGCTGCTGAGAAGGCACAAAAGTTTGAGGTGTTCAAGGCGAATGCCGAGTTCATCAACTCGTTCAATGCCGGGAACCATAAGTTCTGGCTTGGCATCAACCAGTTCGCTGACATTACCAATGAAGAGTTCAAGGCAACCAAGACTAACAAGGGGTTTATTTCAAACAAGGTAAGAGTCCCTACGGGATTCATGTATGAGAACATGAGCTTTGATGCGCTTCCGGCAACAATAGACTGGAGGACAAAGGGGGCGGTCACTCCCATCAAGGACCAAGGCCAATGTGGTAAGCATATTTAGAATAAACGTGTGCTACACATATGTACTTGTACCATTTATGCTTGAATGGTGTGTAATTTCATCTATCATGACTCAATCATTTGTAGGTTGTTGCTGGGCATTTTCCGCCGTTGCGGCAATGGAGGGCATTGTCAAGCTGAGCACCGGCAAGCTTGTCTCACTTTCAGAGCAAGAACTAGTGGATTGTGATGTCCACGGCGAGGACCAGGGCTGTGAAGGCGGGCTCATGGATGATGCATTCAAGTTCATCATCAAGAACGGCGGACTCACTCAAGAGTCCAACTACCCATATGATGCGGCAGACGGCAAGTGCAAGAGTGGATCTAGTAGTGCTGCAACAATCAAGAGTTACGAGGATGTGCCTGCTAATAACGAGGGTGCCCTCATGAAGGCCGTGGCGAACCAACCTGTGTCAGTTGCCGTTGACGGAGGTGACATGACATTCCAATTCTACTCTGGTGGTGTGATGACCGGCTCATGTGGCACGGACTTGGATCATGGGATCGCGGCCATTGGTTATGGAACAACGAGTGATGGTACAAAATTTTGGATAATGAAGAATTCTTGGGGCACATCATGGGGAGAGAATGGATTCTTAAGAATGGAGAAGGACATTGCCGATAAGAAGGGCATGTGTGGTCTTGCCATGGAGCCCTCCTACCCCACTGCATAGAACATCAACTGCCACTATTTAAACACATACACACCATTGAATGGTTTCACATATGTTGTTTGTTGTGTAGTATGTTTATATCCATGTGCTTGTAAATTATGCTTAATATATGTTGTATATATACTATGTAAAACTCATTAGTACTATATAAATATGTTGAAATACTATTTATAGTCTGATGAAAAATATTTGTCTTGGCTATATTCATTGGAGTTAAATATTCATAAATATTTGCTATTGCTGGATATAATTGAAATGTGCTCCGATGTTGGCCTTTAGGTATGTACGGGGAACTTTGCAATAACTTGTATTTTCAAAAGTAACGAATATGTAGAAGCATGCCAACACTTTGGAATGATAGACAGTTTCTACTTCTATACGAGAAGACTCCCTAACGGGGCACCATGGTCACGGTCGATCCGACCACGAGAAACCGAGGAGCCTATGGACCCTCTGCTCCGCTCAAAACCATCACAAAACTCACCAACCTTACGGTTATCTTCTATTCTATATGGTGTCACACATCCAAAATATCATGTACGACGCGCGCCTAGTGTGCCACAAACCGGTCTTTGGGTTCGCTGCCACGGGTGGTCCCGAGAGGCTGTTGCTCCTCATCAAGTCCAGGCGGGTGGTGCATAGGGTCTCGATGTTGGATCGTCGGATGCTATCTTGCTGTCATGATGCTGGCTCGGATCTTGCCGCCTTCTTCCATTGCCATCTCGCCCCCACGGAGGTAGCCGTGGGAGGCCACTGCTCCTTGTTGCGTCACTGTAGGGTAGCCGTAGGAGGCCACTCCTCGTCTTCACGCTTGGCGAGGCTGCCACGGATATGGAACCGTGTGCGATGTTGCCATTGTGTGTTTTATCCCCCATTTTACAATTTTCAAAGTTCGTTGGTCGCTAGAAAGAATTCTCCAAGAGTTTTGAAATTTACCCTAGAATTCTGAAAGTTTTTCAAAAATTGTGAAAGTTACCCTAGAATTTTGTAAGTTTTTCAAAAATTGTGGAAGTTCTTTGAAACTTCGCTCCAAATATTCTGGAAGTTCTCCCAATATTTTGAAAGTTCTGTTTGAAAATTTTGTCTAGATTTTTATAAGTTTTCCAAAAAATCAACATTTCACTTCATAAGTTTTCAAAAATTGTGAAAGTTACCCTAGAATCGTGAAAGTTTTTTTTAAAAATTGTGGAAGTTCTTTGAAACTTCGCTCCAAATATTCTGGAAGACATGGTAACCTCAGCTATGTAAATGTTCCGTAAAGCAAAGGGTAAGGTGTGTGTAGTCTATGAGAGGGATGAAACAAGATAGTAGCAGATTGCTCGGAGAATGCACGATAACCAAGCGAGGGAAATGGAAGACGGGCAGGAGAAATCAAATACTCCCTCCGTTCCTTAATTTTTATCGAAATATTGCATGTATCTAGACGCATTTTAGGAATAGATATATCCATTTTTAGGCAAATTTAAGGCAAGAATTATGAAACGGAGGGAGTAGCATGGAAGGTTTTGACTCTACGGCAAGGGATCCGATCCAAATATGGGATTGGATAAATGATGCCTATGTATAGCCATAAGACTATCTAGTGACATGTAACCACCAGAACCAATTACCAGAAAATCTATAACTGATCAAAACATAATATAATAAATACATTGTAGATAAAAAATTCATTATCATCGGTGTCCGATCCAAACATGAAATTGAACATATGGAATGCCATAGTAATAAGTTAGCTCCAATGAATATAGCAGGGGCACATATTTTTCATCGAAGTTGTATTACTATTTCAACATATTTACATAGGGCTCATGACTTTTATATAAGGTGTATATACAATATATTTGTGTAACACAATTACAGGCACATGGATATGAACGTACTACATAGCGACAAGAGATGTGAAATTATTCAATCATGTATATGTGTCCATATGTGGAATTTGGGATTCTATGCAGTGGGGTAAGATGGCTCCATGGCAAGGCCACACATGCCCTTCTTGTCGGCAATATCCTTCTCCATTCTTAAGAAACCATTCTCACCCCATGATGTGCCCCAAGAATTCTTCATTAACCAATATTTTGTGCCATCACTTGTCACTCCATAACCAATGGCTGCGATCCCATGATCAAGGTCTGTGCCACAGGAGCCGGTCATCACGCCACCGGAGTAGAATTGGAATGTCATATCACCTCCATCAACAGCAACCGACACGGGTTGGTTCGCCACAGCCTTCATGAGGGCACCTTCGTTATTGGCGGGCACATCCTCGTAACTCTTGATTGTCCCGGCACTTTTAGATCCACTCTTGCACTTGCCATCTTCTGCGTCATATGGGTAGCTGGACTCCTGAGTGAGCCCACCGTTCGAGATGATAAACTTGAATGCATCATCCATTAGACCGCCTTCACAGCCCTGGTCTTCACCGTGGACATCACAATCCACTAGTTCTTGCTCCGACAGCGAGACAAGCTTGCCAGTGCTCAGCTTGACAATGCCCTCCGTTGCCGCAACGGCAGAAAATGCCCAGCAACAACCTGCAAATAATTGTGTTGTCATAGATGCAATCATACACCATTCCCATCTAAACGGTTCATATATATGTAGCACACTTTTATTCTAAATGTACTTACCACATTGGCCTTGGTCCTTGACAGGAGTGACTGCGCCTTTTGTCCTCCAGTCGATTGACGCCGGTAGTGCATCAAAGCTCACGTTTTCATAACTGAACCCTGTAGGAGCCCTCACCTTGTTTGAAATAAACCCCTTGTTAGTCTTGGTTGCCTTGAACTCTTTATTGGTAATGTCAGCAAACTGGTTGATGCCGAGCCAGAACTTGTGGTTCCCGGCATTGAACGAGTCGATGAACCCTGCATTAGCCTTGAAGACCTCAAACTTGCTTGCCTTCTCGGCGGCATCCTTGTACACACGGCCATACTGGAGCATCCAACTCTCATGCCTTGCCACCATGGACAAATCATCGTTGAGCTCCCGAGCTGCGAGTACAGAACTACAGAAACAGAGGCAGCCAAGGATAGCAAGCAGGGAAGCCTTGGGGATGGCCATTTTTTATCAGGCCCCTCTTCTGTATGTTGTTGTTGCTTTGGTTTGGTCTGTTCAATTGGAAACTAGGTGGTATATATAGTACTTACATGTACATATTTAATTAATTATAGGTATATCTACGGTGCGTGTACGAAGTTTTGTGTGTGGAAAGGCTTGGCATCCTACGTGCCGTGAAGAAGTGTGGTACAGAATAGAATTATAGTGCATCAGACGTGCACTTGCTGCAGGTGTGAGAATTACGAGCAGTAGTTTAGCACAAAAACTGCTCTGAATGGTCTTAACTGAGCTTCCAAAATGAAACTAAGCAACTTGTTTGGAATTTGCACAAATTGTTGAGACCTCATTTTCGTTTTACAGTAATTGTTAATGCCTCTAGTAAATACTACTCCGTATACATATTTGTTTTCATGTATCTCTTCAAGACGTCTTACATCTATGCCGAATTTAGTTTCTAAAAACATACTAGTAGCTCCTTCCTGTTACTGACCTATGTTTCTTTCAGAAATGTATAATTTTTAGATATGAAAATTGACCACGGATCTTTTCTTTGCAGCGTTTTGGGCATATATCACAGCAGTCGACTGACACCCGGCACTTTCCAGTCTGCGCCATCATCTTGGTAGTCCATGTTATAGTACGGTACAAACTGATCATATCTCAGGTAGAGATTGATGCGCATAAGTAAACGTTTTCGCTTTGCTATTGAAAGTGATGGGTGGTCACATGGTGATTACCTTAATTTTGGATACCAAATGAAAAAAGTTTGTCTTTTTGATATGGGAAAAGTACTTTTTTAGTCCCTCAACTTGTCGGAAAATTCATTTCTCGTCCCTTTAAAAATAATTCGTATTTTTTTCATCCCTCAACTTTCAAAACCGGACACTTTTAGTCCTTAAAGCTATTCGAAGCGGTTTGTCTAGCCACGTGTCCGGTTTGCACTTAATCCCGTGACCGCCGAAGCTGTTGAAATTGCCCGTCGTCGGCACTGGTTGTACTTCTCCTCCATCTACATCATCTATATCTTGATTGGAAAAAAAATAAGTGAAAAAACTATACGAAAACCAGACACATGGCTAGGAAAACCACTTTGGATGGACTGAGGGACTAAAAGTGTCCGGTTTTGAAAATTGAGAGACGAAAAAAGTACGAAATTTTTTTGAGGGACGAAAAGCGAACTTTCTGACAAGTTGAGGGACGAAGAAAATACTTTTCTCTTTTGATATTGGGAGTGATTAAATGGTTAACTGATGATCAATGAAAAAGGTTACCGAGCGCACAGGTATTTGCGGTTACCGAAAAATACCGCTCGGTTACCACCCAAAATTGTTCAAACGAATATTGATTCAAACTTTTTTCGCATACAAGGTAATTTATTCGCATAGAGAGTGTTTAAATTCAAAAAATTCAAAGTAATACGATTTTGTTTGCTTGGTAAGTTCATTTACTATGGGGCCATGGGGGTCGATAAGTGGGGTTGCCAAGCGGTAACCGAAATTATTGTCCGCTAACCAAAACCCTGCTGACAACCCGTCACTTGACGATGCCAGCCTTCTCCAGATTCAAATGTGATATCCTCATCCTCATCGGGACAAAAGGGAGATGGAGCCACCGGCGACAAGAGACACTACGGCGCGGTTCAGTGAGCCCTAACATCACGGCCCTGCTCCTCCTCGCCGTGAAAAGGAAGGGAGACAGATTGAAACGGGCAAGGACGGATCAAGGACTGATCTTGTAAAACAGTTGCCTTTGTCCGCAGTTTCATTGTTACTGGAGAACTTTATCTGTCCTTGCCCGTTTCAATCTGTCTCCCAAGATGACCTCGGACCTTGCCCTTTTCAATCTGTCTCCCAAGATGACCTCGGACCTCACAGACTTTCTCATTCTTGCGGCTACATCGCATAAATGGAAATGCTGGGTATTATCCCATTTGGCGAACCAGATTACTCCGTAATCCAACTGATTTCTAAACCACACCAAATTAAAACACTACACACTTGTCACAAAGATGGATACATATCTTCTACTTGTCTTTAGCCAGGTAGTAAATTTGCTGCTCCCTCTGACCCATATTACTTGTTCGCTGATCTAAATATAGGACAAGTAATACGGGTCGGAGGAAGTATATATTTTTCTGCAAATATTACCAAAGCAACTAATCAAACGGAATCAGCATAATACACGAGCCTGGCAACAGTTTTTATTCATAGATAGTGACGATTATTATAATAAAATCCTGATCCGGCTAGCCAATCCTAGGAGCTTTGGAGACCTTGTCGTTGGAGTCCACGAACAGCCTGACCCGGCCGGTGTTGTAGTCCATGGTGACGAAGGAGCCGGCCGGAATGACTTGGACGCTGGCCTCCGGCTTGTCCTCGATGATCTTCTTCTTGGCCTCCTCCGACAACATGCCCACCACCTCCGGCCATGAATTCTTCGCCCCCGCGGAGCCGCCACTGGCAGTCGCTCCGCCTACTTCCATCGCCTTCTTCACCAAAGGAGAATCAACTGCAACGAGAGCAATTGAGTAATGGGTCAATACAAAAGCTTGGAGTGATGAAGAGATAAAGGCAAAACAGGTGTATGTAAGGTGGTGAAATTGCTGACCAGATAGCCTAGTTTGGCAAGTGAGTTTGTTGGGAGATTGATTGGTAGATGGTAATTGGTTTGTGGTGTGGTGTGTGATTTATAGGTAATCAGGTGCATTGAGAGCCCTGCCTAAAAATATCAGAATTCATGACCGAATAGGTGATTTTTTGGGGTCATAGTCAACAGAAGTTTATCTCAAAATAAGGCAATAGCACTATGTACTGTCTCCACGTGTGTTGTGTTGGGTGTGGGAAAAGAGGATGGAGAGATATTTGGGTAACACCGATGCAGTGTTGGACACAACGCTGTGGACAGTCAACAAATTGCAGCTCAATGGACCCTTTATTTGAAAACTAAGTGCAATGCTAGAAGAGCAGATTAAGCAATGCTTGGCCGGTCGGCCGGCCGGCCAACCAGTACGATGCAAGCTAGCGTCTCATGGGTGGCTGGCTAATCAACAACCTTACGGACATACTACCTGTGTTGATAAATGTAAGACGTTTTTTGTAGCCTAATTTAACCTACCAAAACGTCTTTATGTTTAGGAAAAGAGATTAGCCTACCAAAGCGTCTTATATTTAAAAACAAGGGGAGTAGCACCGACAGCTTTCTGAGTCAATAAGACATAGCTGTAGGCTGTAGCTTTGTCAGGACTAGAGGTGGTTAGGGCAATGGGTTCACCGGGTCAGGCAAGGTTTAAAGGTAAGGCTTGATCCATCAATGACGAGCCAAACGTGGCAACACGGTGACACGGATGGTTGTGACAGTATGCATGGTCCGTTCAATCTCGATCAAAACCCAATGGTTCAAACAATCAACAAGGATTTAAGAAAAGACCTAAATAGGCCCGGCCCATGTCTTAATTAGCTTCCGAGAATGAATAAACATAATTACATTAACATAAAATGCAATTACTGCTTGTATCAAACAGGCACTATTCCTATGCATTTACCATTTGCACAGCTGCAAATAGTAAACACCAGCGCTACCTAACAATTTAATTTATCATGATTTTTTTTCCGTTGCGTTGGAAACAAATCGTATGGCTATCTAATGCATCTACAGATTATGTGAAATGCTTAATAAATGATCAATTTCGCACTTGTTACTCCTATCAAGCCGGCAAACCTAATGGCCAAAAAACACTAACAGAAGATACAACTAAACCATGCCACACTAAGTCCTTTGGAAATCCTCAAAACAACCATGTATTTCCTTATGCTCACCGCATTAAGCAACAGGACAGGACACGTGACATCAGAAGTCTCCATGGCCTTAACCGGAAGGAAGCAACCCTATTAAATGGTGTTTTGCGAGACAGGACTTTGATCCTCCTTCAATTTCAGTTCATATCCTCACTCATAATATCAGAAAACATCTTCCAGCAAAAGTCACCATGCACTCACTAGTCCTGAGGATACAAGCAGTTCAGGGCAGTGCATATTCAAGGCTCCTCCAGAAACATAACAGATAGCAATTTGAAGAGGAACGTGGCATGCAGCACAAGAGCATCCTCCCGAAGTTCGAAGTGGGAGAATTCTGGTCTTTATTCTTATAGAGAACTTTCTGAATAATTCAACTCCCGTACCAAAATTTCTTTCCTTCACATGCCAGTATGTGGTTGAGAAAATTTTATCTGTATACTATTTCGCAATTACTTCTCAAAATAAACAATCATATGCTTAGCATGTAATCAGCCTTCCTGAACATCCAAGAAATGCACTCATTGTGCACATGGGGTGACTTGCAAGATCTTTTCAAGCAGAACTCTTGGGCAGGATTGTTACAGCAAAACCAAGCACCACAAAATGGTACATACGTAGTTCATCACTAGCTTGTTGGCAATTTGGTTGCTATAGGTGCTGATGGATTGTCAGTGTCTTGCCATGAGCAACATGATCATTAGTTCATCACAGCCTCAAAGAAACAACACATCAATAGCTCTTTACGGGCATGAAAGGAGCAACTTATTGTATAACTGACAGCTGTACCAACCTCACCATTGCTTGCCAAAGTGGTGACTACATCCAAATGAAATAACTGGAAACTTCGTGACCTGGACAACTTAATCCACCAATCTACAAAGCTGTAAGCTCAATTCCACAGAGGAACCACTTCTGATCTTCGACATGGAACTGAGCTTCCAGCAGACAACCAGCAAGTTTCTACAGCACAATGTCTCCCTTTCACCGAACAGAACAGAACAAAAGATAGTACCAGCAAATTATCCAAGCACCAAGGTCCTGCATTCGTGTCCAGTGAGCATCCCTCTGTTTGATTAATCATTTTTCATATAAATCCAGCTGGTATAGCATTCCATGTCTTGAACTCTTGCAGGAATTTCTAGATGTCAATTTTGATGTTTTAGTTTTAATCAAAGAGATAATTCCTCAAACATATGTTATTTGCAAATGAACCTTCAGCTTCAGAAAGGCAACAGTTACATTCCCAAATTTACTGTTTTCTTGCATCAGCTGCTCCTTCTCATGAATGAAACATATTTTGTGCCAGAGGAAGGACCAACCAAGGATTTCAATCTGTAAGATGCAACAGCCATGTTAGACATTCTGAGAAAAAATAGAGTAGCATCTAAAGAATTGTACAGAACAGTAAATATGATAAACAACAATAAATACCAAACAGTAAATAATAAGGCATAGAACATTATTAGTAAGATAAAGACAGAACACCCCATGTTAGTCATGGACGTCAAAATTGAGCTAGAATCAGTTTCTACGGATGGCTGCCCCATCAGCATTTGAGATAGTACATGTTTCGGTTAAACCAAAGCAGGATGTATTTTGTCTACCTCTCGCAATATTCTCTACCGTGCCCACTATCACTTACGGCTATTACGTATCTTCCCATAATAGAAAAGGTTGTTGAGATCATGGCCTACTGTCAGTAATCCTCTTGCGGCTATACTTCGATCATGTGCTCTGGAAGTTCAGGAATGTAACAGGCAAATCTCAGATGACGTAGTGAAGCAACATTTTCCAAGAGCAGTAGGCAATTTTCCTTCTGTAGCTCTGTTCAGCAAGAACCTGTCTTCCCATGGGAGTAAATCTAACATTGCTTATTCCTCTCCACAGCTGACATAGAAACACAATGTTTCTCTAGAAACTAATCAAATGACGGATAAACCAGTAACTAACCATGGAGCGTTTACTGTTTGACCAGACGGCGTCGCCGACCTGAGGGTCCTGCTCAAGCTGGCTGAGGCTTGCGCTGGTCAAAGCCAGACCCAGATGTACAGGGACAGTCCCCGGAGCCAAGCTCAAGCAACTATCTTCGTCGGCATTGCCGATGCCGGATGCTGGTGCTGGCTCTGCAGTCTCAGGGTATAGCTTTTGCGCAAGGTTGGCTGCCGTTGGGATCGCCAGCATGGTCGTTGCCAACTTGCCTTGCTCCATCATGTGGCCGCCTCCATGACATATCTCCAGAGCAGCAGGTGGATTCTAGTTACATGGCTACGGTGGTTACCCTACTACGGGAGCTTGTGTCCACTAGATGTTTGGACTGTCCAATTATCTGGCCCAACAAGATCCAACGTTTATTGGACATTGGTTTCATGGATGTCCACCTCCAACAGAGTCCAGTCCAACAAGATCCAGGATTATAGAGGTCCAAAGCCCAATGGTCAGTCCAAATCCAGTGCCACCTCTACAGTTGTGATCATAGTTAAGAAACTAAATATAGCCATATTCAGCTAGGCTTGTTTACAGCTATTATCCAGGGCTGTTAACCGGAAAACAAACCAAGCTCACTAACTGTTCATGAAATCGCTAGGGGCTAGTTGGGCAACAGGGGGCCGAACTAGCACCGAACCCACCTTGTGAACTAGGCCTGGAGGGGAAACAAGGGAGAGGGGGGGAGTTGGGGCTCAACTCAACGAGCCTACACGACCCGTTAGACCATCTCCCATCACTTAGACAAAACTCTTCTAGTGACCTTGTCTTCCTACAGCCACTGATGTGTCACCGTCAATACAGCCGCTACTGTACCTCAGATCAACACACGTCCAGACACCATGGACTTGGACTCTTAGAACACTGGGCTCGTTAAATTTACTAGCTAGGCTTCTCAACATATGGCATACTGAAAACAGCACATATTCTAAAGTAGAAATCAGTTGGATTCCCCAAGGTTTATTGGAATATCCTAATATTAAGCTGCAAATTAACATACTACTAGAGGTTAATGAAGGTGCACTATCAAGAATGATCATTCAAAATAATAGACAGAGACTCAGCGTAACTTCTGCTGTGGATGAAGAAACTACTTGCCTCATGGTTGGTAAGCCTTCACCAAATTGTGTGTGATCTGAAAAGCTTCGGTGGGATCTCCAAAATATGACCCAAGTATTCACAAGCTGGCCGAGAAAGTATCTCCCATAGAACGCAAGCATATCAAATATCCAGCTCTGTATATGGACTAAGTAAGCCCGGCCAATAGGACTGACTATGCATGGCTGGACTTAAAACAGTAAATCTTTATAATCTATATAGTCCAAGTATCAGCTAAAACTTTCCAACCAAATTCTGCTCAAATCTTCAACGTGCTTTAAGCATTCCATATAGGGAGAAAACATTGAAGGTCAAACTTCCATCTGTCTGCTGTCACAAAAGACACTGCAATGTTTTCCCCTTCTTACAATCTGAGCAAAAGCTTCCAGCACTAAGAGCTCATGCAGTTCAGGTACTACATTCTTCAGGCAACTTCAGTCAATAAGTTGACTCGCCCAAGATAGCGAGAAAACCAATCTTATCCCATAGAGCACCGAAATTCCATATTCTGTGCACTGGATAATGAAAAGTCCAGCCTGGTGGAACATAATGTGGACCTACTACAGGTAAAGGTATATCAGTAGTCAGATTATCAGCTAACTCTTCAACCCACTTCTGTCTGAATCTGCACTGTGCTATCAGCATCCCATAGAAGACACATCAAACATCAACTGATGCTTCACATAGAAACTTGTAATCCCATGCAAAACTTTCCTTCAACGAGCTCATGCAGGTCATACCGCAAACTCTTAATCCAAGATCTATCCAAAATCTACACTGTTTTTGAGCATTATAGTGAAAAATGCATCAAGCTGCTACCATCAGTCCATCACGTTAAAACACTGCCATGGATGGCAACATTTTGTATCAGAGCAGATCGCGATAGCTTTTCACCACCGTGAAGGCATCGGAGAGAATCCTGTTATAAAACCCATTAGGTACTCTATCCTATCACGGAATGCGCTTCTTAAAGTCTCTGGTTCTCATGGAGTTGTTCAGATCACTGAAATCTTTTCCAGCGAGATCAAGGGCCATGGCTTTTGTCAAATATGGTTTAGGCCATGCAGCACATGCTTTCGGGGCCTTTATCTCCCGCTAGAATTATATTGGCTTGCCCCAGGACTGCAGCTCCCACACTGATCATCTCACACAAGAAGCTAGAGCCCATTCTATCAGCCTCTCTTATTGGAAGTCTTCATGGTGGCAGTCTGGAACATCTGGAAGCATAGGAATGCTAAAATCTTTGACAACATTAATCCTAGTTTAGGCTGCTGGCTATCCCTTTTTACAAAGGATCTTCTTTTGTCCTTAGAATGAATGAGGAGCTTAATGTTGCTCTCAGATCCAAGCTAGATCACAATACCTAGCTGTGATCATTCCCACAACCTTCTCTTGATGTACATTCCTTCCGTGTCCTGTAAATATCCTAGCTTATTTGATAAAATCTACTGTCAGCCCCCCCCCCCCTACAGTCCTACAGTTTTCCGTTCAAAAAGGTTGCAAGGCCAGTGCATCTACAACAGCTGCTGTCAACTGGTATCTGGAGTCGCCTCTGCTTCCCATGATAAACGCTGTAGTGCTTTCATCTTCTGCCAACCTCAGCAAAATCTTCAAAATCCAGCACTCGTGTAAAGTTCAGGCACAATACTCTAACTAACATCCATGCATCATCAGATGGTGGTGTTTGCAAGTCGTTCGTATTGGTGTGCAATTCTAATAAACTGAAGTGCTGATTCTGGAAGCTGGAGATCCCAGTAGAAGTTCAATAGAGAACAGGACCGACTTAACACGTAGCAAATAAGGCACAAAGGTAAAGAGCCAGCTAATCAAGTGGGCAATAAGCACACACAAAATAATCACGCCCCAAGCCTGATTCATACAGCATCAGGCAAAGTAAAATAGAAATGGGAAAAGTGGCATGTGAATGCACTCTCTACTAATCTGATTTCAGGGAGCAAAGAGTGGTAATGCTACACCGACATGCATCACTGTAGGTCCATTAGTAGTCCTAAGAAGAGTTCCTCCATCAACCTCAGCATGTGCCAAGCATTATCCAATGCTCAACATCTAGTATCTAACAAGCAACGAGTCTCTGAATAGCCTCCCTCCTCTGATATGTTGCAACAGAACAGAGCCAACTAAGGCTTCAGGCACCAGACACAAAATCCAAACTATGCTACAAGTAACCTAACTAATATTATAGAAACTTAATAACTTATATTTACACAAAGTGCTAGAGAAAGACATTTCTAATCAAGGTCACACAAGGTCTGGAAGTTCAAATTCCTCAAACAACCCAAAAAGGCACAAGAGAACTACAAATTGAGAAAACTGCTCATGCAAGTACCAAATGCAAACCAATTCAGATAAGACAACTTATGCTGTTGAACTACCACCAGTTTAACAGTACAGCCTACTGCCCATAAGTTGAGAAGATGAAAAGAAATGCAACCATGGCCCTAGATAATACTACCTCGGCCAAGTACATGACGTCCTAGAAACGGTAGAATCAAACTTCTCGAACTTTGATGGCTAATTAGTAACTAAACGGTTCCGATTTATTAGATATTTATCTTTACACTTATAAAGATCTGAGTTGGTGGTCGCGAGTTCACTCCAACAAGACTACCTCTTAGAGGCTACGGAGTCATCTAATTGCCACTCATTCTATACGTATCATGATCTTTTAACTATGCTTGATTGGTTTACAGGACTTTCAAGAGTAATTGTATTTTAAAAAATAATATTTTGACATAATTCTTATTTATCAGAAATTTTAAAAATATGAGCGACACATATTTAAACAACTCATGCATAACACAAAATTTTAATTTCGTAGCAAAGCACGGACATTTAGCTAGCATTAGATAAAAATTGTGCCTTAGGATTGCTATGAAAATATTTTAATAATTATTTACTACACATTCATGCAAATATTAATAGTCAAAGTTGCTCATTGAAGAACTTACAAAATCTAGAATGTCATTTCTTTTGGGACATAATTATATAGACTCTTGCACAAATGAGTACTATGGTCTTGGAAATTGAATGAGGCGAGGTTAGTTCTCGTGCAATACCACTTACATTACATGATCCCTGTCTGCTGATAACAGACTTCAATGCATGGCACATTCAACTATGCAGCAGTTCACATGAATCTAGCCAACATATGATATGATCAATTGATCACTATGGGGAACAACTTTTCCCTAAGCGAACCTAGATGTAGAAAAATATGGTCAGTGAGGAAAGTATTGTCATATAGCCAGAAGTACAGAAAATATGGTGCCCGTGTCTGAACAAACTGGTAACAGTAAAGACTTGGAACCATCTAGCATTGAGTGAATAAACCAAACAGTTGGTTATCACCAAGTGCAAACTTTAGGCCCATATTACACATGCACTGTCCGTGTCATTTCACATCAAGTTCATTAACTCCTTTTGTAATCGCATGATAGAAGTTATTTGTACATATCTACAATACTACATTTCAAAGTTTAGCAGTTTATTAGAACTCCAAAGCTCCACATTAAAATCAGAATGCATACTCCAAATGTGACTCGACCAAGCCATGTTAAGATATTTGTTAGTCATAAATCCATCCGGAAACATGGATATCATAGTAACATAAGTAAATCTGGAGCCAAGATGTAAATAGTATCAGGATACTGTTGGGAAAAAATTTAGTGACTAGCACACAAAGCATAATTATTAGAAGCATTTAGAGAAGTCTAGATTGTAATGCAAGCAAGTAGATAATAAGATATTCTAAACCATGTGATACGATAATTAGCACTCAGAAGGTGATTCTTTCTCCAAGGAATGCAGCGGCTGGGATCTTAGCGGTACTGGAACCGGTTCTTTTCATATGTGCTCCATGAAGATTCAGGAGGATGGGAAGGACCTTTCTCAGAAACTCCCTGATAATAAAGAAAAATAGTACATTTCTGAATAAACGAGGAATATTCATAGGCTAATAAGGAAAGAATGAAATTGTCTCAGATTGTCATCTTTTAGAAGATCATACCGCATGGATATTGTATCTATCTCCATACTGAGCAGGGAATGTTGCTTCAGGGCTACCCAGCCTCGTCCCATATGCTCCACCTAAAAGAGGAGGTAAACAAACTACCATGAGAACAACTCCATTTTATTCAATAAAAAGGTAAACTGTTAACAGCAATGCTTCCAGTGATGCTGATAAAAAAAATATTCAGGTAGTGGAGTTTGGATAAAATCACTATCAAGGATAACTATATTACGCCGCTTTTACCATGAGTTATGCTCTCACTGTGGATGAGAAACACTCCTACTTTTACCTTTGTGGATGGGATGCTAATAAGTCACTCTTTTTGTAATTTTATTTGTCCACTAAAGAAAGGTAAATATTGAAGCATACAGAAGGTCAACTATGCAGATCAGGCTGTTTGAGAATAACTGATCAACTATGCATGTTTCAAATACATGTCCAGTTGCACATCAGGACAATATCATGCTCAAAGCACATAAACAAATTGCAGGAATAATGGATTGTTCCTACATTGAAAAAAAAGTTTTATTTCCATGCATACCTACAGTATAGAAAAAGCATGTGTATACGCACTTTGGAGACATACAAAGTATGGCATGGTTTTACTTCCTATTTTTCAATTTGCATGCCCAGAAAGACTAGCAAACTAAAGAAAGGTCGAGCAAGCATATTGTCGTGGACACTAATATTACATCAAGTCAGCATCAGTTATGTCAGACCAGCCAGCAAGATAAGACACTACACTTTCTAAATGATCCAGATTTCATTTCCAGCCCATAGCTGAGATGGGAAACGGGAACCAGAGAAATTACATGTCTTACATTATTTTGGAAATATAATACCCTAAGTTGTGAAGTACATCCATTATCCAAATGTAAAAACAATTCCAATGAATGTACAAATCATAAGCGAGATTTATAAATGGTGTCAGTTAGTCCGGAGAACGTACCTGCGCCCCACGGTCTTCCTTCAGAATTAGCTAATTCTGCACGCATTTGTTGAATTTCCTGTGCCATTGAAATCATACTCTTCTCCATTGCTTTCCTTTGTTCCACCAACTCAAAATTCCCCTTCTGCTCCAGTTCGCATGCACTCCTGCAAAGAATACAAACAAATGAGTGAACATTTAAAGAGTTCTCGTCGATGACTTACTGGGATACCTGAGAGTCAGGTCCAGCAACAGATCGTAGATTTACCTTATATGAGAAAGTTCCTGTTGGAGGCCATCAATCTCTGCTTTCAACATAGGTATCTGTTGCTTATCAGATCTATCCCTACGCAGCTCCTGCATTAGGGACGCCGCCTTTGCAGAGAGCTCTTTCCTAGCAGCAAGGAGCTTATCGACTTCACCGCGAAGATGCACAACCTCATCTCTCAAAGGCTCATTTGCTCTAACCTCAGCTTCAAGCTTCCTCCTCTTGTCAACAAGCTCGCTGATATAAGCTTCCTTCTTGGCATTAATCTCTGTAATGATCATGTTCAGGTGACGGACCTCCTCTTTTCCAGCCTGCAGTTCCCTGTGCAACTCCAACCTTTCCTCGGCCAGCGCATGGCGGTCAGCCATGAGCCTCCGGAACTCGGCCTCTTGCTGCAACCCGATTTCTTCCTCCAGAACAGCCGGGTGAGGGCGATGAGCCACCCTCATGACCACCGGCCGCTCGTGAATCTCAGGATAACCTCTACGGTCCTCGATAACACGCATGGCGGCCGGGTAGGGCCTTCGGTCCTCGACGACACGGATCTCAGGATGGCCCCTACGATCATCCACCACGCGGATGCCAGGATGGCCCCTGCGATCCTCAACCACGCGGCCGTCGGGGTACCCCCTGCCCTCCTCGATGAAGCGGCGCGGCAGGCGATCTCTTCCTGACATGATGCTTGGTGTCACGGGGCGGAGGACCCAGTAGGCCTTGATAGATACGAATCGGGGGAGATTGAGGAGATGGAACGGGGAGCTAAAGGGGGCGGAACCGGTTCGTGGGGTGATGGGGGGCTGGGGGGGTCGGGAGCGAGAGAATCGAAGGGGGGATCAACCGGCGGCGGGCGGCGGCGGCGCTTGTGCTGCTGGAATACAGTCGTGCGCGACAGCGCGAGGAGGAAGACAAGCGAGGGGGCTAGGGCGCTCCGCAGCGAGATGGGCCACAAGGAGCAGGGTGCAGCTCAGGAAGGAAAGAAAAAGAAAAAGGAAAAGGAAGAAATAGATGGGCTCCGGCCTTTGGGGAAAAGAGAGGGCCCAACATGAGGGGAGTGCCATGGTTTCGGAATTCGGAGTTCTGAATGGGCTGAGGAAGAGGAAGGTTTGTACTCTGGATTTGTTCTATCCTTGAAGTTGGAAGAAAAAAAAGACGGTCGTTGTCATATATGTTCAACCAATCACATAAGGCTTCAACAATACGTGAAAATTTGTAGACCAATCATCAAGGATAGACCCACCTTGCCGATTGCATCTCTTACTCTTATTGAGCTTTTCCACATATACAATGCCATTTAGGATTCAGGAACAGTGTAAGCGGCTTTTGTTGATTTTCATATTTGAACAACATTGACATATTATCACATTACGCCCACTGGAATTACTGCTCTTCATTCACTCAGTGACGGCTGAAGGGATTAGAAGCAACGCCTCTTTCTCAAGGCAAGATCTTCCTATGTAGTTACAGGCAGCAACCAGGAAGCTAAAGAGAATTAGTATAGATGAGCTGCCATTTCTTTTTCACGTATTGACATATGATGTCTCATCTTCTCTTTCAATCTTCACTTGTTTCCGGACAATATTTGACGTATGATGGTGGCAGTCATTCTATGAGTAGTTGCTATGCGAAAACAACATATGTTTTGTCCCAACCCAAGATGGCCCAAAAGATCAAGAAAATCAAAAATCAATTTGGTGTAATTTTGAAGGAAAGAATTGATTTGAATGCCATCAGAAATATTCAACCCGTTGGTAGTTCTGTTCAGCCTAAGGAAAGAATGGAGATATCAATTTCAAAAAATATTGATGAGAGAAGAGTATTTGGAAGGTCTGAGGTCAAACATAAGATCATATTTGAGGTACTTGAGGCAGGTCCCCACGAGGGAGTCTCGATTGTTTACCGGGGGGGGGGGGGGGGGGGGGGGGGGGGACGCCAGGGGGGCAATTATTAGCAAGCTCTTTGAATGGGAAACTAGTGCTATGAAGAAAAACGGAAAATTATTAGCATGTATCTCTGGGCAGAATTCTGAGCATCACAACCTGCGATACATGAGCAAAACAATTTCAGAGAAGATGTGTAGAAGAAAATTTCTGATCATGTTTGATGATGTTTGGAGCAAGGACCGGCATGGCTGGGAGCAATTTCAGCAATATTTTATCGCCACTGCACCTGGAAGCAAAATTCTACTAACTACTCGTGATAGAGAAGTCGCGGAAATGGTAAAATCTAATAATGTAGTCAATTTGGAATTCTTATCAGATGGTGACAGCTGGAAGTTGTTTCTACAAGAGTTCTGGAGGGGCTGAGGAAGAGGAAAGTTTGTACTCTGAATTTGTTGAAGTTGGAAAAGAGAGTGAAGAAATGTGCTGTGGTGCCCTAAGCGATTATTTCTCTGGGCAGTTTCCTCTATAAAAAGAAAGACATGAATGAATGGTGGGCTTTGAGAGATAGTATTTTGCTGAATGAGGTGGATACTCGAAGCAAGATTTTGGAATCTTTGAGGGCGAGCTATTTTCATCTGTCAGATGATCTTAAGGAGTGTATTTTGCTTTGCAGCTTCATGGAACAGGGTAACATTTATTTGTTTGTTTCTCTTTTTTATATATTCCAAATATGATTACTTTTGATATTAAATTTTCACATACGTGTAGAACGCATGCTCCTCTCATAGTCTCATGTCCTCGGTAGAGAGAAAACATCCTACAAGAACAATGCTTTGAGGAAGGCGAAGCACACATGGTGCGTGTCCTTATTATAAAACATGACTGTTACGAAATACACGTTTGAACCAAAGCGAATGCTCGTTCTTTAAAAAGGAAAAGAAAATACAACACTCTCATTTGATAAAGCTATTCTGAAATATAAACACAGAGGACACTTACAAGAACATATATGCAGCACTCTGAAATGTAACATATACAATGGCCAATATGTGACGGTTTTGAAAAGTTTGTAGGCCAACTATAGTGTCCGGTGTTGCTAAGAATCACTATGAAGTCCAAAATTGATTATTGCTAAATACAAAGGCTACAGGAGGGCAGACAGCAAGTGTTGATTATAATTCGGAAAAACTATGACTATTGGCCTTTTCATCTCCTTCGATGCTGCTGAGCCATCTTCTCAGCATGAGCCTTCCTATCCGCGTGAGCCTTCCTGTCAGCATACATCGGAAGGCTACTGATCTCATTCATCTCCGCCAGGAGCTTGTCTTCAGTAATGTTATCCGTGATGCTCCTCATTACCTATTAATATAGCAGAACACAGCGGAAATTGTCAGGATGTATGGTTATTCCGCGTTCTGATGTTCATGATGTCCACACATCAGGACACAGCAGGATAAAGTGATTCTACAATATCAAGATAAATGGCAATGACAACATTCCAAAATATGAAGATAAAATGCAATGACAATGAACAAAGTGAAATGGGAGGCCCTTAATGTGCTCAAAATTTCTCAAGCTATCATAATCCTACGTCAGCATCATTTAACAACTAAAACATCCAGTATACAAAGTATCCCATTGCATGTTATATTTGGCAACCTTACCATGATCCAAACATGAAAGGAGAACGCATCATTACAATGGTGTACCTTTTGACTGATAGAAAATCTGTTTTGTACTCCTTCCGGTCCATAATAAATGTCTTTGATTCAGTACAACTTTGTACTTAATTATGGATCGGAGGGAGTAGTAATCACATGATTCTCCCAAAACTGATTGCGGTTGTATTCACAATGCAAAAAGAAAATGATCTACTCCCTCCGATCCATATTAATTGTCTCAAATTTGCCCAAATATGGATGTATCTATGGCTAAAAAGTGTCTAAATACATGTAATATTTCGACAATTAATATGGATCGGAGGGAGTAACATTTTGATGTAGTCAGTCACAGTCAGGACTGAGTTCAGTCGCTAGCCAATTTAGAAAGGGAAAGTTAAGAGTACAAAAAAACTGTTCGTTTATAAAGACACAATGTTCAAAAATATGATTTGCAAGCAATCAGTTTAGTTTAGAAATGGAAAGCTAAGAGTACAAGAGAAAATGTTGCTTTATGAAGAAACCCTATTGAAAAATATGATTTACAAGCAAAGAAGAGAGGTCATGTGCCACTTATCCACTTTAACACTATATACTGTGGATGACCAAGATATCAAACTTTTTGTGGGTGTCCATTACATGACATGTATAGTATAGGATAACCTTGATATTGACCCTGTAGTTTTCAGCACGATTTGGTTCAGGAAACCTAAAACACACCCATGGAGAGGGAGAGGGAGATAGAGAGTGGAAGAGAGATGCCTTTCTGTAAGTATTGATATCATTAGGAGTTGATTTATCTGCTCGGATGCGCATGCAGGACCAGCAGTCCTCCTGTTTATTCCAAGAGCACTCTACAATTTTCCCTGATATCAAAGATGGATCTACTTCATCTGCAGAAGTTCCAGCACACAACCAATATTTTAGGCCAAAAGGATATCACATCATTAAAATGACGTCAAACAAAACCTAATTGCATAAAAAAAATCCTGATATCAAATAAAATTGTATACTTCAAGAACTGGCTCGACATGACGTGTCATAAAAACCTAAATCCTTAAGTACAGAACAGGTATATGAACTACCAAAAGTCGAGAACACTGGTAATGGGAACACTCTCAGCAAGCTCCAAAGATAGAGATTATACTACAATTGCACAGAAGTGATCTTTTTAGGGTAGAAAATAGCGTATCTAACACTACTAAACCCAAGGAGAAGACACTGTAAGTAACCTAGAGGGCAGGTTTTATTTCAAGGCTACATACAAGAACCATAGTTTAAAACTTTAAATCACTGGGCATGTCAAGATTTTCAAAACATTTACTCAGTGTGTTACAGAGTAGCACTGCTTATGATTGTCTTAAGTCCTAACAAATAAGAAAATACAATAAACAAATCCTTACCAGAGAATACCACTCGGGTACCATCCATAAGTTTCTTTTTACCTCTCTCGTAGAGAAAAATCAACTGACGGTTCTCACTACCAGTCTGCAACAGTTAGAAATTGGACAAAGGAACCTCAGCAAGACAAACATCCATAGAAACAGATCCCACACCTATAGTAATTCCATTGAAATAATTAACGTTGAAGAAAATGACAAGCACACAACCTCAAACAAAAAGTCAACTGAATTCATCTCTGGATACTTCCATTTTAAAAGACCTTCATGGGTACGATTCACGTAAGGATCATCCCAGCCCTATAGTAAGAATAACATAAACAGTTAAAATACATGAAGAAAACTTAAGACAAAAGAAGTCTGTTCTCCGTATCGATAAACAGTAGATGCATCGGGGCAGCTTTTCTAGCATCTATTATAGGGCTACATGGAAGGAATTTCAACATGAGAACCTAGAACAATGTAAAGTAAAATGATTCTTAATTTCAAGTCCGAAGTGCATTGCTATGTATCGAACCAAAAAATTTAGGAAAGAAGGCTACAATTATTTTTCACTTGCATATTTGATTTCGTGAAGGGCCACTTAGAGATGCTAACAGAGTAGGAAAGTTAGCCAAGATAACTTTTTTGCAATTGCTTTTAGGTTTCTAGAGTTGGTGCTACCTGATTTCCAAGGATGATAACCATCATATATCTCTAGAGTGCAAAGTTAGACATAAAAAGAACATCCTACCTGAAATATAAGCCCATCAGACTCATGTGAAAGTGCTGGAATAAATTCCTTGAGTAACTTCTTCACAGTGGAGAGCAGCCAAAAATCTTTTCTTCTTACCTGATTAAAGCCAAATATTATGGACCAGGTTATTCACTGAACGTGGTACTGAAATGAAATAAATAAAATACTCCGGAATTCTATATTTAGGTACCGAAAAAAGCTCCAGATCGTATCTGTATGAAGGGTTGCCTTTGAGACCAGTCTCAAACTGCTTTCTTTCATGGATGCGTGGACGAATTATTTCATCCTCAAGTAGCTTCCACCGGTCAGAAAAAGGCAACTGCATGCAGAGAACACAAATGCAAGTAACCAGTAACTACAGAGTAATGCGATGCTTACGCCATTAGCTATTATTTAAATTGCACAATTTACCTCCTAATTCAACACTAATTGCGTAATTTACCAGGGTTTGCGAACGTTTACACATAATACTGGGTCATGTCACAGAATGTTTGACCTTTTGACCTGACTGACGCACAAGCTAACCACTCGCGGGTGTTATGTAGGTCATGATGTGGCCCATACAGCCCTGCATGCTGCATCAAGTCTACAGAACAAATATGTTCCTTTCTTTACATGGTAAACAACCTACACGTGCTTCCTTAACTGATTTATATTTTTGTTATGGTTATGCTATACAAAGCATGCACTCCTGTAGTGTCATCTCCTAATTGAGCAAACTTCATTGTAAACTGTAAAGTTGTGATCCTGCCGAAACGAATGGACAATCCTGATGACAAGGGTCTGGAAAGTTCGATTGAGATGACTTGCAAGTATCATGTAAATAAACAGAAGACATTTGTCCATAGATCTGGCCGCACAATGTGTATGGACGATGCCACGTAATGTTTTATGTTGCACCTATCTGTGGGGCCAAGGCATCAGCTTGCGGGACTGGTCAGGTCAAAGTTGGCAACAGTAAAACAAAACTTTATGTGACGTGATTAGGTATTAAGTGTAAAGTGCAAACAATGGCAAACCCTGGAAATTACCAACTAGGGTCGAATTATTGGATAAAAAGCATAATTTACCCATATAATATATTTATGCAAATCAAAGTCATTACATAAAAAAGGATTCAATCAGTGATTATCTCAAATGTTAACAACTTGCTTTCAACCGAAACAATATAGCTATTGTGAATCACCTCTAATAAACCAGTGCTCTATTGTATATTCATTATCTCAACACCAACGAGTTTCCATACAAAAATCAGTGAGGTTCTGGCAAATCATATCATGAAACACCAAAAACCAAAAACAACCATGAACATATCATCAATTGAGCGGATGACAAAAATGCAACGTAAATTAATGATAATGGAATTGAAGTTTCGACCTTGACTTTGGAGGAGAAATTAAGTGCCATTAGATCATATGCCAAGTACCTCCGCTTCAATCCACCATCTGGTATGGTGTCTACAACCATTTCTCCATCGATCAATGTAAAGTTGTGGAAACCCTTGAGATTTGCAAAAGACAAGTAAAGCCCGAATTCTGCAATATGATTGAAGGAAAATAAAATGCACTATGCCTGTCCTCCAAAACAAAAACAGGAACTTACATCATTAAAATTCCTAATAGGAAAACGCATCTGAACTCTTCTAAAGCAGAAGTTCCGATCAATTAAGAAACAGCCATCCCGCATTATAAGCATCATGTATCTTGTTCCATCAGCTTTCCATGTAGCATAATAATATCGTTGTCTCAGAAGCTGCAGGTTCTCGCTTTATATTGCAAACATAAAAGAACATGAGTTAGAGGAAAGGACCAGAAGGCCAAAATGGAGCCAAAAAAAATTGTGGCAATTATTTTCAAAAGGGTGAGTGGATGACGCGCTCTCAAATATATTTTTAACAAAAGACTAACAGTTCTGTCTAGCACATGCAGTTATCATGTAACCATATTGTGGCTGTGTATTTAAATTACAACCAAGTTGGGAAGTGCTCTGTGTACTAAAATTACAACCAAGAATTGCAGTTACTCTACTGCCCATTTGGCACATCAATCAACCATACTTGACTGGAGGAACATTTTGTCATCATATTGTGGCCTGACTGACTAATCCCAAATCAAATTTGATAACTGATAAATAGGGACTTGAGGAGTAAGAGCCGGAGCAAGGAACTAACAAATCGACTTGGAGAACTGAAACTAAAAAAAAAGATAGATCTTCACACCTATCCGATCTTTCTTCTAATACAATGACCCGCACTTAGGTGTGTATTCGAGATGAAAAATAATAGAGATCTCAAGGACCAATATGAACACTATAGTAGTTCAGGATAAGAAAAATGTTCATAAATCTTTATCAAAATCAAAGGGTGTCAGGCTACTATGTCCTTTTGCATCAATGTGTAAATAGTAATGGAAGGGTGGCATTATGTTATTCAATTTTGGGCAGGTAATGAGTGTTATCGTTTGATAAATTGAACAGCGACATCCACATTGGGATTAGGGTCTTCACACCCATATTCCATCTACGGAAGAAAGACACTGAATGATAGAACAAATTATACAGCTATTGCATAGACATATTTCTACTTCATGTAGCATTTATATGTTACACCTTTACTTACAAGAATTACTCCAGCGGCATGTTAGCTCACACAAACAGTACAGAATATCAGTGAGCACAAAAAAGTAGGACAAACTTATTTAAATTGTAGGTTCTTCAATGTATGCATAAATAACAAGAAAGGAGCTAATGCCTTAACTTGGGACATATGTTTACCCATATAAATTGTGTAGTAGTCTAGTCTCTAATACTGCATCAAATAGCACATAGTAGGGTATTTGTTGGGAAATACATTGACTAAAGGAACATGTATAAGACTATCTCTAAACCAAAACCACTTTGCAAGATAAACTGGATGAGGTCAAGTGGTACCTGTTAAGAGAAACCGGATGAGATCCTGGAAATTGAGCATTAGCTCTACCCTGGTAGATACCAGAACACTGTAAGAAACTTTCTTTTGTGTGCAGAAAAATACACAGGGATATTGTGGTGCGTTCAAAATAAAGGGTTAGCTGAAGTTACAGAAAAAGAAACCTAAAAAAAAAGAAGCCAATGAATCATAATGGATTTGCAAATACACAAAATCTTTTGTGTAATGATCTCCCAAAGACCCAAACCATCATAAGAATTCATCTTAACAACCAGACATTGAAGCGATAGCTGCTAATAAATTTTATTTGGACGTTCCTAGATTCCAGAGGATACAGAGGTATCATTCTGTACTTATTTGATATGAAAAGAGATAGCAATTGCAATGTATTCCGCAACGAATTAATTAAGTTCGTATTTTGATCAAATATAAGACCCTTGAAACCATATTATGTAAACTAAACTTCTAAAGCATAACTTTCTAAAGTAGTTTGTGAAAATGAAACCAGTGACCTTATAATTAAGATAGCAATCTACGAGCACATACTGGCACAGTGACAAAACAAAACTATGCACTACAAAGGGAACTATGTCATCCAAAAGTTTTGGGGGTCGGATGTGAAAGATGTGACTAAGCACAAAAGACACGTCAAAACTTACATTAGGCACGAAATCCAGAAGCTTAAAACAAATGCCACGCAAGATATCCTGCTGGTCATAAGGTACAGCATCCCCTAAGACATCATCATTAGTAATGGCCTTGTTATCTGCAGGATCCTAGAACAAGCAGGAATGTTTTGAGATCCGTAACCATATAAAAAAATTATTTTACTATTCTGAAGAAACAATGATAAAACAACCCACAATCAATATAATTTGATCGAGCAACTAATACTAAGTTAGAACCCTGGACACATCTAGTTAAATTTATATAGATAGTAGATTCACAGCAAACATCATATGAGAGAAGTCCATATTACCC
This sequence comes from Brachypodium distachyon, assembly GCF_000005505.3. Classification (NCBI taxonomy): domain Eukaryota; kingdom Viridiplantae; phylum Streptophyta; class Magnoliopsida; order Poales; family Poaceae; genus Brachypodium; species Brachypodium distachyon. Next base: position 44,899,376 of record NC_016134.3, on the reverse strand, counting down.
CCCTCAGATACTGGTGTTGTTCAGACTACAGCCCCAGCCCAATAACGTTTTAAAGTAGAAACCCCACCCCCTGAACTATGAACCCTAAAGCTAAAGGGGAGAGGAGTATTGTGAATGGTTTTGACATGCAATTGGGTGTGGGTGTTCAAGAAAAAGTGTACATACTGGTGATGGTGCAAGGTCACCATTGTCATCATCATCGTCCTGCTTTGCTTCACCATTCAAATCAAGATCAGAAGGCCTCTTCCATTCTGGTGTCGGCGGGCACGCGATACTTTCAGGAATTTCATGATAAAATGAATATAGTGCTTGAATGTAGTCAGCTTTATATATCCCTGGAGGCCGTCTTTGAGCAAATATGTTTAATGCCTAGCAAACAAAAACTTCAGCATAAGAAAAGAAAAAATGTATTAATACAAGAAAAGACATTTGAAGCATGAGTTGTCTCACCTCAGTAACACTAGAGAGTTGCGTGCGCATTAGGTAATGGACAATCATAAAACCGGTGCGATTATGCCCATGAGTACAGTGAACAAGAACATACTTGGGATTCCTTGATGGCTTTTGGCGCTCATGAAATGCTAACACCTAAATTTTAGCACGGAAAGCTTGATCAGCTAGATGGAGATTTCCTGAATTAGGTTATAAATATTTTCTAAATATTATGTCTACGTGTTCTCCAAGTAAATGGAGACTACAGATTACAAAAATAGTGTACCCGGACAAGAAGTTTTTTCAGTACAAATGCTCAAAATATATAAAACAGAACTTATGGATATGCTAAATCTCACAGAAAACATAGGAGCCAGAACATAATACACAACTTATGGCATTTCACATACAGACATAGCATTTCCAGAAACTATATAAGGCATCAATAAGTTCACGGGCAATTTACTTCAGTTACTTGTAGATAGCTGAATGTCAAACAAAGTTCTTAACTCATGAGTTCAGAGCCTAATTAGAAAGTCAGTCTTGACGGGACTTGTCATCCAGTGAGCGATCAGAGTGATAACATGGGTTACCTCATATACAAACGTGTTAACAGATTCATTTTCTGGTACAGCATCTCTTCCCCTGCAGGCAATCTGAAATGAAAGAAACATCATGGCAAGAAGCTCATCGATACTGGAAAATGCATATTACTATCCAAGTTGAGGTTACTTTCTCACCTTGACATGTTTGATGCCTTGCTTCGTCCACTCTGATGGCGAATAGTACCGGGAGGTATTTGTCAAGTCAATCACCAAACCTATCTGGTAAAAAATAGGTGGGCAAAAAACAAGTTCACACATGCAACAAGCTATAATGTGTTCAAAATAGATCAAATCAAGTGCAGATTCTGGATCATAGAGCTCTCTTCAATAATAAATAGCTAGAATATAGTAAACAACACCATCAACGGAATATATATGCAACAAGCTATATGTTGCAAGCAACCGTTACTACTCCACAGGTCCAAGTGTGCTGCAAATTGCCTTTACAGTCTAAGAAGGTACCTCTATTGTTCTACAAACACAGGACTATAGGCATAATCCATAAGAATTGGAATTTAGAAAGTAATTTGCCTCTGTTCAGTCATGAATTGCAAATGCCAACTAACTAGCAGTAGGTCTTTATAGCAGTGGGGGCACATGGCCCCACTAGAATTTTGGACGGAAGTACATTCTTCAAAGAAACCGGTATGTACGTGCAAAATATCAAGAAAAATCTACAGTTGGGCGTTACTTTAGCTCAATTCTCTAAGATTTCCATATGTAAGCAACTACATCAAATGCTTAATATAACTTCTCTAGCTCTGATACTGCTAACCAGTCAATCCAAACATGCAATATGCATGCGGATATAATATTTCCTGTTTTTCTCTTATCATATCTTTTTTTCAGCAATATTGTTTTGTTTCAGCCACATTTTCATAACAGCACTTTATATCATCACCTCAAGTGTACCTCAGAATCAGCATACTTAAAAAACAAATTACAGATCCATCTGGACTAATATAAGTCAGTTATCATGACGCGTAGATTCATAGCAAACCATCGTTGTTTAAGCCTTATTACAATGCAGTAAAAGTGCATAACACTCGAGAATACTGTACTAAATGAACATGAAACTGAGAAATATATATCAGCCAAGCAATAAATGATACATAACCTTTGGGCTTTGGTCATAAGGGAGGGAAAGGAGCACAAACATCACATGATCATGCAAGACATGGAACAGCAATGACAACAATCATGAGCACAGACAGAGCATGGGAAAAGAAATAAACATATTCTGTGATACAAGAACTTGATTCAATATATCCATGCGTTTGAAGTACAGCCATATAATGGGAAAGAAGCAAAGTAGCATTACAATTTCCATCCACGTAAAATAATAAGTAATAGCATATGTATTATTGTCGTGTAAAATTTGACTAGGAAACCTCACTTACTTCCCTATTAGCCTTCCTTTGTTTATTAACAACTTGTTTGGAAGAATATCTTTTCCCAGGAAGCACAGACTCATTGAATGTTTCATCCAGCGGAACTTTAGAGGGTATAATTTTATCTATTGGCTGACCAGATGCAGGGCAATCCAACCAACCTGACAATTAGGATAATGTCAAAAGCAAGGATGCATATATTAGAGATCTACTTAGCATAAGTATGTAGAATAGTTCAATACAGAATCGACACAAACATGATTACTGAGAACAAGACATCACACGTGGGGAAATTCAAAAGGACACACAAAATATGCTTTTCAGATACAACACATACCTTGAGGTGTCTCTTTAATTCGTCTGTATCCACCAATTTTGTTTTGGTTAATTTGTTCATTCCTAATCTGTTGTGGACGTGGCCTTGGTCCATCATCTGGTTGATCTCTCTTTAACTTTCTTCGTCTTTCTTCACGTTCCTATGGTAAGCGCAACATAAGAAAAGGGTACCCATGAAAACCAGATTTCTTTAAGGATTGGTTTAATAAGAATAAAACCACTTTGTGCCTATGCTGTTTTACAGAACATCAGCTTAATATTAGTAACAAAGAGAACCACGCGGACTTTTTGAGAGAATACAAGAAGAGAAAACAAGCACCACGCACACAACCTGACCAGCACATTAACATAGAAAATATTGAAGGTTCCACTTGGACTCGGGCACATTTTGTTCCATTTGACATGCATGCTCGTGTGTGTACTTAGATTAAAGATGACAAACTGTGCCTGGTCCTAGGAATCAAAAGCAGATAGTGGAATGAACACCCTCTTACCCACCATATGCCACAGGCAGATCCAACAGAACCACATAAACTGAAAGCATGAAAACCAATGCAGCAGGAAAGAAAAGAAGATCGAACCAAACTACCAATATAAGTTATCTTCAAAAGAAACAGTATAATGGTCCTTGTATTCCTGGTTAAGGTAAAGTCACATGTGCCATAATCATAAATGACAAAATCCAAAACCATTCCCTCAACTCAAGGACGACATTCACCTAATGCTGCTAAGTACAATTATACTATACTATTACATATGTGCATCAAATTGCAGTATACCATTACCACCAAAACCCAAAAGTAATCAACTCGTAATATTAAGCTCCATCTGCACAGATGCATGTGTAGGATACAATTTACGCACAGAAAGGATTTAATTTACCCTTCGCATTATCTCAACAGCGGACTCGATATGTTCATCCTGTGAAAAATCAGCGTCACCTGCCCCTTCATAAGTCTGGTCATCATCCTCAGGCAATGGTGACGCATTCAAATCCATTGAGGATCCTTCAACTTGCAAGTTTCTAGATCAGCATTTGACACTGAGACCTAATAAGAGGGGGCAGAAAGGACATCTGTTGTCAGACTGATCAGAATAACATGCAGTAGACACACATATTCTTCTCCAACTAATACCTAATTTCAATCGCAGCTGATGGGTGCAATATAGTGAGCTAATGAAGGCACTCAAACAAATTACTAACCAATAACTATTACTAACACAATGCAGTAATTTTCCAAAACATGTCACAGAACTACAACCCTAAAAAACCAGGATAGTATCTGGAGGAAACTAATACTCTTGTATGAGCAAAATGTGCTTCTGAAAATCTCCCTACAAAACACAAGGTGATTCATGCTTTATAATCCTACACTCCTACACAAGAGCTTTCCAAATGCACATTCTTGAATAGTATCATAAACTTTCGTCTGAATCTTAAAAGTGATCAGAAGTCCAATTTGCACCATCACTTTACCAATCAGGCAATTACTTCATGCCTAATAGGAAAATATCAATTGTTTAATTGTTTGTGTTGAAGTGAAAAAATAGATGCTATTCGAGTTCTGCTTATTTTGCACGTTCCCCCATTTTTCTCAGCGCATTTTTATCTATATTAGTCAGGTAAAGTGCAGGATTGTATCACAGTCATATTAAGTATATCATCACATGTTTTGGTACGAATTGGTAGGAGACAGATCGAATGGAGTTTTATATTTATTATGAGTGGTACTCAGCAAAGTTGATCAGATATATCTGGGGTTTCAAATGAACCCTTACTGGGCATTATCATGACAGTATTCAACGATTCCCAACCGCTCATTCAGCAAATGCATGAAGCTCGTTATTGAAAGCAAGCAGATAATGAAGATATGTCAGATTGTTAGCTCTATCCAATCGTTCCTGGATGCTCATGCCATGTAAGTGCCATGGCAAATGGGGCTGGTGTGAGCCAGTTATAGCATGTGTCATGTAGTAGTCATTTGGCAGAACAAACTAGCTAACAATGGATTAGCCATAGGGTTCCATACTTAGCCCTATGCTTTGGCCAATCGTGGATCCGCCACTGAGCACTGACGCACTGAGGAGGTCCGCCCTACCTTGATTTTTGCCTCGGTTACGAATTGGAGAAAATAAGGGGGTGAAACGGGGAGCTAAAGGGCGGAATCGGTGTCCGTGGGGTGATGGGAGGAGGAGAAACGGTCGGGAGCGAGAGAGTCGGAGGGGAGACCAACCGGCGTTGGCGGGCGCTCGCACGAGGAGGAAGACGAGCGAGGGGGGCTGTGGCGGCGCTCGGCAGCGGGAGGGGGGCAGAAGGAGGGAGGGTTGGCGGCGCTCGCGCGAGGGGCGTGGTTGCGGCGAGATGGGCGGCGCGGCAGGGATCGATCTCGCGGCAGGGCTGATGTAAAGGTGGGGTTGGATTGGCTAGGGTTTGGGAGTAGCCACGGGAGACGGCGTCGATGTGCAGGCGATGGAGGAGAAGGAGGAGCTATGGGAGGACGATGGCGAATTGGCGACAACGATTCTGGGCTGAGTTTTTTTTTCAGAAAATTCCAGGTTTTATTTTTATTAGATAAAGAAAAATTCTAGGCTGAGTTGAGCGCACGGGGCGTATCGTTCGTGTATAAATGAGCCGACTCGTGAGCCCACCGCCTCAAGCCATGCATGACGGTTATAGCTAGCCACCTGGGCCGGGCCGGTCAAAAAGCCCACAGGTCGGCTCGGGCTAAACGGGTCGTGACAGGGCCTCGTCCTCAGGCCCGCGGACCGGCACGACACGGCCCGTTTAGCGAATTTCCTTTCCTTTTTTATATTTTTCAACTCACACCATTTTGATGACGGTGGGTTGGGAGCCGAGAGGAAATTGTTCTGTAAAGAACATACCAATCGTCCATCATAAGTACCCACCATACACCCAAAAAATAATTGAGAATACAAAATACAAATAAACTTTCCTGGTCAAATCCCACAACAAATCCTCTCTTCTTAACTTTTATTTATATTTCCTAGTGTTGCCAAACATGCTGATTCAAGACTTACCATGGACAATTTTAAGTGATCCGATCGTTTTTCGCATAATGCTAGTTAGTGCTAGTCACTAACCATGGGTTGATCAATCTGGAGCCCTTAGTGATAATCAGCACGGTAAGTTTCACGTCAATTTAAATTTACGTATGGATTTGATTTGGGGTGTGAAGTTGAAGCAATTGGGTTAGGGCTCGTATTTTGTTGGTCCGACTACGGCACAATCAACTGGCGATCATCCTGGTTTGTGCTTTTGATGTCAACGACGGGAGCTGTCCGACCGACTTTGAGATCCGTACATCTGCCTTTGTGTTCCGGACAACTCCATTCACTCATCAGTCCATGGAGGGGGGAAAAGAGTCCTGGAGTACCACACATGTGAACATCACTCATCAGAAAATGCCAAGTCCGCTCCCCTTGATCGATCTATACCTATATAAAAAGTACGGACCATTCTCTTCATCGTCTTCTGTCAAACTTACCATAAAATTTGTGGGCTCCCGTGATTGCACCGAATCTATCTATATCTATATATACCAATGTAAAAAATACGGACTGTTCCAACTTCTTTTCCCCATTTTTTTCGTCAAGCCCCCGAGACCCACCTCGTCCACCCGCACGCAAACCACTCCTTCGTCCGCTCCAGACGCCAAGAAGGGGAACATGTTCGTTCTCTCAGCCCTCGTCCCGGCGTGTTGATCTGGGCCAACGGGAGCCGCTACGACAACGCGTGCTAAGGCGGTTCAGCTGTGATTATGGAGGATGATTGAGGAGAGGGAAAGGAAGGGAAGGGCCATGAGATACGGTTCAGAGCACCTGAATGGGTTGCGGGTCATGGAGGCGTCGTCGAGGGCGGAGATTGGGCGGCCGGCGCACATGTGTGCTGCTTTTGGCACTAGGAGGAAAACGGGCACGAGCGCTCGTGCAGGCATGGCCTGGGCGCTAGGACCGTACCTATGAATTCAAGGCCCCTGTGCAAAATCCAACAAGGGCCCTAAAATTTGGGAGATGCTAATAAGCAAAATATTGTTTTGGCCAATGCTACTTTTTAGTCTCGCTGTTGTCACTTGGGAGACGAAGCCATCCGTGGTGTTCAGGAATCGATCAATTATGTATCTGTTATTCTGTTTTGGGCTTACTCCTTTTTCCCTTTGTGCCACTTGGGCTTTTTACTAATCCATCATTAAGTATGTCCTTAGTGCTAATTAAGAAAGATTTGGGGGGCCTAATTTTTATGGGGCCCTGAGCGGTCGGCCACCCTGCCCCTGCTACTATACGGCCCTGCTGGGTGCTCTCGAGGAAGCTGGTCCAAGAGGAAAAAAAAAGAAAAAGAGAAAAAAAAGAGAAGACCCAAAAGTGGCTTTTCTGAGCCGTGGCAACGCACGGGCATTCTGGTAGTACTAGAAAATGACTAATGTTGATGAGAGATTTACCCTCGGAAGCACAGATACGGCCCTTAATGGGCGTATCGGGGGTCGGATACGCCCGGATACTCCAAAATACATATCTCGTACGTATCCATCATTTTCCGAATTAAAAAAAGAAAATAAAATAAATACCGGATACTCTATGGACACTGCCGGACACCGGGCAGGACACGGGAGTGCCATGATTAGCCGCATCTAGGGTATTCTATCCCCAATCGACCACTTCCCCACCCTCTCCCGTCCTGAGCCCGCCAGTGCCGCACGCCGCCACTGCCGTTGCTGCGCCTCCTCCGTGGGTTCATCGCCGGCACCGGCCGCCGTCGCCGCCGTCCCCCACCCTGCTGCTCCATCGCGAGTCTCTATCACAGGTAAGCTATTCTCCTTCCTGGTTTACCCTTCTGTGTCTCCTCTATTCTCTAATTCTCTGAATCTTGGCTTCCCCTACTCTGTTCCTTCTTCTTTGTCTCCTCTTTTCTCTAATTTTCTAAACCAGAGTTAGAGGCTTTGATAGATGATGTTCAAGCATTTGATATTAAACCGTTGGCAATTTAGGTGGAGATGATGCTAAAAGGGGTGCACTGCTGCGACTATCAAGATTTTCTACCAACAACCATGTCTCGGTATTCCTACAATCCTACGGTAGTTCTCAACTCCTCGTCCTCGTACAAAAATCACTAATTTATGTATATTATTTCCTCAGTTCTTTAATTCTTATCGTTGTTTTAGTTCAAATTTGTACTAAAACAACGGGAAGAATTCATCGTATGAGTGTTTTTTGGAAACTACTGTAGACGCAGGTATCCGTATCCGTGCAACCTAGGATTTACCTACAGAGGCCCAACTGTCAAGCAATCTGAATTAGCTGAATTCCGGCAGAAGTCACAGGCGAGCTAGAGAGCGTGGCACGCACTGCTAGAAATCCATCTCGAGCCACTTGTTGAAGTAGACGCAGGTGGCCGGCGAGACGAGGCCCCCATCGGGCGAGCACTGGCCGATCACGGGGCAGACCCCGCACGGGAACTCCTCCATGGCGCCGGCCCACGCCGGGGCGCCCGCCCTCCGGGCTCCGGTAGCACACCTCCCCTGCCCCAATCCCCCGAACTCCCCTTCTTCTTCCCCGGTGTTGTTCCGGCACTCCTCGAGGACCCCGCCGAGCGCCATGGCCCGCAGCACCTCCGCGACATGGCCGACGGACAGCACGCCAGCAGGGCCGCCGCCTCCCCTGCCGACGAGGCCCGCGTGGACCATGGACGGGGTGGCGGCGGGGCCGGGGAGCCGGTCGATCTGGTCGAGGCACGCGCGGCGCGCGAGGGCGACGGCGGGGGCGTCCACCTTGCCGTCGCCGTGGTGCCATCTGCCGCCGCCCGTGATCTCCGCGGAGGGCTCGACGCGGGCGTCCATGAAGACCACTGGTGCCTGCCGGTTCCGGAATCGGGGTGATCTCACGGCGGGCACCTTCTTGAGGACCCCCAGCACGACGAGGGCGTTGGTGAGCCTCGTGACCGTGGCGGGCGTGAGGTCCAGCGCGGCCTGGAGGTCCCCGGACGACATGCCGTGGCTGCCCGCCGCGAAGACGTGGATGCACACCTGCTGCTGCGGGCCTCTGAGGTTTCCGAGGATCGGGTCCGAGGTCGGGAGCGCCATGGCAGTGGGTGGCGGCGCGGATGATGGAGAATTGGAGATGGTTCCCAGTTCCCACGGGCGCTTCCGCGGCGGGATGGCCGATCGATCAGAGTGAAATGACCCACAGTCTTTGAAGTTGTTGGCGTGGCCCGCACGAAGCTGGAAGCCCACCAGGTCCATGACCAAATCGCGGAACAAAAATGCCTACCGTAGTTTGAGTAAAATACAACAAAAATACATGAACTCGGCAAAAATGCACATTTTAGTCCACAAATTCAAAAAACGCGCACTTAAACTCATAAACTGGGACTGTTGTGTCACTTTAGTCAAAAACGGTTCAGCGAGGTTTAAACATGCCACGTGGCCGCCATGTCGGCTTCGGCGACCCTTTCACCGTCATTCTCTCGTCAAAATTGAGCGTTGTGGACTTGATAGCAATCTTAGGCGAAACGGCGATAATTTCTTAGATGTATTACCCTATCCCCAAGGGTTGGGGCCCCTTTTGACGGGCCAGTGGAATCTTTATGCTCAAAACCCTGATTCGAGTAACCATTTATTTGGTACCACTCAAGGAGCGGGAACTGCCATTTTAACTCTTCTTGGTGGATTCCATCCACAAACACAAAGTTTGTGGCTGACCGATATTGCGCACCATCATTTAGCTATTGCATTTATTTTTCTCATTGCCGGTCACATGTATCGAACTAACTTCGGAATTGGACACAGTATCAAAGATCTTTTAGAAGCGCATACTCCTCCGGGGGGTCAATTAGGGCGGGGGCATAAGGGCCTTTACGACACAATCAATAATTCGATTCATTTTCAATTAGGTCTTGCTCTAGCTTCTTTAGGGGTTATTACTTCCTTAGTAGCTCAACATATCTTTTAGTATGGAACGTTGTCTTTTCTAAGTAAAAACCCCTAGTATATGAAAGAATGAAAAGGTGCTTTCGTTCTTGTGGAATAAGTAAGGGTGAAACCGGATCGGATTCGGACGGATAATCCTCGTGCCATATCCTATTCCATATTTTTTATCGGATTCGGAAACGGTGCGGATATGGATTCGGACACGAAAACGGAAACGGTACGGTAGCGGAACGATGCCGGATCAGAAACGGATAATGATGAACGGATAGTGCGTGCATAGCAGTAATAACAAAAAAGTTCATAGCCATCATTTATATTGGGCCTAGACCCCAAACCGCGGCTAATATCACGAGAAAACACAGCAGAAGTAGGTTGGGATATATGTTGATAAGGACTTTCTTGGGATGGGCAGCCTGGACTAGTGGGTTGCATATAACATGTTGGTAAAAAGGATAATATCCGACTTATTAGGGTCGGATTATCCGATTGTAATTTCGGATAATTTGGTATCCGCCGGATAATGCTCGTACCATATCCTATACCATATCCGGTCGGATAATAATTTCTCTTCCCATATCCTTAAAATTCGGATTCGGAAACGGATTCGGACGGTAATTATCCTAACCATTTTCACCCATAGGAATAAGAAGCCCTCGTACCTTAATAAAAGGAAAATCGTAATTTTTCGTTAGGTATTTGACCAAATAGGATCCAGTTCTTATAGAACCTATCACTAAAATACCCGATAGGGCTAAGCGGAACGAAAAGGGTTTTCCATGAGATGGTAAATGAAAACGATTAGCCCTACACGAGATTTGGGAATAAGTGATTGTCTGATAATGAGCAAGGAATATATGTCTTTCTGCTAAAGAGGATCTATTAAACTCATAATTCATTAGATCCTTGTTATCAATGCCAACTAGGTATCATAAGTAAATGGATCCCGGTTGTTCAATCCTTTGATAACCAAGGTCATTCTTTGCTAAAGAGAAATGATCACTATGAGTCAGCCTCAATAGAATTGGATCCATTCCAAATAGAGAGAATTAGGATTCTTGATCCCTCTCAATCTCTCTTTCAATTCGAGGATCCAAAGAGGTGTTTTCATAGTCATCTCCAAATATTTGCCATCTCCGAATATTTTCGATTTCATTTTTCTATGATATGTCTTTCTATATGAAAATTGGTTATTTACGATGTAGGATGATCCCTGTTAAGCATCCATGGCTGAATGGTTAAAGCGCCCAACTCATAATTGGTAAATTTGTGGGTTCAATTCCTGTTGGATGCACGCGAACGGGAACATTCCATAAGTCTATTGGAACTGGCTCTCTATCCATGGAATTTCATCCACCATCCATACATAACGAATTGGTATGGTATATTCATACCATAACATAAGAACAATAAGAACTCGAATTCTTATCGATACTGGAACTCAGAGCATAGGAGGGAAAGTCGATTTATGGATGGAATCAAATACGCAGTATTTACAGAAAAAAGTCTTCGTTTATTGGGAAAGAATCAATATACTTTTAATTTTGAATCAGGATTCACTAAGACAGAAATAAAGCATTGGGTCGAACTCTTCTTTGGTGTTAAGGTAGTAGCTGTGAATACCATCGACTACCCGGAAAGGGTAGAAGAATAGGACCTATTCTGGGACATACAATGCATTACAGACGTATGATCATTACCCTTCAACCGGGTTATTCCATTCCACTTCTAGATAGAGAAAAAAAAACTAAAGGAGAATACTTAATAATACGGCGAAACATTTATACAAAACACTACGGCGAGGTTCTTAAGGCCCCAGGATCCCTGTCTGGGCGCGGCCGCCTTGCCCCTCGGGGGCGGCTCGGGCATGGTGATTTTGCCAAAAAAAACCCTAAGAAAATCGGGTAGCAGTCCGTGGTCCTGGCCGAGGCCGGCGTGGCGGCCACATGGCGTGTTTAAGCCTCACCGAATTGTTTTTGGACTAAAGTGACACAGTAGTCCCAATTTAGGGATTTAAGCGTGCGTTTTCCGAGTTCGTGGACTAAAGTGTTCATTTTTGCCAAGTTCATGGACTAGTGGTGTATTTTACTCCTCAGGTTTGTAGCCGAGCGCCCGAGCGTTTAAAATCGAGTGCACCATCACCATCACCGTCTTCCCCTTAAAAAAACTAGGATACCGTCTGTATTCCGTTTCGTGTCAGGCGAAGAATGAATTCATAGTTAGATATTTTCTCATGTTCTTCCAAGTTATTCGGTATGTTTCTCATTTAAGGTTTAAGATGTTCTTCTCCCCTGCTTCCTCTCTTGCTCTCGTCGGCGGTTGGCGAGGGGAATGGGAGAAGGCGAGTGAGAGAGAGAGAGGGGGGGGGGGGGAAGAAGAGGAAACCGGCGGGGAAAGAAGAGAAGATTGGGAGAGAGAGAGAACCTCTTTATAAGTCAACTAGAATCGTTACATCCTTCCAGACAAGAGGTACAATGCTACAACAATCATACTGTAGTCTGGTAGCCAAAAAACACAACACGATCCTGCAATATGACCCGAGACTTAGCCGGCTGAATTTGAAGTGTCTGGCAGACAATAAAGCTAGCCGGCTGAATTAGAAGCGGCTCGAAGCTCTAGCATTACAAGGTTGAAGGCTTGAAGTCCAGCCTGGATGCATAAAAGAAAAGTACGATGCTACACCACTGGTAGCTCGGCTGTGCACACTTACACAATCACTCCAAAAGGGCCTAGCCTGACCTCGTCTTTAATCAGGCTCACAAGTCACAACAGTTGCTGGGTTACTAGGTGTGGCCCGAATTCTTCAGATGTGCATTAGAAGAAATCATTGGTAGGTAAGAACAAATTAAGAAAGAGCTGAATCGGAGAGTAGGAACTCAGACGTACCAGCAGGCACCTGCTTCTCGTGCTGTCGCAAAAGAAAAAAGAGTACTCCAGCTTCTCCCTGAAAAAAGACATGCTTCCCGTCTTCAACTTGAATCATCGCTTTTCAGTTCCAGCCAAAGTGGTCGAAGACCAACTTAGCGGCAGGATGATGCGCCGCAAAAGCATTAGTCAGTGCAGACTTTGCAGCTTCTGCGTCGCGCCTGTCATTGCTGTAGTCCATTTTTCTCGAAATTGACTTGTCTGAGGCCAGCTGGCAAGTGTTCGATGCCAACTGGTAGGCGCATGCCACCGTCTTGCTCCCATATAGAGGTGGCCAAGGGAGGCAAACCATCCAAATTGAAACGAAGGTAGAGCGACTGGAGCCTTGGAAGGGCCCCGACCTCGAAGGACATAAACAGCTTAGGACACTGGAACACCAGGTACTCGAGAGCTTGGAATTTGGCAACACTGCCAGAAATGACGACCCTTTCTTGTGGGTAATCTCTGATGCAGAGCTTGAGTAAGACAAGGGAGGGCAATCGTGCAAGAATATCGACACCGGCATCATCATTGCACACCAGCTCCGTGATCATTAGTACCAATGCTTTGAGGTCACGGAGTTCAGCAATCCACTTTGGGATCCTGGAGAACCACAAGCCATCCAGAGAGAGCACCCGAAGATGGCGAGGTGAAGGAGACAGTGTGATCCAGCCATGCAATGGCAGCCATGAAGGGTACTTCATTTCCAGAACAAGGGACTTGAAGCTGTTGGAAGATTGCGACAGTCTCCCAAGGGAAGAGCCCAGGGCTTCCAAACGTCTCGCCAGTGTTGCGTTATCTGGCGAGCCTATCTTCCAATCGAAAATGATGCGAAGTTTTGTCAAGTTGGTCAGCTCGCCGAGGAATTCAATGTTGCCTACCGAGTTTCTAATCAAATCAAACCAGCCAAGGGTACGCAGGCATTTCAACTGGCCAATCCCGTCAGGTAGCAGTGTGTCTTTTCCAACAGTGAGATGCGACAACTGGGGTAATCTAACAATATCTGATGGAATGTTGACTATCCATGCACCTTCTACGTCAATTGTCTCCAATTGCTGTAGCTTCCCGATTTGAGTAGGCAGCTTCACCTTGAAGAACAACTTACATTTCACTTTTAAATATCTTAACATAACCAATCCACACAAACCAGTGAGGTCCAGCCCTTGGCTTTCTGAACATACCAAGTGTAGAACTCGGGTATACCTCAACTTCAGAAAAGAAGGGGAGAAAATGCTACCGAATACTGCGACCGTTCGTACTTGTGATAGTGACTCAATGGTTGTTGCCGGTATCATGACATGTTCTTCACCATCATAGTAAAGGGACACTCGGCGTATCTTTTTGTGCCCTCCTGTCACAAGTTGTGGATCATCTATTACAGCTATAAAATTTTCTTCTGCACTCTTAGATCTGATAAGATCGAGCATTATATCATGCACTCTGCACGACAACACCTCATCATTGTAGTTCTTAATCACAGGCTGGATCATGCTCCTGTTGATGAGTTCGTTGAAGTAGCTTCCTGCAACATCCTCTGCATCTAGCCCATGAACTGTACTCACGAAACCTTCAGCTATCCATTGCCTCGACAAATCATTCTTCATTATCTCATGGTCCTCTGGATAAATACCAAGATAAAGCAGACATGTCTTTAGATGGCGAGGAAGATTTCTGTAGCTAAGGTCCAATATTTGCTTCATTTCATCTAGAGTAGGATTTCCTTCAAACATGGACCCCAAAGAATTCCTTACATATTCCCACATTGGCTTCGATTGACCAGCTAGAAGGCTTGATATACTGATAATGGCAAGTGGCAAGCCACCACATCTTTTCAGAATGTCAGCCGAAACCTCTTCGAATTCAACAGGACAATTTTCTCCTGGTCCAAATATTCTACTAAAGAATAGTCTTCTTGAATCTTCTTCATCAAGAGATTTGATCTTATAAATGTACTCTTTTCTATTAGAGCAGCACGCAAGAGCAACAGAGTGAATCCTTGTAGTTGTCAGCACTCTACTGCCACCAATGTTTTGGGGAAAAGCACATCTAATTATGTTCCATGCCGAGGAATCCCATAAATCATCAATTATGATAAAGTACCTGCGAATAAAATCACAGAGATAATAAACAAAGGTATGTTAAATTGGAAAACAACATTGGGAACGTCAGCTGCAAGGTTGACTGCTTTTTTTGTTAAGACACAGACTTTGTCAGTATTTAGATGGTATCCAACAAGGCAACAATCCAAATTACCTTTCCGTCTCAGAAAGCAAAAACAAAAGCAAAGAACAATCAGGTTCGACACAGAGCTGAAATCTTTCCCATCCTCGGAGGGATAAAGGAGATTGTCGTGGATTGTTACAAGTATCACATTTTTTCATTCAGTTGTATTGTCAACTTGTCCGCTCACTTTTGAGGCACACAAGCTCGAGGGAGTAGAAAATCAGAAAGTGAATTTGGCTACTAGTTGGTACTTGCTGCCACACCTCATGTTTGAAAGCATTTTCCCGAAACAAAAATCTGATTATTATTATTTTTCAAGGATGCGAGTCATTATAGATGAACCCGAAACAAATATGAATAGGAATTGTAATCCGATCAATTAAACTTATTCAATTCTTAAAAGCCAAGCAGGCTATTAGTCGCACTTAGTAATAACAACTTTAAACCAAACAAGAACCGTTACCTCTTATTCATTAGATGTGTCCTGATACTGTCGATCAAATCGTTCAACTTGCCAGTTTGAGAAGATTGCTGTCCCCCAAGTTTCGATAATAAATTACTGAGAAGGCTAGACATGTCGGGGTTTTGAGATACCGACACGAATGCTTGACAATCAAATTTCCCTTGAAGCTTGCGGTACACTTCATTTGCGAGTGTGGTTTTGCCAAGACCTCCAAATCCAACAACAGAAGCAACCCTCAACTCTTTCTCTTCGCCTGTCAACAGCTTGACAAGCTCGTCTCTTGGAGCATGGATACCGACAAGACCAGCCGCATCCGCATACATGGCAACCACTCTAGGGTCAACGGGGACAATAGTGGAAGATGGAGTGTACTCATCAATCTTGTACCTCATGCGGCGTTCATGCACTCCATTTACACGAGTCTCGATCTCCTGGATCTTGTTTGCAATCTGATAGCGCACCTTGAGCTTCTTTAGGCGTTCCCCTGTCTTCTTGAGAAACCCAGTGCCTGTACCTTTTTCAGCGAGATCACGCATGAAGTCGTCGATGCAGTCTTCGATGTCGTACGTCATCTCCCTGACTTGGTCCCTCCACTCCTTGGCCTGAACATCAAGCTCGTCCATTCCCGCGAGCTTCACAAGAAGAGCATTCATGCTGTTGAGCTCTCCCTGAAGAGACGCCACCTTGTTGCGAACGCCTTTGATCTTACGATATTCCTCCCCCATCAATGTGGCAAGCTTTGCAAGGAGGGAGTTCATCACACCAGTGGAAGCGCTTGCCATGGTTGATACCACCATCTCTCCACTCTTCAGCGTGCTTGGTGTTTCTCTCTTGGCTTTCTCCTTTTGCTCCAAGAATGGGTGTGATGCTTGAAGGTGCTTGTCTATGTGGTAAGCTAATCAACCTGATTCCTTACTTCCATATCTGGACCATCTAAATATCTAATTCTGCTAATAATCAATTCCCTAACATGCATAGTTGACTGGGAACATGGATAGTTTTCTATTCATATGCTTGAAGGTGCTGGTAACATGGATAGTTGACTGACTAACGATCAATTCCCTAACATGCATGCCAGCCATTTTATGCTGTTGGGATCAAGGACAGTTGGCTCGCTACACTAGTTAATTTATTTTCCTTCAGATCGACGCCATCTTATCATTTTGATTTTCTATTCACGCCAATAAACTTTTGCGATGTTGTCAGAGTAGCATCTATACTTCATATAATCTACTCCTTATTGATATGCAGCTTTAATCAATGCTCAAATGAGTTGAAACTTCCTCGGCTAGCTTTGATCATTCTCACATTTATAGACCTATTAACCAAAACAAAGGAGGTAAGTTGGAAGCCCAAGTTTCTTTGAAGAAAAAGATATGCTAAAGCCTGAAAGCAAGGTAGGAGTATCATTTTGCATATGTCAGACAGTAAATATCGATTCAATGTTTGTGAATATCAGTGCACTGACTTGTGAGAACATGGACTAGGAAAGGAAATGTACCTAGATCAATCTGCAGCTAGCAGTCCAGCCGGGCAACAGAAGGATAATCTTGAGTTCTTGACCATAAAGATGGAATTCTGGCCATCCAAACTGAAAATGCTGAACAAGTTATTGCGTCTGCCCAGAAAAATGGCACAAAACAAAGAGCACAACAAGCTGCCATTCATTCATCAATTCATGGGGTAAAAAGAGTTCTCAAGTACTCCACACATGTAAATATCACATAATCGAGATATTGTAGTATTATTGAACAAGTCAACGCCAACTCCGCTCCCTTTGATCCATACTAAGTGGAAAATGACTAACGTCGTTGAGAGATTTACGTACAGAGGCCAACTGCAGTGTTATAAGCAATCTGAAGCTGAATTCCAGGACAAGTCGCAGGCGAGAGAGCGTACGCATTGCTAGAAATCCGTCTTGACCAAGGCCTGCCGGTTCAGGGTGCGGGGGCGCCGGGCGCCGGGGACCTTCTTGAGGACCCCCAGCGCGACGAGGGCGTTGGTGAGCCTGGTGACCGTGGCGGGCGTGAGGTCCAGCGCGGCCTGGAGGTCCCGGTACGACATGCCGTTGCTGCCCGCCACGAAGAAGTGCCTGCACACCTGCTGCTGCGGCCCCGGGTTTCTGAGGATGGGGTCCGAGATCGAGATGGACGGGAGCGCCATGGCAGCAGAGGGCGGCGGCGGCGCGGATGGAGTGCGCGGTGTTGGATGGCTTTTGGGGAACCACCGCAAGCGGTGAGAAAAGAAGGTGGAATTTCTTTTCTTTTTTGAGCGAAAAAAGGTGGAATTTCTTTTCTTTTTCTACCGCAAGCGGTTTCTAGTTTTCTACTCCGAAGGCTCGGCCGGCAGGAAGCTGGAAGCCCACCAGGCCCATGACCAGATCGCGGAACAAAAATGCGCTCAGGTTTTTCCCTAAAGAAAACTAGGATGACCAAATTTCTACTCCAAAATATACCATCACCATTTGTTTTGTGTCAAAACCTACAAGGTAAATGAAGGATCATCATCAAAACCAAAAACAAGCTTTGAAATTAAATATAGTCAGCTTTGAAATTAAATATAGCCAGCTTTGAAATAAAATACTTCATTGCCTACAAAAGCAACAAGTTCTATGTCGTACGTACGGGGCGAAATTTGCTCGAGGAAAAGGATACCGAACGCCGAACGTTGTGAGCTAGCTAGCCCGAATTTGAGCGCCGGCGCGCGCGAGAAGGTAAAAACTTGGCGATCGAGGACCGACCGGCGGCCATTCAGCGGTGGCGCGTCGTACGTACGCGCGCCTGGACTGACTGACTTTCCTGCGTGGCCGCATGATGCACAAGTGGCTCTGGCTTCTCGCGCACGTGGAGCCACGGAGAACCATGTTTGCCTTAGCACTGCCAGAACCTGGTGTCATCAAACGCTCTAGAAGCCGATTATTCTCCAGTCTCCCCCTCCGATTTCGTCAAAAAAATCCTGCCCCTTGGGCTCCCGCATCTCGAGATCGATCGTCTGGTTCCCTTCCTTACTGATTAACCAGCGCGCCCGGCTCCTATCAGCTGGCACTTGGACCCGGAGCTGATCACCAGAGCTCGCACTCACGGACGCTCCCATGGAAGGAGAAGCAGGAGGATCCACCGTCGCCGGTTCCCCAAACACAAGGTGCACTCTGCGTTGCGATCCTGCTACAGCTAGATGTTGTAACATACGCATGTTGCCGCCTGAAATCAGCTTAATAGATATCACTGTCGTTTGCTGCATGTATACAGCAGGGTTGCTGTGGTGACCGGCGGGAACAAGGGGATCGGGCTGGAGGTGTGCAGGCAGCTGGCGGACCACGGCATCACCGTCGTCCTCACGGCCAGGGACCAGGCCAGGGGCACGGCGGCCGTCGAATCGCTAGGCCGGCTCCCCGGGGACGTCATCTTCCACCAGCTGGACGTCACGGATGACCAGAGCGCCCAGCGGCTCGCCGGTTTCTTGAACACTCGTTTCGGGAAGCTTGACATCCTGGCACGTCTCGTCCATATATCGATTTCATTTCATGCCTGCTGTTCCAGACTCTCTCCTTTTAGTGTTCCGGACCACAAAACTCCAAACGTACTCCCGGTGATTGATGAGATTGACCAACATGTGATTCATGTACAGGTGAATAACGCGGCCATTGGCGGGGTTGAGTCCCTAACTCCTGATGGCTCAGCGCCCGGCGACGACAAGGTAACCTGGTAGCCTCGGTATTTTTAAGAAAATGACTTAAATCTCAGTTGACATGTCACATCCATCGGATTAATATTCAATTGTTATATCCATCTTTTCCTCCGTCATTTGTTGCGAATCTTGAAGCACAGCCTATATTTAACGGCTGAGCAATTGACTTATCTCTAACTAAAAACTTAGATATAGCAAACCCGTTCTTTTATTCAATGTTTATTAGGAATTTATAACTTTACGGGTTTAAAATTCTGGTTCAAAATTTTGACCCAGTGTTCCAGTTAAGGGTTGGCTGACCTGCTTCACAAAAAAAAAATCTGTAACCTTAGATTACGTTTCTCAAAAAAAAAGGTAAGGAGATTAAAGAGGGCGATCAATTGACTTTGACTGACCACTGCTATGCTTTACGAATCGAGTCCGTACTAGTGACAAAACTGATCAAGAATTTCATTTCATTTGTTGCTGCGCGTGCGCGCGCGTGCGCAACAGTTCAAAGGAATGGATGCGCGGCAAAGACTGGAGTGGATGAGAAACAACTGCCGGGAGACTTACGAAGATGCAAAGCAGGGCCTCGAAACCAACTACTACGGCACGAAGCGGGTCACCGAAGCTCTCCTTCCCCTGCTCCTCAAATGCTCCTCCCCCGGAAGAATCGTCAACGTCTCCTCCAACTTCGGTTTGCTAAGAGTAATATAGTTAAAAATCCACAAAATCCGTATATCGCAAACTAAACCATAATAAAAACGACGTTAATTTCCGTTTCCTTTCCCTGTATGTGGCTGCAGCTTTTCGGCAGCGAGGAGCTGAGGCGGGAGCTGGACGACATCGAGAACCTGACGGAGGCGAGGCTGGACGAGCTGCTGGCGGCGTTCATGGAGGACATGGAGGCCGGCGGCTTCGCGAAGGCGGAGGCGCGAGGGTGGCCGGCGGGAGGGTTCACGGCGTACAAGGTCGGCAAGGCCGCCGTGAACGCCTACTCGAGGATCCTGGCGAAGAGGCATGAGTCCGCGTCGTCGCTGCTCGTCAATTGCGCGCATCCGGGCTATGTTAAGACTGACATGACCACCAACTCGGGGATCCTGACGCCTGAGGAAGGCGCGCGTAATGTCGTGGAAGTCGTGATGTTGCCCGATGGAGCGCTCACCGGAGCTTACTTCGCTGAGGGCGCGCAGGCTCCGTTCGTGTGATGGCATTAGCATGATGTCCGTTTCTTGCTACGGAACGACAAATAATATCGGGATGTCCGTACCTTGATATGGAACAATAAAAATAATAACGAGGCATTTGCTTTTACTGAAGAGATTCGCGGCCCTTAAACCATACATATTGTATTGTTGAAAGCAAGGTGCAATTTGTCGCTAATTTTTTTGAATAATATTTGTCACTAATTTAGTTCCTCGAAATAATACGTGCAATGAGAAAGTAACTGTTCAGATCACTTTTTCCAGCAATTTGCAACTCAGGTTAAAGAAATAGCAGAGTAGGAGTACTAATCCAATTAATTATGACTTGTAAGCAAATGAATAGATATCATGAGCCGGTGTTAAGAGAGCAACACAGTAGATGAATTAACATGAAGATGCTACTATACAATCTATCAAACCAAATAGTCTTGGCAAAATGCACTAGCAGCAGCAAGTACTTCAGATTAATCTGCAAGAAAACCAGTATAACTGAGCAACGTTTGAACGAAACGTCTCTCGGCTTCAATCGATCGCCGAGCAAAGCGCGGTGCACATGTTTGGAAGCAGGAGATTCGGTAGGAGCCGTGGGCATATTTCTAGCTGAAGACTCGGAGAGGAGGTGCAGCCAAACGTTCAGTTGCTCAGTCGGAGCAAGAAACTCGTCATAAGGACAAAACAGGGGAAAACAGGGCAAATTGTACTCCGAACGAGACATCCTTGATCAGCGTCGCATAAAAACAACGAGACTTGGCAAATAATTATTCTTCCTTGCATTCATCGCTCCAGAAGCAGAGTTACAGCATATATATATACTCCTTCCGCAAAAGCTCAAATGACCAACAGCAAGAAAAACCGACCCACACTTGATGGATCAAGCGACCAAATGCCAAAAAGAAGCGGAGTTAATTATCCCAAAACACGCTCTGTTAATATGATACATCCATGATATATCCATCAGTCGACGGTCTTGAAGGGCGTGGCGGTCTTGAGGTTATGCACGATGTCCTGCACGGACCCAATGCTGGCCGCAATGGAGATCAACAAGCACACGAAGCTCATGGCCTGCAGCCACCACCACTTCCCTTCCCCTCTCCCAATCTTGAGCCTGGCCACATGCATCGCCACGGGGAAATACACGGACAACGGCCAGAACCCCAGCGCCCCAATCAGCCCCAACACGGCGTTGAAGAAGGGCAGCAGCATGGCAACCAGCGTGGTGAACATGATGATGACCGTCCTGAGCACGAGCTTCATGGGCGCCACGGGCACGGCGGGCAGCACGGGGAGGAACCGCACGTAGTAGACGGCGTTGATGAACTTGGCGTCCGGGTACTTGCCCGACACGTAGGACTCCACCCTGGCGAAGATCGGCTGCGCGAACACCTGGTACGCCCCGATGAGGTGCACGATGACGCAAACGTTGGCTACGTCGACGAGCCAGAAGGGCTCGTAGAAGGCGAAGCCCGTGAGGATGTTCCCCGGCGCGTCGTTCCCGAAGGCGGCGTAGCCCGTGCACCCGAGGAAGAGGTAGAAGACGGTGGTCATGGCGAGCCCGTAGAAGGACGCCTTCTTCATGGTCTTGTTCTCGGCGGGCGTGGACCTGAGCGTGTCCTGGATCTCGATGAGCACGTCGGCGAAGGTGTAGGAGAAGGCCATGTTGCCGAGCGCGAGGAGGATGTTGAAGGTCTTTGTCTCGGGGGATCCCGAGAAGCTGCCGGCGCCCGAGAGCGTGCCGTGGATGGCGCCGTGGTTCGGGGAGGAGAGCCATTTGGCGGCGCAGAGGCCCAAGCTGATGAAGGAGTAGCCGAAGGACGTGGCCACGGCGACGATGGAGAGCCAGGCGATGTTGTGGAGGCTCGGGAGCTGCGAGAGGAGGAGCTGGAACAGGCCGAAGATCACCATGAATGTGCTCCCCGACGTGCTGCACCCGGACGCCCCGTAGCCGCGCTCGTGGAAGCAGTTCACGCGCCTCACCGCGCTGCATACATTGTGGTGCACGTTAGTTTTTTTTTTCAGTTGGTGGTAACAAAACTTTTACACAAGTGTGTAGTACATGTCACGCGGGACACGTGCAGGGGGTGGGTGGGCGCGGGAATTAAGCAAAAGCTGGCGCGGGTCGTGTCGAGATCACGCGCATGGCGTGCGCCCGATAATGTCGATCGACACCGTGCACCGTACGTGCAATCCACGGCGAGACGTGCAACGGCCGGATTGTTTTCCGTGTTTCACTCCTGGTTCTACTTTCTAGCGGGGGCAAAGTTATGCCATTGCGTTTGAGGTCAGAACTCAGGGCCCCAAATTAAGCGAGCAATCATCTGTCTAGCTAATAAAGCTATTGTACGTCACGCACTAATTCTGCCGTATGGCTTTTGCCGACAAAGTTAAGCAGGGGAGTGAGCACGCACGCACCCATGGCACAAAAAGGAGTTCAATTACTGCAGTACTAAAACTCGCATCAGCAGCGCATCCCCCTTGTTAACACGATTCATGCACCCGGCCACTAGTCGGTTAATTAATTTAACTCGGGGAATATGCGCAGCCATCATTTCGTGAATCTCACCAACAGTATTGAATATGCATGAAGCAATTAATTAACTTAGGAAACGCATTAAGGAAAGGATTAAGAAACAAAAAGAAGCTTGATAGAACAATGGATCACACTACTTACATCATGCTTGTGCTTGCGGTGATGGTGTAGCCGACAAGCGTCCCCCACAGGTTCACGTACTGCGCGCACCCACACAGCAGCACATTCTTCCGCCCTTCATCAAGTTCAAATCCATACGAACATCCCAATCGATCAGCCATTTTGATTTAATTAACTAGATTCCGGGGAGGGCCAAGCTAATTAAGCTGGGGCGGCTGTAAGATTGGTGCGGTTTCGTTACCGAGGTAGCATCGGACGGCGTCGATGTACTCGCGGTTGACGGTGCCGGAGACGGGGTCCGGGTAGCGGTAGCAGTTGGCGAGGAGCGTGGAGGTGTAGTAGGTCACGCAGGAGAAGCCCAGCAGGGCCAGCGGGCCCACGGCCCAGCCCATCTGGGCCACCGTCCACGCCAGCGCCAGCACGCCGGAGCCCACCACCGCCGCCACGATGTGCGACGTCGCCGTCCACACCGTCCCTGCACCCAATCCATCCGTCCAGGCAAACAAAACAACAATCAATTACGGTCGATTAATTGCCATGCATGCTTAATCTTAATCTGATTGCAATTTGCATGCATGCATTATGCATGCATGGTTTAATTAGTTGGAACTGCATGCCACTTTCTAGCATCCGATCGAAAAGAGAGAGAGAGAGCCCGATTAGTTTCTCCTACCACTGATCTCTAGGTATCATGCTAGCCAGATGAACATCAAATCTTTCTTAAGCTTTTCCATTAATTCGAGCCGATCGATCGGTATATATATCGAGCTTGAAATAAGTGACAATTAATCCATCAAGAGCGTATATACATACACACTGCTATACGAAGAAAAAGTGACTGGATTTAATCGATCATGCAACAGTTGATAAGCAAAACCTAAGTATATATACGTACCTTGCCTCTCATGATCATCGCCTCCTTCAGCATCATAAGCTACTGATCTCCTCTCCATTTCCATCTCTCTTCCGTTTGCCTCTCTCTCTTGCTCTCTTATTCCGTTCCTGCGTAGAGCCTTGGGTAGGCCTTGTTGTCACTCTTCCTCTATGGGCGAGTGAGTGCGTGCCTCGGCAGGAACCAGTACACCACATATATATAGCCAACGCCAAATACAAGAACTGTTCCTGTGCTAGCTAGCTAGCTACTCGTCAGTTCTTTTCCTCATAAAAACTCTATATAGCGCAGTATATATTGAGTAATAGAAAAGGAGAGCCGGAAAAATTAAAGGCAGCAAATAATTAGAGATCCATTTGCGTGGTGCATGCCGGCCGTCTCCATCGATCAATCGGCTTTAATTCTCGACGTCGTAGACAGACTTTAATTATTGAGGTGGTGCATATACACACATACGAGATCGAGAGCGAGAGTCGTCGTCTCGTCAGCTGCTGGAATAGTATAGCACTGCAAATTCTAGCTGCTAAAAATTGCTTGATCCATCCATCGAATGGCTATATTTGTCGTATTCACAGTGTGCCATGTGTGCTAGGATATATGGAAACTGTGATCGATGAACATTCTTCTCTAGTCTTTCAAGATGAGGAAAGCCAGTGACCGACTTTTCGAGCTTCTGAAACGCTGGCCATTTGTAAGTTGTAACTGCAAAACGCTCTCCACGATCTTCACAGTTTTTTTTCCTTCCTTTTCTGCCAGTGTACTAGTACGCAAACTTGGCGCACGCCACAAGCGTGGTACATATCCGCCGGTCATTAATAAGGAGCAAAAATGTTGCAGCACATAATATGCAGACGACAAGATCAACCACCCAACCGCGGACCTAGCCAAGAAATTCAGGGTGGTCCAACAGTAATATTAATCATCAAAATTAATTTTCTTCTTCTATTTTATGAGTGTTGTTCATGTGATCATGAAAGGACCCAAAATCCAAGGGCCACCCCCTAGATCCGCCATTACCACCCCTACATCTACATGTATAAATATCGATTATCATAGATGTTGATTTAGTAGGTGGATAAGATCCCCGAGAAGGAAATATGTTAAACTTTCTATACAGAACCTATACCCGTGCATTGCAAACTTCAAATAGTATTGAACACCTGTATTGGTGTCTCTAGTTACACGCATAGACAATGCTCTTTTAAAAAAAATTGATTGATAAGTACATCAGATCAATTTTTACATGGATGTTTTTATTCACTATTTTTGATTCCATCATTAGTAAATTTTATTTTTATTTTCTGAAAAAAATAGGGAGTGTTTATTTCTCAGTCGCCTAAGAAATAGTTATTTCTCAGTCGACAATCGTAGCCATCCAATGAAGATTTGATTATCCATCGGACCTACACTAGTTTTACACAATTCTCAATGATTAAATCAAAATATTGTTACCATCGACTAAAAAATAGTTATTTCTCAGTCGCCTAAGAAATAGCAAAACCGAAAAAAATAGTATGGCATGCTCAGAGTTCGCTTATTTTTAAGACGCCCCACGAAAAATTCATGTACATTAGATAATCTCTTAGATAATTAAGCAACTAGCACTGATCATGGTTATGTTGCATTATATATGCATCTCCATGCATCATGGATTAAGGAATCTGATAAACAACAACTTAGCATTTAACATGCGCAGGGGAGATTCGTGCATATCACCAACTCTTGGGAAACCTAGATTAGAGAATCTGATTTGTTTCAATTTTATTTTAATTTATAAAAGAGAACGGAGGGAATTTTCTGAGTCTTGTCTGCCTAACTAGAAAAAGTAGGTATTAATTTATTTGATTTAGAGGATCCGTATGCTAATGATCCTACAAAGGAAAATAAGCTTGACAAGTTGACATGACCTCTTTGCGGAGTCCATTAAGCATGGCAATACTTAAAACAAAGGGGCACTAATCAATAAACAACATAGTTTTTCTCCTGGGGAGAAAATTATTGTTGCATCATTTAATTTTGGGATGATGTCCCAACTAATTAATGCACAGTAACTTATATGTGTTCTCTTTGACAAAATTATAGGGCTTCCGTATATATAGATTGGGGCAAGATGCCACGATTCTTGCTAGAATTACAGTTTATTACATCGTGTAGGTAGAGGTGCAATTTGGTGACCCTCAGGATATCCTTTGACCTTCCTTAGTTCAAACAAATGAACTAGTTTTTCAAAAAGTTGTGTCATTTTAAAACTTTAGTTCATTTGGTTGAACTAAGGAGTGTCAATGGGTACCCTGAGCGTCAGAAACTTGCAGCTCTACGTTTAGGGTACGAATGCTCTTTTTCCTAAGTTTTTTTTTCTTGGCATGTCATTTAAGCAACCGCCCCCAAAAAGAATCAATCCTAAGAGGAGTGCATAAATGACATGGAAACCATTCAAGCAGTTAATATCACCGTAGGCTTGCTTTTTAGCCTTATCAATATCTTATAAGTTGGTAGTGTATTGTACTTGTACCATATATAAGCCAGTAATTTATAAGATAATCTCAGCAAACTTGTGACTAATTAAGCGCACTAGCTTGCTGCGTGACTTTAGTCTTAAACTAGAAACTTGTGCCTTGTGGGTGAAGAATCTAAGGATAGCTAACTGACTTTTGTGGCAATTTTGTTTTCAAAATAACCCCTAAATTTACGCCAAACTGTCTAGAGCTTTTGGCTTATAATTAATCTAAAAGTTGATGAATAAATTATCTATGCATTAGTACATGTTAAACACTCGTTGTGGCGTTTAGGCCCTGCTTGGGTAGTTGGGTTGTTGTTATTTTCTTTAAGCATGTGCTGATATATAGTTAGTTGAACTGTCTCTAAAATTGAACTGCATAATAGCTTTCTATAGAAAATACAACATTCCAAGCATGAACTTACGGAGTTAATTCTTGGCTCAGATCTTCGGTATGTTACACAGCTTTCTCTCAAAATCAAGAACAGTTCAAACCGGCCCCAGCAAAGGCTACAAGGACAGCAGCCACAGCTAAGCCGACACAAGCTTGATTCGGTGCAGTCCTCGCTGGACACCTATACTGGGCACGAACACCCCTTTCCGAGAGCCCACCCACTGCCATATGTTGTTGAAATGTTGAGCAAATCCCTAATCCTTGTATTAGTGATCCACAAATCACTAGTTAACCACACACACACATCATCATCATTCATCATTGAAACTTTGCTAATTAACCAGTAAACGCACACAGAAACTTTGAACGGTACTTGGACTTGTCACCCAAAAAATGTGGTCCAATTTCAATATCATTCCTCTCCTTTCTCTGACATGATAACTTCATCATTCAGGGGTCAAGTCTCTGTTTCCCCCTTTCCTAATATAATCTCTCTTTCTCGCAATGCCTTTGCACGGCAGCATTTTATTTTACTTAGTTATATAATGCGGGACTTTGGAGAGAAAGCGTACTTTGCTGGCGAGGCGCTTTCGTGGGGGTGGGGCCCCGGGAGTCCTGCCAATGGGAGACCGTCCGGTCCACCCTGATCTCCGTGTGAAGATCCGTGCTGCTTTCTGTTTTACCTCGATTCACCATTCATGTTGCTCCAATAATCCGTCCGTATCTATCTATCTGTCTATCTGCCTTTGTTTTGATTGGAGGGCAAGCGATTTCCGTCGTTATTTGATTTACCGGCCACTTGGGGTTTTGGGTGCGTGGTGTGTGCACAGACGTCAAGGCACTGCCGACCTGGTCGGGGGATTGCCTTGCCTGGCTCCTTGGATGAGGTAGGGGCAATTTAATTCGGCAGCTGAATCTTGTTGTTGTTGCTTCGGTGCATGCAACAAAAGCCGAAGGATGTGTTGCTTCGGGCAACACATGTTGGGGATTCCGTTTCTGAGTGTGCTTGATCTGGTGCAAGATGAGGTTACCAAAAGCCGAAGGATGCGCTAAGCCGTTGTTTCAGTTTTCATCAAGCATTGCAGAGAACTATACAGTAGTAATCTCATTTACTTTAACTGGAGTAGCTGTTTCTTTTGTTTCTTCCAAATTTATCATTTGGCTAAACATTTTGTTGTTGTTGTAAAACAGTCGCTATGCAACATGGTTCAACAAAAGGCGAAACTGAGCCGAAGCCACAAGCTATCACTTTGTTGATTTGAGCTAGGAATCACCTAGCTTGGAATCATGGCAGAGCTGCAAATCTTACCGGCTTCACCAACACAAAATCTGCCTGATACACACACCGTACAGTTGTCTCCCCAAAGCGCAGCCTTGATTTCACAGCTCCTCATGGGCAGCTTGACTCTCACCTCAACTCAACTCCATGGGGTTCTTTTCCAGGACGAACTTCTTTGGGCATAAAGGTCCACACGGATCACAGCCTCCTTTCTTCCAAGCATTTCGTCAGATCGAGATGCAAAGGATGCACAGAATGCTTTCGGCAAGCATATGGGACAAAGCAAAGTGACCAACAAAGCAAATGAATCATGGAGATTTTGTATTAAAGAGCACTTCAGATCGAATGATGAACTGACAAGAAGAGTGCATCTAATGCCGTCCATGTATCCTATGTGAAACTGTGATGACGACGATAAAGGGCTAAGCTTCCCCCCTCATCAACATCAAATTTTCAAAAAGAACAAACACATGCCAAAGAATTGTTAGCTAACCCGTAGATTTAAAGCTGTGTTAAGATGTCAAATATCTGGTATAGATAATAATTCAACCCTCCATTGCAGGTAATCCAGAGTGTTATCCGGCTAATAATCTGATCATCTCAATACATGGTAGAAACTGATGAAAAATAAGAAGTGCACTTCCTTTCATCAAGTTCATCAATATATCATACGAGACACAGTTCCATTCCAAACTAGGTATAAGAAAGTATGTTCACTTCCGCAGTAGGTCCTTTTTCCACTCCTTGTTTAGCCAGTGATCCAAAAAAACCTGATCCTGAAGAGAGAAGAGCGGTAGTGTGAATTTTTATATCAGCGTAAGCATAACACAAGAGCGGTAGTGTGAATTTTCAGATGTAGTGAAGGAACAGAAATGTCCTACTAAAAACTGACAAGTTGCATGATTAGCAACCATACTAACAGCTGCATATTCTGATTAATTCGATTTCAAGAACCACGTAGCATCCAGGAAGAAATTATTCTGCAAGTGCTATGATAAATTACCAAAACAAATTATACTGCCAATTTGCGCTCTGTTACTGAAGATCTGGCCTAACAAAAAATAGTGTAAACCATTTATTTGCAGAGAAAATTCAAATTACCAATCCCCATACAAGCTTCAACACATAAATCATGTTCTATATAATGCTAGACCTGTTGTGTGACCGCTAACCAGATTGGACAGGAAATGTACAATACAGGCCACAGTTTGGTGTGGACACATAACTATTGATGAAACTCTAAGCAGAACATAAGGTTCACAGCCGGGTGAATTCTCATTATTTCATCATCACTGGTATATTTTGGAAGTTGGACATACCTAGATAACCAACAGCTAAAAAACTCGAAGCTCCAGAGACATTTCATTTGACAAAATCAGTCTTCAAATACTCAGGTCATATTTCACGTTTGCAAGGTAAAGACCGGAAGCAGGTGCCATAGGAGGTGCAGCAGTCACTGCCTTCGCATCCAAAATTCTCTCAACTGCATTGAAGGTAGGTAGACACTATAATAAAAAAGGCATGAGCTACTCAGTGAACGTTAGGAAGAAAATAAGACAGACCATCTGCAGTTGTTAGATCTCCAATCCCAACAGATTTCAGAAGGCCGACCATCAATCGTACCTGCATTGGATAGGACACAGTAAACATATCAAAGGCAAAAAAAAAAGGACATGACACACATATTCTTGCAGCAACATCTAATACTCAAGTAATGGAAGCTATAACAGGTATAAAGTTCTCGTAATAGCATTTTGTTATTCCCTACGAAAAATATCTTCTTACACATCAACCATGGTATTGCTCAAATCCTCAATGTAAGTGGATTATCAATTCCCAGACATTCCTTCAACTTACACCACAATTTTGTCATTTCATGATGTCCCAGAGCACAGTTTTGCCATCATGAAATAGGGTGGGAGCTGCTAATGCTTGATGGCACAGCTAACATCAAAGCATTTTTCAATACTCAGGGCCTCTAAACCACATAATGTGACATGTGACTAATTCAAGACAGTGTTTAGCGTCTCCCCAGGAACATAGCTAAGACATGCCTGCTTTTAACCATCTATCCAATAGCAGATGATATGCAACATCTTTCATGCCCTGCATCTAAAAAAATCATCTCAATAGTGCTCATAAACAAAACTAGCCAGCATTGCACCTCTGCTTCAGAACATAAGTACTTGTATTCTAATAGGCATGGGCAAAGGTACACAAAAAAAAAACTTCATTACACTCTGAGAATCAAGAATGTAACACTCCTGAGAGTAACTCCCAAATCTACTTTATGGAAGAAAAGAAAAAGGGACTAGCAACTTAGCAAGGCCTGCAATTAACGACCCTAGGCTCTGAAATTACCCTTCAAGTAAGATGAATTAACCTGGTGGTAGAGAAATGACCGTGCCCTTGCAGTAACAACAAAGCAGCGGTGCCTTAATCTCTTTCCAAACTCTTGTCCATTCTCAGATACTGATTTCCCACTAGCAGTACTAGGAGCATCAGATCCTTCTGCAGAAGCTCTCATGAGTGATGTTCTCGAATAAACAAGAGACCCATCTGGTGATTCCATCTCTGATCGCTCTACGCTTGAAGGAAAAAACATGAAAGGAAATACTTCTGTAACAGTGAGCTCATCCAAAGTTCTCACTGGAGATTTTGCCTGTAACAATGATCCCTCCATATAAAACATAGTGGATGATTAAATCCAAGAAACACTGTGCCTTTTCCGCACTAGCATTTCTTTATGAACTCTGTGCAACTGAGATACAACAGTCAAGAAGCAAGACAACACCTGACATCCAGTTGCTCGGAATGAACTGAAATCATGATGCCCGACAAGTAAATCGCATGCTTTCTGATAAAAAAAAATCATCATTAGTAAATCCCACAACATAGTTTTGCATCAGAAAATAATTAGCCTAGAGATTTCACCTTCATAGCCTGTATATTTAGATCCTCAGGTATGTGCCAAGCTGAGTTTTTTTCAAAGACTGACTGTCGCTCAGGTCCAGAAAGTATACGATAGTGGTACCTTTGATAGAATTAGTAACTTTGTTAGTTGAAAAGGGTGGGTGGAGTTGTTTTAATCAAGCTTCAATTGCTCACATTAAAAAGGAACTAAAGCATGTGTAGCCCTCAGAGCTACTGCCGCTTTATTAAATAATTTGGTCACAAGAATGGAACAGCAGCAAGATCAATTATGAGAATGCCTCATTATATTATATGTTTGCTACCTACGTGCGCTCTAGGGCTTTGTATCTAGCATGGAAGTCTGGTGGGACACAACGAACATCAGTCACCATTATGTCACCTTCATTCTTCTGCAGGGAAAACATGGAACACTAATAAATGTCTACTGCAGGAGACAAGTTAAATAATAAAATCTGGAGAACTACATGAATCACCAAGTATATTTAGTAAACAGATGTATGTCCATTGATTTAAATACCAAGGACCAGCCCAACCAAACGAAAAGTAAATCTTCGACATATAGAGAACTAATGTAATGTATATTATCTTTCAGATTAAAAAATAGCATAATAAATCAGTTGGGTGAATAGAAGCATGGCTAGTTTTTGTTAAAAAAAAACTACCTGCAGAAAGTGGTTCACTGCACGTTTCACAACTCCAGGGTCATGAGGTGGCAACTGCAAATGGGGAAACATGTACCAACAAACAGTTATAAGTGGCAGAAATGTTCTGAAGTACATAGAATTGTTTTAGGGAGTATTCACTGAGATTCTAAATCCGACATCACTCAATGGATGCAGATAGAGCATACGATGAATAGTTTATGCATACACTCAATGGAAGGGTTGCTAGAGAGAAAACTCAAGAGGGAATCCCAGTTAGAGAGAAAATTTTCTGCATACAAACCACTTCACCAGGCTTCCTTTTACTTATCCGCTCCACATCAACATGACAAACATTTGACAAAGCATGAACCCCTGCATCCTGAACCAGAACATAAATCATTTAGAACATATACAAAATGTTGTAAATAACAATTATCGTGGTATCACAGTGTGAAGTAAAAAAAAAATACAAACAGTGGAAGCCAGCACAGAGGTTATAATATATGGCAGACTTGCTGTCATTTTGTAAATTTGTTATATGAATACACAAGGATATAATTAACCTGAACAAACTAACTGCAACTAAAAATATCAAATCTTCAACAGATTCCTGGCATGTTCACACGCACTAAAATTACATTTTAAAAATATAGCTGAACTTTGAAATTCTACAGACAATTTATATTGAAGCATTAGATAAAAATGTGAAGTTTAGTTATATAACTGAACTTGAAGATACATTATTTAACCAAATGTTATTCAGAACAGGCTATAAATTTACAAATTATTAAATAAAATTCGCTAGTTATCAGAAAATGTTCAGATTCAACAGCGGTAATTTTTTTTTGTAAAATATTACAGTAAAGCATGTTCTCCTCGTACCGTTCGACTAGAACAGAAGACTGAGACTGGCTGTCCAACGAATTTGTGAAATGCTTCCTGAAATAATTAAAAAACATGAGTTGTCGGCTATATTTATATTCTATTCGCTACTGCTAAGCAGTGGCTATCTACGAGGTGGCTATAGCAGCAGCACAGCGAGAGGCAGTTATTCCAATAGTAACCAAAGTGTAGTTATTTACAATGTTATTTATGTGATCCTATTCAGTCAGCCAAGTCAATATTCATTTTTCAAGTTACAAAATAAAGGAATTTTCAACAGCCATAGCATCCAGTCTAATCCTATAGAAACACAACGCACCGTTTATTTTCATTGCTAGGAGCCACCTTACTAGACTTCTGTTTCTTTCAAAATACATGGCACAAGATTTTGTAAGGACCATACTTGTTTCGTAAGTTGTATTGGCACATGCTCATACATGTATAAAACTATATGTAATTCTTTGTCTCTCCAAGATAAGAAATTAAACTGATACTTATGTGCATAAGAAACATGCAATCAAAACATGACAAGTTCACACACAACTTAAAGTAAGCACTATGGTGTCCCTCTACAAACATACACAATTCCTTACAGGATATTACTATCACACAAGAAGAACCGTAAGTTCCAACAACATATCTACCATATCAGTGAATCAGAACCTCAATTCGACAAACAACCAAAAACATTTGCAACCTGTAAAACCTACCACTACCACTCTACCAGTTCATTCCAAATAACCACATCCAGCGATTCACAAATGTACCATCATCAAATCCACTGTAACATCAAGCACCAGATACGCTTAACAACACACAATAGAATGTCTACGCTTACTACCAAGTCACTCCTGACCGATAATTCACCTTATTTTATTCCTACAGCATCCACACACAAACCTAAGGCATATCTCCCGCAGAGCCGTAACAGTAACACACGTTTTAAGTTTCACCCAGAGTCATGTACACATGTCCCAGTCGAACATCTCATGGTTAGCATCTCCAACGAAATTAATTCAGATAACACTTCTGAATTCACAACTAAGATTAGGAGCATTTCACCTCGAGGACGCCAACGACGGTGCGCTGGTCGGGCTGCTGTTGCGAGCCGCAGAAGCGGGTGCCTGCGTATTCCACTGCCACCAGGTACCGCTGCCCCCGAGGGACCCGGGCGGCTGCCATCGCCTCGCTTTCGGGCCCCGCCGCTCCGACGCCCTCCGGCTTCTCCGCCGGCGAGATGTCTGGATGGGAGGAACGCTGGAGCTTGGAAGGCAGAGAGGGGTCGGCAAGGGAGGGGTCGAACGGCCGCTTGGAGGCGGCGGCGGAGTCAGAGCTGGCGGCGCTCATGGCTATTGCGGCATGGGGGATCGCAGGCAAGGGTTTTGGGAGGGGTCTGCACTCTGCAGTTCTGCGGTGCAGGTGAAATGCAACAGAAAATGCAGAATTACATATTTACCCCTATATATAAGAGCATTGATGCAATAGAGTATTTTATACCGAATTATTACTCCCTCCTTCACTCGAGTTTGTGAAAATTTAGATGTATTTAGATGTGACTTAGTGTATAGATGCATTCAAATTTAGTCAAAATTGAGACATTTTTTGTTGGATGGAGAGAGCAACAAATTTTCCTTTTTATTAGGATATTTTTCTCTTCTAAGTTAGGGAGACACATATTCTACTTGCAAGCCAACTCCAAACAACAAAAGTTAGGAGAACACACAAAAAGAACTTCTATTTCAATACTAACTAAATATTGCTTTGCACTTGATGATTAAGGATAAGAAAATTGCTACTCCCTTCATTTCATAATTCTCGTTTCAAATTATCCTAAAATTAAATGTATTTATTCCTAAAATGCGTCTAGATACATGTAATATTTTCACAAGAATAATGAAACGGAGGAATACTTGTCATTCAATTTTTTTTTGGAACATGGCCAAGATTTTATTTTGATTGCATTATGATTCATGAGTCCTCCCTCTTTAGCATCATCTATAGTCGTCACAAAATGTAGAAAATAGAAACACAGAATTACAAGCGTAATTTTCCAGAATTTTTAGGGACGAATAGAAAAATATAGCCAATACGATGGTAGGTCAAATGCGTCTTTTCCTACTCAAATCCGGGGGCACCCTGCCGCCGCCGCCCCAACTCGCCTTCCACTCCTCTCCGGGCTCTTCTCCTCTCCGCTGCGTCACCAGAGAGAGGTACGATGATTTCTCAGTTTCTTTAGTCTGCCATTGTCGTGGTTTCTACGAGCTCCGGGGAAGTTGCTGCATTACTGACAACCAGTTAAACAGTGCCCTATATCGATCGCTTCTGCACTTCTGCGTCTTGCCGCCGGTAAGCAGCCATGGAGCACGGCTCGGTGGCGGATTCAACCGCGTCATCGTTCTCCATCATGGAGGAGGACCACACCCTCGCCAACTCCGTCAGATTCGTCCTCAACCAGGAGTGAGTAAAATTCCTTCTTCTCCAGAGTCCATCCACTGCCTGATCGACTGGAAATTGGTTTTGTTGCGTATGGGGGATATATTTCGTTTTGTCGCGCTATTTTCAGGAAACTGATGTCGCCGATGGAGAAACAGTGAGGTGGTTATATGTTGTTTGATTTCAGATTTTTCAGACAACCGGATTTAGTTGATAATCTGTTTTAACTGGAGCAGCTTTAATTTAGATTATTCTTGCCGGTAGTGTGTTTAACAGGAATGTAAATTGTATTAGACTCCTCTGGACTAGCACCTGCAGTTGTGTTCGGTTTGTTTTTGCTAGTATTTGGTGTTATTTGTTGCTTCAGCAATTGACCAGTCGACTAGGACCTATTGCAGGGCATCATTGATCAGTTTAGCTAAGGAAAATTGTACTACTCCCTCCATCCAACAAAAGATGTCTCAAGTTTGTCAAAATTTGGATGTATCTAGACATGACTTAGTGTATAGATGCATTCAAATTTAGTCAAAGTTGAGACATTCTTTGTTGGACGGAGGGAGTACGTAAAACTAAGCATGTTTAGTGTTAGAAGATGGTAGCTGAGAACTTATCAGTTTTAGCATTCAACGGCTCAGTTTGTTTATTCATGTGATGATAATGCCAGTAAGCCAGTGTGTTCTTCTGATGGTATAAGGTGGCTGCTGATATCTTCTTGGCTTTATCATTCAATGGCTCAGTTTGGTTCGTCATGTGTGAATAATGCAGGGCACACTTATTCTAGTTATATAGGCTACCTGCATCTTATGATAGTGGTTCAGATGATAAAATTATAATTGCACTTGTTGTAAGCAACTTGCCATTTTGTATCAGTTTTGCATATGGCAACAGAAATTCCTCAAATGCATTTTCTTACATTACAGGAACTCAAAAATTCATTTATCGGGTGAGCATGATTTGCATTTTAGGAATACATCTCCTAATAATTGAACTTTGTGTTGTTACAGCCCAAGGGTGGCATTCTGTGGGTATAGCATCCCTCATCCTGCCGATAACAAAGTCAACATAAGAGTTCAGACTACAGGTACTTTACAGTAGCATGTATTCATGAATTTCCCTTTTTTATTCAGTATTAACTGCATTTAGCTGAAGGTGCTATATAAACTGCCCTTTTGCAATATTGTTTATTGAAGGTGCGAGAATTTCAAACAGCCTATGAATATTACTATGTTGATAGACCAGTGATTATACTTGGAGTTCTGTGTTTTGAATTGGAATATTACTTGTATTTAATTTTGGGAAAAAAAATGCATACTATGTTCTGTAGAATCCTCTGGACATGAGTCTGCTATTTCGCATCCAGGTGATGAATATTTTGTGTTCACAGTTGATGGTTCTCTGCTATTTTCCAGCACAAAGTATTTATCCTACACTTCCCTACTATGACGCTGTACTGATTTGTGATGGATGTGTTGACAGGAGATCCAGCAAAGGATGTTATGGTAGATGCTTTGCAGGACTTGATGGTTATGTGCCAGCATGCAAGGGGGACATTCGACACCGCAGTGGCTGATTTTCGAGCAAACAAACCCATGGAAAGGATGGACATCGATCTCAATAAAAGTTAGAAGCTTTTGGGCGAACCTTAACTGAATGTACAAAATAGGCCTGAATAGTTTATATGCAACCAAGCTATAAGGCAGTCTAGTGGTATGGCACAATTGTTAGATCCATTGTAAGAAATGTTATTAAACACCAGCATACTTGCTGCTTTGTTCTCTCGATCAATTGAAATAATGCAGTTGATGCTGTCTGGGGAAATGTTTTCCTAAACTAACGCAAGCCTGGTGTTCTGATTTGAGAAGAGTAGAACTGCTGTCCTGAATTCAGCTACATTTACACTTCTGAAAGAAACAAGAAAAACAGTTCACCTTTTGACCTAAACTTCCGCAAAAGTCCATCTTTCAACCTTCAACTCTAAAACCGTTTGACCTGCAACCTCAACCTATATGAGTAATCCATTTTCCACACTACGCGCTTGCACAGGTGGTTTTGGGTGACATGGATGCCACGTGTCCCCGATGTATGTCACTTCCATGAACCAATACACCGCAAGTCTAGAATCTGTATTAACAACTTTCAAACAAATTATTATAAATTGAAGAGATTTGGTCCAAACGGATGAAACATGAGATTTGATGGCTTATGGCAGCAACATGTCATTGCGGTTGCTTGAACGTCAATAATTCAAGGCTGCATTTCAAACTGTTTTGGAGTGCAATGTTGAAAAGTTAACTTCTGGCACAGTTCAGGGTTTTAAGGTAGACTTGCAAACAAACAAAGAGATGCATTCCCCGATAAAAAAAAAGATGCATTCAACTAGTGCAATATCAAATTCTTCATCAGCAACAGATATATAATACTGTTAAAACAAGATGCTTAAACAATTACACAGCTCAAAGATATCAGAAAATCAAGTGTTCTAATACCATGTTTTTGAAGAAAACAAATGAAACTGAACTACAACAAAGCTCCATCTGCACTAGCTTATTGAAATAGTTCTATGGGATGCGGCAGAATCATAACATAACCTGCTCACCTTCACTAATAAGAAATAGTACACAACACTAAAGAAATGAATCAGAACCTCAATGTTCATACGAGGATGCAAGAAAAGCATCACCCTGCGGAGTAGACAGACCTAAACACCTCCGACTGGTCGATCATCGACAATGATATGAGCTGAGAGGACGACCATCAGGTGCACATTCCAGAATAAATAAAGATCATATCCACGGTTTTTACCCTTTCCAGCATTATTCATCATGGGATATGATTCCCGGTTCACAGCCACAGCTCCCCTCTTGATGCAACTGATGACCACAAGATAGTGGTGCCACAGGGGGTACCAAGCTACGTGATACTCTCAGAATCAAAAGCTGGAAAGGAAGAGTCCTAGATGCGAAGGCCAGGGACAGCATCCCGCCCTGAGTTGGGA
The DNA here is from genome assembly GCF_000005505.3 of Brachypodium distachyon. Classification (NCBI taxonomy): domain Eukaryota; kingdom Viridiplantae; phylum Streptophyta; class Magnoliopsida; order Poales; family Poaceae; genus Brachypodium; species Brachypodium distachyon. The sequence continues at coordinate 44,861,613 of NC_016134.3, read as the reverse complement.
TCATTGTGTTTCAGAGACATGTTTGCGAATTGTGAATCAAGGTCTCTGCTGTTACTACGACTGTGGGTAGGAGCTTGCTGCTGCAGTATGTGCTGCTGCTGTTGCTGCTGCTGTTGGAACAATGATCTAAGACGACCTATTTCCCGCTCAAACATCTCCTGTTGAACTGCATGAATGAAGGAAACAAATTCAGATCGTCAATCATTTAATTGTTTCTGGGAAAAAAAAATCTTATGTAGCACTGGATGAACATAAGAGTCATCTCCACACAAAAAAAGAATATGTTGAACATTTCTGCTGAACTGTATCACTGAAATTCAAAAATTCTAGATAATCTCATTTTTCACATAAGACTGAAATCCCGTAAGTCTTCTATTGAGAGAAAATTTTCTTCGTTGACCACTGTATTTTAGCAGAGCAATGGGATTACACTATTCACAGCATGTGTCCATTAAATACATCTCGTAATGTTTTATCCCACTTATGAAAACTAAAGAAATTGTCATCATGTAACAGATGGAACTAAGCATATGCCGCTGCCTTAGGAGGTTTTCAATTGACTACAGACTATTAGTAGGAAATAAGAGTATTTAATCAAAACATGGCATCCTCGTATTAAGAGCTCCATTCTGAAGTCAATAGAAGCAATTTGATCTTACAGCTGAGGGTAGGAAATGGAAATCATGGAAAAATAAACTAATTTATGCAACACAGGTAAATACTAGTAAGCAAAGTGAAAGAAGCTCTTCAGGTTGCAACAATAACACAATCTGCAACAAGTAGCTAATATCATATTCCTTGTCGATCACAATGATCAGGGTTAAACAAATGTTGTTCGCCAAACTCATATAGAGATTAAAGTACCCTGATTGCAAATATGTAAATAAGAGAATCTAAGTATTGGCAAAAGAAAGCCTCAAGGTAAAAGTTACTTGCATTGGAAAATATTATCAAAACAGCATGCATACAAATACTTACCCCGTTTAATTACATGCTCCTGTGATAGACTCTCAAGACGTTGTTTCAACGACTTGTTCTCCAGGTCTAACATGATATTTTGTTGACCAAGAAAATCCATTTCAGCAGAAACTTCTATCCCTTGTGTCTGCAAATATTAATAAACTGAGTGTTTTCATACATGTTTAACATAAAACTAACTTCTGCACGAGAAGATTGATCTGGTTTCTGGTCTACTTCAATAATAACCTGTAAGGCTTGAACTCTTCTCTCGAGTTCTGCAATATACTGGAGCTTCCGGACACGAGACCTCTGAGCATATTGCCTGTATGGACATGAAATAAAATGATAAAGGTGTGTGACATGGAACTTCAAGGTTTATCAGTAATTCAGTGCATAGAAACTTGAACGCCAGATATGATGTCCAGGTGTTTTTAAGACACCTCATCCTTTAAACAGATGCAGAACTAATGGGATTCTCTACATGCTCACCACTTTAATTTAATGTGCATTCAGATATGCACCTACTGTGTAACAGTGCATTCAGATTGCAAAAAAAATCACACATGTATACGGCATGTAATTCCTTTAAAAAATCCACTTAGAGAGCTCGAGAACTTATGTTGGATTTCCATTGCAATCACAGATGCTACAAGCCTACAGTCAATACAGCAGTCAAAGCTCTAATCAGATACGTGGGTATTCAGTAAATGCATCAACACATCTGAGGTATGCAGGTCCTCTTTAACAGCATTCATTTGTATCGGATACTCAAACACTGTAAGCGAGGTCAAGTTTGTGCATAATATGGAAATGCAGCATGTAAGCCAATGTACAACAACTGCGGCTTGCAGACTCACAAGCCGCTGCACGGTTACATTGTTAGGTAGCAGTTATTAAACTTAATTGTATTGGTTACTTAAACAGTGAAATAACATAAGGTAGGCCACACAAATTCATAACATGAAAATGCAGTATCAACAACCCATTTGCTTAATTGTCTTGCCAGGATTGGTGGTTCACGCACATGAAATTCTATGAAACTAACATGATTATTACAAGTGATAGTGAAGGGCACAAAATCGATGAAACTCACTGTTTGGCTCGCTTGGTGTCTGCCTCTGACTGAGAGTGCCTTAGGTGCGCATCGCCCTCGTTTCGCTCTGTTCCGATCATCTGATCATGAGCAGAATCAACATGTCCTTTCATGTCCACACCGTTCAGCACAGCACCATGATGCATGACATTCTTCTCCCTCACCGGCAGCGGCATGCCAACGCCCTGTAGGAACATCTGCCTGGGATCCCACGGCAGGCCCTGCGGCTGCGGCTGCGGCTGCGGGCGCCCAAATGAGTTCTGCTCCGGGAAAAACTCCGGTGCACGGCCCCAAGAACTAGGCTGTCCTCCTCCCCTTATCCCATCAAACACATTGTCGTAGGTGCCAGCGGAGGAGGCGGCAGCGGCCGCGGCAGCACCGTCGAACAGCGTGAACGAGTCGCTGGACGACCTGCGGTGCCCGGGACGGCCGTGCGGCCGTGCCGGCGAGTCGGGCTCGTCGAGCAGGTCATCAAGCCACGACGGCTGTTCGTCGACGAGGACGCTCTCCGAGGACGTCCGCTGGTGGCCTTGGCGGTGGTGCGCGTCCCGCGGCCGCGCGATCGGGCCGAGCTCGGCTTGCGGCGAAGGGGACGCCGCCGCGGCCGCCACCGGGAAGGGGATACGCGGCGGCAGCAGTGCCTGCTTCTGGAGCCTCCCGTTTGCCATCGTGGCCAAACTGCACAGAATTGCAAAACAAATTAGAGAATTGAGAAATTTAACACTACATCACGGAAAAAAATAATCCAATTGAGGTCGGATTCCTGCGGCTCCAGGGCAGATCTCGCCCAGGACGCCCCGTAGTTGCAAAGAATCAAATTCCAAAATTCACATCAGGGATGACATATCAGCTGTGGGGGCTGAAACCATCGAATACTTGCAAGGGGGTGCTCGAGATTTCCAGAGAAACGGAAATGATTAACAAATCGAATTCTGACAAGATTTTGCCGAGGAACTAACAGATTTCCCTGGGAGGGAAGAATAAGGGATTGCAAAAGGGAGCAGAAAGCCAATTGGAATTCCACGGATTTCAGCCTGGTCAAGACTGAGAAATCCGTACAAGAACCGCAACCAAAAATAGGCTTAATAACAACAAATCAAAATCCAACAGGAACATGTACCAATTCGGCCGCGACACCAATGCGTGGCCGCCCTCCTCGATTGATGCGCAGATCCAAATACTGATTCCAAATCAACGATTCCCTCTCCCCCGCTCTCTCCCTCTCCTAATCTTGGGGAAGGGGTGATTTGGAGCTTGAGGCACGAGGAGAGAAAGAGGATAAAAGGAGAAATAGATTACGACGACAGACAATGAGACGAGTCAAATAAGCGTCGCTACTATTTATAACGGCAACAAATTTTAGACTTTTAACGGCTAGGATTGGATTTAGGCTGGGCAGAAATGGGACAGATGGATCACTTTATTGCCGTTGGATTGTAATTGATCGTTGGAGCCCAAAGGAAGATATCGCCGATGGTTGTTGCAGGGGAAGAATGCTTCCGATAAGCCTGTCTTTTTCTTTAATTAGCAGGAGAGCTTCTAAAATTTCATTGCAGAAGAAGAGGCCGATGGTTTGATTTTTGGATTACAAGGTATTTAGCTTTGGTCTTTATGTTATACTGTACGGAGTACCATTATGTTATACGCCGTAACACTGAGCCTAACCATTATAAGCAAAAATCAAAAGCCACCGGTCAAGCCTAACCAAAGTCACTGGGTTTAAGAAATTACGGAAATAACATGTTTGCTAAACACCGGTTTTTGTATTTTCATAGAATATTTGTTTGGCTCCTACGTAGAAGTATGCATTGCTTTCAACTTGCCACACTATCACAAAAAAATTATTGGGGAAGGAAATAAAAACGGAGACATAAAAAATTTGAGATGCGTATAATTTCTCTGGAGCCACTGATTATTTCAAATTGGGAAGATACTGCAAATTGTGTCGTAGGATATTCTAAAAAACCGTACATTATGAAACGGAAAATGCTCACCCGCACGCATGTGCAAAGCTGTTTGCTTTGGTACATGCCGACGCGGTTTTGTCGACCTGTCTGGCCAACTGCTGTTCCAAGTGGAAACGGGAAACAACTCAAGACCCAGCTGCAATACAGACGACAGCTCAGCCTCTGCTGTTTTTTTCTTAACCCCAAAACACCTTTTGTTTACAGCAACCACCCATCCGTCCAACGCAGCAGGCAGTCCAAACACACAGAAATGCTGCTCAGCCCAAGGCCCATTATTACTATATCCATATGCACAAGAGGCCTCTCTTTCTTTGTTCTCAAAAAAAAAAAGAGGCCTCTCTTTCTGAAATGCATCATCCACAGAACAACTTGTCTTTTCCAGGAAAAGATATGTGATGAAAGAAATCTCTTTTCCTGGCTAGAAAAACAAGAAGACATCTTTATAGAATGGAAATGGCAAAAGCTAGGCAGTGGCCGGATGATTGGCGCCACTCTTATATCAAGAAACATCATATCATGTGATGTCAAAACTGAATCTTGTAATAACATCCTTAAAACTAAGCCCTCTTTGCTAGAAGAACTACCGCCTGAGTGCATCCTGACAGACATACATACAGGAATTCTATACAATTCAAAACCCTAGATCTGATGGTGCTAAACGCTTGCAGCACGGCATTGGGGTCCCTCCTCTTACTCCTATCGGTTTAGTTACTCCTCTAATGAGTCGGTGTCAAACTGTTGATCGCCTTTGTCAGTCGGCGGCGATCTTCTCCTTAGCAAGAACTGGATCAATGAGACAGCCGCGAGCAGAGCTATTTCCACATGGTCTGATGTGCTGGTCTTAACACTGAGCCGGCCTAGCTTTCTGTTGTTTATGTTGGCGCTGACTGACAGCTTCGATCCACGGCCCACCCGGAAGACTGACTGAAGATTGGCGCTGATCACAGTGTCTTTCTCAAAAGACAGAGCAGTGGCCGCGATGGTGGTACTCCCTTCTCTCACAGGGTAGTCTTTTCCCCTTACGGTTACTTCCAGGCCACCTCCATCTGCCACTTGTCCACACCCAACCATCCTCCCAGCATTGGCTACCAACTGAACTCGTTTCCCAATGATGATGGAGTCTTCTAATTTGGCCCCAGAAAAATACTTTGACCCAAATTTAGTTACAGAAATACCTCCTCCAGTGGTGTTCCAAGGAAAATTGCGGTACTTGGCATCTCCATGGACAGTACAAACCAAATCCTTGCTTGCTGTTTGCATATCCATTCCCCCCATCAAGGAGTAGCCTCTCTGATCAGTATAGCTTACTGAACATTCTGATTGGATATACATGTCTTCTTTGTCCTTCCTCATCTGCCCTGCAATTGATGAAGAGATGTTCCTTTTCAACTCATGAGATGATTCAAAATTGATCCCATCAAACCCAATATCATGGTCCCATCCTTGGGGATCCAAAACTGGTCTAAACAACTGATCATTAGTTATAAGGTGACGGTAGCGGTGTGCTGGATAATCAGAATCAAAGTTTAATGGGATTTCCATATCTGACATGTGCACAACCTCTGGGGCTGTGCTCTCTTCATAATCATCAGCAACTCCATATGATGCTTCGGTACTTTGAGCTTCAGCAAGCTTTTGCCTCCTGATTCCCTCCTTCCACTGATGTTTCAGGTATGAAGTCTCACGGTAGTCCAGTTCATCAAGATATGCAGTTTTCTGTTCTTTGGTCAATTTTTCATATTCAGATTTTTTTAGAACACGGAATGGCGGTAGTTGATCATACTCATCCTCCTCATCTGATAGATCAGTCATCTCATTGTCAATACTGTCATAACTGGATGACGGATAAGGTTTAAGGAGTGATGAAAGAAGATGAGGCAGCGAAGGTAGCCTGGTATTTGCATGTGACAGCAGGAAGCTATCTTGAAACTTAAGTAAGGAATTTGCATCTGCTAACAACTTGGTTGCTCCACAAAACAGCAAAAGTTCTGATACCCATACCTGCCCATTTGGTAAAACCCTTTCACCTCTGGTGTTCCGTCTGCACAATGGATGATTGTCGACCAAAACAATAGGGTTCTCCAGCTGTGTGTTAGAAGCTGCTACCTGGATTTGACGCTGGACAACATTCTTACAGTAACGAGTGTAGGCATCATATTCCAAAGGATAACCATCTGGTCCTTCAGGAGGAGATGAGGAACAGTGAGTCATCACAAGGACAGTGTTGAACCATATCGAAGAACCCAAGATATCAGTTATAAGCTTCAACAGCGGGTAGTCACTGTATTTGCTATTAATATGGTCAATTCGCTCAAAGTACAAGACGATATCAGGCGGTGATCTTTTAATGAAACGCTTGACAGCATGCAAAATCTTCCTGTTCCTTCGTTGGCTATGGTAATGAGGCGTCAGACCAGGGGTGTCGATAACTGTAACTCTTACTCCTTTGATAGTTCCATCAACCATCTTTATCCTATTAGTCGCAGGGGCAAGTGCATCGGTAGCAACCTTTGTTTCATCAAAAATGGAGTTTACTGTGGCACTCTTCCCCACACCAGTCTTTCCCAGAAGAAGAACTCGCAATGGGAGGTCCAAATCTGGTCCACCGGGTGCTTCATGCTCTGCTGCTATAACTCTGGCCTTGTTCATAGCAAGGTTGGTTCTCCTGGCATCAGATTCTCCAGCCTTGATCAAGTTGGCAAGCTGCAGTCTGTACAGTACCTGTGCAACTACATTGGTATTGGGTGGCACTCCAGTTCTGTGCACCAGCCGTAGAAACTTAATTTGAAGCGCCTCAACTTGCATTAGTGGATCTGGCTTACTGTTATCATGGTCTGGGTGAAGAGGGCCAGAAGAAACTGCACCATCCTGTGAGTTCGATGTGACCGCTGATGCAGCATGGCTATCATTGGAAGGAAATCTATTGGCAGACACTGTCTCTACAAACTCGCTTTCTGTTGTACCTGGAATACAGAATTCAACAAGTGAGGCACTCCATTTAACATTAACATTTAACAGGAGGATAAAACTATAACAAAACTGCCCCGAATCTCACGAAGGCAAGAATTGTCTCTACATAATAGTAACATCATAAAATCAGCAACTGGCAAAAGGACCTTCGGTTAAGAAAATAAAAATCAGCAACAGCAAGTGAACATCCCCTAAACTTACAAGTTCTCATCAGGAGCATACATTAGAACAGCAGAAACTTGAACCAACTAAAAATGAGACAAAATTGCATGCGATCAGTGAAGACAAAGAGGCTTAATTAACCCAACTAAATCCTAAAACACGTTTAAGATCCCGATAGCACCAACTACTCGATCCCGACCAACCAGACAACACTCCCTTCCAGCACAGCACGCTGAACCAAGAAAACAGGGACCATGATAATATATACTCATAAGGTGAACTAGGCAAACGGGAGTAGTACCATCATTAACACCGCCCTCGGATGCGCCTGCGCCGGGGCCGGAGATGGCGAACGGCCTCGCGGACAGCAGCGACGACCCGAGCCGGTACGAGATCCAATCCCTGAAGTTCAACATCATCCTTCACCTGCATGAGGTGGGGAGGAACCAAATCAGGGCGATTCTTAATTTCTCCCCTCCCGAAACCCGCAACAAATCTTCCCCTTCCCCTCCCCTGCTGCTCCTTCTTGCTGCCCCCATGAATTGACCAGGCGCATGTACCGAAAGAAGAAGAAGAAAAGGAACCTGGCGGTTCCGGGCTGAGGGATGCGGGCGAGGGTACCTGGCCGGAGACCCACGGCCGGACGCTCTGCGGCGTTCTTGCGAGGCGACGGATGGATAGATGTCGTTGCTGGAGATGTGCTTTCTTTTCTTCTTTTTTCGTTCTTGTTTGTATTTTTGGAGGTTTTCCTTTTCGTGTGGCAGGAGACAGGAAGAGACCGTCCAACCGGACAAGAGGGACGTTTTGTCACGCCTGCCAAGAAATGGGTACACCTGTAATTCGATACGACACTGAGCATCTTTTGCAATCTGAACATGATTCAGTTTACCGAATCACGAAAATTCATTTTCGCGCAGGTCGGCGCAGATCAGATATTGAAAATGCAAACAAAAACACATTTAAACAACACATTCCAGATGAACACATCACATTGCATACGATTTTCACATTACGATGTTTTTTTCCAGTCGAAGTCCTACACAAAAGACCGGTGCGTTTCGTTCTCGTGGAGGCTTGCCCTCGACTGCTGCTTAACTAAGCACATGGTGGAGTCGTCAGGGCCGTTGGAGTCCTCGGCGAGGCTCTCCCAGTCGATCTCATCGTCGTCGCCATGGGGGGTGAGGGCGGTAGGGCCACCGCCATGGCAGGCCGCATCGCCGGAGGACTCAGGCCTCCTCCCTCTCATAGTTCATATAATTGCAAACACCAACTAATCCATGCACCTAGGAAGGGCTTAGTTGCGTAGATTCAGCGCCTGACAGATCGTAGAATTGGTGATCTCATAATCCATAGAACCGCAACCAACTAAGCCAGGCACCTAGGAAGAGCTTACTTGCCCAGCAGTTTGTAGATCAATTGGAATTTTGCTGGACAGACGATGCCACAAGTCTCGATGGAATTGAGGCATTAAAAAATTCTGAAGAAGAGCGAAATGATACGATAATATTGATATGTCTGGTAGAGGGTAGGGATTTTCATTCCAAGCTTACTGCAAGGTTGACATTGGTTCTAGCACATGCTACTGATACTTGACACCTATAAAGGTTCAGGTTTCCTAATCACGGACATAAAACCCCCATAAAGGTTCAGGTTTCCTAATCATGGCACTTTAGAAGCCGTTGCCCAGAAGGATCATCTCAGACATTCGTTCTGAGCTGGAAATGTACGGTGATCTTCACGAGCTTTGGCCCCAAAGGTGCCTGGCTTGTGTTTCTCCATCAGACTAGTGACGGCGGCATCAAGCTCCTTCTCCAGCTCCAGCTCCTTAGCCATATACTCTTTCTTGAGCTTCACCTTCTTCTCCTCATGGGCTTTAATGAGTTCATCTCTTTCAGCCTCGAACTCCTCCACATCCTTGACCTGGCTATCTATGAACCACTGTATCTGTTCTTTCCTGCACAGCATAGAATGGATTAAAATAGATGACGTATCACTATTGCAGAAGACTGGTGCATGACATTGTTGAAGGAAATAAAAACAATATTGCACAATTAAGACATTCATCTGGAACTGGAACATTCCCATCCCGATCAAACATTTCATGATTAGCTACATAGAGGAATTATTAATCCACGCATTTTTCATGATGTGGACTGGTACACAACCAAGTACCAGTTACGCACCTTAGTCTACGATTTTCAGTAGTCCCAGAATCCACATCACACTGTCTAGCCTTTGCACGCTCCTCCTGTAGCAACTTCTCAAACTTGCTCTCTTTCTCCTCTGTGGCCTTGTGAATGTTTTCGATCTGATCATGGAAAAATTTCTCCTGAGACTTCATCTGCAAATATAGAAACTCAAGGTGACCAAAAGGTGATAAAATCAAACCAAGGAAAGGATAACGCAAGTCAAAATGGCAGTTCTGCATTGCAGAAAGCTGACGCTCACAGCAGATTTAATCAATGTTGAGAATGCCTTGCGTATGTGTGTTCGCAGAAAATATATAAGATTAGTGTAACCTTCAATCAGATTACCTCTTCTTCGTATTCTGAATGCTTCTCTTTGGCTTTACGCCTGACAAAGATGTTCTCTTGCATAGTCTCCCGAAGTTTCTGGGTAACATTACCCAGGGTTTCTTCTACTGCTTTAGAGTGTTGCTGTGTCTTCACCACCTTGTTCTTCAGATAATTTAGTTGTTGGTTCTCTTCGCTCATTAGTTTCATCTGCTCCACTACCATCTCATTATGAGATCTCATCTCATATTTAAGGCGGCTTTTTCCTGAAAAGTATAATAAAAATTTATTTTGGCTGGTGTTCATTAAACTTGGAGGCACATTTTCATAATCATGCTGCACATGCCCAGTTCATTAATCATATTAGAGCAGAAAATCCTTCGGCACATGCACTTTAATATGACAAATACCATAACAAATGTAAGACAACAATGTGGCATAAAAAGGCATTGCTTTGATGAATAACAAGTTAAGAAGCAACCAACAAGAAGAGAATTGCACTGAACATAAATGAATATTTAGAGTGACCCGTCTGGGGAACAATAATAAACCTGACGGTGTTTCTATTAAATTGATACATAAACCAGAGGGTGTTTCTATTAATTGGTACATATTTTTAAACAAAAAAAATCATAACAATGGCATTATGTTTCACCAAGCCCCAAGAGTATAAATTGCCACAGGGATGCAAAATCTATGCACTGTTAACAATGAAAGGATGGTATGCTCAAATGAAAAACAAGAGATCAAAAGCAAAGACCATCTCATCTGAATGATAAACAAAGGGAAGCAGAGATCTATCGCTCGTCCAAGCTAGCCATTGTATATTGGCACTTAATCAAGTATAAATAGAGCTGCCTATCTTATGGACAGAATTGGTATCTTATTACTAATACAAATTAATAATTAAAAGATCAGGCACTCCAAAGTCCAAACAATCACACGATAGTACCATAATGATAATGCTACCCTACCGACAAGGTCCATGTATTGAAATGCATGTGTGAAGTATCGACCATGTAAACATGTCAATGCAAGAGAACAGAAATATGCAGGAGCTTCACATGTATGTCATGTTACATTCGTCGCAATCATCATTAGTGGCAGAGAATTAGGCAACAAAAAAAATTAAAGGTATGAACAGTAAGTTTAACATTATACCTTGGCAGTGTCTATTGAAAGTCTCCATGTCTTCTTTGCTGGCCAAGAAACCATACAGTTGCCTTTTCCCACCTGGCAAGAACGAAACCCTGCGAAGTTGCCATGCGTCCCTATCTGTTCTTTGGGCAACGAAGTGCTTATGCAGTCGTTCTGCCTCCATATATCCCACTGCTGAGCTTTCAAATATCAGCACACTCATGCCACGGTGCCCAGATGGACCATAGGCATGGCGTGCTTTACTCGCAGAATATTCACTGAAATAATCAAGAAGCTCTTGGTTGCCCATGCCTAACCACTGGAAAGCATCAAAGAACAGCGAAAGATCCAATAAAACAACATTAAACCTTGAACAATTGTCTTAAACAGATATTCTTTTACAAATGCAACATACCATATAATTATGAACTTTTTTTGCGAATAACATATTTATGAACTTCAACTGACTCGCCAACTAGTCAACACAGTAGAAACACATTTTCATGTTCTTTCACATCAAAGCATAACTGAACCAAGTCAACACTCGACTAGTAGAAACACATATTTCTGTTCTTTTACATTAAATCATGAGCACACGCAGATTATAATAAATAACAATTACAACATGTTAACCTCAAATTACAATAAAGTTGGATGTGTCAGATATAAGTTTAGATATTGCTGAAGAAATACAGGTGTAAAGTGTGATCATAATTCAAGGTAAAGAGAATCCAGGTACAACAACACTTCAAATTAAACATCCTTAAGAAAAAGGTTACAACCTACCATGATGGCGATATATGTAAACAACATCAACTTCAAGTAGAGAAGATACTTGAAGATACAACGCTAAATAAAATAGAAGGCAAATTATGTGTTTGCAGTGCTAAAGAAAGATAATATATCACCTTATCATCATCGTCCTTCTCCAACAGTGTGTTCATTACAATCACCATTGGCGGCCACACTATCTCCCGATCAGTGCTTTCTCGCAATCCTTTCCATTTCCCAAATTGCTCACCAGATGGCACCACCGAAGATCCCCTGCGGGACATCTCCTCTTCTAGTAATGCTGCCAATTCTCTGTGGAGCTTAACCCTTTTAGAACCCTTTGTTCTAGCATGCGTCACCAGAGGTTGTAGGCCTTTGAACCAATCAATTGCCCCAGGTCCATTTTTGCATGCCGGACAATGCCACTGCCTAGAGTTTTCATGTATCTGCTCCACACTAAGGGTACCAAAGACTTCAAAAAAACTTTTGAACCACTTGTTCATTTTTCGAGTCTCAAAACTTTTTTCACTTGCATCCGAATCGTACTCATCACTGATATCATCATCATCGTCTTCATCTTCATCTGATGTATCACCTTCAGCATTGTCTGTCTCAGGGTTTAAACCACATGAAGGAACATCATCCATGCTGCTTTCAGGACCAGATGGGCGAGACCTAGATGCCCACTGCCAACCATTTGCTAGAGGTGGAGCCACAGCTGAGTTTTGTGATTGGAATTCTGGTTGTGATGGTGGCCTGGGATTACCTCTGGCAGCAGGCCTACGGTCAGAAGGTTGAGCCCAATTGTTTCCCGAAGGGCGTGAAGACCCATTTCCATTCCAAGCTTGCCGTGCTGTAGTAGGAGGAGCATTTGAGGAGGAACTCCATTGTGCCCATTGTCCCCTTCCAGCTGCTTGCCGTGAATTCCTCTTCTTCTCAACAGTCTCCCAACTACTCCCTGCATACAAGACAAAATTATGCATGATTAGATAGCAGTCTATAATTTTTTTAACATAGGATGACAAGAATTAAAAAGGCTGCAGCATACAAATAACATGTGAAGGGTTGCACTAAACTACGGACTTACAAGCAGAAGATGTTGTACAGCTACCAGACTTTTAGCAGTAAGCAAATACATGGTTACAAACTTACAACTGTTGAGTGATGTATACATGTATCACAAGTTGGTATTTGGTTGCAAGCCAGTGTTTGGTTCGTAACCATGGGTTAGTCCCATAAAAAAAAAATCTTGGTTCAGTTCCATACATTAAAGAAAAAAGGCGTGGCAAGAATCCCTTTAGGCATTATTCTCTTGGACACAGTTTTGGTTAGTTAGACAAATTGTTTGATAGGCTCTGGCATACTCAGGTTATAAAGCAAAGATACACCATCAGAAACTGGTAGATGAGCATGATAGAGGATAGGGCATAATAGCGTTGAGAAAAAAGCAAGACAAGCAATCAAACAGTCCATTTGTTAGCACAGTGGCACTAAGCAAAACAAACAAAAACATATCACAAAACTCCATCAGAATGTGCACTGTCCAGTTTCCCACTTCCAATTTTCAGTCATTACAGCTTGGAAAAGAAAGGGAATCAGCAAGAAAAACACAGACAAGTTTTTTGCCTGATACCAAGCAAAAACAAGAACCAGCCTGCAGCTAAGCAGACCAGTTAGGCAATAACCAGAAGTGGACTATTTGTAGATTCAGGGCCAGTTCTGGTTTTACACTTCAGAACAGATCTCATTATCTACAATTCTACATGCACTTAGGCAATCAAGCAATAGTAAATTAGTAATCAAATTTAGTATGGTAAAAAAATAACCACAGCATTAAGCCCCCTGGAATAAAAAACACAAAGACTGGATCAAAAAATTATAATGCTGATCAACAAAAAGAGAAGCAACAACAGGGGGCACTTTCTTTTTACAAATAAAAGGCGACCCTCTTAGTCTTATAGCTAGATGTGATAATTCCCTGTCATACTAATCATTCGTATAATATTAAAACAAAAAAGTTCCAAAGTATTAAACCGCTTTGAATCAAAATTAGATGAAAGAACAAGCATTTTAAAAACCCTTCATGGCCATCCGATTTTATTGGTTGATTGCGCCAACGTAGATCTTAACCATACCAAACTAATTAGACAACACATTAGAAGCACCAACCTATAATCTAAGCGAGTGAACCATAGCAGAGTGCTCCAAGCAAGTTGCAAATAGAAGCAACGCATTACTAACAAATAATGGGCAGATGAGACGTATAACTGGCACATATCATCACTAAATCAAACCAAAAAAAAACCCCACATATATCACCACCCAAAACAACCAGTAGATCCTCGTCTCTAATTTCGTATACCCGGAAATATTCTCTTCATACGAATCACAGGGAACTAATACGAATCACAGGAACTAAGCAAAACCCCACCAAATCAAACCCAAACCCAATAAATCAACAACCGAACAAACCAAAAGCCCTAAGAAAAAGCTCTCAAGGAGATGGAGCGAACAATCGATGCAAACTAACATCAGAGAGCTCCAGGCAACACTCAACGAGACAACCAAATCCGAACCTAAACGAGGCAGCATTAACCCCTCCTCCCCATTCCTCATCCCGATCGAGCAAAAACAAATCACATGGACCAATCCACCTCACCCAAACGACCAATCCAAACCCCGCAAAGCGCGATCCCCGACGAACGATACACCGGAGCACAGACCCGCACCGAACAAAAAAGGGTAACCGCGAGGGGCAAAACCGCCCACGACCCCTTCAACGAGCAGACATTGCAGGAACCGACCATATACGCAGGTAAGCAAGGTGAGGGGAGAGGAAGGGGGGAGGTCACCAGAGCTGTCGCCGTTGCCTGGAGGCCAGCCGCCGCGGCGATCGCCGGACATCGCGAGGGTTTGGGCCGCGGCTCGCGGAGTGGGGGTTTAGGCGGAGTCCGGAGAGAGAGGGAGAGGTGAGGATAAAGGGAAACGGGAATCTCTCGGATGACCGCAGGAGGACCGATGTGATATATAGCGGGAGGAGGCGAACCGGCCCGGTGAGTGGGCCGTATCCTCACCACGAGGAGTGCGCGCACCGCCCAGACACAGATTGCTCGTTTCCCAAGCCCGCTTCGAAATGCCCGAACGTACCCTCACACTGACCTGCTGGGACCGAAGGGGTCAGTTGGTTTGATGCAGTGGTCGCCTCTCGTGGGTTACCTTTCTCTTTGGTACTATACGGGAGCGGAAGAGCATGCGGCCTGCGTGCCGGGCCCCACGTAAAATGCGTGGTGGCCCGTCTGCCTGCCTGGTGGGGACCACTCTTCCATCGGGAACCAACTGGTGGAGGCTGGTCTGGCCACCACCTAGTCAACGCAGAAGACCCGGGGAGGGCTGGCCCACCCGTCAGTGTCTCTAAGCTGGCTTTTGGATGTCCGTGGCAGCGTTGAATTTGTTCTTCGTCCCGGCTCTGGTAAACCGCGTTGGTGATGAATCGAAGGTGAGCTCTGGTAAACCGGATCATTCATTCATTCATTCATTCATCGTTTTCTTTGGACCGTCATTCATTCATTCGTTTGTTGAATTGTGTTGAGAGTCTTGAGCATGTTCCTCCTTTCACGATGTTGGTAACACGATTGGGAAAAGATCGAAGAGGGGTGTTGCACGTGAGCTTGCAGGGAACGTGTGAAGCGGTCTCGCGTGCGGCGCGTAGTTGCATCGAGTTACTGAATACTCACAAGATCGCTATCTTTGTTATTAAGAAAAAGATCTTCTATAAAAGCCGAACAATCTCGAATAGTACATAATGACGCTCCCTGTGGGTATGATCTTGGCTTTTATGCTCGTGCACGATATAGTCTGTGGTAGGAACTACTCGGGTTGAGGGTTCTAGGCTCGAAAAATTATGCACGATCCGTATTTACTTTCAGTTGGACCGTATCCACGAACCCTTGCAGTGTTAAAAATGGTCCCATAAATTCAGAAATGATTTTTGTGAACCGTGTGTCTTCTATCTAGTACGTTGTTTGCACAAAATCCTGATTGTATGAAATCTTGTACAATTAATAGGTGCCAAACAATTGCTTAGGTGCAGCTACACAAAATCAAAAGATGAAATGTATGATACTTTCCTAGATTTGTACTCATATAAATGACTCAATTGACGATGACGGTCCGTCATCTTTGGACCGCTTGACTTTCTTTTCGCGTCATCTTGTTGATGTACCACACCGAGTTAAGGTGGAATAAACAATACTCTTTCCATTCCATAATTTTTGTTTCAAAATTGTCAAAAAATGAATGTATCTATTTCTAAAGAATGTCTATATACATGTAATATTTCGACAAGAACTATGAAACGGAGGGAATACTTTCATTTTGTTAACATGCTTTTTTTTAGTTTGCAGCAATTGCACGGATAATATGAGATGATCCTTAGCTAGATAGAGAGATAACTACGATACTAACCACCCGATCCATGCTTGATTCCTCGTGCATTCCACTGTATTCTAGTCCTGTATATTGTAATATGAACTATGTGTGTCTTTTAACTAGTTTAGTTAGGCATAGTTGATCGTTGTTAGACGTTATTGTAAACATTGATATTCATTCAATTGAAAAGAACTTCTCTTCTCTCATCGAATGCACAAAGTTGCTATCAATGCCCTCGCTTCAAAATTTATGTGTGCAATTCCTCTCTTTTTTCAAGAAGCCCAAATCCATATATTAAATCAATCAACCATTACAGAACCACCTTTAAATTAAAAGAAAATTACACGTAGGTTTTTATAGGTAAACGTCGTTGTCTTCCTTATGCACTAGCCGGTGGCGCGCCGTGAGCGAAGCTCGATGCTGTCTCTGGACCTCCGAACCATGTCGGAGCCAGGAAAACGTTGTTGACGTAGCTGTCGGGAAGTCGTCGGTTAGAACCAGAAGATGCCAACGACGGTTCTCTGAGAAACATACCATCGTCCAGGAAAAGAATGCGAGGAAGAAGGTTGGATGACCATTTCAGATCCGGCCATACGCATCTGAGAAGACCTAGTCTCGCTAACCCCACTATGAGGTTGAAGCTGGCCAATCCTTGCCGATCGAAAAAGTAACCAATAAACCGAGATGTGTAGATTACCTGCAAATCACAAACACGAAACTAGATCCATCACTTCAGAAAGAGCAGCGACCAACCACCCCGTACTACTCAACGCCATTGCCGAGATCGCCATCGAGGAGTCGGAAGACTCTTTTTTTGAGAAACGGAAAGACTTTATTTTTGATCCGCACAGTGCCACAATCACCATCATCGCGCCGTTGTTGGTTGAACAAACCCTAACTTGCAACACCAAGCGTAGAGGAGACGGAAGCGTCGTTGCCTGCCGGCCGGCCGTCCGGGAGCCAGATGCGATCTGCTTTGGAGGCGGCGGCCGGGGCACGGGGAGCTAGCCGTTCATCGTGTTGCTAATGGCACGGCAGACCGACTAGCTTAGCTACTCTACAAATCAAAGTTCACAACTCATGCCACCATAGGTGCTCCATTCTATCCTGCACTTGCTTGATATTGCGCATAATTCGATTTCAGTTTCTGAAATTCCAGACAGAATTCATGGCCGAAGGAACAAGTGTTAGCAGGCCGACCCTAGAGTATAGTGGACCATAGAGCCAAGCCCAAGCCCACTTGTATATACCAGCAGGGTCGGAGTCCGATCCACATCCCCAAGTCGCCTACTCCACTGTCTCCCTCTCCCCCGAATCTCCCTCACCCGAGAGAAGGGGAAAGAAAAAAAATCAAAAAAATCTCGCCGCCGACCACCGCCACGGCGCCGGCCATGTCGGTGGACGCCGCCGTCCCGCTCCTCCGGCCGGAGGAGCGGGCCAACCTCCTGCCCCTGCTCGCGGCCGCCGCGCGCCCGCTGGGCGACGTCGTCGCCGACTTCCTCGCGCGCTTCCCCCGCGAGCGCCGCCTCCGCGTCGGCACCACGCTCTGGTTCCTACTAGAGGCAAGCCACGACCTTCCGCCCCCCCCCCCCCACCCCTCTCGTACTCCTCCCTTAGCCTCCCCCCAGCTCCTCGCGCCGCGGGAGCTAGCTTGCTTTGGTCGTCAGATTGGGTCGGGGGACCCCGTTGCGGCGCTGTGGATCGGGCGCTAGTTTGGTTTGGTCGGCTTAGAGCCTGTGCTGGGTGGCTAGATTTAGTGCTTTCTGGTGTGTCTGGGTGGCTGCGGGGTTGGCACGATGAATCATGATGCTGAACTTTCACTGGTTGGTTTAGGGCAAAATGAACAAGCCGATGGCTTTGATAAAGCATCGATCTGTGAAGTTTGGATGCCCTGATGCCAGGGTCTTGTCCCCATTAAGCTTGGGGTTGCAAATTGTTTGATCTGGGATGGGGTCGCTGAATTTCTAGATTTACTGGTATTGATTCGGTGGGTGAGTCTTTGAACTTTGTATTTACGCATGGTTACATGTTGTTGGTTTGGTCGGATTTAAATGGATCCATGCATAGTGATAATGTCAGTAGTCGACCTAAGACTTCATTTTGAATTTACAGCCATGGCTGCCTAGTGTTGTCTAAAGTTTTTTTTATTGCCGAGGTTTAGTATTCCATTGCACCGCGACAGCTTGCCTCACGGTACAATCAAGCAAACACCTAGTGTTTTCAGAAGGAATTTGCAATGAGCGGCTCACGTAGAATCCTGAAATGTATTTGAACTGAATTGTCAGCACGTGCTATCTACCATAGCAGCTATAGTGTGGATTGAGCCTCTTTGATATTGCAATTATCTGGGGTTCTGCGGTAGCTGGAAGCTACTACGTAGTGACTACGACAGACCCGTAAACGTAATGCCTGTTTGCAATGTTTCCAAGGATATGTTATTAATAGATATGACCATACTAGGAGATATAATATGGATTTGTCTGCTCCTTTGAGATTGTGTGTTTCACAGGACAAATGAAATTGGAAGTTTGATATATTATGTTATCCTTTGACTAGGACAAGAAGATGCTTCATCCCACAGGTCGTTTGATTGCATTTGCAATTCTCCATCAAAGTTATTCCTCACAGCCAGTAAATCCATATGTTGCTCTGTTATTAAATGTAAGTTCAAAGCCTCTTTTTTTCTGGTTATTTGTGGTTTGGATCATCATGGACAAGCTTCCATTCCCTCCTCCAACAAGCATTAAACATCAATGAGTGAACTTTCAAGCTTTTTTATATGTTCATGGTTGCTAAGACATGAATCATAACTTTTATATTGTTTGTTTTAACTCTTGAAGTTATAGATGTTGCGCAGTACCATCAAATACGTTGCCAACTTAGTTTTTGTTATATCTTCTGTTCTGGCAACTAAGTTTTGTTTTCCATTGAATTTATGGCTGTTATTTTGAATCCAAGAAGTTGAGATTTTGAAGTACCTCCTTCAACATTGAGGACAGGTTATTTGCTCACCTAACTTCTGAATCACTTGTAGCACTGAAAAGGGTGTTACATGCCTCTAAATATTGTGTAGATGAGGTCTGAGCTCTTCCTGATTTCCTCATGGGCCACATGCCAATATCACCCTGGTTGGCTTTCTAGCTTTAACACCATCTAAACAACTGGATATTGGGGCACTGTCAACCATGATCTTGCTGCCTTGTGTGCATGATTGAATAAGCTGTGGTTTTGAGTGTCCTACAGTGCTAAGATCAATTGCTTCGTTAAGTATTACTCTGTTTATGGAATTGTGTGGAGCAGAAACATTGATCCTGTAGCATGGTTAATTCCACTTCTTTTCATTAATTGACCCCATGCTGGACAGCTGTACAAGTGCGTAGTGCAGCTTGATTGGATAGCTTTGTACCAGCTGCATCTTTGCTCTATCTGCAGTATTTTTTAATAGGATGGCAACAAGTAATAATTTGATATACTTTTTAAACGTGTTAGCTCTTGAGCTTGTTGGCATTAGATTGATAATTATCATGCTTGAAGTTTTAATTTTTGTTATTCACAGGCAGCTTGTGATGAAACATCAGATAAATCAGAACGTGCATTTGTCCAACTTTTGTTGACTTCGGCCAGCGGAAACAATAACAATGAGGTGTTTTCTCTTGCTCTTTTACTAGTTCATAACACATCTATGATATAATACAAAAATCTAATGCGATATTTGATAGCAATTCCCTTGACTGTGCCTACATACCTCTGCTCATGGAGGGTCCTTGAGCATCCCAACCTTGGACATTTTCTCTTAATTTATCCTTGTTGGCAAGTGTACTTGGTTTATGTATGTTAATTTTGGTCGTGCCTTGTGTTTGTCAGGTGCTGCAACTGTCAGCTGTAGACTACCTAAGTGGGCCCCTTTCTGCATCTCAGGTTGACTGCCAACTTCTGATTTCCTAAAACAATCTGATTGGACTAAATTATAAAAACAGATTAACTCAATATATTAACAGCCTCTTAACTCAGGTCTCATCTGTTTATTTAGGCCTTGTTGCCACGGGAACAGCTTGAGAAGCAATGCTGCGGTGATAGTGTACAACCGCAGCCTCAGGCTAGTAGTTTCAGAAGCGCTACTGTTAGATGTATTATCCCGGATCCAGATGTACCTCAAAGCTGCGCCAATTCTTCGGAGTATGTATGCTCAGCTACCTCCCTGAAATTATGGGGTGCTATGTGGGGTCCATTTATCATGCTTCTTTTTGGACTTTTTCTTATGAAGTTGTTTTTTTATCACATCACGTGCAGGATGTCAGCGCCTGGAAGCATAAAATCTGCTCCTGATGATAGAGATTCTGCTGTTGCTGCTTTACTTCAAGAAAAATCATGCGGAAGATTGGGTCCTCAATGGATACGACCGACACCCCCAAGACTTCATATACTTGACGGAGAGGTAACATAGTTTGCCAAGAGTTGTACTCCCATACCAGTTCTGTTCTAAATATGACTATATTTGTTCTGAAAATACAGCTACAGTGGCTGAATCCAGACAACAATCATGAGCTATTATGGGATTATAGCATGTGTGCTGACACAAGCCGTGGGGCTGCAATCCGGGATCTGATTGCAAGAGCCTTGAAAGGTCCACTTGCACCTGCCCAACAGGAGGTTCTCTGTTCCATTCTAATATTCTTGCTATATTAATTAATTTGAGAAAGGGACAAATGAGTGTTTCAATTAATAGATTGGCAGCTTTAGTACCTTGAATGAGATTATTAGTTTTCTCTTTCTTCCTTGAGGAATCTATAATTTATTCAGCTGATGTTGGATAATTTTATAGCACTATCTCTTTCAGCACCCTCTTTTCTCAGGGACACACACTTATTTGCACACAAAAATATTTTCACATCGTATCACATTGTACAAGCCTAATTTATTCGCAGCTTTTCACAGCAAGTTGTTATAGAACTGGCGAAGGACTCAAAGCTAGTGTATCATTGCGGGATGACGCCCCAGAAACTTCCGGTATCTATACTCCCAGTGTTGTCAATCCTCCTCATATATTTGATTTCTTTGGTTTGATCGAATTATGTATGGTTTCAGGACCTTGTGGAGCATAATCCACTTATTGCTGTCGAACTTCTTTCGAAGCTTATGAACTCTCCTGACATTGCAGGGTATGCCTGTTTGCTTTCTCTGGCATTCTGTTATCACGATTGTCACTTTGCAAGCTTTTTCTTGTCATCTATCTTGGTACTGAACCCCCTCCTTGTTCCAGTTATTTTGATGTTCTCGTGCACATGGAGATGAGCCTGCATTCTATGGAAGTTGTAAACAGACTTACTACTGCCGTGGAACTTCCGACAGGATTTGTTCATGAATACATCTCAAATTGCATCCAATCATGTCAAAACATTAAGGTTTGTTCTTTTGATTCATTCATTTTGAAATTGATGACATAGTGTTAATTAGAGCGATGGCATAAAATGGCTGAATAATTCAAGCCAACGTTTTCTAATGGGAATTTAACCTTGGCTCCATTTTTCCATGCGAATATGAAACCTCTGTTTGTTGATGTGCTTTATTCAGTTGGTTCAGATTATCATGGCCATGGGAATAAGACCCTTGTCTTGTTATGCTAACTAAAGTACTTGCTTAATTGACAGCTATTGTGTATATTGTGGATAATACTTGTGTAGTTGGCAGCTCGTGTTCCATGTTTTGCATGCATCACTGTGAAACTTCTGTGCTTACATAGCATTATATGCTTCTGCCAAACTGACATTTACTCATTTTGGACTTTTGCTGTATGAAGTCTTTCGATCGATTCCTCATGTTGAACATTTGGTCGGTTTAGTCCTTCAATCAACTAGCAGCCTTGACATGGCTGAATGACCACTGCATCTTATATTTTGCTAATTTCCTTAGAGGCTAATTGATGCCTTATGGTCATCTTACTCGGTGAAGTTCCAGCTTTCTACAAATTCCTTAAATATCATAATTTTTTGTGTGCAGGATAAGTACATGCAAAACAGATTGGTGAGACTAGTTTGTGTTTTCCTTCAGAGCCTCATCCGAAATCAGATTATTAACGGTGAGTTTATTGTTGTGTGCTTGTTACTTACAATTTTTTGAATATCATGCTACATGCTAGTTATGATTGTGCATGCTTTCTTCATGCAGTTCAAGATCTCTTCATTGAGGTACAAGCATTCTGCATTGAGTTCTCACGAATAAGGGAGGCAGCTGGCTTGTTCCGGTTGCTCAAATCATTGGAGTGAAGATACAAGTTGTATGTTGTTATTTCCCATCTCTGTATATCAATGTTCTGTCATCTTTCCTAACTCTGTACATCTCGATTCTCATAGTCTCAATCGAAGCATCGAGGACTTCATAACATCATGTTATTCAGTATCTAAGTTTCCATGATTCCGTATTTTTGAAACTTCATGGGCTGTGGTAGTAACAAGTGTTAGAAATAGTCTGATTTTCTTCAATTCAAATTGTCAGATAAACTGGCGGTATCGTTATCGAATGTTTTGGAGTCTGGTTCCAGGCAGTTCCCTGACCACTGTGGTGTTCAAGATCAGACGACGTGTCATTTTTCTTATTGCAGAATACGTGACACCCTCTCTATGACAAGGCACCCCTGTAAGAGTGGATAAAAAGGGCCCAAGAGCAGGTTCAGATAGTATGATATTTGTCGTCGTTCAATATTTAGATCTGTTTGTACTTTGTACACGTTTTCTTTAACGTGACAGATAATAGATGCATGTTTTGGTCTATTATTTGATGGTGTAATCAAGACTACCACAATCTGCTCTTGGGTAGTCCATGTGTTTTATTTGGTACACCCTGGACATTGTTTTGTACAATTCGTTGCCATCCCGTGTAGATCTGTCGGTCCTTTGCATTGTTTGTTAAGCAAATTTGATGGTTAGGTGGACACAGTTTGCAGTGCTTGGCTTCTGGGTCTTTGGGTTTATGTCACTCTGAATTCTTGAGTTGCTCTCTGGAACACTTGCTGAGCAAATATTGCAATGTTTACCATACTTGATTCTTTATATTCAATATTTTCCGGAAAGCACAAATAGCGGCTGAGACACTTATTTTGGATGGGGGGGAGTAAAACTCTTTTCCATTCTCTTTTCTTGAATGAAGAAGCGTAAATTTGCTATTGGAGGTATTGGTTTTTGATCTGGAATGTCGGCACTTGTTACAGAATCTTTAAAATGGCTTCCTCCATATTCAGATAGCAATGATTAGCCTCCATATTCAGATAGCAATGGCAGTACCAAACACAACCAGGCCTTGCTGAACGAATAAGCGACGCAATGCCCAAACCTACCAGTTTCCCTTTTTGGTTCTCTTTCAGTTTTGGCCGGTTTGGTTCACCAATCCCTCTAATGCGAGCCTTAGCTGAAACATGTCATGCACTATTTCCCGCTACATGTTTGAAGCTGTCCTTGCGCCCACCTTAAAGCAAATTCTTCAATTTACACACGCTAGCTACGAAAATTTCGCACGAACCAACGCATTTCGTGTGTTTCGCATCTTTCAAATTGTACAATCGTCAGCGGCGACCCAGTAACATAAACGAGACAGAAAAAAACAAAAACGGCAGCTCTTACACGAAAGCCCGCCATTGACTTGATCCTAAATTTTTGACTCAAATTTATCCAAATATGAATATATTTATTTTTAAAAAACGTCTTGACGACAATTTAATATCGGATGGAGAACTACAAACTCCGTAATGGCCATCGTTGTTCATCGCAATCATACGCAGCATATATTATTAATAAATAAACAACAACAGTCTGAAGCTCGAAGGCCAATCGATTCGAGACAATGATTCATAGTTCGAGCGTCTCGTTCAAAAATCAAAACCCCTCAAAGCCGTATCCAGTATCCCCCCCAAAACGACATCTACTGGGTCGTACCGTACGTACGTACTCCGTAGTATCTTCCGCCACAACAGCAGCAGTAATCGGATCTAAACCAAAACAGCCAATCTACAAAGCGTACACATCACCGCCATCCACGAGCCGGGCGCCATGTCGTCCTCGTCCCCGTGTCAGGTCGTAGCCGCGGCAGTGGGGGCTGTCGGCGAAGTCCCCGAGAGGGAAAGAGGTGGAGACGGGGCCGATGTAGAAGCTGAGGCGGTCGCCGTCGCGGTCGACCTCGGCGACGGGGACCCAGAGGAAGAGCACCTTGACGTAGATCCCCTCCAGGGCAGAGAGCTTCCCCGCGGAGGCGGCCCCGGCGATCCGGGTGTCGTACTTGACCAGCCACTGCCGCGACAGCAGGAACTCGCACTCCCGCGGGAAGTAGACCTCGAATCCCCCGTCGGCACGGAGGTCGTAACCTTCCACGCCTAACGGCAGGATCCCCCTCGGGAAGTCGTACCGCTCCAGCATCTCGTACGCCGTCGGGGTGTCGTCCGTCGAGGCCGAGGAGGAGGGTGATGCTCCTGCGGCGGCGGCGGCTATGGCGGGGAGAAGGAAGAGGAGGAGAGGGTGGGTGGCCATGGTTTGTTTTTTTTGGGGTTTGATTGGGTCCTCTCTTGGAGCTGACTGGCTGGCTGGCTGCTTTGCTTTCGCTTGACAATGGTGGTGTTGGCTTTTGTAGCATATACTGTTGGATGGATGCTTGGCTCCTTGCTAGCTACTCCAAATCCACCTTTAAAAAATTATAATAAATCAGAGAAATGGTTTT
Organism: Brachypodium distachyon; assembly: GCF_000005505.3. NCBI lineage: Eukaryota > Viridiplantae > Streptophyta > Magnoliopsida > Poales > Poaceae > Brachypodium > Brachypodium distachyon. Next base: position 44,836,912 of record NC_016134.3, on the reverse strand, counting down.
AGTTGGGGTTCATTTGTGGACTTTGGAGTGCTCTCATTAATCGGCATGGGCTTACACGTTTGATCAGTCAATCATTGTACAAGTCGTCGTAGTTGTTATCGTCTGTGGTGCGTATTTTACTGCTTCGGTGTAGCTATCTTCTTCACATAGTTTTCCATGTTTCTTTTTTAGATATTGCATTATCAATTTATCATGCCTGCAAGCAATTAATGGACAAAATCGACTACACTTTTACAATCTTTCTCTAACCGATTTGGTAATCTATAGTACTTTATACTCTTTATAGTACTTATCACTCCAACCAAAAGTTATTCTACTGATAGAAAATGGTTCCGGAGTTGTTTTATGACATTTGATTAACCAATCCTGGTTTGAGTGGATCGATCGATTAATATACAGTTATACACTGCATTGGCAAGTGGAGCATTTGGGACGACGTACGACAGCGACTCGCGGATTTCTTTAGGGAGACAGAACATAAGGAACACCGCCAATTAACTAAAGAAAAATCATCGATCTACAATGCCGGCTATTCATCAAAAGGGTGATCGAGAATAGCAGGGTTATATAATTCGAAGGGGCACGTTGATGTGGAAAGACAGGAGAGATATTCCAAGCATTTTGCATGGGAAGATTCCTCTCTCTCTCTCTCTCTCTGCGCGCGCGCAAGAGTTTAATAGGTGGAGAGGGTGCATTCGATTGGTCAATGATTTGCTTGGCTGGGCCCGCACGTGCAGTTGCATCTTCTACGCCACTCTCTCGAGTGGCCTACCGTCCGGTGCTTGGAGCGTGAGAGACTGATAATGATGATCGGTTTGTTTTGGAGGGGTCAAGAACTCCAGATCGAAATTGACCAACATGTCCAATTGTCCATGTCATGGGGCCTCAATCCGATCTGGGGTGTTCAGTACTACGGCTCGCCCGTTGGGCGATTATGGTTTATACCAATTCCATTTGTCGAACTAATTTTTGTCGATTTTGTCGCTTGGTTGATCATTTTTCTCAATTTTTATGGATGTTTTCCTACAATACACAATTTAACAACGACAAACAGAGTCTAGGATGGGCTGGATCATCAAATTATTTGATTGTCGAGTACAGTCGGATGCATGGCTCGGTTTTGGTTTTGCTAGATTTGTGCTCATTATCCATTTCATTTCCTAGTCCGTTGGGCCCTTTTGAGTCCTAGAGAGCAACCTGCCTCGTTCATCACCAAGGCGTTTTAAGGCCCAGCAGAAAAGTATGGCCTTTTTTCCCCCTGAAACAGCACATACTCACAAACAAAACAACAAAGTGTAATCCATCAATTTTTCCCAAAAACAAAAAACAGTGTAACCCATCCTTCTCCTTCGTTTTCTGCCGTACTAGCAAACCAAAATTACAGCAATCAACAATCTACTCTGAGAAGCAAATGATGCTATACACTTTGTACACCTCGATTCATCTGCACTTTCCTTGGAGCCGCCGCGCCCGGCCTATATATCACTATATGCACGCACGTAATTAAGCGTGCTACTAATTCTCTTCGGAGGCAGGCCTACGTACCGAAATTAAGATCATGCATTCCTCGCCTATATGTAAATCCCACTTTTAAAAAAAAACCATGCACGCAGATAAGGATCGAGCTAGCTATCTCGGCAGGAGGAATCGCTGCAGATCGACGACCATGGCCGTGATGTCGTCCCGGCTCCCCCGGCTCCTCGCCAACGCCACCAGCGCCTTACAACACTCCACGGACGCCGTCGTCTTCTCCGTGCAGCTGCTGATCCGAGCAATGACGGCGTCGACGGCCTCCTGGTCGGACACTTTGCTCCACACCCCATCGGAGGCGAGCACGAGGAACGCGCAGTCGGCCGTGACGCGGCGGGCGGCGTGCACCTCGGGGACGCCGGTGACGCCAGAGGCGCGCATGTCGGCGTCCCCGAGCGCCCGGGACACGGCCAGCGTGTCCTGCACCCGCCACACGCCGCCGCTGCCCTTGCTCACGTACCCGCCCGCGGCTTCGATGCGGCGCCGCTCGTCGTCGCGGGCCGGGGTGTGGTCGGAGGTTAAGGGGATGGCGGCGCCGCTCCGGGTGCCGAGGACGGCGCGGCAGTCGCCCGCGTTGGCCACGTAGAGGTCGCCGTCCTTGAGCAGCGCCGTCGCCGCGCAGCACCCGCCTCGCAAGCCCTGCATATACGTCCAGGGTTTAATCAAAAATTAATGCTAGCTCTATATATAGCTAAGCTAAGCTCAGTGTCATTATCATAATAAGTAATTGACTGTCAGCCAGCAGTTGTGGATTTTGTCAAGTATTTAGGCGCGATGATGGATCGGAGAGACTGATCGAGTCTGGTCGACGATGTCGGCTGATTAACCAAATTAGCAACTGGCAGGAAAATGTGCTGCAGAGCCACCAGCTGAAGCCACACGGCAACGACTGGCTGGCCGGAAAACTGTATGTACATCATCTACTAGCTACTTGCGGCTACTCCGTAAATCATCTAGTGTCTCAGATTTAGTACAAAGTTGTACTAAATCTAAGACATTTATTATGGATCGGATGGAGTATTGCATATATGGATCCATTAGGCATGCACGCAGCTATCAAGCGCCGTCAACGTCGTCGATCGATCCCCTCCAACTAGCACACATAATAACAACAGAAGATCGAGAAAGGTTACTCTGGAGTTTGAAAAGGTCGCCAAAGAACTGGTCCAAAGGGCGGAAAAGGTGCTACTTGTCGTTGTTGCTTTTGCATGCCAAATTGGCAATTTGTAACTAAGCTAACAAGATGTTGACGCGCGTACGTACGTGTGCATGTTGGTACTACCACTACTACGTGGCTACACATGATTTGTGCATGAATATGGATGTGTGTGCTTAATTACCTGGCTCAAGAACTCGTTGTCCGTGGTCAAATACCCTTGTCTGATCGCCGCCATGACGCCCAGCTCGTCTCCTGGGCTCGCCGTGGCGGCGGCGGCGACGACGTTCTTGCCCAGCCTTTCCGCGACCAGGTCCACGGCCGCCCTGCCGCCATGCCCGTCGTACACACCGTAGAACGCCTGCAATTTAATCAACGACGTGCACACAGATTCGTAGTCAATAATATTATCCAAACTGAAACAAAGGCTGAAAATAGCTAGTGGTCTACGCTTGGAAGTTTGCTCTCTTGCTAAGCAATGGACCGGCCGGGTTGATTAATTCGCTTCTTTTCGTCGTTAGTTAAGCATCTTGTTGCATGTTGGTCGATCGGCGTGTTTCCCATGCCATTTGCCATCTAGTGCGCTGACGCTTTCTTCTTCTACCCTTATCCTGGTTTCTGCTTGGCGACAACGAATTGTTTAAATTGTTTGTGAAACCTCGACTTAATTAAATTCACTCATATTACTAATTCCTAGGATGGACTTGATAGAATTTTCTTCTTCTTTTGGCCTTTAGTTTGCTGCTGGTAGAGGCCAGCAACAACAACTGCTAGCCAAGAACAAGGCAACCATGCACATTATTCTTTCATTGCAGTACCGGTTAGAGAGCTTAATTGACAAACTTCATTATAGCTGTCCATCTGATCAAGTAGGTCATGTTGAGTCAAGTTTGCACATTTGGGATACGCATAATATTAAGCTTCTGGACCTTTTTTCTTCTTCTCAAAGGGCCGGGATTAAGCTTATGGACATGTCTGTGGGCAATTTTATTTTGTATAGAGCTAACATATTTTTTTTCCCTGTTGGCTGGTTGATCATGCAAGATCCCACTAGCATTGCTAGACATATATACCTTTTGGTATGATTTTTGAAGCTTCAATACAGTTTGAATGCTTAATTTGATTGAACCAAACATGAAATCCCACATTGATACCTTATGATGTAATGGATTTTTCCATTAAAGATGGTTCTGTAATGGTTGGTTGATTTAATATATGGTCTTGGCCTTTTCGCAAAAAAAAGATGTAATAGATTTTTCCAATGTATGGTCTCGATCACTGTTAGGTAGTGGAATGCCATTTAATTACTAATTACCACAAGAATATTTTGGGGGTTGGGAGTTTAGCACAAAATTTTCACCATAGTTTTACAATTCATATCATTTTCATAGGTTGTTGTCTGCTCTAGATGGGCGGAGCCAGCCGGCTTATTAAGCCTGGGCAAATTCTTCACGTGACCGCTCTAATTGATTTTTGCCCGACAAAATCAGCTTAAAATCACTTAATCAACACTAACTGATAGTGTATATCACCGGCCGGAAATCTAGCTGGGCTCTAGCTCTTTTTCATGTGAATAATCAAGTTGTTGGAGCTATATACTCCCTTCTTGATGGAAATCTCATAATCCTGGCTACTTGGAGTATGCGGACAATTCGAAATGACTGCATTTTCAGCAAACCTCGACACCCTGATACCATGGGTATGCATGAAGGGCAGAGAGAAAAAAGGGAAATCATACTACTCAAAATTTGATTCTTAGCTAATGTCCTTTTATATATCTTTATGCAGTGGAATTAATTTTATCCTACCTTTTCTCCTAAATTAAAATTGATTCAGGTTCCATCAAAAACTGATGTATTCACTTAACCATCCAAGTTCCCCATTCTGCAGGGCAAATTAATGAATTTGGTGCTCACATGCACAATGAACCAATTAAACCGATCACAGGAGTATTTACCATTCGGGATTCTCCACGAATCTCGTCGGCGACCGCGCCATAGGCGTCCTCCATGGCATGCCTCACCCCTCTCCTGCTCGCCACGCAGAACCCATCCCCCTGCTCCTCCACCTCCGCCGCCACGCGATCCGCCGCCGCCGCCTCCCCGAACGGGTCGAATCCGGCGTCACGGCCGGCCACGGGCGGCGGCGGGATCACAAGCCTCGACGGCCTGCCCCTCGCCTTCGCCCCCTTCTCCCCCTGCTTGAACAACGCCGGCGGGAGGACAAGCACCGGAGGCGGCCGCGGCTTCTCGTCGTGGTCGGCGACCGCCATCGACGCCGGGCGCAGCACCTTCGTCGCCTTGATGATCGCCTGCACCTGCTGCAGGGGCGCCGGCGGCGTCCGCGGGGAGCAGAGGGACATGAGCAGCGCGTGCACGAGGCGGGCGACGGAGCAGAGGAACTTGACGCTGTGGAGCATCGCCGGATCGGATCGAGGGCTGTCTTCGTCACCGGCGGCGATTAGAGTCGGGTCAGTTTCTTCTTCTTCCTTGGATTAGGTTCGCTATAGCGCTATTCGTGGGGAAGTGCTTGCTTGCTTGGGTTCGCGGATATATAGGTGACGGGGAAGAAGAAAGGAAGGGGTCGCGAGGTTGACCGGTCAAAGCCACGGGCCCACGGTGATGACGTGGCGATGGAAATTTGTTGGGATTAAATTTGGTAAGTTTTGGTTTAACCGGTGAAAAAGGCGTGAGGTGTACAGGAGCGTGAAACTTTTATAAGCTGTAACTTTTTTCTTACTTGCTTTCAACTGTTCTTTGTGAACTGCCGTAAAAAAAAGAACTATTCTTGTCACTACTGTAAAACAAAACGTGAACTCTTCTTGTCAACAAAGAACTCTTCTTTTTCAACTGCTGTCAAAAGAACTTTTCTTGTCAACGGCTAAAAGTAACTTTCCTTGTCAACTTGAGCAAATGAGATGTCACACACTTACACTCCTATTCATGTTTATTTTTTGTATTTATATTTATAAAATAGAGCAAAAAAAAGTTCAACAAAGAGTGTACGTGCACAAGATTTTATCTTCCACGAAATGCAAACCAGTGAAAGTGCGAAACCATCTCTCCTACGGTACTGAATTTATGTGGTTCTATATTCCTGATAACATTTTTTGGGGGGTGAAATTTACCCTGCTAAGGCAAAGTCGCATATATGTGCTAGCAGTTCAAACTTGAAACTCGCAAACTTTGAAAAGAGTTACGAGCCATTGTACGATTCGCTTCCGCCTCTTCCAATTAAACATGTCAAAGATCAATTGCCTACGTCCTATACCTGCCTACACCTCTCCAGTTAAACACAATATACATTGAGTACACGAAACCCTTATATTATGGCGCAAAATTAGGAAAACGTTGCAAGGATTTCGTGCTTCCTAGTCCGGGCAATCGAAAGATACGTATATATGTTCTCGCAATACTAAAGTGTTTTTTTTAATCATATTCTTGCCGGATTGAAATGTTTCCCTGAGAAACTGACGTGAAATTTCCTTGTGTTTCGTTCGTCATTGATTGGCAACGCAAAATGGTGCACAACGGTCGAAAACGCAGCAAGAAATGCTGGAAACAGTAAAAGTGCAATTAGTTATATGGCTGTTACAATCGATCGACCACGCCACACGCCTGAGCGTATTGATCGGTTCAGGTGTGAAATTCTTGCGCCGCCGGCCGGCCCGTACGTGCCGAACCCGGAACCTTTGCATGCAAGGCAAACAAAGAAACGAGGGTGGAATGGTTCAACGGAGGAAGAAGAAGAGAAAGTAATTTACCCGTGCCGGTGGTTCGGATTCAAGTCAAGCGAGGTCGGCATATATGGCCGAGATATAGCATGGAAGACGTACGTACGTGGACAATTCGTGTGTGCGCTGACGTGGCGTACAGGCTAGCTAGTCCACTCCTTCGTCTCCTGGAAGCCTGCGTACGTGGACCAATCATGTGTGCGGCTGACGCGGCACGCCTGGTACGCCGTTTCTTTCCTTTTTTCCGGAAAGAAACAGAGGGACCAATACGATCTCATCTCACCGTACGTCCTCAGCGATAACAGACGTGACACCTCTATTAATTTTTTCGGGGTGCAGTTAGAAGTTGATCTGATTGTTTTCCTTTTAGGATTTTGCCATGAGAGCAGGGGCAAAGGGAAGAGGAGCAGGATATGTGTTCCATAACATTAATTACATGTATAGACTCTTCTTTTGGATATAGAGATTGTGTTGGGAACTGGCTTGCAATGTTGACTGTCAGGGAAGACTGTTATACTGCAGCTAGTTACACTTGACATCATTATAATTTTTATATATTTTATATTTTTCCGTCCAACAAAGATGTCTCAATTTTGATTAAATTTAAATGCATCTATACACTAAATCATGTCTAGATACATCCAAAATTTGATAAACTTGAGACATTTTTTGTTAGACGGAGCGAGTACATGGGAAACATGACATCATTATCTTACTGATAACCCCTGCAGCGGCAGCCAGCACTGGACTTCTTCCATGCGTAACCTGCATGCAACTTTGAAAAATATTATTCTTAGATAAACCTTCCTTCTGGTGACGCAAATCTGAAAGAGAAGCCTACCTGCAACAGCAACTTATATACTCACTTGTTTGGATACTAGTACTACTCCAGATTACCCGCAGCCCTGTTTTTCTATTATGTTAGATAACCATTGCCGCACAATGCAACATTAATAGATGCTAGCCGTGGGAACTATACAGTCAAAACTTCTGAAAAACGACTACTGATAATATGCAAATTTATATTGATTTAACCGCTAAAATAATGTCCGTGGATTCATCTTGCAAAATTCTTTCAAGGTAGATGATATTTAAATTAGTTTTGATACTCCCTCCGATCCATATTACTTGTCTCAAATTTGCCTAAATATGGATGTATCTATGTTTAAAAAGCGTCTAGATGAGACAAGTAATATGGGTCGGAGGGAGTAGCATATCACTGCTTGAAAGTACCTCGATCTGGGTCTATACTCTATATCAACGAAACCAGGCTGAAATTTAAACAGACACCGCAAACCATATCAACTGGATTACTAAAAAAACATATCAATTGGCAAAATGGCTTGAGGTGCGAGACAAACTGAGCCACGTCTGAAGACCAGGCCAATGCATGGCTCCGGACATGGCTAAATCCATACAAGCATGTAGCTGTCAGCACACTAGGTCTTCTTGAGTGAGTAATCCTACTGTCTCATTAGCAAATATATATAGTTTCAGAAACAACAATGAACAACTACCAGGGGCAGAACAAGTCAGTGTAAGCAACATGTCAACTTTCAACCACAAATGGCTCCAGATAATTGAGTACAAAAGAATTTGTCAGGAATAATCATACATCACATTAACCTAACTATTTATATAATGAATAAAGTAACACATTGAAAAAGTACCAGAGTAGCCAAGAGAAAGAACACAAAAAAAATCAATTAAAATAATACCAGGTCAATCGCGTGCATAGATTATGAATAGATTTGAAAAGTTCAGTGACTAACAAACAATTTAGAAGAACAAATCAATTAAGGGTCTCACCAAAACCAAACAAGAACAGGTTAAGAGAAGATACTACCTGAGGAAATAATCAAGCAACTGGAAATGACTTCATCAAAACCATCACCTGGCCAAACTACAACATCAAAATTGTTAAAAACTAAACAAGAACAGGTCTCCAACTCTGCAATTTGGCAGTAGACATAGCTTTAGCTTTCACTGCCCTGAATTTGGGGGACTAAGCTAGACCAAGTACACATCAAACGATAAACGCCACACTAAAATAAAGAAAATTAAAACATCAGAAAACTTGTCCGCGCATACCTTAATCAACTTACAAAATTCATGTAAAGTTTTCATTTCATGCGCCGTCTTCGGAAGATTGTTCGGTAGTATTGAAGCTTGAGACCCAATCAACAATTGAACATTAGGTGAACTCATCCCTGCAGATGCAGTCATGCTACTGAGGTACTGATGGAGACTTGATCAACAGATAATAGTATTAGGTAAATGCAACTGATGCTGCTTTGTTGCAGTTCTTGGCCCGTTACTGAACTGGTACTCCATGGTGTGCGCCGTATCATGTCAAATTCTTTCAGGGACTGGCAGGAAGAATTGTGACCATCCCGTTTACCATTTGATTCTAGTTACCTGTAGCAATGGTGACCATCCCGTTTCCAATTTGATTCTGAACTGATACTCTAGAGAAAAGTATTAGTTACTTCTTAGTTAAGTGTTTTAAGTCAACAATTACCACCAAAACTTGTTTGCATTGAGCAAATCTAGCTACTCTTTCCAGCAAAGTTCCATTTACATTAGCATCCTAGCTCTAGATTTACTAGAAATGGGAAACTACATATCTTCAGGCCATGTAGAAAAATGGTGACCATTACAGGATCAAGGCCTTCTAGGGTAGCTTCAGGCCTGGGGTCCACATTTTTCAGGAGTTCAGGTTCAGTGTAATGACTGATGAGCCCCTCTATTTTCAACCCAGTCAAAGCCAGATTAATGCTTCATTGGAGAGAAGAATTATCGCTGCGATCGCATCAGCACACACCCCCAAGAGCATACAGGAGAAGTTCATCCTGCATGTATGTATGTATGTATTACAGGAAGAAAATTCAGGTCACAGAGAAAGGCTCCCCATAGAAGCTGCGAAGGGTAGAGATCAGATCAGCAAAGACAATTGACCTAAGAATGAAGAAGATCTGGGCTCAGGATTTGGATCTTCTTCTACAATTCAGGAGAGAGTTGTTTCCAGAGGCGCATTATTGGAAATCTGCAAATGTGGCAAGCTACCACCAGGATAACGAGTCTGTCCTCGATTCATCAGCCCACCACTCTCCCATCTGAGCATTGACATCAGGTTTCACTTCCTTGATTTTTGGCCCAAGCATAAGTTTCTCCCTCCGTTTGGTCTGAAAGGCTAGCAGGTTTCACTTCTTTGATACTAGCAAGCCTCACTTCTATTCCGTGCCATTGTTCTGGGTACATCATGCACGCCTCCAGTCATGAACTGCAGATAAGACACACTAGTTCTTCAGTTGCCAAACTGGTGGTGCTAAACCATCCAAACTATATATTAATACATACAATTAGTCAGTGGAGTTGTTCATTTAAACAGAACACGTTCTGGACTGATATTTTCATTGAGACAACAGACAACAAGCATCCATACATTACATTCATCCAGAGTACAGAGGTGAAACTGAGCTAGCAGAAACAGGACACTAGCCATTTGCCTTTGGCATCTACTGTGCTATTGTTACTCTAACATGTCCTCCGTTAGTTCTCTCGTAATTTCCAATGTGGGGCGGTTGGGGTTTGCCTCGGCCATGCTCCTGAAGGAACGCTCCGTAGACTCAACATATGCAGCCCTTGCGCCATCACAACTTATGGTGACACGGATCGAAGCAAGGCTGGAGAGGTGCTGGATGCCAAAATCAAAACCACCACCAGCAGATTTGAAGCTCTTTAGGTGAATACTGAAGTCAAGCTTCTTGACATTCGGCATAGCCCCCACTTCAAATGTCAACTGCATATAACTGTAGTAGAAAGCAAGCTTCTGTAGCTGTGGAAACCCTCTGCCGATGATTATGGGCCCTACGCAGCGACAGTACCGCAGCTTGAATTCCAGCAGAGTAGCTATGCTTCCAACCATATCAAGATCCCGCTGCTTTATCTCCGTGTCACCAATGATATGCAAGCTTTGTAGGTTGGCAAATGAAAGGAGACATTTTGAAATCCAACAGAGTTTCCCACTGCGTAGCTGAATCTCTCGAATGCTATTGAGAGCAGGGAAGAACGGATGCCTTATCAAGGTTGCTTCTCTTTCTGTCAAATAAAATTCAATATGGAGGGTGCGAAGGTTGGATGCGTCCAATTTACAGAGGGAGGACACTAGCTCTTTTCCCTTGTAACTTGCATCGTCAGATCCATCGGAGTCCCAAATAATTCTCAAGTTTCTCAGATTTGTTAGTTTGCCGAGCTCTTCCAGAAAGTTCAGGGATTGCTTGAAGGGGTTTATATCCCAAAGTTCTTGCAAGCTGTTCATGTTTCCAATCTCATCAGGCAGTTTTATTTTAGCAGGAACAAACAGACGTGCTAATCGTTTTAACCGAGTAACTGATTCGGGCAGCTCAACTAATCCTGTGAATGACGCATCTAGCGTCTCTAGATACTCCAAATCTCCAATTTGTCTAGGAAGCTCATTTATAGCTGTCCAGGATATATTCAAGTACCTCAGCTGAAACAGTCTTCCAATATCTTTGATATGGTGATTTACTAGTCGACGGCAACCATGTAGATCAAGCATACGCAGAGCATTTAAGTTCACAAGGGAAGGAAAATATTTCCGGGTAAACCCAAAAGCAAAAAGTGAGCGGGCATGAGATAAATCCAATTGCTCCACACTTCCTGGATCTTCATTTTCCATCAGAGAGAGCCGACGAACTCTGCTATCTGACTTGACATGACTGCTTAACATAGTGCAAAAGTTCTCTTCAGTTGATTTGTAAATGAGGAAATCAAGGACAGTGTCGTGTACTCGACAACGTGATGCCTTGCCGTCATACCCTATGTCCACGGGCTGTATTAAACTTCTGTTGACAAGCTCATGGAAATATGTCTCTCCCAGTTCAATAAGATCACGCCCAGCTTCACCATGGATGAGACCCTCAGAAATCCATCTTTGTACTAATCGCTGCATTTCAATCTCATAATCTTCAGGAAACATAGTCAAGTACAGTAGGCAACTTCTTAGATAGAGGGGAAGGTCAAAGTAGCTCAGAGATAATATGTAATCCAAGGTATCAATGTCAGAATTTTTTCCTCGTGCAAAACCAATAGAAAGCCGTAGATGATCCCACTCTTCTTTTGTTTTCCCGGTAGCCAGCATGCTTGATATGGCATTTATGGCCAGTGGTAAACCACCACATTTTTTTAAGATATTATCAGATGCTTCTTTCAAGTTTAAAGGGCACTTTTCTTCACAATCAAATATACGCTTGAAAAATAACTTCTTCGAATCAGCAGCACTAAGTGGTTGGATTTTGTAGACAAGATCCCCATGAGAAGAGCAACATGATTTAGCTACATCATGTATACGCGTTGTGGTCATTATTACACTACCACATCTATTCTTGAATAATGCACAACTGAGAGTTCGCCATGACTCTGCATCCCATATGTCATCGATTATGATAAAGTACCTGCAATGTTATGCTGTGAAAAAGTGCACTAAATAATATGTGTTGAAAGTTTAATTTTGCCACAATTAAACTTGAGATGGAAAACATAATGCGATGTATCAACTATTGTGGATATCGGCGCGTGTTTATTTATGAGAAAAGGAATATGCTGTATTACTACACACAAATCCATCACTAAAGGTCGTCAAGTTTCAGCGATCAGTTTGTCCATGGCAAAAACTGTGGCACAACACTTCGGCACACAAAATGTGGCCATGTGAAGTCAAATAATTGGAAGAAGCTGTGAATTAGGGATCTATTTCTATTTTAAAATTAGAGTTGCATAAATAACAGAAAAAAACCCTCTTTGACTTTGCAGTAACTAAACCGTTAGGACATCTCAAACTACCATGTAATTTACATTTATACAATTTAAATTTTTGAAGTTGTAGCTACTCGATCACTAGTTCACTACCAACGACAGCGCAACTAAGGTCTGTCCAATTAACTTTTCTCCGAAAAACTATGTACACACTAGAGTAGTTTCATACCTTCTGTCTTTCAAGAAATTTCTGATCTTGTCGATGGTGAGTTGTGGATCCCCTAGTTCAGCATGAGAATAATCTTCGTTGCGGAACTGAGATAATATAGAATTCAAGATCTTTGCCATGTCAGGACTACGTGAAATTGAAACGAAAGCCCGACACTCGAAGTTTGCTCCAAGCTTGTCATAGACCTGTTTGGCAAGAGTTGTCTTGCCTAACCCCCCATATCCAACAATAGAGACAACATTTTGTCGATGTGCCGATTCACCCTCACTCAACCACTTCACAATCTCGTCTCTCGGGCCATCAATGCCGACGAGTTCTGCTGCATCTTTGTAGATCGCCACAATTTGAGGGTCAACTTTTGCATTTCTAGTCGATCTTGTACCTTGTGATCACCGAGCAAGAAGTTAGAAATAAAAGTTCTATAAAACAGAAGTGATAAAATTGGTGCGAGGTGCTGAGGGTTGATATGCTTGATAGAGAAAAAAGCCTGTGCTGTAATGCAAAACTAATTTATGTACCTTGCATATCTATCGCTGATCTCCTTGACTTGTTTCTTGATGTCTTTGATGTCTTTGGCGATCTTATGGCGGGTCTTGAGGTCCGCTATCTTTTTCATGCTTTTGCCGAAAAGCTTTCCAAGGCCATCTGACCTAGAGCTGGGCTCATGTTCCACAAGAATCATGAACTTGTCGATGCTGTCCTCGATATCATAGGACATTTCTCGCACGGCATCCGCACGAAGCTTGGATTGCTTGTCAGGTTCCTCCACTTCTGCCATCATAAGGAGGAACACTTGCATGGCCTCGAGCTCATCTTTGAGGAACTTGATGTCATCGTTGACGTTCTTGAGCAGCTTGAATTCATCATTCAGAATAGCACCCAGCTTGCACAGCAGGGAACCCATTGCCCCTGTGGACACGCTCACCAAAAGTTCCGCCATTGTTGCTCGCTCGGTGCTTTCCGCCTTGCTAGATATGAGCTCGCAGATGGCAAATGCAGTGACGGTGTGGACGGAGCAACGGCGCGTAGCTCCCTTGTATTTTTTATGTCGTTGGTTCGAGTAAACAATGGCCAGATCTGAATCATTTCAGACTAAAGAACTCCCTAGATCTCTATCTTGCCAGCTATGCATGGAAAGTCTCCTCCCGCTAAAAAGTCGAAAGGGGCCGATCATGAGGGTCTCGACGCTGACCGTGTAGGTGTCCGCGGCGGCCGGATCCAGAGGGCCTCGCCGCTGGCCGTCAAGGACCAGGGCGGAGGCGGAGTTGTCGAGGTCGAGAACGTCCGCGGCGGCCGGAGATGAGAGAGACGATGGTGGCGGCTGCCGGAGGTAAGAGACGGCCAGGGGCGCAGGGCGGAGAGGAGGAAGACAGCTGCGGTGGCCGGAGAGGAGGGCGTGGTGGCCCGTGGCCGACGGGGGGAGACGGCGGCGTGCGATAGTGGCTGAGTGGGGAAGAAGACGAGACATTGCTAGCACTCCGTCCTGTAGGCGGTAGCTAATCGTATTTTGATGAATCAACGGAGTACTACACTCAAACTTCTTTAAGTTTAACCAAGTCTATAGATAAATCTACTCAGATCTGCATTTATCATGATCCAAACCATCCAAACTATATATGCATTCAATTAGTCAATGGAGTAGCTGGTAGCATCAAGTTGTTCACTGAAACAACAGACAACCAGCATACATACATGCACATCCAGAAATACCAAGGAGAAACTGAGCAAGCAGAAACAGGACACTAGCACCGGGCAGGAAATGTTTACAGCTCCATCCATCGACCACGCATACGCTCTTCTGTTGAAAACGCCGAAATTTTCACCATGGCCAGATGATCGGCTCGTCTTCGGCGCAGTCAGCTTCCGACATCCTTCCTCTTGCAGCATCAGATTCAGGGCCCAAATTTACCAAGTGATTCCTTTCTCTCTACTTCTCAAATGCTACTCACAAAGAAACGCTAGGCTTCTCACCACTTCTCCATCCAGCTTGCTTGTCTGCATCATCGTCTCCACCATTTCGTCAAAGTCGGCAATCAATTCCTGATCTAACTCCATCATCTCCCTTGCCATCTTCTCCACCATGTCACATGTGGTTCTCTGCTTGATCCTCTCCATCATTTCATCAAATCTGGCTGCATACTCTCGATGCAGACCGTCAATTTGCTCCCGTGTCTTCTCCAGATGCCTTTTGTCCCAGCTTGCACTGTCCGGCATTTCAACAAGCTCCCGCACATACTCATGCTCCAAACCTCTGATATGTCTTCTGGTTTCTTCCAGACTGGCCATTTCTTTTCTAATCTCATATATTTCATTGGCCCTTCCTGTCTTCATATTCTTGAGCATGTCATCATCGATTGTCTGCTCGGGAGCAAGAGCTCGCCTGCACAAAATTTATGGACAGAAGATCCCTTTAGTCGATTATACATTAGGGCCACTAAGCAGTCCAATTAATTCACAACACACAGAGAGACCAATGGTGGTTACCCTCTCTTGGCAAAGCAGCGCCTGACCAATATGTCTTTAGGCTTCCTGCACACAAACCCTTGACTTAGTTTTTCAGTTCCAGCCGTGACAGAGGAACGTGAATGGTTGTGTGGGCGAAAGGCAATCAGTGAATCACAAAGCTAAATATGAAGATTTAATGAAAGACTCTAAAATTATGCATCATCATGAGAAAGACTTTATACGCAAATGTAATAAATTGTTCAAATGAGTGAGGAATGACAAACCTGTCCAGCACAACACTATCATCCAAAGTTGGTATGATCACTGGTCTTTGAAACAGGAGGCTATGATGGCTCACACCAGCAATACCTTGTTGCTCCAGGAACTGGATATGCTTCCTCAAGGACTCATCCCTGGAGGTGGATAGGCCAATCAATAATAAACTCAGAAATGGAAACTAAAATTAAAGTGTTCATTTGGTTTCTTTGCCCAGGCATCATCCTCTCAAAAGATAATTTGATTAAAAGACAATGGCAGAGGGCGACTCAGTATGCAGTTTTTTCTTTGAACAGGAAACCATTCAATATTCATTTAGGCTATAAGCATCGATGATGCAGAGGCTGGGGTAATTGAGCTTGAATTTTTCAAAAAAGAAGAAATGGAAATGCAGCTATAAAAATCTTAACCAGAAGAACACCAGTACATCACGTGGGATTTGGTGTCAATACGCCTAACAGAAATGCATGGGAAAAGCTTAATAATTCTGAGTGCAGTTTTGGCGTTGATAAAACAAAAAATATTAACTTGTTTCCTCTTGCTGATGAATGTTTAATGAAAAAAAAATCCATCACTTCCCACTAAGTGATGAAACTTGGGGAGAGAATGGATTCGATTCTCCACAAGAACCACTCAAACGTAGTTGTTCCATTTCGCGAATGAAACTTCGCGTTTGAAAAATATATAGGAACCGAAAGGGATTAGATTATCATGAAATATAATAGTTCATGAGAAAACATGTCTAACTTTCACACAAATGAATATTGGCAAGTGAATAAATGATTATTAATGCAAATTGCAATTGTTTAAGAATCAGTAGAAACCCAAGCGCTATTTAAAAAAAAACTAAACTTCTTACATGACAAGTTGTTGACTATGCTCCTCTTGCAATTGATGTTGGGTAGGAGAAACATCAAACCCCTCTGTTGGAGAACTAAGATACTCACGCATATCCTGAAGGTAAAATTGTGAGGAAAAGACCACCTGTAAGTTCAATATAATCCACATGATACAATGCAAAACATGCAAGAAGTGAAGTTCTCCATTAGGATCTACAAATCTACAATACACGTGCCTCCTGGTTGAAGTATTGTGCTTGTTCTGTGTGCTCTACAGCTGTCTTAAAAAGACCTCCCTTGAAGACCTGAAATAGCAAAATCAGAAATTATATTTTTGCGTACTCTTTTGCGGCATCATAATTTAGCATTTTGTTAAACCCTGAAAATAACTTGTGTTTGATGTGTCAATGAATTGAAGAAAAAATATAGGGCTGTTGCGAAGAAAGCAAGTTTCCAATGTAATGTAAGATTAAGATATTTGCCATTACACTGTTCTGATTTTTCTTACATGGCCTTATTTAAAACTTAAATACCTGCAGCTTGTATATCTTCTCCTCAATGGTCCCGCAAGTCACCAGGCGATATACAATCACATCCTTTCTCTGCCCAATTCGATAAGCACGGCTGACGCTTTGGTTATCTGTACTGTAAAATGAAAAACTGATTAGTTTAAGGAATAATATGTGCAGCATTTACGATCCAGATTTGCTGCGTACCTTGGATTCCAAGAAGGGTCAACTATTATAACACGATTTGCCTTGGTGAGTGTATTGCCGAGTCCACCAACTTGTGAGGACAACAACAATATTGGAGCTCCAGAACCATCTTGGAAGTCCTACAGAGTGCAAAAATATCATATGAAGTTAGCAATAAAATATTCAATGGAGTCCATGGCTTAACTTGATAGATTGAAAAACAAGGAGGCACCTTCACAATCTTTGCCCTCTCAGATACCTTGGTGTTACCATCAATGCGCAGCAACTTATGGCCCTCCGACACTATAGATTCCTGCTTTTTGAATTGCTAAGGTAACAGGTAAAGATGGACATACTAAACATGCCCCTGAACTCTTACTATTTGAAAGTAAATTTTATACAGATAAGCACACAAGTGTAGGCCTTCATCTACTTTTATCATGAAAACATAAACAATACAGGTAGTCATGCCCTCATGGGCACCGAATATTGCCCCTTAAAGTGGACCAGTCAAACCAAGTCACAGCAGGAATTAACTATCTATATGGATGTTCCATTAGCAAGCTTAGCTCATAAAGACTTCCCCAACTCAATCAAAGCATTTACAAATATTTAACAGGACATTAATTATATATTAGGCACACTTGCATGGCTGTAAAGATTAACAGGACATCAAAGATTAATGTAAGAAAAGCCATACCTGAATAGCGTTAAGCATTTTTCGACTCTGTGAAAAGATCAAAACATTGTGGCCCTCTTCAACAAGGTTTTTCTGGAAAATGAAACATTAATAGTGTGATTTTTCCAGTGAACTCCTTCAATACACAAGCAAATCATTTTTCTCCTTAGCATGATCTCCAAAATACTGTTTGATTCTTAACTTTTACCCAAATAGTAAAATTAAACATGTACATACATGTAATTTATGATATGATACTAGTTTTGACAGCCAAAAATTAGTGACCAATGACCATTGTAGATGCATGTAAACATATAGAACGCAGAATCCAAGAAGTTGTTGGTGCGCATACAAAAGTGACATGTTTATATTTTTTACTGGACTGGATGGAGTATAAAATAGAGATGCATGAAACAAACACTAACCAATAATGGCAGGATAAAACCTATCTTGCAGGAGACATCTCGCACAACTTGAAGCACATTGTCAACATGGAGCCCATCTTCAAGAATCCGTTCCACCAGGCACATTGCTTGATTATTCCATATGGTACCCATTCCTTCCCTAATATCCTCAGCAGCTCTTTGAGTTAAGAGCAGTGGGTGATCACATATTGTCTTCAAAATCTGTTTTGAGTTAAATAAAATAAGTGAACACATAGGGGCACCAAAGGATCAAGAAGTCATATGTGTACAACAACGTTTGCTGCAGTACTAATAGTAAATGTAGGCACTACATATACAAGAGAAAGCACATAAGGAACTTTGATGAACTCCCAGAAATGATCACTCAAGTTCAATGGAAGCAGACAACAGGGCCAAAGAAAAAAGCAAACATCAGCAGTACCGTGATGGCTTCCAAGGATGAAAGTTTCAGCGCTTCAGTCTGTGAATGAACCAGCTTCAGAAAGGCCTCATACAATTGCCTCTGCACCAAAAGAAAAGGAAAAAATAGCCTGGAGATTTTCTTTTGCCTCTGAAACAAAAACGAGCAGTGTTTTGTTCTCCCAACACAATCCTAAAGCAGTATTATTAGTAATGGAGTAGTAAGTGGTGCAAAATAGGCACTTATTGTGATTTATTTATTTTTACTTCAACTTTGTTTTGATAGAAAGCACCAATCCATACACAAATATAGTTAACAAAGTTCAATAAATGGAATAGAGCATCAGATCGCAGTAGCAAACTATTTACCTGGCAAGATGTTAATTTTAACCAGATGGTTAGTTCATTCTTCTGAGGTAGAATTTTATCTTTCTCTTCAAAACTGTTGCCGAATAATTCACTTTCCAGGCGTCGGAGAAAGTATGGTTTAATGCGCTCCTTAAATTCCTGAGCATTATAGTTGAGAACCAAACACATGGTAGAAGAAGATTAGGACAGCATGCACAAGGTTATCATTCAGAAGCACATGAGGTAACTAAACTCAAGACAACCCAAACAGAAAATGTAGCAGGATACAAACATTTGCTGCTTTTAAACTCATGTGCTTCTCTTGATCAGTAGCATTCTTGTCGTTTCCACAGAGTAATGGCTTCTCATATCTTACTTTGAACCTGCAGTGACCAAGACAAACTACACTTCAATTAACAAAACCATACCACATAGCTAATGCAGAAAAAAAAATAGGGTGGGTAAGGGAATTACTCATCCTTATCACCCAAAATGTCAGGGCAACAGAAATAGAACAAAGCCCACATTTCCTGCCATAATAGACATGTTCAGTAGCTGTTTAAGTTTTTCAAATAATGAAAGTGTGATGTACAGACAATCTACAAAGTTTCAGTAATTGCGGTACCATTAAGTTATTTTGATAAGGTGTTCCAGTGATGACAATGCGATGAGCAGAACGTATTTGAAACAAACTCTGTGCCCTTTGTGTTTTTAGATTCCGCATAATATGCCCCTCATCAAGAATAACATAGTCCCAAGGCATCTCTTCATCACCGTTGTTAGCATCACCGCAGTAGTTGCCTCTTATTAGTGAGCTATTGTTCCGGACAATGTCATATGTTGTTAGAAGAATGCCACCCTCCTGAAGGAAGACAGTAATGTGATGCTTAGTAGCTGAGATTTAAAAATGAAACCTAGGTCCTAAGGTGCTTCTCAGAAGAAAAAAAGGGAGTGCCACGGTGCTATTGTTCTAGGTATTTAATTTATTCATCCTTGCACAACTGAGCTTACACATGACTCCTAACTAAACAAATTCCAAACCTGTAGTAACTAAGGCATGTCCTGATGAACTGGAAGACAAAAATCTTTCTGTTGGTGTTTAAATCTAACCTTGAGGATGCACTGAAGCTGATGGCTGCGATCATTTATGCTAGTCCCTGTGTAGCTGTTCACATGAAAAGAAAAGAGAGAGACAAAATCAAACACACCTAATTAACAGAAATTGGTTCATATCAGTTTGAGATAGTAAAAATATATTGCAGATTTGCAGCATATCATACTCCCTGATCTTGTCTTCGAGTCCCACAGCTGAAAGCTCTTTCACCCAATGGGTTAGGACAGACTTCGGGGCAACAATTAACGACCTCTTGATTAACCCAGAGTGAAATAATCCGGCCAAGAAACCGGAAACCTGGATAACAAGGGGAAAGAAAACGTCTTTTTAGGGGGAAAAGAAAAGGCAAGTCTTGGTCTACGCAACAACGGTGAAGAAGTTGAGAGCTTTGAGAAGCAGAGGGTACCACCGACCAGCATCGTCTTCCCGAGGCCCATCTCGTCGGCGAGGATCCCTCCGGTGGCCTTGCAGTGCAGCGCCCAAAGCCACCGGAGGCCCTCTTGCTGGTGCCGGTAGAGCATCTGGAAGAGCCTCCTGGGGAGCTTGTACGGCTCCATGGCCCCGGCCGGCTCGGCTTCCATGGTAAACAAGCCCTCCTCCTTGCGGTCACCATCGGAATCGGCACTTTCGTGCTGGTGGTGCTGAGCCATGGGCGCCGCCGGCGGGTTGTCCCCATCAGTAGCCGCCTCGCCGGGCATCTGTGGCTGCGCAAGGTAGCAGCTTCTGAATGGCATGGAGAGTCGATCGATTCCGGTAGAGGGATTGGTAGGTTACCTGGAGACTGGAGTTGGAAGGTGGTGGCCGGCGGCGGCGAGGCGGTCGGAACGGCGGAACCCCGGTTTGTTCTAGTCCTTTCTCTTTCTTTTTTAGGCGGAGTGTGGATTAGTCAGTTGGGAACTCGACTGTACTCAGTTATACTGGGCGTAGTTGTAGTGGCAATTCTCAAATTTCAAAAACTGCTGAGCAGCTGCTCCCTCCAATTGGGCTCTGGCGGTCTGGCCCCACTGGCCCTCTCCCTCAGCGGCGGCGCACGGGCGCGCAGTGGCGGGCAGCAGCACTGCAGCAGGAGGAAGACGAAGGAGCCAGGCCTTTTTTGAGCCCACCAGGCTGACCCGGCCCGACCTGGCTCGTGTCCCGTGCCTGGGCCGGGGTTTGGCCGAAGCGGGCCGGCACGACACGGCCCGTTTATAAGAGGGCGTGACAGGCCTGGCCCGTGCCGGCTCGATTAATTGGCAGGCCGTGCCGTGCCGGGCCCGTTCGCCACCTATTACTCACCGCTGTAAAAGAGAAAAAAAAAATGTCACCCGCCTCCCTACTCCCTAGTCGCCAGCCACCGCCACCGGCCATTCCTCTCCTGCGTCTCCGCCGTCGCGCACGCCCCCCTCTTCGCGTCGCCTTCCATGGTGGCGCAACCCGCCGCCGCGTCCCCTGCGTATCCACCGGAGGCCCCCTCTTCTTGTCGCTTTCCATGGCGGCGGCCGCTTCCTTCCCTGCGTCTCCGCCGGCGCGCACGGCCCCCTCTTCTCGTCGCGTTGGCGGCGCAGCTCTCGACATCCTCCCTACGCAGCACGTCGTACCTGTCCTTCCTCCAGCGCTCGGTCCGGTGAGATGGACCCCTCGCCGGAGGATTCGTTCGCCTTCAATATGTTTTTGCTCGTGTCGCCGATCTGCTGCTGCGCATCGGCCGCCACCGCCAGGCAGCCGCATGCTCCTCCGGGCCTTGGCCCAGCTCGCCTGCGTCTACCTGTTTGTCTGGCCAGCACGACCTTTTTCCGTGTCTCTTACGTCCGCCTCCTGACTTTGCGCCTTCCACCTGTTCGGTAAAATGCATGCTTGGACAGCTTGGTACTCCTCTACTTTGGCATGGTCCACACCGCTGTCACACGCTGGTGTACATCGTGGCCGGGCAATTGTCAGAGTGTTGGGATCGAGCAGACCGCGGAATCTCTCTTCAGGCCTCCTATTGTTGACGACAAGGAAGACATAGGTTACTGGAGAGGTGCTCTTGTGTCTCTGGAGACTTGTATCTGCGCTGTCCTCATATCCTTTGTTGCATGGTATGTGCTTGTGGTGCTGCTTTTGTTCTCCCTGGCCAAATCCCTTGCTGGTGGATGGATAGTGATGGGTGGTTCTTGAGGTACTTCATTACCGTGTGTGGACGCTATCTGCAAATCATGTCGAGGTACTTATACATCTCTCTTCTTTGTTCTTAAACATGTACTTACTATATGTTTGTTCTTAAATAGTTTAAAAGCATTAGCAATAGACGCAGTCAGTCTTCTTTTAATCCACAGACTGTTTTATTGTGTTACCCGTTTGTTTAGGTAAATGTTATGGCATGGGTAGGAGGAAACAGTCAAACAGAGACTAGCATTTTTTGGTTCATTCGGGTAACCATGGGATAAAACCGATATGACCATGGTTGGAGCTAGGACTTTTGCGCAGCCTGGGCAAGGTTGAGACTATTTGTCTAAACTGAATCAAAATTGGGTAGTCTATTCAGCTAGATAACATATACATTATTAAATAGAACCAAACTTCCGGACCACAAATCCACGTCAATAGTGAAAACTAAAAAGAAATTCTGAACTTTGTGCTGACATAAATAGTTTTTAACTGCACTAATCGATACAACAATATCAATGATCAGTTTAATAGACCAAAATAAAGACAATACTACTAGAGTCACTCGACAACGAAATCCTGGTCATAGCACCAAACCACCATTTTTCCAGCAAAAGAATAGCTATCGAAATCACCATCCAAATGTTGAAGAAGACACTACAAGATAAAATAAAATGGATTTGTAATTGAAAAAACTTAAGTGTTATGAATACATTCAAAATAGAGAGCTTTCAAGAACAGAGAGGGTAAGTGAAACGTACTACTGAAAATCACGAGGCAAATGCCCTTTTCGATACTTCATCGCGGTAAATGTTCGAATAATATCCTTATCATCAAGTGACTTGAATAACTCCTGCTCGGTGTAACATATCATCAAGTCATTGAACCATTTATTTCTGATTTGGTTACGCATAATGATTTGAGTTTTGAAGTTAATATTTAACTATCTAGAATGGAAAGTGTAACCAAGATATAACAACTACCTAGAACACATCCAAAGCCCCACAAGCCCACACCTTGATTCCCAAAATCAGTTAGCAAATACTCTCTCTTGTACTCAACCCAAGACACTTATTATGGATCAGAGGGAGTAGCAATCTTGATCACGTGTTCAAGACGAAGGGGACGAGACGACGAGGATCCTCACGCTGTCGGCCACGTGCCCAGCCAGTCAGCCCGCTGCCAGCACTGCCCCGCCTCTCTTTCTCGGTTTCACCCTCCGCTGAGAGCAGAGCAGCAGCAGCGCGAACAGTCTGGACTCTGGAAGCCACCAAACAGCCAGCGAATAGGGCGAGGAGATGCGGAGCGATTTGATCTGGTTTTGGGAGTGGGCTGTGACCATTGAGCTTCTCAATTTTGCATCTGAAGTCAGCCCACTGTCTAATTGAAGCCCAAAACGATTTTGCTGGGGCAAACCACGACTCGTGATCTTTTTTCGGTGTTTTAATTGATCGATACCTAGGCTACCGGGAGGCAGCGAGCCCAGGCAACTGCCTAGGGTGGTCGGGCGCTGCCTCTGCCCATGTCATATGACTGTCATAAATTCAGGTTTTCCCATACACGGACCAAACTACTGACCGAAGACCGAGTTAACGTCCTACTTTTAGTTTTTTCGGTTTGGCTTTGGTTCAGTGTTCACTTTTCGGTCTCTCTGCTCAACCCTATGTCAATAGGTGCTTCTTCTTTTCCTACCACTACGGTGGAGGAGCACATATGGCACGAGAAATAAGGACCAAGGAAGAATATGCTGGAATATCAAGGATTGGTAGTTATTTCGTGGTGACAATATATGGGCAGCAAGGAATTGGTGAGTCATTTTATTTTGTTTTGCAAAAGAACATTTTGAATGACAAATTGCTGGCTCATCATATAATCTTTACATTAGAATATAACCAAATACCCGGAAACTTTAGTCGATGAAAGTTAGCCAAGTAATTGGCTGCAGACCAAATGGAGGACCAACCATTTTGCCAAAGAAATGGTAGGGTGCTACCTATCCAAACAATGGTAGTGAAGTTATGTGTGACCACTAACAAACCAATTGATGTTTTGATGGAAAATGCCAGATGTCCATTTGGTGATACATTCATTGATACAACATGAAATAGATAAGTTTGGGAGTGTCTGAATTACAACAAACTAATTAAAGAAGTAACGATGCTGAATAACCATCGGATTAAGTAGAAGAGGGGGCAGCAAATGATGCAAGGTCAGGTAATGGTGTGTTGTCGTGCTCCAAGAATCGCATTGCGTCCTGCATCGTAGGTCGGTTTGCCCCGTCAGGGAGAGAACACCAGAGGCCCAGGACAAGCACACGAAGCATCTGCGCCCTGTCAAAGTCGCCGCCTAACCTTTCATCAGCTGCAGCCTCCATCATGCGCACCGCGGCTTCGTTGCTATATAGATTCCAGACTCCTTGCCTCGACATGTTGCGCTCGCAGGCGATCTTCAGCAGAACAATCCCAAAGCTGTAGACGTCGGTGCTGCGGTTGAAGCTGAATTTGTCTGGTTCCAGCAACTGTGGATCCATGTATCCGACTGTCCCTATGGCGGTGGTCACCACTGAGGTGTTGTTGTGGTTGGCGATCCGTGACAGCCCGAAGTCGGCGATCTTAGCATTGTATTCATTGTCCAGGAGTATGTTCTGGGGCTTGATATCCCTGTGCAGGATGTATGGATGACACTCGTGGTGGAGGTAAAGAAGAGCAGATCCAATTCCCTTCACTATGTTGTACCTGGTGTCCCACGGAAGAACTGTATCTTCCTTGTGTAGGTGATCGTGGAGATTGCCCTGAGGTATCAGTTCATAGACAAGGAAGATCTCATGATCATCCTGCTTCTGGCAGCACCAACACAGCAAGTTCCAGATTCCCTTGCTGCTGCAGCACCAACCTTCCAGGCTGACAAGATTCTTGTGCTTCGTCTTGCTAATGGTGTTGATTTCGTCGAGGAAGTTCTTTGTTCCTCCTAGTGACCCCTTGGCCTCTGAGATCTTCTTAACAGCCACCTGGCCTTCATGGCCCTTGAGGGATGTCCCCCGATACACCGCGCCAAAGGCGCCCTCGCCGAGCTTCCTCTTCTCGGAGAAGTTGTCGGTTGCATGAACCAAATCGCGGTATCGGAATCGCCTTTGGCCAGCCCCCGCCATAATGGAATCACGCCCTTGTTTCCGCATAAACCATGCCAGAATGAACCAACCCACGCCTATGAACACGACAGATCCTCCAACTATCGCTGTTATGATTAGGCCCCCACCTGTCGAAGCTGCAGGTTATGAAATAATTAATGGAGTATTGCTTTTAATTTATGCACTCTGCTCAAGATGCACAGCTTCAGTGAAACTTATTTGCATTGCTGTACATGAGAGGTTGTAAGTTGGTGCGAGGGGAAAGTGTGATCCAATAAGAACGAGAGTTTTCTGTAATATAACGAGAGTATGATACTATCTACGGTTGCTTTGTGCCCTTGCAAAATAAATTCAAGGCTCGTTTGGCATTGCGGTGAATTACCATACTCCTATTTTTTTTCACTCGTTTTTCACTGTTTTCGTGTTTGGCTAACCAACTTTTTTCTACTTTTGTGTGTATTTTTTCGTAGCAAATAATAAAATAAGTTTAATGCAGCACGGTTGAGCAATGTCAAACCGAGCCTAATAAGCCCCATGCCGTCTTGATAACGCTATACCGGCCTAGCCTTTTGCCGAGAGCTTTTGCGGCTGGCACAGCAGTTGTGGTGACTCTCGCAAGTCTGTATGAGATGTGTTCTGTCGACAACACTTAAACCAATTCATACTTGTTATATATGGTGCAGTGATCCCTATGCTACGAGTGGAGATTCGAGCACTAAGGGGATAGGAAAGAAATATACAGAGAAGAAGTTATAAACTTAAGATTAGGCAAATCAAATCACACTTGGTTTAAATTAAATTCTAGCAATTAGCGTAATTCCTTGTGCTGGTAGATAATAAATATTGGTTGTATTTATTTCTAATGAATAAACGTACTACATACGGACATACCTGTGTGTTTCTTGGGAGGAAGTGTGGAGTTGAAGGACCAGGACAATATCTGGTGCAGCTCCGCCTCTGCGCCGGTGGCGGCAGAGAAGCCCACCGCCACGTCTGGCGGGAGCAAGGCCATGATCGGGTCGGGTAATTGCCTGCTGACCTCAACTGGTTGTACAGAAGGACGGTCATCAAAGTGCAGGCTAGCTACCAACGTCCGGGTGGTGGCGCTAAAACTGATGGATGCCGTCATGGTCCCATTCAGTCTGAAGGTGGGCAAGCTCATGGTAGCGTTACTGTCTTTCAGGGTGCTGAGGTCGATGCCAATGTGGTCTGAGGAGTTCCCAGGGTCGAAGAAGTTGTTGAATGTGTCAAACTCGACGGCGACAAACCGGTCTGGGCCGTAGGCAGAGTGAAGGCGACCGTTCATGAGGCCGAGGCCGCCACCTATTGAGTCGGGTGGCATTACTGACGGGTAGCCGGTGAGGAAGAAAGCCATGCCATCCCCCTTCCTAACCGTGCCTCTTTGCTCAGGGAGACTGAACCTGAAGGTGAACTGTGTGGTGAAGCTGGCCACGACGCCGGTGGCGCTGTCGTAGAACGGCACTGGGTGCCCGTACGACATCCGCCCCGTGCAGTTGTAGGTGGAATAGTCCGAGTTGCAGGTGAGGTCGACGAGTTTACCGTCCAAATCGGGCTGCGCGCTGCCCTCGAAACGGAGGTCTTGTAGGTTGTAAGTGGATGAGTTGGAGAAGTCGAAGCCGAAGGAGAAGGGTGGAGCCGTGGCGGCGGCGGCAACATGTCGAGGAGCATCAAATGGCAATATGCGGCCGAGGAGGAAGCAGCCGGCGTACAGGAGGAGAAGCTGCAGGGCGCCGCTGATGCTTGCAGCAAACATAACTGTAACTAGCTCGAGCCTCACCAAGAAGAGGTGGCGTGTGTTGCGTGAGTTTTGGAGTAGTACATCTGGCCTCCCGTCCCATCGTGTATGTATGTATATATAGGGAAATTTCACCCAACAAACGGAGGGGACAAAGACAACTGACTGAACTGCCAGTAATATAAAGTTTATGTTTCAGAAAGGTCGTTGTTTGTGGAATGCAAATCCTTGGGCGAGGCCTGAGGATGCTTGCCACAATCGGTACTACCTGTGCTCTAGCTAGCGGCATGTGCATACAGCATACCTTAATTCTAGTGTCATGCATTATTGAATTAATGCCCTAATCATGTAACGCAGCATCCTGGCATGACGAATTGGCGACGACGACTCTGACGACCGAGGCTGAAGTCTACGATCTGTACATAAATCTATTACCTACTTGCATCTTGTCGGCTGAATTGCTTCCTGATTGAGTCGAGTGATGGCTATTAAACCTGAAGATGCTCCCAAGAAGGTTCACCAGAAACGGTCCGTTCTACGTATGTTACACTACTCTTGGACAGTTGGACTGTGTGAAGAAAAAGAAACAATCGAATCGAATCTTCAACTCTTAAGGCAATTTCTGTCCTTGATTGCCCAACTCCACGACCGAAGAACTCACCTTCTGGTTGTATCCGAGGGCGCCGCCCCGAATGTATCCTTCTTCTTTTTTTGCAAGGAAGCCCCGAATGTATCCGTTTCAGGGCAATGCTTGTCAATTAGCTAATCTTTTAGGGGTTGGTTCTTTCGGTTCTTTGCCGGGTATGATTCTCCCGTGGATGGACTCCGGCTAATTGTATGAACACTTGCCTTTTTGCTGCGTCACAAACGGCCGGACGATACACCAACTTTTGTGTATTCTAAAAAAAAAAAAGAGGCAATGGCCTGTTTTGACCCGCCCTGATTCTTTTTTTCCGCGGTGATGTTACCACTGTTTTCCCCTCTATTCCTCACTTTTGCTTCTTCACACGCAAAAGCTGACGACAGTTGACTTGTCGGTCTCTCGTTGACTACTGTTGCGTGTACCCTTTTTTTTTTGAGCGGACTGTTGCCTGTACCTTTACGAAGTCCGTTCGCTTCCCTCCGTTGAGGTGGGCTAGAAAGAGCGGACTGTTGCCTGTATCTTTCAAAAAAAAAAAAGCTTCCTTCAAAAAAAAAAGAGAGCTAGGAACCAAAGCTAGCTTGAATCCTCCACAATTCTATAACTCTAGCTTGGATCGAGGGACATTTCGGCTCCTACCAAATTAGAGACAAATTAGCTCAGGCAGAACCTGGAGACTTAATTGGTAGACAATCCGTGCCATCACCTATCGTGCGCGGCACTGATGTCATTCATCACCTTGGGAATTAGAGGCGTTGGAAAAGCAAATATCGTTCGCGGCAGGTGGGGTTCCAGGTGGGGTTCCACCTGGTTTCCTCTTTTGATCCGGATGAGCTGACATATTTGGCACGCACAAGATTACGACAGGAGGAACATTAATAAAATTTGGAGCTCCATATTACATTTAAATTTCATTAAATTAATAGAGTCTTGATTAGATAAAAAAAAAGAGAGTAAATTGTTGGTCGTGCACCACCGCAACCTCTAGCCCCGTAATCTGTTTCCTAGCATCGTTCCGTGACTACTGTCTAGGCCCGATCTCGATCGATCTGTTTACTGTTTGGCTGTTCCTGTCAGTCTCCTCTCCTAAGGGCTTCTACGAGAGATTTCCTTGTTCATCCAGTCATTTCGAATCCTGATATCCGTGACGGTAAGCGTTAGTCCTCCGTACATGTGTCGTTCCGGTCCGATAGCATCGATCACTGACCGCTTCTGGGATGGATGCACAGATCAGTACAGACTGAAGAGCAAGTAACATGGAGCAAGAACCCCTTCGCTCGAGCTCGCCTGAAGCGTGGCCAGGCCAGCTCGGCAGCTTACGAATTGTCCGTCTAATAGCTGATGGTGTAGCTAGCTATTGCACGTAAACATGTACATCGAACTTTTCACTTGCGTGAAAGGGGTAAATATTCACGATTTGCAAACCACTTCAAGTTAGTAGCACAAATATTCCTGTACTACCTCTCAAGCCTATAATCTAACTCATAATAAAGAGGATATAGAGTGTTATTTTCCACACGGCTAGCTCTTCAGCGTTACGTAGAACACCAGTCCCATACGAACGTTCAAGGGATGCTTTTTGTCGATTAATATAGAACAACAGTCAACATACGAACGTAGCTAGCCTATACATGTGATCTGGGCACTCAGTACCACAAACCGATATATCAATGTCAGGGATTTTTTATTCCTGTCGGGCCTGCAGCAGGCTGACAGGAATAGTAGCATAGTCTTGTGAAACAAATAATGGAGTAAGAGGGAGTGGGTTTTATATATAGGCCAAAACTGTCTCCGTAGGCCGAGCTCCATACTTACTTAATCGATCTCTTTATATATACCGCACGCAAGTATGCAACCAAAGCTAGCTACGGTTGTTGTTTTGAGGGAGCACAACATGGGATTCCCACACAACATAGTCCTTCACAGTAGAGCTCGATCTAGGTAGACACTTCGTTTCCCATAAAACTAGGCAAAGGCAGAACTTTAACCCTGGTACTTGAGATAGGTAGATGGGAGATATAAACCATGCATGACACATCACCATGCCGTGGTGTCAGTATTAGGATTTGGAGACACCAGGAATTAATAATATGGTAGCTCCGGTTCAAATGCTACCCTGAGTTACCGGATGGTGCAATGCATGTCAATTACATGGAATGAAGGTGGCGATGCAGCCGTTGGAATTTCCTAAACAGTCTTCTAATCGACCAGCTGTGGGTTCAAATTTGAGGCAGTGTGCAAGTGGACACACGGATGGTCTGATGAGATGTTTGAAGACGGCAAAAGTCAAAACCTGGAAGACGCACACATCAGCTGCTGCGAGAAGCTGAGAGCGGCTTCGATTCGGCAATTTTCACTTTTTCGCAATTTTGGATTTAAAATGTATAGTTGGATAGTTCACTTTAGAAGCTATTCTATACCGATGAAATTAAACTTCGTGTACATACAAGTTTCTTAGGGCCTTCCACAATGTAGCCCAAATAGGGGTGCCAAATCTCAAATTTGGCATTTGGCACCGGTAAACAACATTGGGGCGTTGCCAAATTTGCAAAAGAGGGAACTGGTGCTTCTACTTGCTCCGATGCCAAATTATTTTCTCCCAATAAAATACTCGTGGTCGTGGGATAGAGAAGGCAAGTAAGGATGGATGAGATATTTATGTATATTTAATCCCATATTTAATCTATAGTGGGTTCCATTTGTCAGAAAATTTGGCTTCATCTACATTGGATCACCCTCTCAGATTTAACACCGGTGCCAAATACTGCTGATGTGTCATATTTGGCATTTGGCACACTGTGGAAGCCCTTAATCTGTACAAGGTGCCAATTTACTTCGAGCTCTTTATATTTATCCACTTATCCAGGGAGCTTTGTTTGCCATGATTCTTTTGAGGGGAAAATGTGGAATTATATAACCCCCGTGAGACCGGTAGGCTGCGGATAAATGGTGTGGGCCTATTGAGTACGTACTCACAATTATTTTCGTTCTTCGCCTGACAGTTTCTGATTCTTAATAACGAGTCCAAGATGGAATGCACATGCATGTTTGGATTCACTTTATATAGAGCCAGGGTTACGGGCGCTAGCTCCAAGCTTTCACAATACTAGAATTCTAGCTAGGAGGGACATTTTGGTTCCTACGAAGCTACACACAAAGGGCACGTTGAATCTGGAGAATAGCTAGATATTATAGAGGTAGTTAGCAGAAATAGTCTATCCACGCATGCCACCGATCACCTATATATCACGGTACTGATGTGTGCAATGGGAATTAGAGGCATTGGGAAATCAAATGTCATTCGCGCTAGGCAGAGGTTCACGTGAACCTCTCTTGCGGTCTAGACGATCTTACTCACAAGGCCCTCACAGTGAATACGTGCAGGGACGTCCATGCCACCGTGCGAACTGTGCGACAAGGAAGTAAATCCTGTACCACCTGGAAGTACACCCTCCAGCTCTGGTCCATCTCGTCCGGGCGATGCCTGGCAGATGGAATCTTAAATCCCAAAGCCTGATTACCAATCGACCGCAAGCGAGCACGTCTAGCTCTCCCACGGGCGAGCAACACTCCCAGTCCCAGAAATGGTCCGTGAGCAACCACACGATCAGCAGGCGAAGCCGGCCCGGGAGTCGCCGGAACGGATCAGCTGGCGGAGAGCTTCTGCAGGTGATTCGGGATTTGGGAGTTGCCGGAGCGTTGTGCGGTGGAGATCGAAAGAAAGGGATTCGATATTGGGTTTAATCAGACTTTGGGCTTTAAGCTTTGGTTTGCCAGATGTCACCCAACGCGAGATCTAGGATCGACCGGTCGATCTGTTTCCTAGCATCTATCGTAGGAGAGAGACTCTCAAATCTCCTCGTTGTTCAGCTGTTCCTATTAGTCTCCTCATAAGGGCTCTTACGAGATATTTTCTTGTTTATCTAGTCATCTCGAATCTTGATTTTCTTGATATCGTGACTAGAGACTGAATGTGTTCATCTCGTATGTCATTCTCGCCCGCGAGTCATTCCACTGTTTGTCCCGGCCTGACGGTTGTCCCGGCCTGACTCCCAAAGATTAAAGACCTAAGACATGGCCACAATGACTATCACCGATTTTGCAATCCACCTTCATTGGAAGCTAACTCATAGCTAGTAATAAGTAAATAATCAATAATCGATCGACTCTTGAGTTGTTTATGTAATTATAGTTGCCTATGTAGCTCGTCTAAGATTTCATTTTGCATTTCGTTTGGGTCCGGACTCCAAATTTCTGAAGACGTATGTGGGTAAAAAATTAATGTAGAAAATTAATACATGCTGAAGATGGCGAAGTCGTGAGTTCGCCTCGAGTGGCTGCGGCGGCGGGCTTATGACGGCCCCTTTTTGAAGGCGGACGGATGTGTCCAGTTTTGTGGAAGAGATCATTTTAATCGACAAAAAAGATACACTTTCTTTCTTGGCCTGATGTTCTCATAGCAGCACCGATTTCTCCAGCGGTGGAAGAGCACCATGTAGCAAGAATGAGGGACGAAGTGCGTCTGAAGCGTGGCCAGCAAGAAGCTTTCAAATTTCCTGTCTTGGCGAGGAACTATCATCCTCTGCACTGCCGTCCATCTAGATGCTTGTAACAGCTGTAGATGGCACGTGGATCTACAAGTGCACCGAGAGGAAAAAAGCTCCACCGAATACACTCATCCAGAAGGAAACAATTTTCGGCCAGTTCTACTGGTCCTAGCCTAAAGGTGGAGCTAATGCACGTAAATAACAAGACCTGAACCTCATAAAAGAGGGCTAAATATCTTTGATGCAGCACTTAATGGATTCTGGTTGTGGAAATATTCCTGATGCCACTCAAGCCTATACTGATATGCAAATATAGTGTGCTATTTTCCACGCCAGCCCTCCAGTGTGAAGTGAAGCACCACTGTGCCGAAGGAACACTCAAGGCACACTCTGGCTGATATTTATAAGGGGCATTGCAATTGTGCACAAGAGAGTGCGAACTGAGCAGAGGTGGATTTTATAGATCGAGATCTTTTTTGGGCGGAACCAGGATTTAGTTATAGTGGGACCTAGAGATGTCATTTGGGCTTGGAGGGGGTGAAATGAATATAACTAATAGGATTAATTTTTCTTTTTCTTCTTCCTAAATACTACTACCTCCGATTCCAAATTATTGTCGCTGTTTTAGTTCACATTTGTATTAAAACAACGACAACAATTTAGGATCGGAGGGAGTACCAATTTAGGTTGGTATAATTTGCTATGCTGGAACATCCGCGATGAGACAGAGAGACATTTAGTGCCTTTCAAGATAGCTTGCAGTGGCAGAAAATATTCAGAGAACTTTGTGTGCCCAGATTTTTTGGGGGGAGAAAATGTGGACATTTTTCTGGGATTATATAACTCCCGGGAGACAGGTAGGCCGCGGATAAATGGTGTGGGCCTACTGAGTACATACTTACAATTATTTCACTCTTAATAAAAGAAGGTCCAAGATGAAATGCACATGTATGCATGGATTGCCTTTATATAGACCGAGCTAGAAACGAAAGCTACTCCGTAGATTGTTTTGACTGGCGCTAGCTCCAAGCTTTCACAAGACTAGAATTCTAGCTAGCTAGGAGGGACATTTTGATTCCTACAAAACCTAGACACAAAGGGTACGTTGAATCTGGAGACTATCTAGATATATAAAGGTAATTAATTAGCAGAACTAGTCTCTATCCATCGATCGCCTATCGCGGTACTGATGTTTGCGATGGGAATTATAGGCGTTGGGAAGTCAAATATCGTTCGCGCTAGGCAGAGGTTCACTTCAACCTCTCTTCTGTTCCGGATGATCTTATGCACAAAACCTACGCCGTGGGTTTGTGCAGAGACGTCGACGTACCGGTGCGAGGTGTGCGACATGAAAGTAAATCATACACCACCTGGTCGTACTCCCCCCGGCTCTGGCCCTCTGCCTTTGAAGATGTCTGTCAAATGGAATCTTAAATCCCAAACCCTGATTACCAATCGGCCGCAAGCGGGCGAAGTGTTGCCAACGCCCCCACAGCACAGGTACAATGGACGCCACGTCGAGCTCTGCTGCCGGCGAGCAACACTCCCAAATCCCAATCGAGCGATTCGGGATTTGAGTTTCAGTATGAGTTTCAGTATTTGGTAATCAACCTTTAGGCTATTAAGATTTGTTTTGCCGGATGTCACCCTGTTAGAGGCCCAAAGGGTTTGTCCTCCCCGTCGTACAGGGGATTCATTTCCGTGTGACATCACACGGATCAAAAAAAATTAAGACCCCTAAATTGCATACTTTTTCCGTCCCAAAATAAGTCACAAAATAAGTGACGTAGATTTGTATAGATTGTTATACAAATCCACGTCACTTATTTCCGGACGGAAAGAGCATAATGTATTACGTAGATGCTTAATTAGATGAAATTAAAATAAAAAAGTTAGCCATATGTGTCCTATCTAGGTGGCCGCGGTCTTTCGTTGGGCTGTGCACCACCGCTCGAGGTGCAAGTGGGACGGGCCTGCCCGTGCATCCCGCGTCCCGTCCCGTGAACAAAACCCATTTAGTTGGTAAGTGGGCTGTCCGTATATCCCGCACACACTAACTGGGACAGCCTGTTTAATCCCATGGGATCCCGCATGTCCCAGCGGGCGGCAGCGCAACACCGTCAACTCCGAGAGGCTTGGAGAGAAATGCCGGCCGGCCCCTGCTCTTGCCCCGCTCTTCTCCCTCAGGAGGTAATACTGGACTGGGAGATTCAGGAGCCCCTGCTAGGAAGATCATTTTTCAGAATACGCCATCACGAATGTTCTATTTCCTCACGTCTTGTATAGCTTTTGCCCCAGAATACTCAATTATCGACTCATTCCTAATTATTTCTGGACAGAGGCAAGTGTCAAGCTACATCAACGAAGTACATAAATAAATACACTTTTGCAATTTTACCTCTTAGATTTTTTTGTCCCCATTTCGTAAGGACAACGGTGAAAACTCAAATCTGGTACTCCCCGAGTGCAATTTCCGGCCGGAGGAAGTATTAAAATGTGGTGCTCGCTCCGTCCACCCCGAGAGCAGTTTTTTTCCCCACTAAAATCACGATAAGTATTTAGAAACGGAGAGAGTACTGAATTTACTATAATTGAGAAAGAGTAAAATACACCGTTAGCTCATGAACTCGGCAAAAATGAAAACACCCTGCGAAAGAGGGATTAGAAGCTGCGGTCCTGGCCGAAGTCGACGTGGCGGCCGTGGCGTTTTTAAGCCATGCCGAATCGTTTTTTAACTAAAGTGACGCAGTAATTCCAGTTTAGTGCTTTAAGCGTGCTATCCTAGTTCGTGGACTGAAGTGATAATTTTTGCCGAATTCATGGACTTGTGATGTATTTTAATCATTGAGAAAATTAACATGCAACTATTAATTTAATAGTATCAATGAGTTGCCCGCAAAAATAAATATCACGATCAATTAGTTGTCACAACGGACTCACTTTTTTTTACCAAACCACAACGGACTCACTTGTACTACGTGCTTTCCATGGACGTTACTACGTACGTAGTAATACTTTGAACTCAAAAGTGAATCGAACACCTGCTCCGTATTGCCTTCGTCGCGGGATCTCACGGGATAAACGGGCCAAAGCTAACAAACCCACTTATTCCAGCGGGATGACGTTTCGCGGGACGCGGGTGATTGCGATCGTCCCGTCTAATCCATCCGGCGCGTCGCGGGCGGGATGAGCCCGTCCCAGTTGCACCCCTAACCACCGCAACCCCTCATGCGGTCACGCCCAGTTACTTCATGCGTCCAGTTGGTAGCCACATAGGTCTTTCCGAGCATCGTGTACCGTAACTACTCTCGTAGGAGAGCGCTCTTAGGAGAGATTTAATTTCCTGTTCATCTAGTCACCTCGAATCTTGATATCCGTGACTTGAGACTGAATGTGTTCGTCTCGTCTGTCTTTCGCCCGCGAGTCATTTCACTGTTTGTCCCGGCCGGCCTGGCGTATTGTCCCTGTCCGATCGACTACCAATTCCCAAAGACCTAAGACATCGCCACAACTACGACTATCACCGTATTTTGCAATCCACCTTCATTGATTGGAAGTTAGCTCGTAGCTAGTAATAAGTCAATAATCGATCGACTGCCGAGTTGTTTATGCGATTAGTTGCCAATGTAGCTCGTCCAGCATTATTTCATTTTGCATTTCGTTTTGGGTCCGGGCTCCAAACTTCTGAAGACGTATGTGGGCACAAAAAGCAATGAAGAAAAATCAACTTACAGCATTATGTTCCGTATATGATGCATGGGCCCCGTGGCGGCGCCCGGTGGACAAGGAGAATCAGTCCAAGGAGGAATGCCGCATGCCGCGGAGGCAGCAGCTACAGAGCGTGCCTCCTGGAGGGACGGAGATGGGGCGTCGTCATCGTCCAGCGCGAGCTGCCATGGCGGCAGCAGAGAGGGCACGGCGGATTTCGCCATGTCAAGTCGGGCTGCATTGCCATTGGCCGCCTTAGCGATCATGTCGATGAAGGCGACTGGTTCCACTGGTGCCAGGTGACGGGTACGGCGGGGCTTGAGCAGACGGGCTCCTTTCATGGCGCTGACTTGATCATAATCTGTCATTCTCTCAGATGGCCTTCTGGATGTTGTCAACACCGCGAAAGAGAGTGAAACTGGGCACCAAGAGAACTGCAAAGGACGAAAACTGGCCTGAAGAGAGCAATCCATGAACCCAGTGGCTAGTTCTGTTGGTCGTCCGCTAGCTGATGGTCGAGCGATTGCACGTGAACAGCGAGTTTCTCACAACCATCAAACGTCTAAATATCCACGTTTCGCAGGCAACCACAAGATGGTAGCACAAATATTCCTGTTACCTCTCAAGCCTATAATCTCTACTCATAACAAAAATGACGTAGTGTGTAAGTGTGTTATATCTCCACACGGCTAGCTCGCTTCGGCGTTACTTAGAAAACCGGTGACCAGTCTCATGCGAACGTTCAAGGGATCCCTTTGCCGATATTTATAGGAGTAGCTAGCCTGGGTGATCTGGGCATTGCAGTTGTGGAACAAATAATACGGAGTAAGAGGGAGTGGGTTTTATATATGAGCTCTTCTACGGTACCTAGCATTAATTTGGACCCTTCGCCATCTTTGATCTAAAGAGACAAATTACTTGATACTTCTTGATACTACAATTTAGTTGAACGGAGTAACCAACGGGCAAGGATAAAAACGTAAAAATTTCTTCCTCCTCCCCTTTGCCGGAATACTCAGAGGAAGGGGCCAACGGCGGCGGTGCGGGCTGGAATGGTGGCAGCGGTTTGGACTGGAAGGGTGGCGTAGGCACGCTGGGAGGCCGCCGCCAGCGGCGCGGGCTGAAAGATCAGCGGAGGCACGCTGGGAGTCTGGCAGGGGCTTCGCGCTCGGAGGCCGGCTCCTGAATTGAATCAGGAGAAGATGAAGCAGAATCCTGGTATTTTTTCTTCAATTTTTACTCCAATGTGAAAATTCAAAAATGCCTTTCTCTAATACTGGCGCAGCGGTGCCCGCCGAGGACGAGGAGTCGGACCGTGGGTGGCACTGTTGGCACTCTTCCACGAGTGGGAGTGGGACCTGAGCTTCTAGACCTGGCCAGCAATCTGACGGTGAGCGCGCAGCGTGGCCATCTTCCGGACAGCCCTGCGGACGAAGCCAGCGACGGATCAGGCAGCGAGCTTCTGCAAGTGATTCGGGTTTTGGGAGTCGCTGTTAGAGGCTTAGAGCCTTGTGCGGTGGAGAAAGAAGAGGGATTCGGTATTGGGTAATCATACTTTGGGCTCTAAGATTTGTTTTGCCAGATGTCACCCACGCGAGAGGGTTTAGGGTTTAGGAGGCAGACTTTCAGAAATCTACCGTAACTAGTCTCTTAGGAGACAGACTTTCAGAAATCTAGCTCGATAGATCTGTTCGTTGTTCAGCTGTTCCTGTCCTAAGGGCTCTCACGAGAGATTTTCCTGTTCATCTAGTCATCTCGAATCTTGATATCTGTGACTCGAGACTGAATGCGTTCGCCGTCTGTCCTTCGCCGCGAGTCATTCCACTGG
The DNA here is from genome assembly GCF_000005505.3 of Brachypodium distachyon. Classification (NCBI taxonomy): domain Eukaryota; kingdom Viridiplantae; phylum Streptophyta; class Magnoliopsida; order Poales; family Poaceae; genus Brachypodium; species Brachypodium distachyon. Next base: position 44,799,536 of record NC_016134.3, on the reverse strand, counting down.
ATGTCCCGGCCTGACGTGTTGTCTCTGTCTGTCTCCCAAGGACCTAAGACATCGTCACAATTATCACCGATTTTGCAATCCACCTTCGTTGGAACTTGGAAGTTAACTCGTACCTAGTAATAAGTCAATAATCTTTTTGACCGGATAGTAAGTCAATAATCGATTGATCAATCCATCAATCGATCGACTGCTAAGTTGTTTATGTAATTATCAGTTGCCAATGTAGCTCGTCTAGTTTTGCATTTCGTTTGGGTCCGGGTTCCAAATTTCTGAAGACGTATGTGGGTAAAAAATTAAGAGTAAATATCACATAATCCCTAGTTTAGGACGAACCGTACCTCGGAACTGCACCTTTTGGTTTTTTTATCACTTAAACTCGATAATTGGGCAAAAGTGTATCACAGAACCCGTAATCACGCTGTCAACAACGCTAACACGGAAACTGACTTCGGGGCCCAACCTATCGGTCTCTGTTACGTGGACTGGCTTAACCGGTCGGTTTTTAGGCCGGTTCGGGCCGGTCTTCCCCTCTGTTCTCCCGCTCTTCCCCTTTGTTCCCCTCGGTTTCTTCATCTGCAACGGCGGCTACCGGCTCCGGCGCGTCGGCGGCGAGCGGCCCGTCCTCGAGATATCCGATCCTACCTTCGTCCCGGTGGCCCCGCCGCGCGGGGTCGCCGCGGCCTGCCGCGACTTCTCCCTCCACCGCCTCCCCAAAATCGACCGCATGAACTTCTAGAGGAACTTCCTCGTGTGCGATCCCTTGTCCTGCCGCTCAGTCCTTGTGGATGGCATTTCGAGGTACGAGCTTGACACGAAAGCGCCTACATCGGCGCTGCCCTGATCACCGTCGACGACGACGGCGCCGGCTCGAGTGCTACCACCGTCTCCTTCGAGGTGATCCTCCGCTCGCTACGCCCCTGCGCCGACCACCAAGCCGCCGCCGCAGCTCGCCAGGAGCAACAGCTCCTGGTCGCGCCCCGCCGCCGCCGCCGTGCAGCGGAGCGGCATCACCAAGACCGTCTCCGGAGGACCCACGTCGGGGCTGAACCTCCAGTGCTACAGTGCCTCCTACGCCGCCTCCTACGACCCCTTCTCTGACGGCGCCGGGGCCGCCCAGGCGAAGGTGCTCGGCACCGGCCGCCGCCGCCGCCTGGTGCTCCGCCGACCGCCGCTCCCTCAACCTCAGGGGCTACACGCCGACGACGACCCGGCCCCGACTACCAAGACGGCGGCGGCGGATGAGGCCGAGGCCGAGATGCAGAGGAAGAAGCGGCTGGTTGCCTACAAGGTGTTCGACGCGGGAGAACAGAGGGGAAGAGCGGGAGAACAGAGGGGAAGACCGGCCCGAACCGGCCTAAAAACCGACCGGTTTAGCCAGTCCAAGTAACAGAGACCGAGAGGTGGGGCCCGGAGTCAGTTTCCGTGTTAGTGCCGTTGACAGCGTGATTACGGGTTCTGTGATACACTTTTGCCCAATTATCGGGTTTAAGTGATAAGAAAACCAAAAGGTGATAAGAAAACCAAAAGATGGAGTTCTGTGATACGGTTCGTCCTAAATCAGGGGTTTTGTGATATTTACTCAAAAATTAATGAAGAAAAATCAACTTCACTGGATGCGTGAGCCCCGTGGACAAGCACGAAGGCATGCTACGAGGAGGCAGATACCAATTCTACATTTTGAGTTGCTAAACAAGTACTAGTACAAGTTTTAGGTGGAAGATAATGAATATGCTACCGACCAGTAAAGAAAAATAACCAATAAACGCCATAGGCTGCCACGCTAGCTGCGTGTACAATGCAGTATGCAAATCTATCAATACCTTTATATATACCCCAGGCAATGCAAGGTAGCTAGCTTTGGTATTGTATTGAGGGAGCAAAACATTTATGCTCTGTTTGTTTTGCACAGTAGATGTACACGGAGTCACTTCCTTTCCCTTGAAACTAGGCAAAAGGCATAACCCAGAGATCTAAGAGGCAGATGAGAGATGAACCATCCATAGCATCACCATGCCGTGGTGTCACTACTAGGATTCGGAGACATCGGGAAAACAAACTGATACGACTCCACCGATACTGGCTGCCGATGTGAGGGGCATTGTTCGTGTATTACATCGAACGGTGGCAGCTACAAACGGGTCAGACTGCCCAAAGACGTCGTCTAAACCAAAGATGTCTCCGATCCGTTCGCCCGTCCAATTTAATTGAGAATACACAGCGAAAACCCAGTTGGGCTACGAGGCGACGATATCTCCTGTGGCATTGCCCTGCTGTCTTGTTCGTTAAGTGCTGCGGAAACAGAGCGCGGTGTCACCGTCTTAGGACTCGTTCGGTTCCACTCTGCTCCACAACTCCGCTCCTGGAACCGGCAAGCAGCGGCGAACGGCCGAACTCCGTGGAGCGGCCAACACGGGCCGGAGTCGCAAGTAGGGTATTTCCATGGAGCATGGAGTTCGGACTCGCTGGCCGCCACGCCCCCCAAACTCATTCTGAGTTTTGATCTCGTCTTGGGGCACCACCCACCACCAGACGCATCTGGAGTTATGATCGACAATCAACTTTGAGTTTGAGTTTGGAGACATGCAACTACAACAATTGGGTGCACGAGTTCTGAAACTTAAACATTCTACACAACTGTTTTTTCAATTTAATTAGTATAGAAGTGGAAGTCTAAAATTACACTAAAATTTGTGCAATTTTGGGTTTAGAAAATGTTCAATTAGGCCGTTGCACATTCTAGAGCCTGAAATTTCACATGATGTACTTTGTACATATTTTTAGCCTGGATTTGCGTGTTTTAAAGTGCGCAATTGGCTAGTCGCACATCTTTTTAGTCAGAAATTGAGTGTATTCTTTGTTTGTACATCTTGAGATTTAAATACATTTTTAATGGAATAGTTTGCTCATTCAATATCTGAAATGGCACATATTTTTCTTGCACAGTTTTAGGTTTAGAAATGTCTGATAGGATAGTTTCAACATTTTGAAATCTGAGAATGTACATAATTATCTTTATGCATTTTTGGTCTAGAAATATTAAAATTACACATATAATTCCGTGCAATTTTGAGTGTACAAATAGGTATCTGTAGTTGATTAATAGAGGAAGAAGGGGAAGTTTTTTTTTTAATATATGAACTATGTCTTTAAGACGTTTTGTTCCTTGAAAGGAAAAAAAAGTACTTATGTCTATATAGCTAGCTCGAGGAAGGGTACCCCTCAGCTTGTTCACACCCTAAAAGACACCAGCGGGCATCAAGACAACTGCAATTCATTTGAGGAGTTCATTTGAGCAGTGCAAATGAACAGGTATGGTTAGTTCTGTTGGTCGTCCGACAGCTGATGGTGGAGCTATATTGGACGCAAACAGTGTGTTGTTCCTCAAAGAGACTTCAAATTGGTAGCACAAATATTCCTGTTACCTCTCGAGCCTATAATCTACTCATAACGAAAAGGATATAGTGTGTTATTTTCAACACGGCTAGCTCCACAGCGTTACATAGAACACCAGTGGCCCATACGAACGTTCAAGGGATGCCTTTGCCGATATTTATAAGAGTAGCTAGCCTATATATGCAGGCCCCTGTATATATGGTCTGGGCACTGCAGTTTGGAGCAAATAATAGAGGAAGAGGGAGTGGGTTTTATATATAGACCAAAACTGGCTCTAGTGAGGCCAAGCTCCATACTTGCTTTCTTTTTATGCACCATTTATTTTCACAACGACACCATCCATTGCGTTCAGATATTCAAGCCTTTCATACTTCTCTCTGCATCATAATTTTTAAATTTGTGGCAATAAGAAACAACATCTTGTTTAGTACTATACCTCCATTCCTAAATACAAAACGTCTTACCTTTGTCTCTTTTTTTATTTTTTTTACCAAGTTTATAGAAAAATGTTTCAACATCTAGAATATCAAATAAGTATATTATGAAAATATATATCAAGTACAAAAATAGGTATTTATAGTTGATTAATACCAGGAGGTGAACACGTTTTCTTTAGGAGAAAGTTGTGGAACGTGCTTTTTTGTTACTTGGGACGAGAAAAAAAAACTCAAATTTGGTCTGTTCAGCCCATTAGCATATCGGCCGGTTTACCCTAAAACTATATTTGTGGGCCGGTTCCTGAAAACGAGAACTTACCAAAGGTCATTTCGGGAGAATATTACCACATTATATAATATCAAGTTTCGCTAAAAAATATAATATCAAGTTGAAAAAAAAGTTGATACCAAATATAACCAAGAAACTACAATCCCGATACATGATTTTGATTGATGGCTTTGTACACTCGACTGTGTTTAAGAAAAAAAGCAAGCGAGTTGAGAGCAAGCAGTCCCAATTAACCGGGTGACAAGAGATCATGTTAATCTGTAAACACCCATAGCAACACCGATGGCTCCCGGCCTCCCGGGATGGATACAGTAAATAATATGCAGCGGGAATCCCGTTCTTCGAGCGCGCCTGAAGCGTGGCCAGCTCTGCAGTACAAAATTGCCATCTTGACGAGGAACCATCCTCTGCACCGCAGTCCATCTAGATGCTTGTAACAGTCGTAGATGGCACATGGATTCGCACGAGCACTGAAAGGACAGAATCTCCGGTCCACCCGATGTACTGGTTGAAACGGAAACAATTAGTGGCCAGTTCTATTGGCCCTACCCCGAAGGTGGAGCTAGTGCAAGTAAATAGCAAGACCCGAACCTCGTAAAAGAGGGCTAAATATCTTTGATGCGCTACGGAATGAAACATGGTTGTGGAAATATTTCTGATGCCTCTCAAGCCTATACTGAGATGCAAATATAGTGTGTTATTTCCACGCCTGCCCTCCAATTAAACATGCATCACCGTGCCGAATGAACACTCAAGCCACAGTTTGGCTGATATCATGTGGCTGATATTTATAAGGGCATTGCAATTGTGCACAAGAGAGTGCGAACTAAGCATAAGTGGATTTTATAGATCGAGATCTTACTTGGGCGGAACCAGGATTTAGGTGTAGTGGGACCGAGAAATCGTATTGGGCTTGGAGGGGGTTAAATGAATATAACTGCTGGTATTTTTTTTATCTTCTTCTTAAATACTACTGATTTAATTTTCTCTTGAAATAAAATTTTTAGATAGAACATTTTTATAAGGTTGGTACAGTTTGCTATGTATGCTCGAACATCCGCCATGAGACAGAGAGATTTTAGTGCCTTTCAAGCTAGCCCAGGATATATTCTCCTCCGTTGGTAAGTTAGTACCTCTGGAAGGGGTAATCCTCATGAAAGACAACTGAAAAGACCGGAGAAACCAAACGTACTAAATTCGGCCAGGAACCTTAGATAACCGAAATTAGTTCGGTTTCAGTCCACGGGTAACTGAAAAGACCGAAGAAACCGAGTAGCCCAGCCCAGTCTGTAATGCCTTCACATTCACGTTGCTGGCCCAGCCCATTCTCCAGTGCATTCACCTTTGCTGGCCCAGCAGCCTGTACGGAGGTCAACGAATGACCAACTTGTCCATTTCTTGGCCGCAACAAAAGACTCTTCGCCTCTTCGGTCAGTTCGGTTAAGAATCGAGACCGAACCGAATTCGACCGAATTATCGGTTTGTTGTTCTTTTTAGGACCGGTTGGTCAGCAATCTCCTCAAATCGGTCGTTTTTTTAGGACCGAATTTTTCTGAAGAGTAAATTTCACAAAACTATACTTCTTAGGAAATTAGTTTCAACAGGCCACAGTTATGATTAATAGTCTCACAAAACCACATTTTTTCGGGCAGATCTTCTCACATAACCCAAATTAGGTAATTAAAAACGTTTGATGGTGTTTCTGACAAGTGGAACCCACATGTCGGATGCCAGGATTGAATCGACATTTCTTGGGTAGACAGAGGAGCTTAACAGGGTGTCGGGCAAAAACTGACGTGGACAAAAAAAACGGTTCGACCCGTCCAACCTGGCATCCGACATGTGGGTCCCACTTGTCAGAAACACCATCAAATGCTCTTAATTACCTGATTTGGGTTCTGTGAAAAGATCTGTCCGAACAAGTGTGGTTTTGTGAGACTATCAGTCATAACTGTGGCCCGTTGAAACTCTAACCCCAAGAAGTGTGTTTCGTGAAATTTACTCTTTTCTTAATTATTATCCGAAGAATGCCCAGGCTGATGCTCAATGCTCACGTAAGTATAGCTGATATGGAGCCTGCTGGACAACCAATGGCTATGTTAAGTTACCATGCTTGAAATGTGGACTATATTAATACTGAAAACATTCTTCCAGGTGTGCACTTTAAATGTACAATTTATGTCTTTTAGCAGAATGGGAAAACAGATGGATGATCCATTTGCATCAGATATTAATCTTAAAACAAGCTGCTATGGAAAGGCGACATGAAATTGATCATCATCGACACGGGTAGTTCAGTTCAAAGGGCTACTACAAAAGTTCTACGACGTCTCAACCGAAGCTGGAGTGGGGAATAAATATCCCGTTCACTACAGATTGTAACTTTGTTGTAGAAATAGTCCCGATACCTCTCAACCCTATAATCTGTACATAACAGGATGTTATTGTGTTATCTGCCGTATGGCTTTCTGACCTCTAGTTGAAGTCTCAAGTGAAACACTAGTTCCGGATAGACACACAAATACACAATTGATGCCTCTCTGCTGATATTTATAAGGGTCCTAGCTTTATGTCGGAAATTTTGTGAGGCGAAGAAAGCATATTTTTAACGCGCATAAGATCATATAGACCCAGCGATTTGAAAAACAAAGATCGTATAAAACCCGCTATCCGCACTATCCACTCCCCTGACCTTCTAGTAGGATACTTGCTACAGGGTCTCGGGTTGTAGTCAGATAATCACCCTATATACAAAAGCAATGCTAAATAAAATCTAGTATGTTTTTCTTTCCTGCTTGCTCTAGAGTTGCTTGAGTTTTTCTGGTTAGGTTTCTATGGCCAGTACCTCTAGGTTTATATAAGTTCCCACATGTGCGCTCATGCTCCTTCACAGACGAGTAAGGCGTTAAGGAACAAATTATACATTTTTCACTTAAGAGGGGTCTAAGTTTGAGGTGGAGGAATGAATGATTGCCCACCACCGGTAAAGAAAAAAACCAATAAATGCCTTAGGATGCGTAAACATGTACTACAATGATATATGCAAATTTATTACTCCTTCCGATCGGAATTACTCGTCACTTATTTAGTACAACGGAAAGAGTACTACATTTTTATATATATACCTCACGCAACCAACAGTAGAGCTCTAGATAGCCACTTCGTTTCTCATGAAACTAGACAAAGGCATAACCTATAAGACTAGTTACCCGTGAAATGTGTCATGCATAACACATCACCATGCCATGCGGTCAATACTAGGGTTTGGAGACATTGGGAATACCAATTGATCCAGTTTAAAGGACTTTGGCTCTTGAGGCAAGGGCTTGCCTGGAACAAAGGCGGAGATAAAGCTATTAGATTACTTCAAAACGGCGCCTAAACAACCGGGTACCTTGTCAGCGCCCTTTCATTTTGAGGATCTGCCATGGGCTATAACAATGCATGTATATAATAGGAGATCATTTGGGAGAAAACAGGCCTCTAACAATGGGATGACGTCAGTCTTTTCTCAGCAATGCCAGATATGATAAAATCTGACGAGAGAGGAATGAAAAAAATGCGCAAGCGTAGTTCTGCACTCTGTTTTACAAAGAAATAGCATCATCGATCAAAAAGTTGTTACAATCCCTATTACCCACGTACCACAGTAGCTAGGGAGGTCTTGCCTTCTACGGTTCTACCTATGGAGACTAAAATATGGCTGAAGTGTTTTGGTCCTGCAGCGAGATTTTCACGACATTGATGGGGACTCTTTCCTGGCGAATTGCAGGAGAATCAAGTGATGCCGTTGCGAACCATCTCGACCTTTTGTTTTTCCTTAATCGCTCCCATCTAAGCAGTCCTCAGATGGTGCACCCACCATGGGTCTCATCCGAACGGCCCCAAAATTAAGTTCGAAATCGTGTAACCATGGCTAGCAAGGCCGGGTAGAAAAGCTAGGTTTTCTCGTTTCTGGTTATCCTGGACAGCAAGGTCAGATAGCAGTTAGGAAATTACCACGAGCAGGTAGACTGAAGCTTATTCTCGGCCAATGAAAATACCAAGACGCTAACCAGGGAACAACAAAGACCGGAGGGAGAAGTGAAAACACTCGAAGGGCTCATTCGTTCCATGGGGGAGTTGCAGTTTCTCTAGGATTGCTGAGTAATGAAGCGGTGCGTACAAAAATAGCGGCGATCCAGGAGCTCCTGATGCCTCCTAAGCTCCTGATGCCTCCTAAGCGCATGGCATCATAGCAAAGATGCATCCAACCCTATCAATCCTTATGGACTGTTCATCTCTTGTGTGACAGATTAAAAGGAATACCCATCTAGAGCCATCTCACAACTTATATATAGAACGTTCCATTCCATGGCCTGCTCTTTTCTCGACAAAAGTAAATCAAGTTAATATACGAAAAGAGTGCTCCGTCAATTCCGTGAATTTTGGGTTTGATCTGACATGTACAGTTTTCCCTCTTCTTACTAACCAAAATTACTGTTTGTCTATAAAAAAATCCGTGAATTATTCAAGACATAGAGTTCGCTTCATAATATATGGGCAAAGTATCTAGTGAAAATGGCTATTCAGTGCACATGCGCAAATTTCCGTCCTGGGCCATTTCCAGATCAAACGGCACGGATCATACCTGGTGGGACTGATCATCCACTTAAACCCGGTTTTGCACTTAACCTCCTGCCAAAATCACCTGATCAGATTTCCCCCCTGCATCATGCATGGAACTAATGCATGCAGATAAGCTAGGTACAAATCTTAACGAAGAGACAAAAATTCATGCAAGTGTACATGAATAGACGAACACTGGAGGAACAATAAGGTAGGTACAGATCTTAAGCTTCTCTAATCATGCATCATGGAACTAATGCATGCAGATAGTAATTAATCCTAGCTAGGTTATTGCAAAAGAGGGCTAAGTAGTCGTATAAAATGTTAACATTATAAGAGTGTATAGTAATTGGTGTTGCACTTATTGTTTCTAAGATCAACATCCATGGCATTGCAATATTCGTGTAGTACATATCCTTTTGTTTCATTTTCCTGGCTCAATCACTCAATTTGAAACAGTCCTTGGACGCATGGGGCGCCCGCCATGGCTCTCACCCTAACCAGCCAGAAGTTCGAAATCGTGTAACCTGGCTGGCATGACCAGGGTAGAAAAACTAGTTTCCCCTGACTGAAACTTCCTTCACCAATGAAAATAGAGGCAGTGGAGTACCTCAGCATTCACTAGGCCGGAACCTGAAGTAGCTTGGCACACCGCCTCGACAACAAAGTCCGGAAGGGTAAATCAAGACCCCCGAAGGGATACAAGCACTGCCATTGCCCCCAACGCTGCGAGGAGAAAGAGAGACTGTGGCCGCCTTGGTTCCACTGGCTAGGGAGCTACATGCTCCGTAAAAGTGACTAGGAAGGCTTAAAAATGAAGACCTGCCAACAATACTCTCATAGACAAAGGAGCTCCCGATGCCTCCCAAGCGCATCATAGCAAGATACATAAAACCCCTTAACAACCCATATGGACTGCTCATCTCTTGTGGAAGATTAAAAGGAGTGTCCATCCATCCATCTCACAACTTATAGAAACGTTCCATGGCATGCTCTTTTCCAACTTATAGACTGTGCTGTCCGATTCGTGAAATTATTTAAGACCTAGAGTACAGTTCATAATATATATGCACACCTACCAACGCTGTAACTGCGCATTATTTCTGAATTCTGATCAAGAAATGGCCTGCCACTACTATTCCAATCAACATCTTTAAAGCTATAAGATGGATCCAAAGAACAATGGGATCAGTTTTCAGCGAAATTGATACCACTACCCTGATTTTGAGTATCTTATAACGTAGTCAAGTCACAAAGAACATGTCTGGAGAAATAACGCATTATTCATAACTCGCACATGCATGTCTGGACTTCTGGAGGAGCATATGGTTATTTTACAATTATAAAAGTTGCAGTGTCCAAAGTTATTTGAACAGCAACCTGTAGGTAGCATTCGCAAAACAAAAAAGAAAAGAAAAAGAAAGAGGCAACCTGAAGGTAGCAACAGTTTGAGCACGCAAAGAGGCAGATCAATATATTCTACATTAATTTCAAGTGTTACGAAAAAGAAAGCATGCTGGCCCACCAAGTAGTAAAGAAAAACGAAACTAATAAATGGCTTAGGTTGCGTACACATGTACGATTTATATATACAAATTTGCCGATCCATTTACATATAGTATATACCACCATGCAACCAAATTATTTTGCTGTAGCACAATCAGTCAGTAGGTAGACACTTTGTTTCCCAGGAAACAAGGCAGAGCTAGAAAGTGGAGAGATACGATCGATGGAGGTGTAGTATTAGGAATCGGAGACATAGGGAATTCCGATTGTCCCGCTTTGGTGAGTTAGTGTGCTGTACCCTGGAGTCTCATGTCCTCTGTTAAAGGAATGAAATACCTCCCGGTGAGGTGTTACTGGCTCGCAAGATCTCGCATAAGAAATCCATCCAAGAATTCCATCATAGCACTTAAGAGCCCGAGAGACCAACCAATCCATCCAAGAGCATTCCATCATAGCACTTGAGAGTTAGTACCACACCAAACGGTGAGTCGAATACATTGCCACCATTTCACGATGAGGAATGACATGAGTACATTGCAAAATACCCCTACCAGCTTGGTGGACCTTCAAAGCACTAGACAGGGCTTGCTGACCAGGAATAGAAACTACCCAGCTCAGCTAGTATTCAAGAAGAGTAAATTTAACAAAACCACATTTCTTGGAGCTAGGGTTTCAACGTGCCATAGTTATCACTAAAACAGTCTCACATAACCACACCTTTTGAGGCAGTTTGTTTCAGAAAACCCAAATCGGGTGGATTAGTGTGTTTGATGTTGTTTTTGACAGGTGGGACCCACCAGTCAGGCGCCACGTCAGCACCAGGACCCACCAGTCAAGCACCCATCATGATTATATGCGGGGAATTTCAAATTCACTAGCAGCTCGTTTGGCACCCATCATTTGGGGCTAAAATTGTGAAATTCATTCTGAATTCAAAAACTAACTTGTTTGGTTGGAATGGAGTTGGCTACATGAATTTAATTTGCAATTCCATAAAATCACCTACACTACAACTAATCTCAATTCCTTTCTAAAAGACATCATTTCTATGAAATTGTCTCTCACTCTATAAATCCATGTGGTACACAAACATGATTTTTGAACTCGGAATTCAAATTGAACCAAATGAAATACTACCAAAAATTGGATTTCATTTTAGTTATACCGAATGAAATAAAATGAGAAGTGCCAAATGAGCTGTAATGGAAAAGTGGAGGTTTGTGTAGTTTAATGGAGTGTGTAACTGACTTTTGAAAACATCTGTACTTCTATTGTTATAGAAGAACATGATCCTCCATTCACTTCTCCCGGCCTCCTCTGCTGCTTTCACTCACTCTCTCACTTTTGTGGAAAAGTCTAGGAAGTTGCAATTATATTAAAAATTATTGTACCCAAATATTTGTGGAAACGATTTGCATACCCTGGATCCATTGAATAGCTAGCGGTCTCAACTCTTTTTTTTGACGGGCAAGCAGGATTCACTGCGATTCAAATAGAAGGGGGAACAACTGTACAAGGTTAACAAAAGTAAAAAAAAAGTAAAAAACAAACAAAAGGAGAGGCGGTCAGAAAGACGCCTCCAGTAAAGCTGACTACTCTCGCCTTGCCTCCCTTTGGAGGCTTAACTCATTCTTGATCAGGGTGGCTACTCCTTCTTCCGAAATGGCCTCATTTTGAAAAATTCTTCGATTCCTCTCTTTCCATATGTTCCAAATCGTGTAGACGGCCACTGTTATGTCTTTGTGCTTCTCCTTTTGTTTCCCAATCTTTATACTTCTGTTCCACCAGCACTTTATGGAAGTGGCGTCCCTAGCAATCTCATAGGCTCTTCTGCTCATTTGCTTCATTAGAAGCCAAATGTTTTTTTGCAAAAGGGCAGTCTAGCGCAATGTGGAAGCTGATTCCATGGATTGATCACAGAAGCAACAGTTATCATCATGTGGCCATCCCCTGTCTCTTAGGCGATCAGCAGTCCATAGCCGATTTTGAATGAGAAGCCACAAAAAAAGCATAATTTTTTCCTCTGCCTTTACCCTCCAAACAAAATTAAGGTCGGGTTTTTCAATTCTTCCAAGAAACTGAATTCTGTATGCTGAGCTTGCCGAGCAGCAATTGTTAGCCGAAGCCTTCCAAGAAATTGAATCCGGCAAGTTAACAAGCTGAATCTGCCTCGTGGTCGTCCAGAGATGACAAAAAGACGTGATCTGCTGCGGGGAGGAAATTCTTTGCAGGCCTCTCATCCACTTTCCATTTTGCAAGGCCTCACATACTAGAATATTCTTTTTTTTGGCTAATTTGTACAGGTCAGGTGCCACTTCTTGGGGAGATCCCTCTCTCATCCATCTATCTTTCCAGAAGGAAACTTTGGATCCATCATTGCATATCCTGAATGTTGTGAATGGCTCGCGGGCTCACGACAAGGAGAATACTACCATACCGACGCCGTTTTTGATGTGTTCACGTAGGAAGCTGGGTAAAGGAAAGAAAACAAACCCAATGCCACCCCCTGATGCCATCGCCACACCTGGGGGACAACCTGCCGCGTGCACCCATCACACTCAAAGCCGTGCAGCGCCCATGGCCTGCTTGGCCGTCATGCAGGCCTTGTCCTTCGTCACTCAATTAGCCATGTTCGTGTCTAGGGAAAAGGAGGCAACAATGGAGCTCCCGATGCCTCCCAAGCACACCATACACATAAACGCATGAATGCCACCGATTTGTCTACATGTGCTGCTCATCTCTAATTGTATAAATTATTAAAAGCAGTGTCTGTCTGTCTGTCTGGAGCCATCTCACAATTTATGAAACAGTCCTCTTTTCTGGACAAAAAGGAGATCTCGCCATTTATAAGAGTGTGCTATCCAAATGTATGAAATTATTCAAGACATACAATCCAGTTCACAGTACATATACATCTTTCTAGACCTAAGCATGGGTGGCCTGGCCCGAAAGCCTGAAACCTAGGCCGAGCTCGGGCTCTAGTTTTCAGCCTGAAGCCTGGTCAAAAGCCTGGAAAAAAAAACCACAATATTATTAAAATTATTATTTTTCGGAAATAGGTACAATAAATATTTTGTACCCTTAAAAAAATTAACGCAATATTTTGTCCCAAAATGGTGTTTCTCAGATGGTGTTTTTCTGAGCCTTCGGCCGCGCAAGTTCGGACTTGGCTTTTTGTTACCAGGTTTTATGAAGCCCGGCCCATACTGGGTATGCCTAGGTAGACACGTAACAAAGTTATTTCGGCCGAATTGGTGTGCGTTGCCCTTATTTTGAGTATCTTTTATTGTGAAATGATGTCAATTCAGATAGCACATGTCCATAGAAATTACTCATACTTCACAACGCGGGCATCTAAGTTCTTTGGCGGCACAGTACCCACCTGGTTTAAGTGGGATCAGATCGAGTAGCCTGCAAAACATGCACATGTGTGCTTGCATGTTGTGGCGATTTGTGAGTAATGTGTATCTGTTTTTCTCTCACAGTAAAATTAGCATCTTACTCTCTATGTAACACGTCGAGACAGGCCAAATTTATAGATCAAAAAGTTTAAACCTGCACAGTGCACACTGTTTTGCCTCTTTGTTTGGCTGGCTTGAATTAAGCAAGAAACATAAGAAATAAAGCCTACTCTACTCCGTAGCAATCTGACGGCGTCAGTACCATTTAATATCTATTAATTGTTCACGTGGAACCTCAATATTTTACAACACTTACATCAGCCAATTACAATACCAGTCTTCTGGAAATTCATGAAAACTGATAATTGTTTCACCAGACTAGCGAAGCATTCTACCGAACACATGCAAGGCAGCAAAGGAGTCCCGTCCAATCGAACCCAGAGACCGAAGTCGCACAAATCTGGACACGAAGCATTCAGCGCTAGTACTACAGATCCTCAGAAACCCAGATATGAAGGAGGAAGTGGAGGACATTGATTAGCTCTTTGGAACCGCTCTTGGTTTTTGGAGGGAAAAAATGAAACCGGAAGCTGTCGCAAAGCTGACCAAGGTCGCGTACAGGGAACTCGCGGCGACAAGGGATCTCCTAATACCTCCCATCCCAAGTCCCAACCCAAGCGTCCCATACCATAGTACCATGACACTGGAGGATTAGTCGATCTACATTCATGGACCGGTCATCTGTAATTGCCAACTTATTAAAATTACAGGAATGCTCGGCTGCCGGCCATCTCACAATTTATAGAACGATGTGCTCTTTTCGAGACAAAAAATAGTACATATAAGAGTGTGCTGTCCAATTCAACGAAATTAATTGTTCAACACATATAATATACACCTGACAAAGTTGTCCATGTGCTCATTATTTCAGATCAACAAATTGTTGGCCATTAAAGATGGCCATTGCTTCCAACAGAAAGCTGTAAGATGGAGCCAAAGAAAGAGGAGATCAAACGAAGTGTCAATTCTGACATTTTCATTGAATTAATACTACCCCTGCAACGATTTTGAGTATTTCATATATAATGAAATGTAGCCAAGTCACATAGAACATGCATGTCTGACGAAACTATTCATGTACTCCTTCCGTTTCTAATTAATTGGCGCCGACTGTTTTGTAAAGAAAACCCATGTAAATTTTCGAAATAAACCTGCAGTCCACATTTTCAATTAAACATGGACTGCGCGTTGATTTCGAAAAACAACAGGGTTTTTTCGCAAAAGTTCCGATGAAATGTGGACTATAGGTTTATTTCAGAAATTTACAGGGTTTTTTTTTTGCAAAACAGCCGACGCTAATTAAAAAAATCTAGTATCGTGACCATGGGCGGAGCAAGGGGAACAATTAAGAGGGGACATTTTAGACATTCTTAGGAGGTTAACTTAAATTAGAGGGGACATCAATGATGCGAATATGACATTTACAATGGTATAACATAATTGAGTGGGAGCATTAGCCCCCATGGACTACAAGGGGGATCCACCCTGATCGTGACACGGGAGCTCCCGATGCCTCCCAAGCCCACCATAGAGATGCATGGCTTCCGGAGTACTCTACATGAACTGTCTCCATCTCACAACTTCTAGCAGGATAACTCCTTCATCGACTCTTCTATGAACCTGAAAACTAGAGATCACATTATATGCAGAAGAGTATGCTATTTAACAATGGAAGTATTGAAGACCTGCAATACAGCTCATAATGTGTACCCACCAGATTAAATTTGTTGACGAAAAGGTGGCGTTGCTCCTGAGCGTCTTGCGCATGCCATCACGTCCGCCCGTCACAGATCTGCACATAATGTGTCATAGCCACACTCGCTGCGAAACCATGGAAAGGGATCAGGAGTTTGTGCGGGGAGAGATAGAAAAGCAGGGACGCACGTCCGCTCCGCCGCCGCTCGCTGTCTCCCCAGACTCATGGATCGGTGGACAGAATTAACCGATCGCAAAGCTCGGATGGTGTGATAGCACGTGCAACACCCTGGGGCACATCAAATCTGTTCTTTTTTTACATTAAACTTTAAGAGATGTGCGATTACATTCCGACAGTATATGGAATTATGGATACATTAATTTTTACAAAATGAGGCAGCAGATTGCAATCTTCGAGGATCAAACCACGGTGGACAGCCAACATACCTCGTTGGGCTAACCACCCAATAAAGCTGAGCTTGGTTCTAATTTGTTGATGCTCGTTCTTTCAGATATCAACAAATAGATGGCCATTTTGAATTCGGCATCTTGGTAGCTATGAGACCGAGATTTATAAAAACTAAGATCAAACAAAGTAAAAATTCTGACCATTTTTGGCAAAATGTTACTCAGCAACCCAGTATACTGATTTTATACGCATGTAACACAAAGAGACTTCAACTTGGCTCCAGACATCTGGACACCATCATTTGAAAATTCAATGCTTTTGGAATGTATGCATCATTCCTCTGCCTTGCCTACACACAGCTTGCGCTGCTTGCTCCGTCTGGGTCAGGACTCTCCTCCCCAGGCCTTTGTTCAGAGAGGCGTTCATTTCGGCGGCTTGGAACTTGGAGCTCTGGAAAGCTCTGGAAAAGGCAGAACGACAAAATCTTCAATAATTCCGTGCCGTCTGTGCATCTCTGGTTCACTAGGTTTCAGGAGATTCTTAAGTCTTAGTGTTGTAGCTTTAGAGAGGGACCGAGAGATGCTCTGCTAATTTGGTTGGTTTCTCTAGCCTCGATACATTGAGCTGGTTTGCTTTCTTTCCTGGGCGGCGCTGAATGTAAATTATTTTCTTTACTTGTGCAAAAGATAGTGTGAACAATGGGTCGCCTTCAGCGGCAGGGATGCCCAAATTGCAGGCTGTGTCTCATTCGCAAACATTTTCCGCAAACAACGTTCATCTTCTTCTGATGCAATGCAAAATCTCCAATCGAAATTGTGACTGCAACAAGTAATTGGTTTGGATTGCAAAATTTCCAACAGTGATGCAGCAAACATGATCTTCTGCAGGGGACAATAGTTTCATTTGGAAACCTGGGAGATTTGTCCCAGCAAACATGGAGAGTAGGTTTCACATGGCCAAAAGTGATGCATAGGTTTCTCACGGCCTCTTTTGGCCATGTAATTCTAAGAAGTCTTGCTTAATTGATCAGTAAAGAGGCAGGGAAATAGGCAGATCTTTGGTACAGTTCTCTCTTTTGTAACTTCTTTCTTTACTAATTTATATATATATTATGGGAGCCTCTCTTCTCGGGTCTTTCTTATAAGAAAAATGAGGCAGATCAATTCCACATTTCACCTTGGTAAACAAGGTTTTTTTTTTTTTGACCAAGTGGGTAGTACCACGTATTACTGACAAAGAAAGGATGCCAGCTACCAGTAAAGAAAAAAATTAAATCAGTAAATGTCTTAGGCTGCGTACACACGCAATATGCTATATATATATATATACACATTTACAGTAGTTAGCTTCTGTTATTATTTAACAGTAGCACAACCGTTAGTCTTTACTTAGACACTTGTGTTAGGCAAAGGCAGAAACTGGATGGAGGTGTAGTAGTATTAGGAATTGGAGACATAGGGAATTCCGATTGCTGCGGTTCTATACAGAGGTGGAGACAAGCCC
Source organism: Brachypodium distachyon (assembly GCF_000005505.3). Taxonomy (NCBI): domain Eukaryota; kingdom Viridiplantae; phylum Streptophyta; class Magnoliopsida; order Poales; family Poaceae; genus Brachypodium; species Brachypodium distachyon. The sequence continues at coordinate 44,782,235 of NC_016134.3, read as the reverse complement.
CAGGCAAGGAATTCCGATTGCTGCGGTTCTGTGCTTCTGTATGCCGTCGACCCAAGAGTCTCTTAGGTCTGGAGAGGGGATAAAAATCACAGCCTTCCGGATGGTGTCCAAAAGGCGGGGCCACACATGGATGAAATACCTCCAGTCCTAGTGCAGCTGGACGAGCATGACCGCATCGAGATTCACTCACTGTCTTACTGAGGACTGAGGCTCTGCCATGCCTCATATACGTACATAATCCATGAAATTAATAGAGGCTTCGTTCTCCTTTAAAAATAAATAAATTAATAAAGATCGATCGATCGAGTCCAGTTCGTGATCAAGAAATGGATGCCGATTACATTGCATTAGGCATCTTTCAAGCGATAGGTTGGAGCCGGAAAAAAGAAGTTGAGACCAAGAAAAGTGACAAAGTTCGGCAAAATCTTATCCCTGTCCATAAAAATTACTCGAAATTTCGCGCACGTAAATTCAGCGACACAATACCCACCTGCATTAAGTCGGATCAGATCAGAAGATAGCCTGCAATTTTTTCACGGAGTCTGTGTGTGTAGAACATGCACATTTGTGCGTGATAGCAAGTGTCATGTGTGTGAGTAGTATGTATCTGTTGTTTGGACGATAACAACCGCAACTTGGACGGCAGCGGGCGACCAGACGGCTATCCATGAGCAGAACCAGGAGGACGACCGGCGATCATGCAGACAAGCAACTTCTATTTTGGTGCAAAACGGGTCGGCATGTGAGTAGTTTTGCCAGAAGCGGGTACCTAGTGACCCCTGTTCAGAAACGAAGGTGTCTTAGTGGCAGATGCGGGGCGATAATCTAGCCCTCTGGAAAGGATCTTGGCTTTCAAGGGGAATAAGCCAAAACGGAAAATGCCTCAACTCTGACCAAAGTCGCCAATATGGAACTTGTGGCGACAATATATCGAACAACTAAACCAGCTTCAACATATAAGATGGAGCTGGAGAAAAAAGCTGAGACCAAGCAGTGACAATTTTCACTTAAATCTCATAACGCATAAAGTTCAGACATAATGTGGCCAGAGAACATATCGAACAAATAAGTCGTCATGCTCCGCGCAAAAAGGCAGCCTACACAAGTTTAGAGAGATCTAACCGGGTGATCGAACCGGCGTTACATCAGCTGAACAAACCGGGTGAGTTGACGCATTACGTGGAACAACAACCCGGTTCAAGCTAAGGATTAGTTAGACCAAAAATAGGTGTGTTCTTAGGCAGGTAAACTGTTTTCTGTATCAAAGGTAGTGTTCGAAGGTAATAGCAGTTTAACACACCGCAGATTGATCTACATTTCTCCATTCCTTGAGCACGTGGCATTTCACCGTTCCTCAAGTTCTCGAACCCCTGTGGGTGGGTTCACAACCATGTGTGCTGCCAACCATTGCACCAGAGGACATGCATCTTGCTATGGTAACCATAGCTGCCTATGTTCAAACTAACTAAACTATTCTATATTCTTATCCAACCACTCCTGGGAAAAACTTTGAAGTACTATATATCTACAGCTCAGTTCTTAAACGTGTATGCATGATTGGAAGGTCTAAATATGAAGGATTGTCCTCAAATCAGGAGGCAGTAAAAAAATCTAGTATCGTGACCATGGGCGGAGCCGGGGAACAATTAAGAGAAGGCATTTCAAACATTTTTAAGAGATTAACTTAAATTAGAGGGGGCATCAATGATGCGAATCTGACATTTACAGTGGGATAACATAATTGAGTGGGGGCTCATGCCCCCATGGACTACAAGGTGGATCGGCCCCTGATCGTGACACGGGAGATCCCGATGCCTCCCAAGCCCACCATAGAGATGCATGGCTCCCGGAGTACTCTACATGAACTCCATCTCACAACTTCTAGCACGATAACTCCTTCATCGACTCTTCTCTGAACCTAAAAACTAGAGATCACATTATATGCAGAAGAGTATGCTATTTAACAATGGAAGTATTGAAGACCTGCAATACAGCTCATAATGTGTACCCACCAAATTAAATTTGTTGACGAAAAGGTGGTGTTGCTCCCGAGCGTCTTGCGCATGCTATCACGGCCGTCCATCACAGATCTGCACATAACGGCATAGCCACGCTCGCTGCAAAACCACGGAAAGGGATCAGGAGTTTGTGCAGGGAGAGATAGAAAAGCAGGGATGCACGTCCGTTGCGCACATGCGCCCTGCCGCCGCTTGCTGTCTCCCCACCATGATCGATGGACAGAGTTGGCCGATCGCAAAGTTCGGATGGTGTGATAGCACGTGCAACACCCTGGGGCACATCAAATCTGTTCTTTTTTTACATTAAATTTTAAGAGATGCGCGATTACATTGACAGTACATGGATACATATATTAATTTTTACAAAATGAGGCAGCAGATTGCAGCCAACATACCTCGTTGGGCTAACCATCCAATAAAGCTGAACTTGGTTCTAATTTGTTGATGCTCGTTCTTTCAGACAGCAACAAATAGATGGCCATTTTGAATTCGGCATCTTTGTAGCTATGAGACCGAGATTTAAAAAAAAACTAAGATCAAACAAAGTAAAAATTCTGACCATTTTTGGCAAAATGTTAGTCAGCAAACCCAGTATAATGATTTTATGTACATGTAACACAAAGAGACTTCAACTTGGCTCCAGACATCTGGACACCATCATTCGAAAATTCAATGCTTTTGGAATGTATGCATCATTCCTCTGCCTTGCCTACACACAGCTTGCGCTGCTGGCTCCGTCTGGGTCAGGACTCTTCTCCCCAGGCCTTTGTTTAGAGAGGCGTTTTGGCGGCTTGGAACTTGGGAGCTCTGGAAAGCTCTGGAAAAGGCAGAACGACAAAATCTTCAATAATTCCGTGCCGTCTGTGCAATTGTGCATCTCTGTTTCACTAGGTTTCAGGAGATTTTTAAGTCTTAGTGTTGTAGCTTTAGAGAGGGACCGAGAGATGCTCTGCTAATTTGGTTGGTTTCTCTGGCCTCGATCCATTGAGCTGGTTTGTTTTCTTTCCTGGGCGGCACCGAATGTAAATTATTTTCTTTACTTGTGCAAAAGACAGTGTGAACAATGGGTTGCCTTCAGCGGCAGGGATGCCCAAATTGCAGGCTGTGTCTCATTCGCAAACATTTTCCGGACAACACTCATCTCTTCTCATGCAATGCAAAATCTCCAATCGAAATTGTGACTGCAACAAGTAATTGGTTTGGATTGCAAAATTTTCAACAGTGATGCAGCAAACATGAGCTTCTGCAGGGGACAATAATTTCATGAGCTCTTTTACAGTGATTGTCGAGTACTTCTCAGTACTTTTCAGTACTTCCGCATGAATTAATTCTGTCCATTGATCTGAGTTTTTTCATGGGCCGCAACTGGCTAATAGGCTGGTTTCCCTGGCCCATTACGGCTTCTCTCTCTCGTGACGCGTGTCCCTCGCACGGGCATCGATCCTATTCGCTTCGGCCGCCCGAGCGAGCCCCCACCGCCGCCCGAGCCTTTCTCGTCGACCGCCGGCGCTCCTCTGCCCGCGGGGTGCCTCCCTCGGCCGCCCGCGCTCTTCCGCCCGCGGGGCGCCTCCCTCGGCCGCCCGTGCTCCTCCTCGGATGTAGCCCAGCCAGATCCACCGCGGCGCCACCCCCCATCGGCAGGTCTGAAGAGGGATTGGACGGTGACGACGCGGACGGCTCCTTGCAACGCCGCCGCCATGTCCTTCCTTTGACTCGTGGCTGCCTCCTCCTCCTTCGGCGTCCCTCCGATACAAGGTGAGCAGCCCGCTTTTGCCGGAGTTTCGTTTTGTGGTTGCTTGCTTTTTTTGTCAGAGAATATGGCAATAATAAAAAAACTGAACCCTCTGAATTCAGTTACACCGGTAAGGTTCGCGTGCGATTGCTACGGATCAAAATTGAGATATTAGAAGAGATAAAAGTCATTAGTAATTGTATATCAATATCTGATTGTGTCTAGAACTTGATCATCAAAATGAATCAGAAAGGAAGCAAATGCAAAGCAGAAATATTAGTTAACAAAAATTCTGAAAAGGAGCAGAAACTTTTGACTGGAAGTGCACATTAGATTGAGCACTGCTGAAACTTGATCTTTACGAGTTGTTTTTTTATAAGAAACATATGTATCTTAGTCGCAAGATGCAATGTTAATGCTTCTTCTGATATGATTGATATGACTATGACTGTTGAATTTGTAAATTTTATTTTTCTGAATTTTCTTAATTCCAGATTTGTGATGTGTGCTATACCTTTTTAGCTTACCTTGTGATGTTGTGATTGAGTGTTTGAAAAGTGACTAAGTGCTTGTCTTATAATGAAAATATGATTTGTTCCTTTACTAAAAAATATATTATGTTCCTATAATCATGATCATTGAATAATGAAGTTACATCGCATACATTTTCAACCAGAATTAAACAAACTGCTGTAACTGAATTCCATGCCCATTTGCAGTTTTGGTCATCAGCTGTGATCGCCTATCTGGTCGGCGCCATGTCATTCTTTGTTGCCCTGATGAACTTCATCTCTGGTGCATATATATCCAGCGAACCACTGCCATCTTTGTATTCGGCCCCTTTGTGGTCTTGGTAATTTGCTTCTCTCTTTAAGCTCCCTATAAGAAAAATCAAGTCTAGTGATGATGCTGCATTCTTTTGAAAGCGGTTCTGTAGTTGGTGCTATCAAACAAATCGCATATTTATGCTTGTCTCTGGCTTGTCAAGCATCTGTTTTGGCTAGCAGGATGATGCTAGATTCTCTTGCCTGTTGTAGGCAGTATGCTTTGTCATTCAAAAAAATAGCCTCTGCACTTTTGATGTCATATCATTTTTTCTAAAATTCTCTTATTGCCTCTCAAAAAGTATTGATTACTTGTTTTTACACCGTATGCAGGTCTCAAAAAGTTCAATTTGTCTGAATTGGAGGCCGCTAGCCGCTACAAATAACTTTTCAGAACAGAACTTGATTGGAGAAAGTGTCTCCTGTACAGAACTTGAATGCAGAAAACTGCAGAATTTAAGATGCAACGTGAGTTCCTGTGAAGGAAAACAGCATCTTGTTCTCAACTTACTATATTTCACTTAATCCTCTGCTAAGATGGAGGATTCTTGGAGGAATATGTTGAAGCGATTGCACTGTTTTGTGTGGAGATGTATGAGAGAGAGAGAGAGAGTTTCAAAGCATATTTCATTTGTGGAGATATAAAGAAGAGAGATTGATATATATATTTAAGCACTTCTTATTTCTGGTTTTCCCTGCAAGTTGTCTGTAGTATGTACTTAATATTTTTTGCCTCGAAAGATTCTTCAGAGTTTGCCTGCACTGCATCCCTCCATTATTTGCTTGCTGGGACGATCGAAAGCAGGAGCTCGGAATCTGGAGCTCCCGTACACGACAGTTCGGTGGTATTCGCACCTAAAATCCAGCCGCCTTTCCACCTGAGAAACAAGTAGCTAGCTGTTTGGTGCCGTTGAGAACTTTAATACTAGCTTAATTTCGGGCAGACTGGGAACTGCCAGGCCACACAGTGGCTTTGGGAAAACAAAAGTTGAAGTAAATGTCACAGAGGATAGAGGGCCGAGGTATATGTGACAGTAGTAAAAAACTCAGAGCGTGTTGAAAAACCATTCAAATATCATCTAGTTCTCTCTGGATGCGGAATGATTATGCGTCCGTGTGCTTATTTGACAATCTACTGTAGAAAAACAGTTCGATCATATTCAGAATAATTGAAATGTAACTCGATAAAGATTTGTATCTGAAACTCTCTTTTGCAAAGTTTGATTCAGAGTTGTATCTGAATCGCGCTACACTGAACTTACTCAATTCATCCAGATTTACACTTTTCCAGATATGCAAAATCATCTCTGTACATACTATTCTCCTATAAATAATCTACACACTGGTGACTGAATTTACATTGCATTCAGTTTAATAAACTAGACACAGAACACATGCCCAACATTGAGCAGGCTCTCATGGGGAACATTGAAGATGACGCTGTTCTCCCTGCAGATTTTCCTCAGAAAGGCGTACAGGTAGTTGATGGCGATCTTCTTCACCAGTCCTGAGTCCCTGCAGGCCCTGATGACAGTGTTGCCGAGGATGTGCACCACCCCGGCGTCCCTGCATGAGTTCAGGAAGGCCACCTCGTCGCCCACCGTCTTGAACGTAACGCTGCCGCCGTCGTCGTCTGCCCCGACGACATGACCCGGCCATCGTTGTTCTCCGGAGCATGACCCGGCATAGCTGCTGAGCTCGGCGATAGACCTGACGTTGCTGCTCACTTCGTTCAGCTCCTGCTGGTCCGCCAAGGCGTTGTAATCGTCGGAGTCCGTGTAGACGTGTAGTCCTCCATCATGCTCTCCAGCCGGACGAAGAGCAGCAGGCTGTCGAAGAGCATCTTTTCGAAGTCGTCGTCCTTCTTGTGGATGTCCTTGTACCCATAGGGCGCCACAGCGGAACATGTGGAAGTTCTTGGGTCCGATCCGCTTCACCAGGAACCTCTCGTCTGTTGGCACGGTGTATACCGGGAGGTACTGGACGCCCACGAACCATTATACGGGGGAGGCCGGGGGTGGGGGCCACGGTGGACTGGCGGTGGCGGGTCGGGCCGGGGGTTGGGGAGGAGGCGGGGCGCGCCGGCGGGACGGGGTAGGCCGGGGGTGGGGGCGGCGGTGGGGCGTTCGCGAGGGAGGCCAGGGATGGGCGCAGGTGCAGCGGGCGGCGGCTGCGTCGAGAGAGCGCGAGTTCACCGCGAACGCCAAGGGAGCGCTCGGGAGAGATCAGGCGATAAGAAATTTTAGTTAAAAAATAAATCTATAATTTTGGTATTTTTCGGTACTTTCCGGTACTTTTGTTTTAGTACTTTCTAGTTCTTTCTGTTTCTCCACCGTTGGATCAACTAGTTGAACGATTTCTAAAATGTAAAACTTGTATAATTTTATTTGGAACCTGGGAGATTTGTCTCAGCAAACATGAAGAGTATGTTTCACATGGCCAAAAGTGATGCAGCTGGGAGAGTAGGTTTCTCACGGTCTCTTTTGACCATGTAATTCTAAGAACTCTTGCTTAATTGATCAGTAAAGAGGCAGGGAAATAGGCAGCTCTTTGGTACGGTTGTCTCTTTTCTAACTTATTTCTTTACTAATATATATATATATATACACACACATATATTAATTACGGGAGCCTCTCTTCTCGGGTCTTTCTTATAAGAAAAATGAGGCCGATCAATTCCACATTTCACCTTGGGAAACAAGGGTTTTTTTTTTGACCAAGTGGGTAGTACCACGTATTACTGACAAAGAAAGGATGCTGCCCAGCTACCAATAAAGAAGAAAAAATTAAATCAGTAAATGTCTTAGGCTGCGTACACACGCATGATGCTATATATACACACACACTTACAATAGTTAGCTTCTGTTATTATTTTTCAGTAGCACAACCGTTGTTAGTCTGTACGTAGACATGTGTTAGGCAAAGGCAGAAATTGGACGGAGGTGTAGTGGTATTAGGAATTGGAGACATACGGAATTCCGATTGCTGCGGTTCCGTAAAGAGGTGGAGACAAGCCCCAGGCAAGGAATTCCGATTGCTGTGGTTCTGTGCTTCTGTATGCCGTCGACCCAAGTGTCTCTTAAGGTCTGGAGAGGGGATAAAAATCTCTGGAAACTAAGCTTCACCGGCTTCCGTCAGATTTGACGCACGTTGTGTGAGTCCTACTGCAGCTGGACGAGTATGGCCGCATCGAGATTCATGCACTGAGGGCTGAGGCTCTGGCGCTCTGCCTGACTGGGATCCGGTGCCTGCTAGAGGCAGGTCACCGCGTGCCCTGACCCTCTTTATCCACCATCTATTTTCATCGGACGGTTAGCAGTTACCTAACGAATCCATGAAATTAATAGAGGCTTAGCACTCCTTAAAAAAGATGAAAT